>NC_133334.1:187489469-188185302 GCF_042186555.1 Aquarana catesbeiana | reverse complement strand
TGTCCTGGGTGCTCTAGGCACCAAAAACAGACTCTCCCATTTGTCCAGAACACCAACAGCAAGGCCCTTAGAAATAACTTTTACAGGTCCTTTAAATAGCCAGGTTTGGGGTCAGAGGGGAGTGGGACGTAGGTGTCAACATCACCCACGATTCTGTACATTTCTGTCAAATAATCCTCTCTGTCTAAAATCACAATCCCACCTCCCTTGTCGGCAGGTCTTATAACCAAATCCTTGTTACTACAAAAGGAATCAAGCCCTGTCTGGATTATCTTGGTATTTCTAGCCTTCTTGAACTCTAATGATTCAAGATCTCTAAGTATGACATCTCTGAATAATTTTAATGATGGTGCTAGTGCACCAGGAGGGTTGAACAGGGAAGTGTTGGATAACCCAGAGTGGAGAAATTCCGTAGTTACCAAACTGCTATTTTTAATGGGATTACTGGATAAATATCTTTCTATGTTTAATTTTCTCACAAACTTATGCACATCCATATAAGTTTGGAATCTATCCAAACTCCTAAGAGGCGCAAATTTGAGACCTTTGTCCAAAACAGCTTTTTCAGAGTCTGTCAAAATTTTGGTATGAAGATTAAATATTCCTTTACATGTTATGTTTTTGATCTTTTTAGCTGCTCGTAAATCAGAGAGTACTGGCTCCATGGAACTATCAGAGCATCCGCTCCGATTGCCAGAGGATCCCTTGTTCGGGACACAAATTGCTGTAGCTTGTTGTTGAACCTAGATGCCAATAGGTCGACCTCTGACCATCCCCAACGCTGGCAAATTTCCTGGAATACCCCTGGGTATAGGGACCATTCCCTGGGCAGATCTGCTGGGGTCTGAGATAATTTGCCTTCCAGTGCTCTACTCCTGGGATATGGACCGCCGATAGAATCGGCACATGTCCCTTCCGCCCAGGCTAGTATGTGGTTCACCTCCCTCAATACTGAACAACTCCTGGTACCGCCTTGGTAGTTTAAATAGGCCACTGCAGTAGCATTGTTGGACTGAACCCCGATAGGGCAGTCCTGAAGCTCCACGGTCCAGAGCCGTAGGGCCAGACGTACTGCCCGTAATTCCAGGATGTTGATGGGCAGTTCTGTCCCTAACCATTTCTCTTGAGCTGTGAGCCCTTTTAGGGTCATTCCCCAGCCTGAGAGACTGGCATCTGTAGTCAGGTACTCTCCAAGTAACCAGGTGAAAGGATTTTCCCTTTCGCAGGTTCTGATCCTGCAACCACCAGTTTAGGCTTAAGCGTGCCTGAGGAGATAAGCACATTAGATAATCCAGGGCTTGTACTCTTCTGTTCAAAGCCAACAAGATGTCTTGTAAAGGCCTGGAATGGAATTGGGCACTGCCTCAAAGGAGGATACCATCCTCCCTAGAAGACTCATCATACAGAGCCGAATGGAGGGTTGTCTGGTGCCCCTTATCTGACACACCTGAACCTTCAGGGGACAAATCCTTACAGGTGGTAAGAATACTCTTGCTTGAACCATATCTAGGATCAGACCTAAATACTTTAGACTTTGAGCTGGTTTCAAGGCTGACTTTTCAGTATTTATGATCCAGCCTAAGCTTTTCAAATACCGCACTGGGCATATTATGCTCTGTTCAAGAGACTGTAATGAGTGACCTCTGAGCTGGAGGTCGTCCAGATACCTGAGCACCAGGATCCCTTGGGCCCTTAAAAGACCCAGTACTGGTGCTAGGTCCTTTGTGAATAGGGATGAGCTTCGTGTTCGAGTCAAACCCATGTTCGACTCGAACATCGTCTGTTCGCCGAATTGCGAACGATATGGGCCGTTCGCGCCAAATTCGTGTGGCGCGTCACGGCCCATAATTCACTGCGGCATCGCAGTGCATTGCTGGCTGATGATTGGCCAAGCATGCACTATGACCCGCATGCTTGGCCAATCACAGCGCCGTCTGAACAGAGAGCCGTAATTGGCCAAAGCCAAGGAGGCTTTGGCCAATTATGGCTCAGGGGATTTAGCACACGCCCCACACTATATAAGGCCGCCTGCACGGCGGCCCTGTGTAGTGTGTGTTCCGGCGTTCATAGATAGAGAGAGAGAGAGAGAGAGAGAGAGACAGACAGTGTCATTTGATTTGAGTTAGATAAATTAGGCAGAACAGTCAGTCAGTTAGCTGCACTTACAGTGTATTGTGTATATATATGCATCCCAGGTGTTGCATATATATATATATATATATATATACACTGTATTCAGTTTAGCTAGATCCATTCCTGTTATCTTCTTACTGACAGGCAGGCTTGTCTTGTTACAGTATTTACAGCTACCTGATGAAAATTGCTGGTGTTCTTTTGATCCTATTAGTACCACAGTCAGGCAGCTAGACTAATTACAGTTAGTGCAGTGCGTCCTGCTCACAGTGTTCAGCTAAAACTACAAGTTAGTGGGGTGCGTCCACCTCACAGTGTTCAGCTAAACCTAGAAGTTAGTGCGGTGCGTCCTGCTCACAGTGTTCAGCTAGATCCGTTCCTGTTATCTTCTTACTGACAGGCAGGCTTGTCTTGTTACAGTATTTACAGCTACCTGAAGAAAATTGCTGGTGTTCTTTTGATCCTATTAGTACCACAGTCAGGCAGCTAGACTATTTACAGTTAGTGCAGTGCGTCCTGCTCACAGTGTTCAGCTAAAACTACAAGTTAGTGTAGTGAGACCTCTACACAGTGTTCATCTAAAGCTACAAGTTAGTGCAGTGCGTCCTGCTCACAGTGTTCAGCTAGATCCGTTCCTGTTATCTTCTTACTGACAGGCAGGCTTGTCTTGTTACAGTATTTACAGCTACCTGAAGAAAATTGCTGGTGTTCTTTTGATCCTATTAGTACCCCAGTCAGGCAGCTAGACTATTTACAGTTAGTGCAGTGCGTCCTGCTAACAGTGTTCAGCTAAACCTACAAGTTATTTTTTTGCGAGCTCTGCACAGTGTTCAGCTAAAGCTACCTGTAGAAGGTTGGTGGTGTTCTCATACTACAGGCAGTTGATTTTGCTAGCTGCAGTATCAGTACATATATATATATATATATATATATATATATATATATATATATATATATATATATATCCCAGCTTAGTGCAGCTACAGGCCATTAGTATGTCTGGAAGGCCAAGAAGGAGAGGCAGACAGTCACAAGCCAATAAGAGAGGGCAAGCAGGCTCTGTGTCTAGTGCTGGTCGTGGAGACGGTGCATCCTCATCAGCACGTGGCCATGGGACACGATTGGCCTTTCTTTCGGCAGCTGGCCGTGTTGAGCCGCAACATGCAGAAGACTTGGTCGAGTGGATGACCAAGCCGTCCTCATCCTCCTCATCCTCTCTCACCCATGCCCAGGGTACTTTGTCTGCCAAAGCAGCAGCCTCTTCCCTTCCCAATGTCATCAGTGACTCCTTCCCTAGCCCCACCATGTCCTCCTGAGGAGTCCCTCGAACTGTTTGACCACAGTGTTGGGTACATGCTCCAGGAGGATGCCCAGCGTTTGGAAGGCTCTGATGATGATACTGAGCTCGATAAAGGCAGTAACGTGAGCATGGACAGAGGGGGTGCCCAAGAAGGACAGCAATCTGGCAGTCATGCTCCCCCTGCTGCAGCATACTGCCAGGTTTGCTCCAGTGATGAGAAGGGAGGGGATGATGAGGTCACTGACTCAACGTGGGTGCCTGATAGGAGAGAGGAGGAGGAGGAGGCGGCACATCACCAACGAGGCAGGATGCCCTCCAGGGGCCAGCCTAAGGGCAGCACCTTGACTGCATCACACCCCAAAGCTCCACATGTGCAGGGCGCTGCAGTCTCTGCGCATTATTCAAAAAGTTCTTTGGTGTGGGCCTTTTTTGGGACGAGTGCATCAGATCGCACCGCTGCTATTTGCAACATATGTCTCAAGCGTATCTCGCGTGGCCAAAACATCTCCCGCTTGGGTACCACATGCTTGACCAGACATATGTTGACCTGCCATGCAGTTCGTTGGCAAGCGTATCTAAAAGACCCACACCAAAGAACAAAGAGGACCTCTCCTTGCTCCTCATCAGCTGAGATCTCCAACCCCACTATACCTTCAGTCCTCTCTGAGACCTGCACTGAGAGGAATGAAGGTGTAGAATTAGGTGTGTCACAGCCAAGTACTTGTGGGCAATGTGCTTTTGGTACACCGACGTCAGATTGTACCAGGCAAATTTCCCTGCCCCAGCTGCTGCACCGCCGAAAGAAGTTTGCTCCCAGCCATCCACATGCCCAGCGGTTGAATGCTAGCTTGGCAAAATTGCTAGCACTTCAACTGCTGCCTTTTCAGTTGGTAGACTCTGCCCCCTTCCGTGAGTTTGTGGAATGTGCGGTTCCTCAGTGGCAGGTACCCAAACGCCACTTTTTCTCACGGAAGGTGATTCCGGCTCTCTACCGGCATGTGGAAGGCAATGTCCATGCCTCGCTGGACAGGGCGGTCAGCGGTAAGGTGCATATTACCGCTGACTCATGGTCCAGCAGGCATGGACAGGGACGTTACCTAAGTTTCACGGCGCATTGGGTGACTCTGCTGGCAGCTGGGAAGGATGCAGGACAAGGTGCAGTAGTGTTGGAGGTTGTTCAGAGGTGGTTGACGCCACGCCAACTTAAGGCAGGAATGGTGGTTTGTGACAATGGCACCAACCTCCTCTCTGCCCTCCGACAGGGACAAATGACCCATGTGCCCTGTTTGGCTCATGTCCTTAACTTGGTGGTGCAGCGGTTCTTGGGCAGGTACCCAGGCTTACAGGATGTCCTGAGGCAGGCCAGGAAAGTCTGTGTGCATTTCCGACGGTCATATAATGCCAGTGCTCGGCTGACGGACCTCCAAAAGGAGTTTAACCTGCCCAAGAACCGCCTAAACTGTGACATGCCCACCAGGTGGAACTCAACGTTGGCCATGCTGCAGCGGCTGCACACGCAGCAGAGGGCCATCAATGAGTACCTGTGCGACTATGGCACCAGGACAGGGTCAGGGGATCTTGTTTTTTTTTCCCCACGCCAGTGGGCCATGATCAGGGGATGCATGCACTGTCCTGTCACCATTTGAGGAGGCCACGAGGATGGTGAGCAGTGACAGTGCATGCATCAGTGACACTGTCCCCCTTGTCCACCTGTTGGAGCACACGCTGCGTGGAATAATGGACAGGGCACTTGAGGCAGAACAGAGGCAGGAAGAGGAGGACTTCCTTAGCTCTCAAGGCCCCCTTTATCCAGACAGTGTTCCTGCGTGCCCGCCGATCACACAGTAAGGAGGAGGAGGAGGAAGATTGTGTCAGTATGGACTTGTACGTGGCTGGGAGGAGGTGGCTGCGGACCATGTCGTCCTTAGTGACCCAGAGGACTCCGGACCGAATGCCTCAGCAAACCTACGCTGCATGGCCTCCCTGATCCTGCAAAGCCTGCGTAAGGATCCTCGTATTCGTGGTATCAAGGAGAAGGACCAATACTGGCTGGCAACCCTCCTTGATCCACGTTACAAGGGTAAGGTTGCGGACCTTATCTTGCCATCGCAGAGGGAGCAGAGGATGAAACATCTTCGGGAGGCCTTGCAGAAAGGTCTGTGCAACGCCTTCCCAGAGACTGGGAGGTTACAAACTCCTGTTTCTGGACAACGTGTTGCTGAGGCTTCAGTCGGTCAAAGAAGGAGCGGTGGAGAAGGTGGCCGTCTGACCAATGCGTTCAGATAATTGTTTGGTCCGCAGCCCCAAGGTATGATCGGTTCCAGCAACCATCGCCAGCGTCTGTTTTACATGGTGCAGGAATACCTAGGGGCAAGATCTGACTTGGACACCTTTCCCACCGAAAATCCTCTGGGTTACTGGGTCTTGAGGATGGATCACTGGCCAGAGCTTGCACAATATGCAATTGAGCTACTAGCCTGTCCTGCATCCAGCGTTCTTTCGGAACACACATTCAGTGCTGCTGGAGGCTTTGTAACCGATCACAGGGTGCGTCTGTCCACCGACTCGGTCGATCGACTGACCTTCATAAAAATGAATGAGTCTTGGATCACCACCAGCTACCAAGCACCTGATGCTGATGTAACTGAATAATTTTTTTTGAAATCTCAGATCCCTTCAAAGACTGCCTATGCTGATGCTGAGTGACTATCCCTGAGTAATTATCCTCTTCCTCCTCAATCATCACGCTGATAGCTTGTAAGAACATTTTTGGTTCTGGGCACCACCACCAGTGCCTAAGGCCCAATTTTTCAGCCCCTGTTTAACAGGGGCGTGTAATTACAATTTTTGATGCAAAACTTTGCAGCAGGGCTCGTTTCTGCGTTACAACTAGAGTATCTGAGAGGGGTTGCAGTGTTGTGGCACCAGCGCCAGTGCCTAAGGCCCAATTTTTCAGCCCCTGTTTAACAGGGGCCTGTAATTACAATTTTTGATGCAATACTTTGCAGCAGGGCTCATTTCTGCGTTCCAACTAGAGTATCTGTGAGGGGTTGCAGTGTTGTGGCACCAGCACCAGTGCCTAAGGCCTAATTTTTCAGCCCCTGTTCAACAGGGGCATGTAATTACAATTCTTGATCTAATATTTCACAGCAGGGCCCATTTCTGCACCAACCAAGAGCGAGTGAGGACTTACAGTGTTGTGGCACCACCACCACCAAAGGCCCAATTTTTCTGCCCTTGTTCAACAGGGGCATGTAATTACAATTCTTGATCTAATATCTCACAGCAGGGCCCTGTGAGGGCTTACAGTGTTGTGGCCACAACACCACCTAAGGCCCAAATTTCTGCTGAGTATATAGGGCAGGCCCTTACTTTCAAACATCTAACTTACAAACGACTCCTACTTGCAAACGGAAGGAGACAACAGGACGTGAGATGAAATCTACCCCTAGGAAGGGAAATTCTCTCCTGTAAGAGTTAATATGGGAAAAACATTTCTCCTTTCCACTGATGCTTTCCAATCCTTGTTCCACAAAAAACCCCAAATTTTCAAAAAACATTTGTCATTGGGACAAAAAGTGAGGTGAAATCTTCTGAAGAGGAGGAAAGACAGCAAAACAAATGTCACAGGGGTGATAACCCTTCACTGTTTTCTAAAAAGCTTAAAAAAGATTTTTTGGCTGGAGCTAAACACGTTAAAAATGTACCCGTTAAAAATTACAAACAGATTCTATTTAACAACAAACCTACAGTCCCTGTCTTGTTTGCACCGCCTGTATACTGCTGTTCAGAGTATATAGGGCCTGGTGGCCCCACACCTTTCCTTATTTTACTTTGGGTGCGGGGTTCCCCTTAATATCCATACAAGACCCAAAGGGCCTGGTAATGGTCTGGGGGGGTACCCATGCCGTTTGTCTCACTGATTTTCATCCATATTGCCAGGACCCGACATTACATTAAACCTGCAAGCAGTTTTAAATGAGATTTTTTCCTTTAAAAATGACATTTTGTGCAGGGACTGTTCTAAACACGGGAAACACGCGCCACTTTACAGGCATACTATAGACACACCCCAGGTACGATATTTAAAGGAATATTTCACTTTTTTTTTTTTTTACTTTAAGCATCATTAAAATCACTGCTCCCGAAAAAACGGCCACTTTTAAAAGTTTTTTTTGCATCGATACAAGTCCCCTGGGGTAGGACCGGGGTCCCCAAACCCTTTTTAGGACAATACCATGCAAATTAGCCTTTAAAATGAGCACTTTTGATTTCGAACGTTCGAGTCCCATAGACGTCAATGGGGTTCTAACGTTCGTGCGAATTTTCGGTCCGTTCGCAGGTTCTGGTGCGAACCGAACCGGGGGGTGTTGCTGTAGCAAGCCCGAAGGGTAGAGCCACAAACTGAAAATGACTTTCATCTACTGCAAAACATAGGAACCTCTGATGAGGCTGAAGGATAGGTATGTGTAAATATGCGTCCTTTATATCGATGGAGGATAGAAAACCTCCCCTCTGGAGTGAGGCTACTACTGAGCGGACAGACTCCATCCGAAAGGACTGTATCAGTAGATACTTGTTCAGGGATCTTAGGTCCAAAATGGGCCTTGTGTCCCCGTTTGGTTTCTGGACTGTAGACAGGTTTGAGTAAAACCCTGTGCCCCTTTCGCATACAGGAACCTCTACAATCACTCCTTGATGCACTAGATGATGCAGTGCCTGAATCAATAAGTTTCTTTTTAAAGGATCCAAGGGAACGCTGGATCTTAAAAACCTCTGGGGGGGAACCCCCCCGCAACTCCAGCTTGTAACAGCAAGATATAATTGAGGTGAACCATTCGTCCTGAATTATTGTACTCCAAATGTCCGCAAAGTGCAGCAGCCATTCCCCCACTCGATGGAGTGGGGGCGTCCCCTCAAAAGGAGGGCTTGGTGCTGGGTTTAGAAGAGCTTTGGACCCAGGGATTCTTCTGGCCCTGCAGCTTGCCCCTGGCCCTAGCTCCCTGTTGGCCTTGACGCTGAGACATTTGAGGAAGCAGTCCCTGAGGTTTTAAACGAGGGACGTCTGGTGCTTTTCTTCACAGGGAGTAGAGAACTCTTCCCTCTGGAAATCTTTTGGATATATTTGTCCAAATGATCACCAAATAAACATTTCCCATGAAAAGAGAAACCTGCCAATAACTTTTTACAAGGAAGCTTGGCTCACCAGTTCTTAAGCCACAAGTCTGCGCATATGTAAAAGACGAGAGCCAAAACGAGAAACCTGCTGTATTGAATCCTTTAAGGCATCAACAGAAAAATACAGCGCTCGAGGAATATCTGTCTTACCTTCAGGCAGATCATCCTCCTGGTTAGGCCTATCAGGCCGTTTGACCTGATTCTTTACGGACTGGCCGATACCAATTGCTGCAACAGCTGGCTGAATAGCTGAACTGGCCAAAGAAAAGGAAGCCTTTAACCACTTAACAACCGGCCCATAGCCGAATGATGGCTGCAGGGCGGTTGCTTAACTCTGGGAGGGCGTACTATGACGTCCTCCCAGAATTCCCCTCTCGCGCGCCCCCTGGGGCACGCACCAGAACACATCCGTAACCACCGGGTCCAGAGGACCCGGCGCATCACGGATCCCGGTAAATGGCCGCTGATCGCGGCAATTTACCATGTGATCGCTCCGTCAAATGACGGAGCGATCACATGTAAACAAACTGGCGTCATCTCATGATGCCGGTTCCTCTCCTCCCCTCTCTGTACTGATCGGTACACTGTGAGCGGAGAGGGGGATTTAGTGCCCACAGCGCTGCTCAGTGACATCCAGCCATCCATCCATCCATGCTCAGCCATCCCTAATGCTCTGTAATGCCCTGCAATACTCTGTAATGCCCCACAACACTGTGCAATACTCTGCAATACCCCCACAATACTGTGCAATACCCCCACAATACTGTGCAATACCCCCACAATACTCTGCAATACCCTCACAATACTCTGCAATACCCCCACAATACTCTGCAATACCCCACACACTGTGCAATACTCTGCTACTTAATTTCAGGCTTCCCAGCCTAGTGGTGAGATGTGGGGTCTTATTGACCCCATATCTCACTGTAAAGAGGACATGTCATGCCATATTCCTATTACAAGGGATGTTTACATTCCTTGTAATAGGAATAAAAGTGGTCCAAAAAACATTTTTTGGAAAAAAGCGTCAAACCAAAATAAAGTAAAATGAACAATAAAATTTTTTTTAAAGCACCCCTGTCCCCGTGTGCTCGCATGCAGAAGCGAACGCATACATAAGTCCTGCCCACATATGAAACGGTGTTCAAACCACACATGTGAGATATCGCTGCGATCGGTAGAGCGAGAGCAATAATTTTGGCCCTAGACCTCCTCTGTAACTCAAAACATGTAACCAGTAAAACATTTTAAAGCGTAGCCGATGGGGATTTTTGAGTAGCGAAGTTTGGCGCCATTCCACAAGCGTGTGCAATTTTGAAAGGTGACATGTTGGGTATCTATTTACTCGGCGTAACTTCATCTTTCACATTATGCAAAAACATTGGGCTAACTTTATGGTTTTGTTTTTTTTAAAGCACAAAACTTTTTTTTCCAAAAAAACGCGTTCAAAAAATTGCTGTGCAAATACCGTGCGAGATAAAAAGTTGCAATGACCACCATTGTATTCTGTAGGGTCTTTGCTAAAAAAATATATATAACGTTTTGGGGTTCTATGTAATTTTCTAGCTAATAAATGATGATTTTTACATGTAGGAGAGAAATGTCAGAATTGGCCTGGGTGCTCCAGAACGCCTGAAGGTGCTCCCCTGCATGTTGGGTCTCTGTATGTGGCCACGCTGTGTAAAAGTCTCAGACATGTGTTATCGTCGTACTCAGGAGTAATAGCAAAATGTGTTTTGGGGTGTAATTTGTGCTATGCATATGCGGTGTGTGAGAAATAACCTGCTAATATGACAATTTTGTGCAAAAAAAAAAAAAAAAAAAAAAGTAAAAAAAACTTGATTTTGCAAAGAATTGTGGAAAAAATGACAACTTCAAAAAACTCACCATGCATCTTTCTAAATACCTCGGAATGTCTTCTTTCCAAAAAGGGGTCATTTGGGGGGTATTTATACTTTTCTGGCATATTAGGGTCTCAAGAAATTAGATAGGCCGTCAGTGCTTCAGGTGTGATCAATTTTCAGATATTGGTACCATAGCTTTTGGACTCTATAACTTTCACAAAGACCAAATAATATCCACTGATTTGGGTTATTTTTACCAAACATATGTAGCAGTATAAATTTTGGCCAAAATATATGAAGAAAAATTACTAATTTGCAAAATTTTATAACAGAAATGAAGAAAAATGCATTTTTTTTTTAACGATTTTTCTGTCTTTTTTCTTTTATAGCGCAAAAAATAAAGAACCCAGTGTTGATTAAATACCACCAAAAGAAAGCTCTATTTGTGTGAAAAAAAGGACAAAAATTTCATATAGATACAATGTTGCATAACTGAGTAATTGTCATTCAAATTGTGGAGCACCAAAAGCTGAAAATTGGTCTGGGTATTAAGGGGGTTTAAGTGCCCAGTGGTCAAGTGGTTAACCACTTCAGCCCCGGAGGATTTGGCTGCTCAATGACCGGAGCACTTTTTACAATTCGGCACTGCGCCGCTTTACCTGGTAATTGCGCGGTCATGCAATGCTGTACCCAAACGAAATTTGCGTCCTTTTTTTCCCACAAATAGAGCTTTCTTTTGATGTTTTTTTTTTTTTACACAAAAGTTGTCACTAAATGATATATTGCTCAAACGAAATTTGCGTCCTTTTTTTCCCACAAATAGAGCTTTCTTTTGATGTTTTTTTTTTTTACACAAAAGTTGTCACTAAATGATATATTGCTCACACATGTCATGGTTATATGTGGAATTACACCCCAAAATACATTCTGCTACTTCTCCTGAGTGTGGGAATACCTCATGTGAGACTTTTTGGGAGCCTAGCCGCGTACAGGATCCCGAAAACCAAGCACCGCCTTCAGGCTTTCTAAGGGTGTAAAATGGTGATTTCACTTCCTCACTACCTATCAGTTTCGGAGGCCATGAATTGACAAGATAGCACAAAACCCCCCAAATGACCCCATTTTGGAAAGTAGACACCCCAAGCTATTTGCTGATAGGCATGTTGAGTCAATGGAATATTTAATATTTTGCCACAAGTTGCGGGAAAATTACAATTTTTTTTTTTGTACAAAGTTGTCACTAAATGATCTATTGCTCAAACATGTCATGGGCATATGTGAAATTATACCCAAACTACATTCTGCTGCTTCTCCTGAGTATGGAGATACCACGTGTGAGACTTTTTGGGAGCCTAGCTGTGTACAGAACCCCAAAAACCAAGCACCGCCTTCAGGCTAAGGGCGTAAAATGGCGATTTCACTTCCTCACTACCTTTCACAGTTTCGGAGGCCATGAAATGACAAGATAGCACAAACCCCCCCAAATGACCCCATTTTGGAAAGAAGACACTTCAAGCTATTTGCTGAGAGGCATGTTGAGTCCATGGAATATTTTATATTTGCCACAAGCTTCGGGAAAATTACAATTTTATTATTTTTTTTTTTTACACATTGTCACTAAATGATATATTGTTCAAACATGGCATGGTTATATGTGGAATTACACCCCAAAATACAGGTGGTGGTTGGTTTTTGGGGTCCTATACGCAGCTAGGCTCCCAAAAAGTCTCACACATGTGGTAATAATGTTTGAACAATATTGACCCCATATCTGGCACGCTTGCTGGGAAGATACTGTTTGAAAGACAAGCGGACAGAAAACTTAATCAGGGACTCATCAATGAAGACAACTTGATGGGGAGTAAACAAGGCTACAAGCCATTGGTTGAAGTGGTTTATGAGGGGCTGAATTTTGTAGAGCTGATCATATCCAGGGTCACCCCGAGGTCCACAATAGATCTATTATTGCGAATAAAAATCAAGTGACGTAAAATCAACTGTTTCAACCTGAATTCCAGGGTGGCCAGTGAATGGGGGGAGTACGGGTGCTGCAGAAGTGGTGGGTTCCCAATTTAGGATTGGCGAATGCAGCAGGAAGGGCACTATCGGCTTGACGGGCCTTTGTTTGTCTTCTTCTTGGTGGCTGCAGGACACTAGTTGTGCTAGCCACCACCCCAGCTTGAACTGAACTTATGGGACTCGCCACGTCACCACGTGTTACTGCAGTGTTAGTTTGACTACGACCAGGGTGTACTAGGCCGCTGGTGCTTGCCAGTTCACTAGATGGATGAGCGGCACTAGTACTGGCTCTCTGCTTCATACGAGAGCCCTGCGGTTCTTGCACCTCAACGACAGCAGAATGGGGTCTGGTACGCCTGACCTTGGCAGGGACCACAACTCCGTAATCAGAGCTATCTGTCAGGGTGCCGCTGCTGTCTACAGGATCATATTCTGAGCCTGAATCTGACAGATGAGTGACTTCCTCTTCACTAATCGGTCATGCTCAGAAATGTGTAGGCCTCTTCACTAGTGTACCTTCGATTTTACATTGCTGTCTCCAAATTTACTGGTACACTAGTGAGACTCACAGGTAAAAAAGCTCCTGACTGTCAGTGACTGATTCAAATGCTACCAAATAAACTGTAATGCCGCGTACACACAATCGGATTTCTCGTCGGAAAAATATATGACGGCTTTTCCGATGGAATTCCGCTCAAGCTTGCCTTGCAAACACATGATCACACCAAATTACGACAGCCAAAAATGTGGTGACGTACAACACATACGACGGGTCTACAAAAGGGAAGTTCAAAACGAAGTGTGCCACCCTTTGGGATCCTTCTGTTAATCTCGTGTTTATCTCGTGTTAGTAGAAGTTTGGTGAGAGACGATTCACGCTTTTCAGACTGAAGCTTTTCAGATCGTTTTACTGCTGTTCAGTTTGTGCTTGTGGGTTTGTATCTGCTTTTCAGTGCATGTAGACAGTTCGTATTTGTTTTTTCAGTGAGTACTTGTCTGCTTGTTGCCGATTTCCAGCTCGCTCTTCACAGGCCTTGCTGTTCTTCAATGCATTCTGACCAGCCGACCGTTTTGAAGCCATGTTGCGGGTACGTGCTCGTCGTAGAGTTCGTGCTGTGCGGGGGCTTGGTGTTGGGGTTTTAGCTTTGACACAAGCCCAGTCCATGAACAGGGTGGGGAGGAGTTCATGGACGAAGAATTGGTTGCTCCAGCGTGACCAATTCTCTCATATGCCTTTGCTCCGTGAGAATAATCCTGATGATTTCAGGAATTATCTCCGGATGATGGACCACATTTTTCACTGTTTGTTGGCTTTGCTGTCCCCTTATATGAGCAGGCAGGACACCTGCATGCGGCAAGCCATCGCTCCAGAGCAGAGGCTTGTCGCCACGTTGCGGTACTTGGCGACTGGGAGAAGCCTGCAGGACCTCAAGTTCTCGACAGGCACCTCCCCCCAGGCTCTGGAGATCATTATCCCAGAGACCTGTTCTGCCATCATCCAGGTCCTGCAGAAGGACTATATTAAGGTAAGTTTTCCCTTCAACATCACATTATATGTATTTAATGTTTGCTAATATATTGTATTTCTTTCCTCATTCCCTAATTACCATGATTGTAATATGCTGTGAATGTCCCCTTTGTCCTCATGCATGCTGTAATCTTTTAATGCTCCTTTTTTGTCCTTTATGAATATTTGCCTTCACTAACCTCCCCAGCATGCTATCCTGGGCCCATATACACCTATAGGCTAGTCACTTAATGTATTTTGTCAGCTCCATTGTAGTGGTTTACCCTAAAACCCCCTAAAATGTGGACAAATGTTATTTCTGTCCTATGGGCCATCAGAGGGGTGGAAGAATCTGATAAGTGGGCCTTTAAATACTCCTTAAAATAAATGTTATACTGATGTTGGCCAAGAATGTTTGTGTCTAATCTGCTTGCCATGTTTATGTGCAAATGACAATTTTTTTTTTTGTTTCACTCCCCAGTTTCCTTCAACGCCACAGGAATGGCAGACTGTGGCCTCCCACTTTGCCACCTGTTGGGAATTTCCCAACTGTGGAGGGGCAATCGATGGGAAGGTTAAATAAATATGTGGCGCTAACTAACCTGTGTAAAATAACTCTACCTAAGCTGTGAAGTAATAGTGATCCAGATAAATATCAAAAACCAATCAATCAATAAATATTAATCAATACATACAAAGCTAAATAAATAATGGTAAATAAATAAATAGCTCAATAATAGAGTGCAATGGTGGGTGAATCCAAATGATCAATCTTCAAAAGTGCAATAATCAATAATAAAGTGCAATGGTGCATAAATCAATAATCCTGCTAAGTGAATAAATCTTCTAAAGTGCAGTAATAAATACAAAAATAAAGTGTAATAATATGTGACACAACTGAGTAAATATAATCCAGTGAATGTCCAAGGACAGGAAAAATCCGATACTGTGCAATAAATAAGTGAGCCGAAAAGTTCAATGAACCATGTACTACAACTCCCAGCAAACAGGGTCAAATCTTCTTACAACAGTTCATATACAAAAAAATATATATTATGATGTCTGTTCCATCCAAACACAATCCGGAGAGCGCCGCCTGTTTCCCCCAGCCTCTCGCCTCTAGCAGCGGCCCACAATGGGCCAAATTGAGCTTGAATCAGAAATGGATGCAGATATCCTCAGTCGATCAACCTCCAGTAGTCACCACAATGGGACACCCGATATCCGGCAGGCAACTTCAATCTCCAGAGCTCAGCAGATGCAGTGAGGGCATGTAGTAAAAGAGAAGGATGGCTCCACTGTGTAAAATTAAAAAAAAATATTTTACTCAAGCACAAGTAGTAACTTACATTTAAAAAAGCGAGATGAAAATGATCTGAAAGAATACTTCCAGCCTCGGCCGTGACCGGAAGTGACGACACCTGACTCCTTCCTGACGTGTTGCTTCACTGCTCACGTGACTTTATCAAAGGGTCAAGGTGTCGGTATGCCAGTTTAAATAGTCTCTTCCTCTGTCATAGCAACAGCGAATACAATCAATGACATATCTTCAATCAATTCAATAAGCGATAAAAACATCATATACACCTGAAATGGAATATTCGCTAAAAGTTAAAAATGAATTTAAATATTTAAAAATCTTGATAAAAATTCTGGAAAAATTATTTTCTAATCAGTCACATAATAGATACATACAGCACATAACAAGCGCCATCTGGTGGTAGGAAAAATATATAAACATACAGAAAATCCTCCAAAACTCACTGATGACATCTAGTGGGAATGTGATACCTAACACTTCAAGAGGAAATTCATAAAATAAAAATAGCCAAAGGGCTCTAGGTCTCACTGGTGACATCTAGTGAAAATGTAATCACTGACATTTCTAAAATAGAATTCCTAAATTCCTTGAGGCGTCATACAATGACCAGTAATATAAATAACAGTAATTAAAGACTGGTCTAACTGATGACAACTAACAAAATAAGAGTACAACAGCTCAATAGCTCAGGGCAAAGACTCTCTGACACCATCTAGTGGTAAAATAACAAATTCCACCAAGGAACAATAATGACCATATAAACCAAGGATATGCAATTAGCGGACCTCCAGCTGTTGCAGAACTACAAGTCCCATAAGGAATTGCAAAACTCTGACAGCCACAAGCATGACACCCAGAGGCAGAGGCATGATGGGACTTGTAGTTTTGCAACAGCTGGAGGTCCGCTAATTGCATACCCCTGATATAAACCGTATAAAATAAAATAAAACGAAAATAATATATATAATATAATTAAGGTAAAATTTGATGTTATGTCCTAGTGGCGACAAAGTACGTAATTCATATATCCATCGAGAGTCAGCTTGGCTAATCTTAATTATTTTATTATCACCCCTCCAGTGGGGTTTGTATTTTTCTATTCCACAGACTTTTAGTGATGAGGGTTCACTATTATGATATTTTGCATAATGTCTTGACAGACTATGCTTCTCAATGCCTTTTTTGATGTTCTGAACATATTCCCTCAGCTTCTTCCATAATTCCCTCTTCGTTCTGCCAATATATTGGATATGACAGGGGCACTCCAAAAGGTACACGACACCTTCACTGACTGCGACATGATATAAAATCTTCTATTATGTAGTTTTTTTAAGTCACAGTTGAGGCGCAGCTAGATTTTGTTTTCTTGCTTTCTTTTGTGTGTCAGCACGTGTAACAACTTCTACAAGGGTATTATCCTTTACCTTCGAGGAGGGTTGGAGCCCTCTTATAGGTATATTTTGGTCTTTCCGGGAGAATAGTGCCTAAATGGCGATCTGCTCTGATGATATTCCAATATTTTTTAAAAATTCTCTCAATTTGCTTGTGTTGGATATTGAAATCCATATCTATAGGTACCTTATCTTGATTGGCTGTATTTTTTATGTTATCTTGTATCAATTTTTCTCTATCTAGTAGTGAGACATCCCATATTTTTTCTTCAATAAACTCAGCATGGTATCCATTATGAACAAATCTTTCCCCAATCATTTTTGCTTGATTCAAAAATACTTTTTTAGTGGTGCAATTCCGTCTTAGTCTGATTAGCTGACCCTTTGGTATATTATCTAACCACAGGGTATGATGACAGCTATCAAGGGGCAAATAGCTGTTCCTATCAACTGTTTTAAAATAGGTTTGTATCATCAATTTGCTTCCTTCTCTTTCTATTACTAAATCCAGGAAATTGATTTTTTCATCACTTATCTCCCAAGTGAGCTCTCTCTGTTGCCACTCCAGATTATAATAATGTCATCTATATATTGTTTAAATAATGTAAGTTGATGCGGTACATTATTATATAGTGACTCTTCTTTCCATTCTGACATGTACAGGCCGAGGCCGGAAGTATTCGTTCAGATTGTTGTCATCTCGCTTTTTTAAATATAAGCTACTACTTGTGCTGGAGTAAAATACATTTTTAAATATTACACAATGGAGCCATGCTTCTCTTTTACTACATGCCCTCACTGCATCTGCTGAGCTCTGGAGATTGAAGTTGCCTGCTGGATATCGGGTGTCCCATTGTGGTGACTACTGGAGGTTGATCGACTGAGGATATCTGCATACATTGCTGATTCAAGCTCGATTTGGCCCGTTGTGGGCCGCTGCTAGAGGTGAGAGGCTGGGGGAAACAGGTGGCACACTCCGGATTGTGTTTGCATGGAACAAACATCACAATATTTTTTTGCACATCGATCGTTTATTGCACTTGCATTTTTTTTTGTATATGAACTGTTGTAAGAAGATTTGACTCTGTTTGCTGGGGGTTGTAGTACATGGTTCATTGGACTTTTTGGCTCACTTATTTATTGCACAGTATCAGATTTTTCCTGTCCTTGGACACTCACTGGATGTTATTTACTCAGTTGTGTCACATATTATTACTTTTTTTTGTATTTATTACTGCACTTTAGAAAATTTATTCACTTAGCAGGATTATTGATTTATGCACCATTGCACTTTATTATTGATTATTGCACTTTTGAAGATTGATCATTTGGATTTACCCACCATTGCACTCTATTATTGAGCTATTTATTTATTTACCATTATTTATTTAGCTTTGTATGTATTGATTAATATTTATTGATTGGTTTTTGATATTTATTTATCTGGATCACTATTACTTCACAGGTTTGGATAGCGTTATTTTACACAGGTTATTTTAGCCACTTATTTATTTAACATTTATTTCTTGAGTTGTGTGAGATCACTAATTTATGTTGGCAGCTCCTTTCCGTTCTTATTATATTGTGGTTTTGCGCATTAGTTACCCCCCATTATATACAATCGATGGGAAGCATGTCCACATCGCCCCACAACCCCATTTGGGGTCATACTACTATAATTACAAGGGGTTCAATAGTATTGTGTTGATGGCGGTGGTGTTGGCGACATATTAAATTCCTGTATGTGGACATGGGGAGGAATGGCTGGATGGCGGATGGTGGAGTATTTGCCCGGACCGAGTTCTACCGACGTCTCGAGAGTGGTGGTTTGGGATTGCCACCTCCGAAAGAGAACGTGGAAGGACTGCCATTTGTGTTCGGCGCAGATGAGGCATTCGTTCTGGAGGACCACGTGATGAGGCCATTCCCCCAAAGGACCCTCACCCCGGAGAAGAGGGTTTTTAATTACCGGCTGGCCAGAGCCAGAAGAGTCGTGGAGAATGCCTTTGGGATTCTGGCCAGCCAGTTCCGCCTATTTCAAACAGCGATAAATATGGCAGAATACAAACTGAACCATATCATTTTGAGTTGCTGCATCCTGCACAATCTTCTAAAAAACATAATCCTAGTTATGTTGCTTCTGTTGGGCCTGAGGCCAGACTTTCATAAGTTCCAATGATGGCCCTGGAAGCAGGCCGTCCTGGCTTGCTCCCCCAAAGTGCCCGTGAAGTGAGGGAAAATTATGTCCAATATTTTACGGGTAGGGGGGCCATTGCTTTGCCACCAAATTTTCAATAAATTTTCTTTTTTCTCAGATAAAATCTTGATTTTCATTTACTGCTTGGGTTTATTTTTTATGTCTCCTAGTGCACTTGTAGTGCCTAGTGGTTTTTCCATTAACAAATAACACCCATTGTCACTGTATAAACACCAACTTTACACAAAAACTGGTACTGATCATTGAAAGAAGAAGCCAGACATTGTTGAGTATAAAATCTTATATACTGTGCACATTCACATGTGCATTGTAAAACATATTTTTCATAAAAACACCAATTATTGGTTTATTTTGTATTTAAATTTTTAGGGTACATAAACAGGCATGTTTCAAAACATAACATACACAACTCAGGAACTTACAAAGTTTAACATTGAAACACTGAAGGCAATATTAGACATTATATTGTCCAAAATGTCTTGATATTGCTTTCATCAGATGGGGTTGTAAAAGCCAAATTTTGAAGATGCACACAAATTGGGAGTCCAAATGGGTAATGTCAACATGTGCTATGTCCCATCATGGGGAATCAATGGACGTGTTTTGGGGGTGCAACCCCTTCCTCTCACCTACTAGAGTCATGAGGAAGAGGTTGCACCCACAAAACGCGTACATTGAGATCCCCTGATGGCAGATAGCACATGTTGACACACCGTGTGCATCTTCAAAATTTGGCTTTTAAAAATGTACAAATATAAAAAACACTTTTTGGGGCAATCTAAAAAGAAAAAGAAAACATGATCGGATTTGAGGGAAAAAAAGGATTATATTCTCCCCAAAACATCGATCATGTTCTTCATTTCCTGCTGCGTAATGTCAAGGCGATTTTGCATCCACATAATTTATTGAATGAGGGTTTGGGCGCTGGCCCTGCTGAAACGTTCCGCCGCTTCCTCTTCCACAACCAGAGCATCACCTAAAATTGTTGAAAAAACATGTATTTAGAAATATGCAGGCATACATAGATTACCTGAAGCTGGGGTGTCAGACACTCACCTGGTGGGGTGCCCATCTTTTCCACTTCCTCCACCTCTCCTTCCTCCAGATCCTCGGGGGGGTAGGGCTAACTTTCCAATCAGGCTGGCGAGGTCGGGGGTCCCTGGGATCCTCTGACTGTTGTCTAAGTCTTTTCTCCCCTATGATAATGAAACAAAAGGTATAATTAAGCACACAGATATTTGAGTCCAGAAATAGGAATATGAAACATTGCTTTAAAGTGGTGTACAATTGTCTGTTTGGGAAGAGATCCAAGTTGAAGACATGATTAAAAGTCAGTTTTTACCAAGCTGGAATACTTACCTTTTTTGGCCAAGTTTCACAGATGGAGACACCCCAAGTATCCACTGGAGCACCTGTGTGGGTTACCCTAAAAAATGTGCTCTGGTGTCCCACACTAGTGCTCCTGAATCCAGATGTGTAAACAGCTGCTGAGTGTCCTCTCCTTACATTCCACTGAATCAAATTTGCAATTCATTCAAATTTCAAAGACATCTAGACAACAATGTCCGAAACTTCTTTTAATAAGACAAATTAGCATTACCAAAATGTAATTATAACCCGGTATCAGCTAAATACACCGTATTTATTGGCAAACGATCAATGTTTCCTATGAACGATGTTTCCTACGAACGATGACTGTGCCCACGAACATGAAAGTAGCCATTTAAAACTGTACAACAGTAAAGAAAAGTACATGGAGCAACATGCAATTTAATAATCATAATAGGAACACACGACAAGTACTTACTTTTTTGAAGCACCTCCTTTATTTTGCGATACTGATCCGGCTCCCTCAGTTTTATGTCAGACCAGCGCTTCCTTAATTGTTCTTTGGACCGTCGTACCCCAAACTTGTGCTCCAGAGTGTTCACAACTGTAGTCATGATTTGGTCCTTTCGCTAAAATTGTGATGAGCGTACGGACCATGTTTCCCATTATATTCCTCCCTGCGCAAGATCTCCACCATCACATCAAAGGCCATGTTGGTGGCCTTAAATCTCCTCCTCCTGTATCCTGACATTTGGGGCTCCGGGCTTTCCTTCTCACTAGATGACAAATTGCCAACCACCTGTGTCTCTGCCATGTTGCTCCTACTGCGCACCGAAGAGAGAAGGGGTGGGGAATATGCTTGAGAAAAGAACGTCAGGGGCGGGTGACACGTGCGGAGTTTCACGCATGTGCAGTGTATATAAAGCTAACATGCGTGTGTCGTAACTACGTTCTGTATGCGGAAGGAGGAACGGAAGCGACGAATGTAATAACGAAGGTAATATTTTTAATTATTATTCACGATTTATATAGCGCCAACAGTTTAAGCAGCGCTTTACAATGTATAGGGGGGACAACATTACAGTACAGTTCAATACAAAAGGTACAGGAGGGCCCTGCTCGTAGAGCTTACATTCTAAAGGGAGGGGGTGGTGGTACAAAAGGTAATAGCTGCAGAGAATGATTTGATGGGGTGGCTCTGGGACAGTTCTTAGGTGGGTGTGGAATAGGCTTCCCTGAATAAATGAGTTTTCAGGGATCTCCTAAAGGTGGACAGGGTAGGGGCTGATCGGACATACTGGGGCAGGGAGTTCCAGAGGATGGGAGAGACTCTGGAGAAGTCCTGAAGGCGAGCATGGGAGGAGGTAACAAGGGAGCTAGAGAGCAGGAGGTCCTGGGAGGAGCGGAGGGGACGATTTGGGCGATATCTGCAGATGAGGTTGGCGATGTAGATGGGGGCGATGTTATGAATGGCCTTGTATGTTATGGTAAGCATTTTTAATTTAACACAGGGGGGTAGGGGAAGTCAGTGAAGGGATTGGCAGAGAGGTGCAGCAGTCATGGATCGGTTAGTGAGGTGTATTAGTCTAGCAGCAGAATTCATAATAGACTGAAGGGGGGATAGCCTGCTTAAGGGTAGGCCATTAAGGAGAGAGTTGCAGTAGTCAAGGTGGGAAATAATCAAGGAGTGAATAAGTTGCTTTGTGGTGTCAATAGTCAGGAAGGGTCGAATTCTGGAGATGTTGGGACATGAGTGGCCTATACTGATTCCAGATTGAGGCCTATATTGGGATAAGATTAGGAGAGTTTAGCCTGATATTTAGTGTTTTTGTCTTGTGTTTTGTCTTTCAGAAAAAATGAAACAATTTAAAGATCCTGATTTTATGGGACAATTCATAGATTGATACAGAGATATGAGGAATTTATGGGAGATGAAAAACCCCTTATATAGAAACAAACCAGCAAGGAAGGCATCGCTGGAAAAACTGCTGGAATTCGTGACAACACAGGTCCCCAACGCAGACATAACGTTTGTTGAAAATAAAAATTGCTAGCTTGAGAAGCACATATAGGAAGAAAAACTGCTGGAATTCGTGACAACACAGGTCCCCAATGCAGACATCACGTTTGTTGAAAATAAAAATTGCTAGCTTGAGAAGCACATATAGGAAGAAGCTTCAGAAGGTCCAGAAGTTCCTGAGGTCAGGAGCAGCAGCAGCAGATGATGTGTATGTACCCAGTCTTTGGTACTACAACAAGATACGTTTTCTCGATGACTAGATGGAAGCCAGGGAATCACTTTCGACTCTTCCGGTCCCCCTTCCATCCACCCTTCCCTTAACCCCAGCTGAGGCTTCCGAGGACCAACCTGGGCCTTCCATCCAGGAAGAAATTGAGGAGCCCAGATGGAGCCAGGTATAGTATGTTTAAACATATTTTTTGTGGGAAAATGATTGTTAACTAGATGTTATTATTGCTAACAAATAAAAGATTTAACAAAAAGTGTTTTACATATTAATAGACAGTAGGGGACAAAAATGATTGGGACAAGAATGACAAATGCTGGGCTCAAAATTATAGTCTTTTCTATTTATTGAAAATTGTGTGTGATTGATGAACCAAAAACTAAGTCCCTTCTTCATACACAGGAAGACCTCAGCCAGGACGAGGCTCTGGAATTTGGCACACAGGAGGAGGCGGGGGGGAAATGGCAGCCAGGAGGTGGCCAGGCCCAGTCACACCCAATCCCAGGTCCCTCCCCTCCACCTTCCAACCAAAAGGCCCAGGAAGGGAAGGAACGTGGAGGAGGCAGCACTGGGAATCATTAAGGAGGCTAATGATGCCTTGAAAGCCCCCCTCAACGCTTTAGAGGCCTATGGCATGTATATAGCCTCAAATTTGCAGCAAATGGAGGAGGGCCCATGCTGCAAATGTGAAAAATTATGGAGACCATCCATAAGGGGTTGAGTGGCCAAATGACCTATGACATCCACTTATGTACGCTCACCCATCCTCCTCCTCCTGCCACAAGTCCACCTCCAGAGCCACAGCCTGCTGGAAAGGCTGCAGGGAAGGGTGCAGGCTAGCGTAGAGGGAAGGTTGCAGCGAAGAGAAGAAAGTGATTGCCTGGGTTCAGTCTGGTCTGACAGAACACGCAGCCTGTCGTAGTACCACAGCCTGGGGACATATATGTCATCTGCTGCTGTTCGTGATCTCTGGGAGTCCTGGACCAGATTGTGCTCCCTATTAGATGGACTTCTCAAGCTACCATTTTTTTTTATCCACAGAGCTGATGTATGCCCTGGGTTCCAAAGGCTTCGCAAATTCCAACAGTTTCTCCAGCATTGCCTTCCCTCTTTATTTTGTTATTAGGAGCCAGAATAAATGGATTTTTATTTTATGAAAATACTTGCCTATGTGTTTTTATTAAAATAGGACAGTTTGTTTGTGAGTAGGCAGGTACATTTAAAAAATACAATGTCAAATTAACAAGGGACACCAACACCAAACAACCTCCTTGAGGTTTACAAATACAAGATAATAATGGTGTTGTGTAAACGTGACATACAAAATTAAAAAATATATGGAGAGGACTATAAATTACTAAAAATAAAAATTAAACAACAGGAGATCTTGATAAAAAAAAAAATAAACATTATTATGGAGATCTGGCTTTAAAAACAAAAAAGATTATTCATGAGATCACGAGAAATAATAAAGAAATAAGTTTGTGAGAACTCTGTGTGAATATCAGCAGCAAAACAACTTCATTCTTTGTGTGACGAATGTGCCATCTCCACGGTAGTTTTACCAGACCGAGCGGCTCCATCTCCTACTTGATTCTGAGCATGCGTGGGTTTTTTTGCTCGTCGGAATTGCCACAGACAATCGCATTTTCGGATGGGAACTTTTCCCGACCGAAAAATTGAGAACATGCTCTCAATCTTTTGCTGGCTGGAATTCGGCCAGCAAAAGTCCGATGGAGCATACACACAGTCGCATTTTCCGACGAAAAACTCTAATCGGCCTTTTGTGGGCCGAAATTCTGATCGTGTGTAAGCGGCATAAGCGTTCGCAGGGATCTGGCCTGACTCTGTGAATGCTGCAGTTATGTGTGTTGTGTTTTGTAAGTGACAGTGATCGACTGATACTGCACCTGGATGGGCTGGGGTGGGCGGAGGGGCTAAACGCAGGTGCTAGCAGCTACCTGGGCTGATCCCGCTAACACTGTGTTTTTGGGAACCCTAAACTGCTGGGGACGCTAGTATAGATCTGATCAGATATTGATCCATTCAGACACTAACTGGCTAACTAGCATCACTAGTGACACAAATACGGCGATCAATTATTGACAATGGCGACAGGGGGTGAAAGGGTTAACTGGGGGGGCGATCAAGGGGTTAAACCTTTATTAGGGGGGTAACCTAGACCTAACAGGGGCTACTACTAACTGCCCTAACACTTATTTCAGCCACAAATTACAACAATGCAGTGATCAGTGAAAAATCTGAAAACTGCAATTGGTGACACAGTGACAGGGAGTGAAAGGGTTAACTGGGGGGTGATGGGGGGGGGGGCAAGTGTAACTATGTGAACTGGTGTTAGTGTACTGTTGGTGCAACTCACGGTAAGATGTCCTCTCTCACTGGAATCGAAAAGACCCCACAAGGAGAGAGGACATCACTTCCTCTTGTCTGTGTTTACACTTACACAGGCAGGGGAAGGTTTTCATTCGTTAGGAGCGATCACCAGGTCCAGACCATAAATCATTGGTCTGGCCCTAGAAACTAATCGCTCCCCTAACGAACCCGACCGCCGCGGGCACACCCATTTGCCCACCAGTGCCATTGTGCCGTCGTACATCGGCGTGTGGCGGTTGGGAACCGGTTAATAATTACTCCAATTTTTACTTTTAAGCCCTGTGCGTTAGCTACTGGACAAGTTAAGTTCTTGTTTAAGGAAGAGACTGCTGCATCTACGGCTGGCATGCTCCATTTGTTAACAAACTTTTCACCCATGTGATATAAAAGGGAAAACCTCTTAGGAGGAACAAAAATCCTGTCAGGATGTTCCCAATCAGCATACACCGCCTGTTCCAACAGGGGGTGTAGGGGGAAAGCCTGTGTTGGCCTGAAGAGGCCGCAGGGATCCCAAAGAGGACCAGGGGGGCTCAGTCACCTCTGTAAGAGGCAACTTAAAGGCAGAACGAACCATTTTGGTCAGAGTCAAGATCAAAAGCCTCTGCGACTTAGAGGCAGACATCAACTGGATATCTTCTTGTCCAGAGTGCTCGGAAGTAGACACATCTGCCGGGCCCTTCTCAGAATCCTGAGCTCTTAGCTCTTCCCCATCCTCAACCCATTCCGGCTCCAGACTAGGAGGCCTAGGGGAGGGGGATCTGTCATGCTTCTTGCCACCCTGCGGGATGGAGGCAATCTTGCCAGCAATCCTGTGCTCTAACCCGGCTAGGGCCGAGGACAGTTAATCCTTGGTGATAAAAGATGAAGAAGAAGCGTTGATTGTGGGCACAATACCAGATAGGCGCAGCGGCTCAGATTGCCCGGAAGCCTCTGGTCCTTCAGGGATACGACTTAGAACTACTGACGATATATGTGTGCCCTTCCCTGTAGTGTTAGTCCAGCTCCTCTTTTTTTGAAGACATTTACCAGCCACAAAAATTTATATATTTGGGTGTAGTATTTAAAACACCTCAGAAGGAAGACCCTTTAATAGGGCTCACCAAGCCCCTATGTAATAATCCTGCTAAGCATCTTTAGCCTGCCAAGCAACACTTGGTGACTCACGTGACCCGGGTAAAAAGAAATGAACAGCTGCAAGTGCCTGTTCAGAGCCTGCTCTGTGTCCCACAGCTGCCTTCTGGAAGCACCGCATGCTTGGCCTACACAGCTTAAATAAACTGGGTGTGCGCCAGAACGTTCTGTGCATGCATGTGTACACACGTGCGCGGTCCCGGCAAACAGGCGTGGCTGTATTCGCGTATGACGTGAATCTTCGTGCGCCCAGATAAAGGCTACTGCGCATGTGCGGCGAAGCCGCGTGAGCCATGGCCGCCAAACAAACTGCTAAGTCCAGCGGCGCTTCTGCAAATGAACCTGCGCTATGGCCGCCAAACAAACAACTGCTGAGTACGGCGGCACCCTTGCGAACGCACGTGCGCCATGGTAAACCAGGGCAAAATGGTGCACCGTCGTGCGTTATCCTACAGGTAAAAAACAGCCAGACACAAGCAAAAAAGGTACACTTTGCAAACACCCACAGCTAGCCCAAAACTCCCCCATATGATCACCGCACACAGGTGTCCAGCCTCTAGCTAGCTTGACTAACTGTTACAATCACTGGGACACCCCACAATAATAAATACAGTGGTTTCACTTACCCGTCCAGGAGAGCCCAAAGTTCATCCATCATGGCGGGTTCCTGTCACTTGGGGACCTTCAAGAACCGGGTACCCTTTTCATGTTTAGGGACCTGTACAGCACTATGCAGGAATGCCTTAGTGCTGTGGTGTCCAGGATTCCACATTGCAGGGTCCATCGTCCGGAGGCCGCATTACAGGCAAAACCTTGCAGGATCTTTGAGTCTTCTTTGCGAGGCTCGGGTACCATTTATCTAAGCATATAAAGCCTGTGTCAAATGGATCCCATTGGTCAATCCCTTGATTCATTTAAGAACCGTTTGTGGAACTAGAGACCTGGAGCTCAGAGAGCTCAAACAAATCGTGCCATCCACCTTGCAGACACTGTTAAAAAACTAAAAAGTACTTTCTGTATGGGGGATCACTTTCTGTCTAAAGACCTTTGGTCTACCAGTGTCCATTCACCTGGAGATGAAGTATAACCCAGCAGGTAATGAATATTAGCCTGACTCTGTGTCCCATGATGTATGAAAAAGAAAATAATTTTTTCATGGAAACAAAAAGTGTCAGAAAGGGCTTGGTCTTCAAGTGGTTAGAAGAGTAAGTTGGGAATGTTGGGAAAAATATTCCAGGAAAGTTTAACCCCCCAGACCCCAAATTACCCCATTTTGGAAAGTAGACACCCCAAGCTATTTACTGAGAGGCATGCTGAGTCCATGGAATATTTTAGATTTTGCCACAAGTTTTGGGAAAATTACAAAAAATAAATAAAAATGTTGTAATTTTCCCGAAACTTGTGGCAAAATCTAAAATATTCCATGTCTACTTTCCAAAATGGGGTCATGGGGGGGGGGGGTGTATTGCTATCTTAATATTTCAGGGCCTCTGAAACTGTGATAGGTAGTGAAGAGTGAAATCAACATTTTACGCCCTTAGAAAGCCTGAAGGTGGTGATTGTTTTTCGGGGTCCTGTACGCGGCTAGGTTCCCAAAAAGTCTCTTATGTGGTATCCCCATACCCGGGAGAAGCAGCAGAATGTCTTTTGGGGTGTAACTCCACATATACCCATGGCATGTGTGAGCAATATATAATTTAGTGACAGCTTTGTGTTAAAAATAAAATAAAAATAAAAATTTAACAACACAGATTGCTCAGTTCTCACAGCTCCCCGAGCAGAGAGCTGATGACTGTCAGTCGCCGCTCTCTGCTCTGCCCCTACTCGCTCACTGGAGTGCTAGGCCGTTGAGAGGGTGGGAGCGGCCTTCTCAGGCTCTCAGCGGCTTGCTGAGAGGCTGAGCTGGGTGCCGGTCCAGGCATGCGGGCGGATCCCGACCCCAGTGTCGCGTTCTTGCTTGGACCGGCTCTGTGACGTCAGCAGACTTCAGCCCGCTGTCTGCTGAAAATGGATCACAGACATGCAGTTGGTTTTGGCTGTAATTCCCCTTTAACTACTTGCCTACCGGACCAATTCTGACACTTCTCTCCTACATGTAAAAATCATGATTTTTTTTTTTGCTGGAAAATTACTCAGAACCCCCAAACACATAAATACATATATATATATATATACACACACATATATACACACACACACACACACATATATATATATTGTAACGAGACCCTTGCTCGCTCGGTTCCACTCTCCCGACACTCCTCTGCAGCTATTGAATCAGATTGCAAAGTCTGATGGTTCGGTCATCCAATGTTCCGGGATTAGAACTACAGCTATGTGCCGTTCTAACCCAGTTGTGATAGCTCAGAACAAACACCAGGCAGGCTGTATGTAAGTTCAAACAGGAATCTCACTTTATTGCAAAATACAGGCTTTTATACACTAAAAGTGGAGGTGCAGACCTGCTCATATTACTCTAACAATACAGCTGTAACCTAATTAACATGAGCTAATTAACTAATCCCTTTAGACAGCCTAGATGACTCAAAAATGACTTTTAGGCCAGACTGGCCGTCTTGTAGTTCAGAAAATCCAATCAACATTATCACAATCAACATAGACTCTTCTTCACACAATAGCAGAGTTAATTAACACAAACAACAATGGGGATCTAATGACTCTTAGATCCCATACTATAGACTTATTTACAATACACATTTTAGCAGACAACAGACAGGTGCTGGAATTTACATCAGCATCTCCTAACACTATCTGTCCCAGCATTATGAATCAGCCACTATTCCAATATGGCAAATCCAGGGTCCCCAGAGTCTGTGTGTCCTGGGGGACCAGGACCCGAATCCACGGTAATACCACCTCAAGGGTCCCCAGGCATACAGCTCACAAAGAGCACCGTTCCCCCAAATGCAAGGGCCCCCGATCGATCGGCAAGAGGCTAGCATACAGTCCCATCCAAAAGTCTCTTTCCCGGCTAGGTCTGTCACATTTCTCCCCTTTCGGCAGGAGACTAACACAGGAGGAGACTCCAAACGAGTTGACTCCAAAGTTAGTCAGTAGTTCCAGTCCTCTAATGCCTGTACCCACACAGTACCCCAAACAAATTGTTCCAAACAAAGCATTACTCACCCAGCCAACCTCTGCCTCTCTCAGAGAACATATCTGCCGCTGGGGAGAGGCCTGGACTGGCCCTTCTCGCTGGAGTCCTTTCTGCCGCTGGAGAGAAGACAGGGTGTCTGGGCTCACTCTGTCATGCTGTTGGGGATCTCGGCCGACTGCCCAGCATCCCTGGGGTATACAGGTGGAGACTGAAGTCCCATCCACCTTCACAGGACATCTATCCTCTGTTAGTTGAGGGCAGAGTCCAGCAGTACTCGGCCCTGTTGCCAGCCCTTCTGCTGGAAACCCCACACCATCTGCTCCGGCTAACTGTTGGGGAGGGACGACGAACACCTCCTCTCCCCCTGTATCCTGATCTGCTGCTGGGAAGTGACCACCTCCTTCTCACCCTTAACCTCCGGAACAGCCGCAGGTGTAGGACAGAGATCTTGGACCCTCTGTCCGGTTGCCAGCGCTTCAGCTGGGGAAGTTCCTTGTGACTTCACAGATACTTCTGTTGGTGCTGGGCAGAGCATAGTGAAGTTTGGCCCTAATAACAGCTCCTCTTCTGCTGGAGGCTCACCAGGTTGTTCTTCCTCAGCAGAAAAGTCTATCAAATCCCCTGTCTCTGCAACTGGTGTCTGGGGATAAAGGTTCACCATCTCCTCTCCGTGGAACCCAGAAGATGCTATCAGTGCTCGGCAGAGGTTAGCAGAGCTCTGCCCTGTTGTCAGCACTTCAGGTTTGGGGACGGCAATCTTCAGATTTTCCACTGCCGATTCTCTGGCATTCTGCTGGACAGGCACATTCCTCTATCCAAGATCATCCAATGCAGAAACAGGTTCATCAAGGTCAGTCAGCACTTGCTGCATCCGCCATAAGACCTCCCCCTCCATAGCTGCGGGTGCAGGTTGGCAAAGCACACCGTTACTCTGCCACATTGTCAACTCTTCAGCCAGGATTTCAGAGTTGTCAACTGGTATTTCATGATAGTCCCAGGCAAACGGAGCACCACCCTGCTGCTGAGCAGAGTCTAACAGCTGTTTGTAGGCGATCTCCAACTCCTATTCCTGAATGGCCAGAAACTCCAAATCTTCCAGTGCCCAGTGCACTTCTGAGACATTCAGTCTCCGCTCTCTGTGCTCCGTTATTTCCTCCAAACGCCACTCCCGATCACTTCCAAAGTCAGGGTCCCTGGACAGCCTCCAGTATAACAATCCCAGGCCATCGTAGTCAAAGCCTTCCGTGGGGCTGTCATCCGCTGTCCATGGGCACACTTGGGCTACATACCACTGGAGGGCTCTGTAGCTCTCGTCCAACCGCATTTCTGCCCGGATCAGCCTGCTTAACTCAGCTGTCCACTCCTGGTTCGGCTGTTCCCCCAAAAACAGCATTCGCACTTCATACTGCGACCAGTACCTCACATGGATGAAGGGGAGAACTTTTCCCTGGTGTTGCTGCTCACGGGCTAGCGCTTCCTTCCAGAGTTCACAGCGGATAGAATCAAACCATCCTAGCAGGACCTGCTCTGATACTGGTCCTCTGTGCTGTATCTCCTCTCGCAACCTCCTTCTGAATTCCTCATCCATGGTGGCTGGTATTTCTCCTCTCCTGCTACCATGGATCCAGGTGATGGTTTGGATGTGTTCATGGCAAGGAAGCATGATCCCACCATTCCCTCCACGGCTCTCAAGTAAGTCTTTTAGCGTGGCTGTCCTGCAGGCTGTTTTGGAGTGTCCCAGTAACTGGAGAGCAAATCCCACGGCTGCCAACCAATGTAACGCCTCCGCCTCCAAATGTAGGCTGTATGTAAGTTCAAACAGGAATCTCACTTTATTGCAAAATACAGGCTTTTATACAATAAAGTGGAGGTGCAGACCTCCTGCTCATATTACTCTAACAATACAGCTGTAACCTAATTAACCTAATTAACATGAGCTAATTAACTAATCCCTTTAGACAGCCTAGATGACTCAGACATGACTTTTAGGCCAGACTGGCCATCTTGTAGTTCAAAAAATCCAATCAACATCATCACAATCAACATAGACTCTTCTTCACACAATAGCAGAGTTAATTAACACAAACAACAATGGGGATCTAATGACTCTTAGATCCCATACTATAGACTTATTTACAATACACATTTTAGCAGACAACAGACAGACAGGTGCTGGAATTTACATCAGCATCTCCTAACAGTATCTGTCCCAGCATTATGAATCAGCCACTATTCCAATATAGCAAATCCAGGGTCCCCAGAGTCTGTGTGTCCTGGGGGACCAGGACCCGAATCCACAGTAATACCACCTCAATGGTCCCCCAGGCATACAGCTCACAAAGAGCACCGTTCCCCCAAATGCAAGGGCCCCCGATCGATCGGCAAGATGCTAGCATACAGTCCCATCCAAAAGTCTCTTTCCCGGCTAGGTCTGTCACATTATATATATATATATATATATATATATATATATATATATATATATTTCTTTAGCAGAGACCCTAGGGAAGAAATAGTGGTCATTGCAACTTTTTATCTCGCATGGTATTTGCGCAGCAAGTTTTCTTTTTTTTTTTTTTTTTAATTATTTATTTATTTATTTAAATTTTCATAATTTTTAAAAGAAATACAAACAACCCCTCCTTCGCAGGGGTAAAACAATCCACTAAAAGTACAAAACAAGCATACACGTATAAATCCCACTTATACCCCACTCCTACCCCCCCCCTTTTTTCCTCCTGCAGACTACCCGCGTTCCATATCACCCATTGAGAGAAAAATAACTCTACCTATTTTAATACAAAATGGCTTCCGCAAAGCGCTCTGATCTTTTAAAAGCTTCCCATCTGGCCCATCTGCCCCCATTACCTACTTGATCCCTATCTAAGGGACCAAATACCTCAGAGTTTTCCATAGTATATGATTAATTGATTGACTGATCCCGGGCCCCTCCACTTCTTGCCATTTTTTGGGAATTGCACTCTTTGCAGAATTTAAGAGCACTGGGATCAACGAGGTTTTGTAATGTCTATAACTTCCCTCAGAACCATGGAACAAGCAGACCCATGGGTCCAACTTGATGACCCTACCCACTATCACCTCTATCCACTTGATCACCTCCTGCCAGAGGCTTTTGATTTTTGGGCAATCCCACCATAAATGCGCCATAGTACCCGGGGCCTCACAACCTCTCCAGCATTTCGGCAATCTATCGGGCATAAATTTGCTTATTTTAGTGGGTGTCATATACCACCTAGACAGACATTTATAGTTGGTCTCTATCGTTTTCATAACTATTGCTGTACTGTGCGTTGCCCCCAATATGCTCCCCACCCAGCTTTTCTCGCATCCAACTCCCAAATCTTCTTCCCATTTTTTGATAAAAGGTGGCATTTTGTCTCCCCCGTTGTTTATAAATATATATATATACCGCTGAGATATTCTTTTTTACTATATCCCTACAGAAAAGTTTCTCAAACGGTCTATAGTTTCCCTTAGGGGACCCGGAAGGCTATTAACAAAATGTTCAAGCTGACTGTACCGCCACCTATTCACCTTCAATAAATCCCTTTTTTAACTAAGTCCTGAAATGTGCAAATTTTTCCCCCATTAATAATGTCTTTTAATTGTGTTTCACTATTCAAAATCCAGTTTCCTCCCACCTCCTCCATTCCCGGGGGGAAATATGCGTTATCCTTTAAGTAAATTAAGGGAGAATTATATTCTCACTTCCTAGTGCAGTGAATCTGATCCCAAAATTTCAACGTGAGGTGTGTTAAAATATGTGTGTCTTCTCCCAGATACCTGTGTTGCGGGGGGTTCCAGATTATGTGATTTAATCTTACCCTACTTAAACTCATTTTTAAATTAACCCATCTTTTATTGTTACATCCCTTTAACCAATCTAATGCCCGTGCAAGAACGATAGCTTTGTGATAATTTCTAAAATCTGGAATACCCAACCCTCCCTGTGCTTTATCCCTGCTCAACACTTTGTATGCTATCCTAGGTCTCTTATTCTTCCAAACGTATCTACTTATTAGTGGGAATGCTTTAGCAGTCCCGCTATTGTTATTCGATTTTATTTATTAGTGGGAATGCTTTAGCAGTCCCACTATTGTTATTCGATTTTATTTATTTTTATTACTTCTTTCTTTATTAGTGGGAATGCTTTAGCAGTCCCACTATTGTTATTCGATTTTATTAGTGGGACTGCTTTAGCAGTCCCACTATTGTTATTCGATTTTATTAGTGGGAATGCTTTAGCAGTCCCACAATTGTTATTCGATTTTATTTATTAGTGGGACTGCTTTAGCAGTCCCACTATTGTTATTCAATTTTATTTATTTTTATTCCCTAATTTTATTCCGTACGTTTTTTGGCTCTGCATAACTTCTGCATACTTTTAGCTATTAAAACTATTCAACTATTAAAATGTTCATCTCTTTCAGCGGCTGATGGGACTTTTTCAACTTTTTTTCTACCATTTATACTTTTTAAAATATCAAGCTTTTTATTACTTTTTTTTAACATTGAAGTCAATGGGAGCATGCTTCAGATCCTTAAAATCTTCTTCTACTCCCAAAAGTTTCAGCTTTTCGGCAGTTTTGATAGGGCAATTCTGATGGGGCAGTTTTGATGGGGCAATTCTGATGGGGCAGTTTTGAAAGGGCAATTCTGATGGGGCAGTTTTGATGGGGGCAGTTTTGATGGTGGCAACATGATGGAGCAGTTTTGATGGGGCAATTCTGATGGGGGAAGTTTTGATGGTGGCAATCTGATTGGGCAGTTTTGATGGTGGCAATCTGATGGGGTAGTTTTGATGGGGCAATTCTGATGGGGCAGTTTTGATGGTGGCAATATGATGGGGACGTTTTGATGGTGGCAATATGATGGGGCAGTTTTTTGATGGGGCAATTTTGATGGTGGAAATATGATGGGGCAGTTTTGATGGGGACAATTTTAATGGAGCAGTTTTAAAGGTGGCAATATGATGGAGCAGTTTTGATGGGGGCAATATGATGGGGCAATTCTGATGGGGTAATTCTGATGGTGGCAATATGATGGGGCAGTTTTGATGGGGACAATTTTAATGGAGCAATTTTAAAGGTGGCAATATGATGGGGCAGTTTTGATGGGGGCAATATGATGGGGCAATTTTGATGGGGACAATTCTGATGGGGCAGTTTTGATGGCAATATGATGGGGCAGTTTTGCTGGGGGCCGTTTTAGCAATTCAGCTATTCAGCATTCCCACGCATTTTCCCCAGGAAATGCATTTTCTAGTAGAGGAATATGATGGGGGAGTTTTGATGGTGGCAATATGATGAGGCAGTTTTGATGGGACAGTTCTGATGGGGCAGTTTTGATGGTGGCAATATGATGGGGCAGTTTTGATAGGGCAATTCTGATGGGGCAAGTTTTGATGGGGCAATTCTGATGGTGGCAATATGATGGGGCAGTTTTGATGGGGCAATTCTGATGGGGCAGTTTTGATGGTGGCAATATGATGGGGCAGTTTTGATGGGGACAATTTTAATGGAGCAGTTTTAAAGGTGGCAATATGATGGGGGCAGATTTGATGGTGGCAATAAGATGGGGCAGTTTTGATGGTGGCAATATGATGGGGCAGTTTTGATGGGGCAATTCTGATGGGGCAGTTTTGATGGTGGCAATTTGATGGGGCAGTTTTGATGGGACAATTCTGATGGGGCAGTTTTGATGGTGGCAATATGATGGGGCAGTTTTGATGGGGACAATTTTTATGGGGCAATTCTGATGGGGCAGTTTTGATGGCAATATGATGGGGGCAGTTTTGCTGGGGGCGTATTAGCAATTCAGCTATTCAGCATTCCCACGCATTTTCCCCAGGAAATGCATTTTCTAGTTAAACCTGTTAATGTTCTAAAATAAAATTGGGGCAAAGGAATTGGAAGCATTTGAAATTTATAGAGCACCTTGGGGGCTAGCACCATTTTAACTATGTTAATTCGCCCTATCCACGAGACCGGGCAATGTGAAATTCTTTTTATTTCTGCTCTAATTTCATCTAGAAAAGGTGTGAAATTAAGTTGAAAAATCTTCCCAATGGTACTGGGCAATCTAACTCCCAAATAATTAATATTATCCCTCCAGGGAAATCTAAAAACCTCCCCGAGTCTCGCAGCTTCCTGCTTATCAATATTAATTTTTAAAGCTTCCGATTTCTCGATATTAATTTTGTAGTTGACATCCCTCCAAATTTTTTCAATGTGGCTAATAGGTTGGGGATCGAGATTCTAGGTTTGGTGATGTAGAATAGGACGTCATCGGCAAAAGCGGCCAACTTATGTTCCTCCTTTCCTACTGAACATCCGCTAATATCTGGGTTTTTCCTGATGGTACCCAGTAGGGAATAGGAGAGGATACAGCGGGCATCCTTGTATGGTCCCATTTCTCATAATGAAAGGCGCAGAGGCTACGTTGTTAACTTTCACAAATGCAGTTGGATGATTATATGGTATTTTAATCCATTTTAGCATAGCAGGCCCTATCCCAATAACTGCAAGCGTTTTAAACATGAATCCCCAGTCTACTCTGTCGAATGCCTTCTCGGTATCTATCGACAGAAGTAGACCTGGGGATCCCTTAGATCTCATGGCTTCCGCTATGAGAAGAGACCGCACCCCGTTATCTCTACCCTCTCTTCCTGGAATAAATCCCACCTGGTCCGGATGGACCAGTTGGGACATTAATCCCTTAAGCCTCAGAGCCCATACCTTCGCATGTAATTTAGTATCTGCATTTAACAATGCGATTGGCCTAAAGCTTGAGCACAGGGTGCGGTCCTTCTCTTCTTTAGGAATCAAGGTCACTGAAGCTGTTAGCGCATCCCTGCACATTTCACACTGTTTCCCGAGGATGTTCCAAACCTTACAGAGCCACAGAAGGAGTGAATCTTTGAATTTTTTATAAAAGCTGGTAGTGAAACTGTCCGGACCCGGGCTCTTACCCGGGGGGGGGCGATTTCAGAGCTATGTTTAACTCTTCTACCGTGAACGGTCTTTCTTACTCCATTGAGTCATATTCCGACAGTTTGGGAAGACCTGCCCCCTCTAAAAAGTCTCTCACCTTTTCCTCCATCTCTACCCCAGACTGTTCCTTTTGGCTTACCGAATAGAGGGTTGTAAAGTATTGTCTAAATTCTTTGCCTATCTCTTTAGAAGAATACATTAGCTTGCCATTTTTATTTTTAATCTTTTCTATAAAGTTTTCTTCTCTTTTTCTTTTTACTGTTGCTGCCAGATGTTTCCCCACCTTATTACCCCTTTGGTATCTTTCTTTTAGGAACCTATTCATAACCTTAAAAATGCTTCTTTTTCTAGTAGATCTTTTAACTCTTCTCTTATCAATATTAATTGATGTAGTATGGACTTATTATTACCCGATGAGGCTTTATGGGTTTGTTCAAGTTGATGAATTAACACAATTAGGCTTTCTTTCTTTTTGGTTCTCTCTCGTTTTACCCACACTCCTATGGATATTAATACCCCTCTTATATAGGCTTTAAAGGCCTCCAATACAACCGTACCCGGGGTCTCATCGTTGTCATTGTTTAAAAAAAAACGCATCTATTTCCTGTTGAATTTTCTCCACTATCCAATCCTCCTCAAGGAGTTTTTCGTTTAACCGCCAAGTATAAGGCTCCCTCTGAGGCCCCACTAACATAACCTTCATCGAGACTGGTGCATGGTCTGACAGAGTCATAATCTTTATCTTCGACTCTTTAATAGAGCCCAATAAACTGTGGTCCACTAGCATGTAGTCCAGCCTTGAATAGGTCCCATGCACAGCCGATAAAAAGGAATAGTCCCTCACCTTTGGATGTTGCACTCTTCATATATCCATCAGGTGACAATGATGCAACTTTTTCCCAAGGCGCAGTAGTAACTTTTTACTTGCCTCTCTACTGCTAGATGACCTATCCAAGGCTGTGTCCAGACAAAGATTAAAGTCCCCTGCCAGAATCACTTCCCCCTCCCTGAATTCCATCAGTCTGCTCAGGGTCTGGGAAAGATAGACTATCGGATCTCTATTCGGACAGTACACATTAGCCAATGTATATGTCTTTACCCCCAGTTTTACCTTTAAGAATAAGTACCGGCCCTCCGGATCCACCCTCCTACCTAATAATGTATATTTCATCCGATTCGAGAATCCGATACTCACTCCCTTCACCTACTTGATGGGAGAATCTCCATAAATCCAATTTGGGTAATATCTCGAGTCCAGCTTAATGCCCTCCTCTAACACTAGATGCGTCTCCTGCAAAAAGACTATATCTGCTCCATAGGTCTGTAACTCTTAACACTTTCCGCCGTTTCCCAGGGGGGTTTAGCCCTTTTACGTTGTATGACACGAAATTAATTTCCATCATTCCTTCTTTTTAATCTTTCTCTTATATGCAGCCACCACACCTCTAATTCATCCACTGCATGAAAGAGAAAAAGAGAAAAGAGACAAAAAAAAAAGTTTACAAAAACAGAACACTTAATCTGCAGGAAACCCCCTGCACAGCTCCTCCCCTCCCCCCCATGCTCCCTCCCCCCACGTCCATTCCTGACAACAGGGACGCCGCGACCTAAACTTCTCCGTCGCCGCCTACGTCCCCACATGCCTAGGGGTGAGACTCACATGGCGGGCCATGGTGTTCCGCCCCCCACCCACAAAATAGTGGGCGGGGGGAGGAAGGTCGCGGAAAGCACTTTCTGAGCTCGTCCTCATCCCCCCCTCCCCCAACCCCCCGCCCACCCACGGCCCCTCCCCCCATGCCCCAACATTTTATTCTCTAATTAAATAGGCACCCTGCCTGGAAACACAGGTAATGCAATGTTTAAATCTCTACAAAAATCTTGTAAGTCCTCTATCTGAATCAATCTATGATTTCTACCTTCTTTAAACACATTCAATGCAAATGGGTAGCCCCAGCTATACTTTAAGTTGGCCCCCCTTAAAGCGTCCAACAGCGGTCTCAGTTGACGTCTCCTTTCAAGCGTTTTGGCAGACAGATCCAAGTAAATTTGGATTTCCCCATTGTTGAACTTCACGGTTTTACCTCCTTAGTTTACTCCAAATCTTTGCCTTGTCCTCATATTGATGAAACCTCACAATAACATCTCTGGGGGTTTCTTCCCTAACTCCTTGGGGTTTTCTTATCCTGTGGACACGGTCCAGTTTAAGATCTTCATCAAGGCTTCTCCCTAAGAGAGGGTTAAAAAGTTCTTTCATCATAAGGAACAAGTCCTCTCCTCTCTGTTCTGGGATAGCCCTTATCCTCAGGTTTTGCCTCCTATTCCAATTTTCCTGTTCCTCTAATTTGAAGAGCATATCCCGCTGGTCAGTCTGTCATTTTTTGACTTGATTTTTTAACACTGTAATCTCCGCCGCATGTTGTTCTGATATTTCTTCCACGGCTTCCACTCGCTTTAACCACTTGCCGACCGCCTCACGCAGATATACTGCGGCAGAATGGCACGGGCAGGCAGAATCACGTACTTGTACGTGATCTGCCTCCCGCGGGCGGGGGGTCCGATTGGACCCCCCCGGTGCCTGAGGCGGTCGGCTTCTGTCTGGGAGTGATGAGAGGTGAGGGGGAGATCATCCATTCGTGGCCCCCCTCGCGATCGCTCCCAGCCAATCAGGTTCTTCCTCTGCTGCTGTATGCTAAACAGCAGCAAAGGAAATGATGTCATCTCTCTTCAGCTCTGTATTTTCCATTCCAGCGCAGAGGACAGAAGACTTCACTGTGAGTGCACAACACTGCACACTCAGTAGAACATGCCAGGCACACAATACACCCCCGATCCCCCCCAATCACCCCTCCCCCCCCGTCACACTGACACCAAGCCCACGCAGTTTTTTTTTTTTTTTTCTGATTACTGCATTGGTGTCAGTTTGTGACAGTGTGGTAGGGCAGTTAATGTTAGCCCCCTTTAGGTCTAGGGTACCCCCCTAACCCCCCCTAATAAAGTTTTAACCCCTGGATCACCCCCCGTCGCCAGGGTCACTAAGCGATCATTTTTCTGATCGCTGTATTAGTGTCACTGGTGACGCTAGTTAGGAGGTAAATATTTAGGTTCGTCGTCAGCGTTTTATAGCGTCAGGGACACCCATATACTATCTAATAAATGTTTTAACCCCTTGATTGCCCCCTAGTTAACCCTTTCACCAGTGATCACCGTATAACCGTTACGGGTGACGCTGGTTAGTTCGTTTATTTTTTATAGTGTCAGGGCACCCGCCGTTTATTACCTAATAAAGGTTTAGCCCCCTGATCGCCCGGCGGTGATATGCGTTGCCCCAGGCAGCGTCAGATTAGCGTCAGTACCGCTAACACCCACGCACGCAGCATACGCCTCCCTTAGTGGTATAGTATCTGAACGGATCAATATCTGATCCTATCAGATCTATACTAGCGTCCCCAGCAGTTTAGGGTTCCCAAAAACGCAGTGTTAGCGGGATCAGCCCAGATACCTGCTAGCACCTGCGTTTTGCCCCTCCACTCGGCCCAGCCCAGCCAAGTGCAGTATCGATCGATCACTGTCACTTACAAAACACTAAACCCATAACTGCATCGTTTGCAGAGTCAGGCCTGATCCCTGTGATCGCTAACAGTTTTTTTGGTAGCGTTTTGGTGAACTGGCAAGCACTAGCCCCAAGCAGCGTCAGGTTAGCGCCAGTAGCGCTAACACCCACGCACGCACCGTACACCTCCCTTAGTGGTATAGTATCTGAACGGATCAATATCTGATCTGATCAGATCTATAGTAGCGTTCTTAGCAGTTTAGGGTTCCCAAAAACGCAGTGTTAGCGGGATCAGCCCAGATACCTGCTAGCACCTGTGTTTTGCCCCTCCGCCCAGCCCACCCAAGTGCAGTATCGATCGATCACTGTCACTTACAAAACACTAAACGCATAACTGCAGCATTCGCAGAGTCAGGCCTGATCCCTGCGATCGCTAACAGTTTTTTTTTTTGGTAGCGTTTTGGTGAAGTGGCAAGCACCAGCGGCCTAGTACACCCCGGTCGTAGTCAAACCAGCACTGCAGTAACACTTGGTGACGTGGCGAGTCCCATAAGTGCAGTTCAAGCTGGTGAGGTGGCAAGCACAAGTAGTGTCCCGCTGCCACCAAGAAGAAGACAAACACAGGCCCGTCATGCCCATAGTGCCCTTACTGCTGCATTCGCCAATCCTAATTGGGAACCCACCGCTTCTGCAGCACCCGTACTTCCCCCATTCACATCCCCAACCAAATGCAGTCGGCTGCATGAGAGGCATTTTCTTTATGTCCTCCCGAGTACCCCTACACAACGATCCCCCCCCCCAAAAAGATGTCGTGTCTGCAGCAAGCGCGGATATAGGCGTGACACCCGCTATTATTGTCCCTCCTGTCCTGACAATCCTGGTCTTTGCATTGGTGAATGTTTTGAACGCTATCATACAATAGTTGAGTATTAGTGTAGGGTACAGCATTGCACAGACTAGACACACTTTCACAGGGTCTCCCAAGATGCCATTGCATTTTGAGAGACCCGAACCTGGAACGGGTTACAGTTATAAAAGCTACAGTTACAAAAAAAAAGTGTAAAAAAAAAAAAAACACAAAAAAATATATAAAATTTAAAAAAATAGATATCGTTTCATTGTTCTCTCTCTCTCTCTATTCTCTCCCTATTGTTCTGCTCTTTTTTACTGTATTCTATTCTGCAATGTTTTATTGTTATTGTTATTATGTTTTATCATGTTTGCTTTTCAGGTATGCAATTTTTTATACTTTACCGTTTACTGTGTTTTATTGTTAACCATTTTTTGTCTTCAGGTACGCAATTCACGACTTTGAGTGGTTATACCAGAACGATGCCTGCAGGTTTAGGTATCATCTTGGTATCATTCTTTTCAGCCAGCAGTCGGCTTTCATATAAAAGCAATCCTAGCGGCTAATTAGCCTCTAGACTGCTTTTACAAGCAGTGGGAGGGAATGCCCCCCCCCCCACCGTCTTCCGTGTTTTTCTCTGGCTCTCCTGTCTCAACAGGGAACCTGAGAATGCAGCTGGTGATTCAGCCAGCTGACCATAGAGCTGATCAGAGACCAGAGTGGCTCCAAACATCTCTATGCCTAAGAAACCGGAAGCTATGAGCATTTCATGACTTAGATTTCGCAAGAATGTAAGCAGCGCCATTGGGAAATTGAGAAAGCATTTTATCACACCAATCTTGGTGTGGTCAGATGCTTTGAGGGCAGAAGAGAGATCTAGGGTCTAATAGACCCCAATTTTTTCAAAAAAGAGTACCTGTCACTACCTATTGCAATCATAGGGGATATTTACATTCCCTGAGATAACAATAAAAATGATTAAAAAAAAAATGAAAGGAACAGTTTAAAAATAAGATAAAAAAGCAAAAATAAAGGAAAAAAAAAAAAAAAGCACCCCTGTCCCCCCCTGCTCTCACGCAAAGGCGAACGCAAGCGTTGGTCTGGCGTCAAATGTAAACAGCAATTGCACCATACATGTGAGGTATCACCGCGAAGGTCAGATCGAGGGTAGTAATTTTAGCAGTAGACCTCCTCTGTAAATCTAAAGTGGTAACCTGTAAAGGCTTTTAAAGGCTTTTAAAAATGTATTTATTTTGTTGCCACTGCATGTTTGTGCGCAATTTTAAAGCATGTCATGTTTGGTATCCATGTACTCGGCCTAAGATCATCTTTTTTATTTCATCAAACATTTGAGCAATATAGTGTGTTTTAGTGCATTCAAATTTAAAACAGTGTGTTTTTTTTTCCCCAAAAAATGCGTTTGAAAAATCGCTGCGCAAATACTGTGTAAAAAAAAAAAAAATGAAACACCCACCATTTTAATCTGTAGGGCATTTGCTTTAAAAATATATATATAATGTTTGGGGGTTCAAAGTAATTTTCTTGCAAAAAAAAATAATTTTTCATGTAAACAAATAGTGTCAGAAAGGGCTTTGTCTTCAAGTGGTTAGAAGAGTGGGTGGTGTGTGACATAAGCTTCTAAATGTTGTGCATAAAATGCCAGGACAGTTCAAAACCCCCCCAAATTACCCCATTTTGGAAAGTAGACACCCCAAGCTACTTGCTGAGAGGTATGTCGAGTCCATGGAATATTTTATACTGTGACACAAGTTGCGGTAAAAAGACATTTTTTTTTTTTTTTGCACAAAGTTGATATATTGCTCAAACATGCCATGGGAATATGTGAAATTACACCCCAAAATACATTCTGTTGCTTCTCCTGAGTAAGGGGATACCATGTGTGTGAGACTTTTTGGGAGCCTAGCCGCGCACGGGACCCCGAAAACCAAGCACCGCCTTTAGGCTTTCTAAGGGCGTAAATTTTTGATTTCACTCTTCACTGCCTATCACAGTTTCGGAGGCCATGGAATATCCAGGTGGCACAACCCCCCCCCCAAATGACCCTATTTTGGAAAGTAGACACCCCAAGCTATTTGCTGAGAGGTATAGTGAGTATTTTGCAGACCTCACTTTTTGTCACAAAGTTTTGAAAATTGAAAAAAGAAAAAAAAATGTTCTCATTTGTTCAAAAACAAATGAGAGCTGCAAAATACTCACCATGCCTCTCAGCAAATAACGTGGGGTGTCTACTTTCTAAAATAGGGTGATTTGGGGGGGGGGGGGGGTTGTGCCACCTGGGCATTCCATGGCCTCCGAAACTGTGATAGGCAGTGAAGAGTGAAATCAAAAATTTACACCCTTAGAAATCCTGAAGACGGTGATTGGTTTTCGGGGCCCCGTACGCGGTTAGGCTCCCAAAAAGTCCCACACATGTGGTATCCCCATACTCAGGAGAAGCAGCTAAATGTATTTTGGGGTGCAATTCCACATATGCCCATGGCCTGTGTGAGCAATATATCATTTAGTGACAACTTTGTGCAAAAAAAAAAAAAAAAAAGTGTCACTTTCCCGCAACTTGTGTCAAAATATAAAATATTCCATGGACTCAACATGCCTCTCAGCAAATAGCTTGGGGTGTCTACTTTCCAAAATGGGGTCGTTTGGGGGGGTTTTGTGCCATCTGGGCATTTCATAGCCTTCAAAACTGTGATAGGTAGTGAGGAGTGAAATCAAAAATTTACGCCCTTAGAAATCCTGAAGGCGGTGATTGGTTTTCAGGGCCCCCGTACGCGGCTAGGCTCTCAAAAAGTCCCACACATGTGGTATCCCCATACTCAGGAGAAGCAGCTGAATGTATTTTGGGATGCAATTCCACATATGCCCATGGCCTGTGTGAGCAATATATCATTTAGTGACAACTTTTTGTAATTATTTTTTTTTTTGTCATTATTCAATCACTTGGGACAAAAAAAATTAATATTCAATGGGCTCAACATGCCTCTTAGCAATTTCCTTGGGGTGTCTACTTTCCAAAATTGGGTCATTTGGGGGGGGGGGGGGGGGAGTTGTACTGCCCTGCCATTTTAGCACCTCAAGAAATGACATAGGCAGTTATAAACTAAAAGCTGTGTAAATTCCAGAAAATTGTACCCTAGTTTGTAGACGCTATAACTTTTGCGCAAACCAATAAATATACGCTTATTGACATTTTTTTTACAAAAGACATGTGGCCGAATACATTTTGGCCTAAATGTATGACTAAAACTGAGTTTGTGGGATTTTTTTTATAACAAAAAGTAGAAAATGTAATTTTTTTCAAAATTTTCGGTCTTTTTCCTTTTATAGCGCAAAAATAAAAACCGCAGAGGTGATCAAATAACATCAAAAGAAAGCTCTATTTGTGGGAAGAAAAGGACACAAATTTCATTTGGGTACAGCATTGCATGACCGCGCAATTAGCAGTTAAAGCGACACAGTGCCAAATTGTAAAAAGTACTCTGGTCAGGAAGGGGGTAAATCCTTCCGGGGCTGAAGTGGTTAAGAGGTATCCCATATCTGTCCTTACATTATGAAACTCTTCTTTTATGACAGACTCTAATTTGGTAAACATATCTTGTATCTCGGATTTTGTTGTGGGTGTATCCACGTCTGCCACTAAGCTTTGATCACATTCATCCCCCTGGGTCATCTCCCCTCTGGGGGTACCCCCTAGGGCTCCTTTGTATTTAGAGGGGTCTTTCTTTTTATCTTTCATGTTTTGCTGCCTGTTTTCCAAGACCGGGCTTTTAAGTTGCACTTCCTTTAGGAATTTTTGAATGGAGCTAGAGTTAAGGCTATCTCTAGGCTTTTTCTGCTCATTTGTTTTATGTGACCAACCTTTCATGATCTTCGCCCCCCCCCCCCCCCCCCCCTCTAAGACCACTTATTTGCTTCACTTATACAGTCCCCTTAAATTTTAAGTGCTCTTAATACGCTTCTTCAGGCTGAGTAAACTTTTTGAATACTTATGATTAACTTGTTAAACAGTCCTGCTCAACCATCAATGTTGTTCAGTAACTTTGCCTTTTAGCGTCCATTAGCAGGGTAACAATAGTGTGTTTCAGCGATAGCTGATCTTACCTGGAGCATCCACTCTCCGATTGTTTCAGTCAGCTACTCCTCTCCTTCTCAGCAGGGGGGATCGTGATAAACTTTATGGTTATGCAGCTATTCAAGGAGGATTACAAGACGGTCTCCATTCCCTCTCTGTGGTTGCCAGCAGAGCGCCAAAGGCCGGGCTGTCCCTTCCCTTCATCTGCTGTGGAGCGGGGGGGGGGGGGGAGCGGGTTCCGATCAACGGTCGGATCAGAGAGCCAGGATCAGGGAGCCGGGGACAGGTGCCGATATGTATGTGCAGGCAGAGCGCCCCTCCGAACAGACCGATCAGACCAGGGGCTAGCACCGAACTTATCTTTCTCGGGACCCGGTGTCTGAAATTCTGTTGCCAAGTAAAACACCCTGGCTTTCCTTGCCGCTCCTCCTGCTATACTAAGGCAGTGTCTTCAGTGAGGCCGGCGTGAGCACTCACCTCTCGCCATCCCTGCCACCCTCGTCTTCCGCTTCTCCGCGCACCTCCACCACCCTGCCATCAGGCCCCTCCCCCGGAACAAGCACGTCACATCTCACATCCTCCGCGCAGCGAGTTTTCAAATGCGTTTTTTTTTGTAAAAAAACAAAACCAAATCCAGTAAAGTTAGCCCAATTCTTTTGCATAACGTGAAAGATGATGTTAAGTAAATAGATACCCAACGCGTGGCGCTTTAAAAATTGTGCACCCTTGTGGAATGGCGCCAAACTTTGGTACTTAAAAATCCCCATAGGCGATTCTCTAAATATTTTTTTACAGGTTACTGGTTTAGAGTTACAGAGGCCGTCTTGCACTAGAATTATTGCTCTTGCTCCAACATAAGCGGCGATACCTCACGTGTGGTTTGAACGCCGTTTACATATGCGGGTGCGATGTACGTATGCATTCTGTGAACGAGCACGCAGAGACGGGGGCGCTTAAAATTTTTTTTTTTTATTGTTTATTTTTATATTTCGATGCTTTCTTTTTACATTTTTTTGTCCCTTTTTTTGTTCCCATTACAAGGAATGTAAACATCCTTGTAATAGGAATAGGGCATGGCAGGTCCTCTTTACAGAGAGATCTGGGGTCTATAAGTCCCCAGATCTCGCCTCTAGGCTGGAAAGCCTGAAATAAAAAAAATTTAAAAAAGGAACAAATTCGGCGTGGCGTGACGTCATAAAAACGTGCCTGGCCTCGGAATGATCATAGAGACTTTAGGGACCATCTGGCCTGCTGGAAATCTCTATGGTCAACATCTGGCGCTGTTCAATTCCTTCTCCGGCTTGCCGATTGCAGGGCGAAGCACTGGAGGGTGGGGGGGGGACGTCGCCTCCCGCTGCCTGTAAGAACAGCCGCTATGATTGTTCTTACGGTGAAGGGAATCACCGGCTGTAAAAGAAGATATCTGAATGATGTCTGTAACTACAGGCATCATTCAGATATCCCCACTCAAAGTCTGCGACGTCATATGACGTTGGGCGAGTAGTGGTTAAACATTGTTTGCGGTCTATGGCTGAAACAACTAATCGTCATAATAGATTAGTTCGCCTGCATGCAGAATGAATGATTTGTTTACATATCGGATAATACAATGCAACACACATACATGTCAGGAAGTGCCTGAGAACTTGTGAATTTGAGGAGCAATGCCTCGTGGGACATGAAGTCCTGCAGGAGAAGGAAGTGAGTGATTCTAAAGGCAGAAGTTTTTTTCCTTGCTAATGGGGCAGTCTATACTATACTTTGCGGTTTGCTATAGGGACACTATGAAGGCAGGAGCAGCTACAAGTGCAGGTGGGGGAGCCCAGAAGAGGAGAATCAGGGCTGCTGTGTGCAAAACCATTGCACAGAGCAGGTAAGGCCTCATGTACACTGCTGCTAGTAAACGGACATTTAGGAGCAGTTGGGTGTTTTTTTTCAATTGCCCCTGAACTCTCCTCTATGTTATCTTATCAGTACATGTACACTTTACAGTCGTTTACAGTAGTTTCTAGGCAGTTGAGTTTAGAGGCATTTTTTGGAACGCAAAAAAATGCATTCAGAAGCTGAGTTTACAGGCATTTCAAGCGCCAAACGCTGTGATTTGCGTTTAGCTGAGTTTCGTTTATAGGCTTTTTCATTTTTGTCTAAACGCGGCATGTAAATGTTGCAAAACAGACGTTTTAAACGTTGGTTACTATCTGTCAAAGTTAAATCGTTCAGGAGAGGTTGTAAAAACGTACATGAAGCCTGGGTATGACAAATTTGGTGTTTAAAGAAACCCAAAATGTTTAAAATCAATTTAACCACATCAGCCCCGGAAGGATTTGTCCCCTAATGACCAGGTAATTTTTTGCAAAACGGCACTGCGTCGCTTTAACTGACAATTGCGTGGTCGTGCGACGCTGTACCCAAACAAAATGGACGTCCTTTTTTTCCTACAAATAGAGTTTTCTTTTGGTGGTATTTGATTGCCTCTGCGATTTTTATTTTTTGCTGCAAAAAAAAACAAAGAGCGACAATTTAAATTTAAAAAAAAAAAACTTTTTTTAAATTTTTGCTATAATACATATTAAAACATTCCTTTTGCCTCCCGGTCTTTAACCTCAGAAGAACAAAACTACTCCCAGATAGACAAGGAAGCTTTGGCCATTGTATGGGCCACAAAACAATTTAACACGCACTTCTATGGTCGGGAGTTCATACTTATCACTGACCACAAACCTCTATTGTCAATATTGAACCCTCAGAAAGGAATTTCTACAACAACCGCATCTCGCTTACAAAGCTACGCTTTATTCTTGGAAGCTTATACTTATTCTATCAGAAACCACTCCCATGAGGCCCATGGCAATGCAGATGCATTTTCTAGATTGCCAATTGGAGACCACCCACCTAAAGACATATGCATAGTGGAAGTACATAGGCCACAGTCCTGCATGTCCACCTCCCTAATTGCCAGACATACAGCCACAGATCCCTTCCTGTCTGATATTCTCGTATGTTCAGGCTGGATGGCCAGAGAAAGTCCCAGGTGAATTTCGTCCACACTTTGCCAGAAAATGTTAGCTTGTGACTAATGCTGGTTGCCTACAGTGGAGCAATAGAGTGATTATTCCTCAGTATTTGCAACCAACCATGCTAAGGATACTGCATGAGGGCCATCCTGGCATGGTGCGCATGAAGCAGTGAGCCCGGAGCTATGTTTGGTGGCCACAAATGGATACAGTAATCGAAGATTATGTGACTCAATGTTCTGGGTGCTGTCAAGCTCAGCGACCCCAAAAGAAAGGAACCCTGCTACCTTGGCCATGGCCGACAGACCTATGGTCAAGACTCCATCTTGATTTTGCTGGCCCAATCCAGGGTAAAATGTATTTGATCGTGGTAAATGCACATTCAAATAGCTGGAAGTATTTAAAATGCCTTCTATTACCTCAGCTGCTATCATTCTAGCCTTAAGGAAGGTCTTTGCTCAATATGGCTTGCCAACAGCCATAGTCTCGGACAATGGAACTCAATTTACACTGCATGAGTTTTAATCCTTCCTCAGTGGCTTTAACATCCAACACTACAAAACAGCTCCTCATCACCCAGCCTCTAATGGGCTGGCAGAACGGTTTGTGCAGACGTTTAAGAAGCACTTGCTGTCCACTCTGGACCAGGTCGGAATGGATCCTTCCTAAAATTCCAGTTAGAGATTGTCACAGCCCTTCTGTTTTTAGACGGTGCTATAGCCCACCTTCCCAACGCAAATGCAGTGAGCCGGCTGCATGAGAGTCATTTTCTGTATGTCCTCCCTGGTACCCCTACCCAAAGAACACCCCAAAGAAGATGTCATGTCTGCAGAAAATGCAGATTTAGGCATGACACCCGCTTTTATTGTCCCTCCTGTCCTGACCAATCTGGTCTCTGCATCGGTGACTGTTTCAAACGCTACCACACACTAGTGGAGTATTAGCGTAGGGTACAGCACTACACAAGCCTAGGGGCACACTAACACAGGGTCTTGAAAGATGAGATGGCCATCACATTTTGAGAGACCCTGGAACGTTCAGTTTGCAGTTTTTATAAAAGTGAAAAAAAAAACACACACACAAAAACACAAAAAAATATAAAATAAAAAAGTCAAAAATAATTGTGGTTTTATTTTTCTTCTCTCTCTCTATTGTTCTCTCTCTTATGTTCGCTCTCTACTGTCTGCTCTATTGTTCGCTTCCTATTGTTCTATATCTATTGTTCTCTCTCTATTTTATTTTTACTATGTTTTATTGTATTTGCTTTTCAGGTATGGCATGTCTTACTGTTATACTGTAATGTTACTTTTTTACTGTTTTATTTTTAACCATCATTTGCTTAGCAGGTACGCCATTCAGCTGCAGCACGGGTTTATTTATTCTGACAGCAACAGCGTTTGCTCCCACGATACCTAAAGCCGTGACTTCGAGGTGATTTCACCACCACAGTTAATTAAAAAAAAAAAAAAAAAACATATGTGCTGAAGCATGGGGGCAGGGGTGGAGGAGCGATTTGCTCCTAACATTAGGGGCAGATTGCCCCCATGCTTTAGCATATATTTTTTAGGTACAGATTGCAATGTTTTATTTTTACTATGTTTTATTGTATTTGCTTTGCAGGTATGGTAAGTCTTACTGTTATACTGTAATGTTACTTTGTTTTATAGCAAGTACGCCATTCAGCTGCAGCACTAATTTGTCTATCTCGACAGCAACAGCGTTTGCTCCCACGATAGGTAAATCAACGACTCCAGCGCTGGAGGAGGTGATTTCACCAGAGTTAAAAAAAAATGGTGCATGTACACCCATCATTAGAAATGGGTGGATGAAGGGAGGTATTCTAATGGTGGGCATACCCACCGATCAATCTCTTGTTTTCGTTCAGCCCACAGGCTGCATGAAAAAAAGAACATTACAATGTACGCACAACAAGGACCAGCAATGTACTGGTATGTTGCTGGACTTTGAGTGGTTACATCAGAATGATGCCTGCAGGTTTAGGTATCATCTTGGTATCATTCTTTTCAGCCAGCGGTCGGCTTTCATGTAAAAAGCAATCCTAGCAGCTAATTAGCCTCTAGACTGCTTTTACAAGCAGTGGGAGGGAACGTTCCCCCCCCCCCCACCGCCTTCCATGGTTTTCTCAGGCTCTCCTGTCTCAAAGGGAACCCGAGAATGCAGCCAGTGGTTCTGCCAGCTGACCATAGAGATGATCAGAGACCAGAACGACTCCAATCATCTCTATGGCCTAAGAAACCGGAAGCTACGAGCATTTCATGACTTAGATTTCGCCAGATATAAACAGCACCATTGGGAAATTGGCAAAGCATTGAGGGCAGAGGAGAGATCTAGGGTCTAATTGACCCCAATTTTTTCAAAAAAGAGTCTCTGTCACTACCTATTGCTATCATAGGGGATATTTACATTCCCTGAGATAACAATAAAAAAAAAAAAAAAAAAAAAAAAGGAACAGTTTAAAAATATAATAAAAAAGCAAAATCAATAATTAAAAAAAAAACAAACATCCCTGTCCCCCCGTGCTCACGCGCAAAGGCGAAAGCAAGCGTCGGTCTGGTTGAGAGCAGTCATGTTAGCAGTAGACCACCTCTGTAAATCTAAAATGGTAACCTGTAAAGGCTTTTAAAAGCTTTTAAAAATGTATGTAGTTTGTCACCGCTGCACGTTTGTACGCAATTTTAAAGCATGTCGTGTTTGGTATCTATGTACTCGGCATAAGATTATCTTTTTTTATTCCATCAAACATTTGGGCAATATAATGTGTTTTAGTGCATTAAAATGTAAAAAAGTGCGTTTTTCCCCCAAAAATTGCGTTTGGAAAATCGCTGCACAAATACTGTGTGAAAAAGAAAATTACAATACTCACAATTTTAATCTGCAGGGCCTCTGCTTTTAAAAAATATATATAATATTTGGGGGTTCAAAGTAATTTTCTTGCAAAAAAATAATATTTTTTCATGTAAACAAAAAGTGTCAGAAAGGGCTTTGTCTTCAAGTGGTTAGAAGAGTGGGTGATGTGCGACATAAGCTTCTAAATGTTGTGCATAAAATGCCAGGACAATTCAACCCCCCCCCCCAAATGACCCCTTTTTGGAAAGTAGACACCCCAAGCTATTTGCTGATAGGCATGTTGCGTCCATGGTAGATTTGATATTTTGCCACAAGTTTCAGGAAAATTACATTTTTTTTTTCACAAAGTTGTCACTAAATGATATATTGTTCAAATATGGCATGGCTATATGTGGAATTACACCCCAAAATACATTCTGCTGCTTCACCTGTGTACGGGGATACCACATGTGTGAGACTTTTTGGGAGCCTAGCCGCGTACAGGACACCAAATCCAACCACCGCCTTCAGGCTTTCTAAAGGCGTAAAATTGTGATTTTACTCCTCACTACCTATCACAGTTACGGAGGCCCTGAAATGTCCAGATAGCACAAACCCCCCCAAATGACCCCATTTTGGAAAGTAGACACCCCAAGGTATTTGCTAAGAGGCATGGTGAGTATTTTGCAGATCTCATTTTTTTTTTTAAATGAAGAATGAAAAGAAAAATGTATTTTTTTTTCTTTTTTCAATTTTCAAAACTTTGTGACAAAAAGCGAGATCTGCAAAATACTCAACATGCCTCTCAGCAGATAGCTTGGGGTGTCTGCTTACCAAAAATCTTGACAGCAACAGCGTTTGCTCCCATGATACGTAAATCAGCGACTCCAGCGCTGGAGGAGGCGATTTCACCACCAGTGTTAAAAAAAAAAAAAAATGGTGCATGTATGCCCATCGTTAGGAGTGGGAGGATGAAGGGCGGTATTCTAATGGTGGGCATACCCACCGATCAATCTCTTTTTTTCGTTCAGACCACAGGTTGCATGAAAAAAAGAACATTACAATGTATGCACAACAAGGACCAGCGACGTACTGGTATGTTGCTGGACTTTGAGTGGTTATATCAGAATGATGCCTGCAGGTTTAGGTATCATCTTGGTATCATTCTTTTCAGTCAGCAGTTGGCTTTCATGTAAAAGCAAAAAAAAAAAAAAAAAAAAAAAAATGAAAGGAACAGTTTAAAAATACAATAAAAAAACCAAAATCAATAATTAAAAAAAAAAAAAAAAAAAGAAAAGCACCCCTGTCCCCTCGTGCTCACGTGCAAAGGCGAAAGCAAGCGTCGGTCTGGTGTCATATGTAAACAGCAATTGCACCATGCACGTGAGGTATCGCGAGGGTCAGATAGAGGACAGTAATTTTAGCAGTAGACCTCCCCTGTAAATCTAAATTGGTAACCTGTAAAGGCTTTAAAAAATGTATGTAGTTTCTCGCCGCTGCACGTTTTTGCGCAATTTTAAAGCATGTCGTGTTTGGTATCCATGTCGGCATAAGATCATCTTTTTTATTTCATCAAACATTTGGCCAATATCATGTGTTTTAGTGCATTAAAATAAAAAAAAAGTGTGTTTTTTCCAAAAAAAAAAGCGTTTGAATTGCGCAAATACTGTGTGAAAAAAAAATTGCAACACCCACCATTTTAATCTGTAGGGCCTTTGCTTTAAAAATATGTATAATGTTTGGGGGTTCAAAGTAATTTTCTTGCAAAAAAAAAAAAAAAATTTTTCATGTAAACAAAAAGTGTTAAAGGGCTTTGTCTTCAAGTGGTTAGAAGAGTGGGTGACGTGTGACATAAGCTTCTAAATGTTGTGCATAAAATGCCGGGACAGTTCAAAACCCCCCCAAATGACCCCTTTTTGGAAAGTAGACACCCCAAGCTATTTGCTGATAGGCATGTTGAGTCCATGGAATATTTTATATTTTGCCACAAGTGACAATTACAAATGACAATTTTATTTATTTTATTTTTTTTGCACAAAGTCGTCACTACTAGTAAAGTATTGTATTGGTTTGCGCAAAAGTTATAGCATCTACAATCTATGGTACATTTTCTGGAATTTACGCAGGTTTAAGTTTGACAGCCTATCTCATTTCTTGAGGTGCTAAAATGGCAGGGTAGTACAACCCCCCCACCCCCAAATGACTCCATTTTGGAAAGTAAACACTCCAAGGTATTTGCTAAGAGGCATGGTGAGTATTTTGCAGATCTCGCTTTTTGTCAAAGTTTTGAAAATTGAAAAAAGAAAAAAAAATACATTTATTTTTCTTTCTTCATTTTCAAAAACAAATGAGATATGCAAAATACTCACCATGCCTCTTAGCAAATACCTTGGGGTGTCTACTTTCCAAAATAGGGTCATTTGGGAGGGGGGGGGGGGAATTGTGCTATCTGGAAATTTCAGGGCCTCCGTAACTGTGATAGGTAGTGAAGAATAAAATCACCATTTTACACCCTTAAGAAAGCCTGAAGGCGGTGATTGGTTTTCGGGTCCTGTACACGGCTAGGCTCCCAAAAAGTCTCACACATGTGGTATCCTCGTACTCAGGAGAAGCAGCAGAATGTATTTTGGGGTGCATTTCCACATATAACCATGGCATGTTTGAGCAATACATCATTTAGTGACAACTTTGTGCAATAAAATAAAAATAAATAAATAAAAAAGTGTAATTTTCCCACAACTTGTGGCAAAATATAAAATATTCCATGGACTCAACATGCCTCTCAGCAAATAGCTTGGGGTGTCTACTTCCCAAAATGAAGTCATTTAGGGGGGCTATCTGGGCATTTTATGGCCTTCAAAACTGTGATAGGTAGTGAGGAGTGAAATAAAAAATTTACACCCTTAGAAGTCCTGAAGGCGGTGCTTGGTTTTCAGGTCCTGTACGCGGCTAGGCTCCCAAAAAGTCTCACACATGTGGTATCCCCATACTCAGGAGAAGCAGCAGAATGTATTTTGGGGTGTAATTCCACATATAACCATGGCACGTGTGAGCAATATATCATTTAGTGACAACTTTGTGTAATTTTTTTTTTTTTTGTCATTTTTTAATCACTTGTGACAAAAAAATAAAATATTCAATGGGCTCAACAAGCCTCTCAGCAATTTCCTTGGGGTGTCTACTTCCCAAAATGTTTTTTTTTTTTTTTTGGGGGGGGGAGTTGTACTGCCCTGCCATTTTAGCACCTCAAGAAATGAGATAGGCAGTCAAACTAAAACCTGCGTAAATTCCAGAAAATGTACCATAGTTTGTAGACACTATAACTTTTGCGCAAACCAATAAATATACGCTTATTGACATTTTTTTTTACCAAAGAAATGTGGCTGAATACATTTTGGCCTAAATGTATGACTAAAATTGAGTTTATTGGATTTTTCTTATAACAAACAGTAGAAAATATTTTTTTTTTCAAAATTTTCGGTCTTTTTCCATTTATATCGCTAAAAATCGCAGAGGCAATCAAATACCATGAAAAGAAAGCTCTATTTGTGGGAAGAAAGGACGCAAATATAGTTTGGGTACAACATTGCATGACCGTGCAATTACCAGTTAAAGCAGCGCAGTTCCAATTGTAAAAAGTGCTCTGGTCATTGAGCAGCCTAGTCTTCTGGGGCTGAAGTGGGTAAAATAGGGGATAGATTTATGGCATTTTTTTTATTTTTGTCTTTTTTTTACTAGTAATGGCGGCAAGCTTCAATTTTTTTTTTTTTTCCACATAACATTTTATTATTATTCGTGTTTGCGATACAGTATAAAGAAGCGTATAAATTCACAAGTATAAATCGTAGTATACATTTTTGCTTTCAAACATTTACTCAAGAATACTGAGGTTGTGCTAAATGACAGTAGCATGCTATCATCTAACTTATATCAGTTTTTTGTCAGGTATGTATCGCTGATTCATTTATTAAACTGTAACATATTGTTTATGGCTGTAAGAGTCACAAGAGTATGCTATATAAGGAGATGGAAGGGGGGGAATAGAAAGAAAAAGGGGGTAAAGAAGTAATCTAGGTGAGGTTATTACCTGGTTATGGTGGGTCCTCCCGGAGATGTCATAGCTCCCAGACCTTGTTATGTGCCTCCAGTCTGTCTTGCATCCTAGCTGTCATTTTCTCCATCAGTTCAACATCTTTGATTCTGGAGTAAAGAGCTTCAGGAGAGGGTGGAGTGCGGCGTTTCCAGTTTAGGATTATGAGGCAGCGTGCTGCTGTGAGTACATGACGCACTCATTTCTTGTATGGTGTAGAGAGCTTTAGCAGTGACAGGCCTAATAAGAAGAATTTTGGGGTCGCCGGGACCTGCGTTTCCAGAAGGTGGGTTAATAGCTGCTGGACCATGGTCCAGTATGGAGTGCTTAATGGGCAATTCTAATAAATTTGAAGGAGGGTGCCCTTCGCTCCCTGGCATCGCCAGCATCTATCTGAGCTAGTGGGGAAAATGGCATGGACTACATCTGGGGTCATGTACCAGAATAGGAGGATTTTATAGGAGTTTGCTTTATAAAAAGTGTGCACACTGAACTCTTTGCTGCTTGGGACCATATCGTCTGCCACTGTATTATGGGGATTCCTTCGTTGAAGCTTTCTCCCATCTAATCATATAGGAATGTTTACCTTGTTCTTCTAGGGGACTAGTGTTTAGTATCTTGTAAATATCCGATATTAGACCCTTCTGTGCGGTACCCGCCAGGATTATATTTTCAAATGAGGATGGAGGGGAAAATTGCAGGTTAGGAGCTATAGTGAGTGCATAGTGTCGGATTTGCAAATACCCATAGAACACCTGTCTTGGTAGTTAGTATTTGGTTTGGAGGTCATAAAAAGATAATAGTTTGCATGTCCTGGGGTCCACTAAGTTCCCGAAGTGAAATAAGTTCCGTGATGTCCAGGGATGTGACATCAGGTGTGTGAGGCTATCTGGAACCTTAGGATTACAGATAAGAAAGGTCAGTAGTGATTTCTCTGATGACAACCCATGGGGTTGTGCTAGTTTACGCCATAGCTGCTTAAGTTGGGACATGGAGCCCAGCAGGCGTTCGGGGGTTACCTCCGCATTCGCGCTCCACAATAGGTTATTTGGGTGTATTGGGGCTAGCCATAATTTTTCAATTTCTGTCCACTTATTGTATGATTTGTGGGTGAACCATGAGGCAACTGCTCGTAGCTGGGTTGCCTGATAGTATTTGATAAGATTTGGGAACGCGAGGCCCCCCTCACCACGCGCCGCCATCAGCACCGATCTTGGTATTCTAGGTCTTTGTAATTTCAGATGTAGTGTGTGAATAGATCTGATTGAAGCTTTTTTCAGGTGTTTGTATGGGACCGGTATGGGTAATGTTTGGAAGAGATATAGAAGCTTTGGGAGGATGGACATTTTAACTGACGGGATCCGTCCTAGAAGGGAGATATGATGTTTTTTCCATTGGAGCAGTAAGGATCTAATTGAGTGGAAAAGGGGGGGGGGGAGTTTTCTTGGTATAGGGTAGTAAATTTTGGGGTGATTTGGGTCCCCAAGTACTTCAGGGCGGTTGTTTTCCAACTGTAGGGGAAGTTGGATTTTAAAAGTGTGACCTCTGCTGCGGGAATGTTAATTGGCAGTGCCTCTGACTTTGACACGTTGATTTTATATCCCGAGAGGGCACGGAAACGGTCTAGTCCCACATATAAGATCGGGAGGGTGATATGGGGCTGGGTCAGTGTGAGAATGATGTCGTCGGCGAAGAGGGAGATTTTGAACTCTTTGCCCCTAACCGATATGCCCCGTATATCTGGGTTGTTCCAGATAGAGGCGGCTAGGGGTTCAACGCAAAACGTGAATAACAGGGGTGAGAGTGGGGACCCCTGTCTGGTGCCATTTGCCACTGAGAAAGATGTGGAGAGTGCAAAAGGGGTCCTAACTTGAGAGGAGGGATTGGAGTATAGATGTCAGATCGCCTGCATAAAGGGTCCCCGGAATCCCATGTGGCGTAACATGGCGAACAGGAAGGGCCACCCTAAATGGTCAAAGGCCTTCTCAGCATCCAGGCTAAGTAGCAAGGATGCCGAAATTTCCCTGTTCGCCACGTCCACCAGATCTATCACTTTTCTGGTGTTGTCGCCCGCTTGTCGAAGTGGAACAAAACCTACTTGATCCTTATGGATCAGAGAGGGGAGGATGGTGTTTAGGCGGGTTGAGAATAGTTTAGTGAAAATTTTAAGGTCAGAATTTAGTAGGGCAATGGGTCTATAATTGGCGCATATGGAAGGGTCCTTGTCCAGTTTAGGAATTAGGTTGATAAAGGAGCGCTGCATGTCCGATGGAATGGGGGTGTCTTGAAGAAAGGCGTTAAATAGTTTGCGCAGGTGGGGGAGCAGTAGAGGAAGAAATGTTTTATAGTATTCATAAGGAAATCCGTCTGGGCCTGGGGCTTTGTGAGACAGTAGGGATTTAATAGTCAGTTCTATTTCTTCGTCAGTGATCTGCGCGTTAAGTGACAGCAGGTCAGAGGGTTGAAGATGGGGGATTCCGCTTTGTTCCAAATATTGTCGCATACTTTGGGATAAGTCCAGGGAGGGGGGCTTACTGGGAATGTCTAGGTTGTTATAGAGGTCTTTATAAAAGTCTGCGAAGGTGGGGTGGGATAGCAGTTGTCCCGATTTGTTCTTAATCTGATGCGGTGATTGCATGTGGGAATGTTCGCGTAGCTTGTTAGCTAGGAGGGAATAAGCTTTGTTTCCTTTGTCATAAAACAGTTGTTTCAATCTAGTCAGCACCTTTTCTACACGGCCTAGAGCTAGGTCACTGAGGGTTGCACGTAGGTTAGTTATCTTTTTGAGGAGGGGTATTGTGGGGGTGAGTTGAAGCTTGCATTCAAGCACCTGGAGTTCTCGTTCTGCTTGCACTTTCGTGGCTAGTGCGTCTTTTTTCATTGCTGAGGACAGTGCCATGCATTTACCCCGGAGGACTGCCTTATGGGCTTCCCAGAGCGTGGGGAGAGAGACTTCTGGGGTGGTGTTCTCCAAGAAATAGTGTTTAAGGGTGGAGTTTAATTCTACCTGAGCGGGTTGGTGTTGGAGAAGGAATGTGTTTAGTCTCCAGTTATATGGCCTACGGTTGGGGGGGGCCTAAGTCCAGCGTGAGCAGGATAGGGGCATGATCTGACCAAGAGATAGGAAGTATCTGAGCTGTGCGTGTTAGTGTAGGGTTGTTAACAAAGAAGTAGTCAATGCGGGAATGTGTGCGGTGGGGGGCTGAGTAGAATGTATACTGCCGATCGCCTGGGTGGAGAGTCCTCCACGCATCAAAGAGCGCATATCACCTGGAGATTTGTCGGAATAACTTCGAGTCCCTAAGGGCCCGAGACGGGGACAGGACGCCCGGGGGCCCACCACATGGCGATCCGCAGTTGCTGATTGGGTGAGGTTGAAGTCCCCCCCCCTACTAGAATCCCATGATTTGATCGAAAAATACGGGCGTATACCCTGGATAGAAAGCTGTATTGTTTAACGTTTGGTGCATATAAAGCACAGAATGTAATCTCCTGTGTTTGCCATAATCCCTGTAATATGATAAAGTGACCATGAGGATCGCAATGCTGGGCCGAGCAGGTGTAGGGGGATCCTCGCTTAATGAGTATGGCCACCCCAGCTTTTTTATGGATACCCAATGAGATAAAGATCTGGGGGTAGTATTTGGAGGCGAATGCGAAGGAGCCCCCTTTATCAAAGTGAGTCTCCTGGACCATTATACCATCTGCTCCTGACTGTCTGAATTCCCTTAGTTCCAGATGTCTTTTTTTATTGGAGTTTAGGCCATGTACATTTAAAGATAAAATCTTAGCCATGGTGTTTGGTATGGGTATGGGGATGCGTGCTTACCTGATGGAGACGTGAAGGTTTCTGAGGCCAAGGACCGGGAGCGGGCACTCCCCGGGAGGAGACCAAGGTATTCGATGCATATCACTTTGCATACTTGATGATGACTGGGGAGGAAGCAGAAAAGGGAAGGCTGGAGAAGGAGAAAAGCAGTTAGCGCAAGGTAGCAAGGAAAAGCATACATTGTTATTAAACCTTGAGAGGCCAACGGGCCTAGGTTAAAACGGATTCCCAAATGCCCCCCCCCCCACCACCAAGTGGGTGGGCTGGGAAGGGACACCGGGGAGTCTGCAAGTGCTCAGAGAAAAAAAGTGAACTATATATAGCTCTAAACTTTAAACCAAGGGGGGTGGTAGGTGAGTGAGAGAAGGCCAACACTCTCAGGTCTCATCCGAAACATACCCTTATATTAAACTAGAAATTAACGCTGGGGCAACCTGGGGGACTCTAAGCTGAGATTATATTAGACAAAATTGTCCTGGGCAGACTTATCTGCTGAGTCTAATTGTTCAGGTCTTGTGATGGTTTGAGGATGTGGTTAGTGCGGCTCAGCTGCTTTTGTGCTTGGTGGGCCTGCGGGAGGCGTCCGGGTTCCAGGGTCGGTTGGAAGTGGGCACTTTCTGCCAGACTGTGGGTGGTGTCAGTGGCGTGGCCACTAAGTCCCAATCCGGTAGTTGTGGGATTTGTATCGCAGAAGGCGCGTAGATCTTCTGGGTTTCTCAGAATGGCGGATTTGCCTTGGTGTTTCGCGGTGAGGCTAAAGGGGAAACCCCATCGGTAGGGAATGGTTTCTTCTTGCAATGTGTGTAGCAGAGGCTGGAGGAGTCTGCGTTTTTGCAGGGTGATCCAAGATAGGTCAGGATATAATTGTATCTGGACCCCGTCAAAAGTCACTTTGCGTGCCAGGTGAGCCTGCCTCATAATTTCCTTTTTGAGGGGGTAGGAACTAATTCTGCAGATGACATCTCTTGGTTTAGAGGTAGCTCCTTTGGGTCGCAGGGCTCTCCATTTCTATGCATTTTGTGAGCGGTTCACCAAGTAGATTATTGAAAACGGTTTGCAGGGTTGATGCAGGTCCTCAGAACCCTCTGGTTCAGGTATACCTCTCACACGAATGTTGTTTCGACGTCCCCTGTTGTCTAGGTCCTCTATATGCCGTTGCATGTCTCTGAGCAGTAATAGGTGTTCTGCCCCTTGAAGTTGGGTCCTATGGACGGCCAATTTTGTTTCCTGGATTTCTTCTTCATCCATTTCCACTCTATCTGCCAAGTGTTTGAGGCCTGTTTGGAGTACCTGGATTTCTGAGCGGCAGGTGGATTTCACATCCTCTATTAACTGCCTAAAATCCTCTTTAGTTGGCATTGCTTGCATATAGGCATGCCATTGGGAGCGTAAAGGGTATGAGTATCTGCAGGCTCTTGATGTGTCCTGTTGGAGGGGTAAGCAGGGCCTAGCAGGGCTGGGTAGAAATCCGATGAGGCGGGGGATGCAGGATCCGTCCCATGGACACAGGGGTCCGAGGCCATCTTCAGCAGCCTCGGAAATGCCTCAGAGCACTGTGTGTAGTGCTGGATGGGGAGATCCGGCATGGCGGACTGCAGTCTATGTGGCAAAGCTTCCTGGAAGTCTGGGTGGTTTGGGGGACTCACCGCTCTGTTTTGCAAGGCGGGCTCCATGGGGTCCGTGGCATCCAGGGAAGGACCTGTGGGGATCCGATGCCTAAAGGGAGCAGGCAATGAGGGCTGTGTTGAGCTCCGGGATCGGGATGCGGAGGCGTCCGGCGTCATTTTTTTATTCTCCGCCCAGCAGCATGTGCGGCTGGAGAAAGAAGGAGCGGAGGTCCGTGGAAGTGCCCTGAGGGGGTTGCTATGTGCCCCAGGGCTTAGAGGAGCGGGTGGTCCTTGATCTGCCCATAAAATCTGTAGTGGATCGTCCCCAAATTTGCCCTTTTTTTTTATATCTTTATTTATCGTTTTTCATAACAATTCATTTCCCACAGAGGACATAACCATACTACCAATCCCCCAAGGTGTACAAAGAAAAACATACTGTCCCCCCAAGCTCATCCCCCCCCCCTCTACTCTCCAACCACCCCTCCCCTCCCGACCCTGCAGGACATTGCTCGGAAGGAGCGTCTCATATCATAGTCGCTCCATACATGATGATAAACCCTCCCTTGTTAAGCCGTATTTATATAATCTCCTTTAGATAGGTCCAAGATCTTTTGAATTTAATCCAGCCTGTCCACTTCCCTATGTGTTCTGTCTCCTCGTCGGGTTCCATTCCTCGCCCGTCTAGACACTCAATATTAAATATTTCATTAAGGCCAAAGAGCCAATCTCGCGTATTAGGGCTTGATGGGTTCAACCAGTTTAAAGCAATCTGTCTCTTGGCTACATCTAGTATTATGGGGACCAGGGAGGATTTGTAACTCTTAACTGGTTCCGGAGTCCCATGGAATAGGCAGACCCATGGGTCTTCCGCAATTTCCCTCCCCATAATATCCTTTGTCAATGATAGGATTTTTTTCCAAAAGGCTTTAATGATGGGACACTCCCACCAAATGTAGGCCATTGTGCCCACCGTTGAACACCCCCGCCAGCAGGTGTTGACCTTTGTCCCATCCATTTTACTTACTCTGTCTGGGGTGGCATACCATCTTGCTAGAACTTTATAATGGATTTCCGTTCTACTATTGTCTAGTGCCGAGTAGTGGGCCAAACTCAAAATTTTATCTATCGTGTTCCTATTACACTGTGACCCCAGTTCCAGCTCCCACCTTTTAATGTAGGGAGGTACTACCAGCTCCTGTACCACTCCCAATATTCTATATATTTGGGCTATATCACCTCCTGATTGCTCCTTCGTACAGAGTTGCTCCAACGGTCTGAGCTCTTCCATACTTCTGAGTGGCTTCGGTAATTTATCAATAAAGTGGGAGAGCTGGAGGTACCTCCATCTGTCCATCACCCAAAGTTCTGGTTCTCTACTCAATTCCGTGAAAGTGCGAATTTTCCCCTTGCTAATGAAGTTTTTTTAGTTGAATAGAATCCTCTTTTAACCAATTCCCTCCCACCTCCCTCCTCCCCGGTTCAAAAAATAAATTGTTTTTCATGTAAATCAACGGTGAATTATGTGACCATTTGTGCTGTGTATGTGTCATATCCCAATATTTGAAAGTGTTAAGTGTTAACAAGGATGTGTTAGTACCGAGTGCTCTGAATTTAGGAGGGTTCCATAGCGAATGTGCCAGATTATTGTTACTCAGAGAGTACTCGATATCCACCCATCGCTTGTCCACCCCTTTTTTACCCCAGTCAGTGACCCGTGAAAGCACTACAGCTATGTAGTACCTATTGAAATCTGGTAAAGCTATTCCCCCTTTTTTTTTCCCTCTACTCAGTGTTGCAAAGGAGATACGCGGTTTCTTGCCACCCCAGACAGCTTCACTTATTAATTTTCTCAAAGCCTTAAAGAAATACCTTGGTAATGGGATAGGCAGCAGCTGGAATTTATATAAAATTTTCGGAGTTATCATCATTTTAACCGCATTTGCTCGCCCGAACCATGAAAGGGGCCTGGACTGCAGCCTTCTTGCCTCTTACCTAATGTCATCTAACAAAGGGATATAGTTTTTTGGAGTATCTCTTTGAAGGTATTGGCTAGTTTAATTCCCAGATACCCGATCTCCTTTTTCCATGGGAAGGGAAATATTGCAGCTAAATGGTCTTCTTCCTGCTTACCCAAACTGATATTTAAAATCTCGGACTTCCTGGGGTTAATTTTAAAGTTTGTCACTTAATATGGTCCACAGGATCACCGCCCCCTCCTATGTGCCAAAAGCTGCGCTCACAGATCTACCCCTCACTGACAGCTGCTGCTTAAATTCAAATAGTGCAAAAAATAATAATAAATGATTCACTAAAACCTGCCCTTACCTCAAGTGAAATCAATAGCAGCGCTAATTATAACAAAAATTGTATGTACATGTGTATATTTACCACAATAAACTAAAAAGTGACAACCTATTAAGTATCACTCAAAAATAATCAAAAAATATTTTAGTGTAATAAAATTCATACAGTGTATATTAAATTGATAACATAAAAGTCCAATAGGCAGTGACGTAGTGATATGAGTGATGATTCATAAATAATATAGATCTTCAGTGAACAAAAATCACACCGCTGTGAACTGTGATCTCCACTTCCCTTCAGCGAGCAAACTCACCAGCTACTTTTGCCTTACACTCTCGTGTTCGGCTCACAGGCTATTCCCACACAGTAAGGGGTACAGTGATAATTTCCACTCAATTCCTGTTGGATGTCCAGAGCATATACAAGCGTATTCTCCACATGAAACAAAGAAAAGCGAACCAATAGTGCAGTAACGCAATAAACTTTAATAAAAGCAACACTCTCCTCCACCATTAAACTCACATTTCATAAACTTGAATCAAGCAGAATAGCACAGCAAACATGGTCATCACCAAAAAAAAAAAAAAAAAAAACACTCTCCAAATGGTCAACGGACGTATGGTGGTCACAGCGGACCCAGGCAGCTAGGTGTTCGGAAACACTCTCACCCGTTCCCCGAGTCTACTGGAGCCGCTTCCCCGTACGGCGCCTCCTGTCACAGCGTCCTACGTCTAGCGCGTCAGATTGCCTTGTAGCCACGCCCCGACATGTTTCGTCACAAGGGACTTATTCATGGGATTGGCTGCGCTATCTGGCAATCTTTCTTAAATACCCTCCTCTCTCGTATGACGCGCAGTAATGATGACACCGCACCTGCGCACTCCCTGTGTCTCCACTCGCACCATACGTGTACATTGCTTTATGTGCACAAGTCAACATACATTTAAAACTTCTGTTACTGCAAATGTTAAGTATGAAACTATATATCTGCAAGAGAACTGCTCGGTAATCCCGCAAGTCCATCTCATAGGCAATGCAGATAACCAATCATCCTTACGTGTGTTCTATATTGCAGGTATAGAGTGTCATCTAATAAAACATTTAAAAAAATCTTTTTAAAAAAATTTTTTTTTTTTTTTTTTATTAAAAAGCTATAATTAGCATTAAAACTGAATGGTTGAAAAAATAAATAAAATAAAAATAAAAACTTAACCCATTACGGTCCATCCCAGGTACTCCTGGGTATCCTAACAGAACCCTACCGGCGCACATTTTTTATCTCAGATTCACCTTCTGGGGATATGCCATTAACGCCCTGAATCTCAGAGAAAGAAGGTACCTTGTCCCTAGTGCGTGTAGGATCCCAGTTATATATACACTTCCCAAAATTCCCAAGGATGCCAAACTACCTCCAGCGCGCCCGATTGTAAACGGGATAGGATCTGTCACGGCGAGGTTAGGAGAGTACCTAGATAGGTTTCTCCAGCCAAGTGTAAAAATCACCAAGGCGTATCTACGAGATACCACCGACCTACTCCAAAGATTGGGGGAGGTCTGTTTGAACCCTGCCGCTGACATCTTTCTAGTGACAGCAGACGTGTCCTCATTATATACGATCATTCAAAATGAGGACGCCTCCCTGTCATTGAATTGGGCCCTGAGCAGGAGAGAGGACATTCCTGACATGCAGAAGAGGTTTGTGGGCCAGGCCCTAAACTTCTGCATGTCACACAATTATTTTTGGTGGAATGGGCACTTTTTCTCCCAACGGGTTGGCGTGGCTATGGGGGCGAAGTTTGCCCCCAGCCTCGCCAACCTGTTCATGGCCGAGTGGGAGGACAGATTCATCTTCAGTAAGTCTTTTCCCCAGTTGAAATTCTATCGAAGGTTCATAGATGACCTCCTGTTCATCTGGGAGGGATCTAGAGACTCTGTCGATTAATTTTTAAAATACCTCAACACTAATAATAACAACATTAAATTGGAGGCCCAGATTTGTGAAACATGCGTCAATTTTTTGGATGTGTCCATTGAAAGGAAGGAACAGTCTCTGGTGACTAGTGTATACTTAAACCGACGGACCGGAACAGTTTTTTATCCATCAGGAGTGGTCATCACCCTGTATGGATAAAGAATATCCCGAAGGGACAATTCCTGAGGGTCCGCCGAAATTGTACTGAACAAGGGAAGTATTATACGCAGGCAAAGGTTTTAAAGGAGAGATTCCTCCAGAAAGGATACTCAGAAAAATCCATGGATGACGTCATAGAACGGGTAGCTAATATACCAAGGGAGGACTGTTTGAAAAAGAAAGAAAGGATTAGATCTGAGGAAAAACACCAATGGAGCTTTATATCGAACTATCACAGTCAATATAGAGAGATAGAGACCATTTTTAAAAAATATTGGTACATACTCCGTAGGGATCGACATCTAGGAGAGATGTTACCAGAAACCCCTAAGTTCATCTATAGGAGGGCTCCCAACTTTGGAGACAAAGTGGTAAAAAAAATTCTTGATCCTCCAGTTCAACCATCAATTAGAATTAATCTTAAAGGCTTTTTTCCATGCAATAAGTGCATATGCTGTAGAACAGTGAGTAACAGGAGTAGGAGCACGAAGAGTATCACTAATCGAGCAAATGAAACTTTTGCAATTAAAGAGTTCATCACATGTAATTCATCATTTGTTGTGTACTTGATGTGGTGCCCATGCGGCCTGTTTTATATAGGACGCACGAAAAGACTACTAAGGGTTCGTATTTCTGAGCATTTAACCAATATAAAAAATGGTTTCAAGTATCACAGCGTGTCCCTCCATTTTAAGGAATACCATAACCAGGACCCCAGTCTACTACAATTTTGCGGGATAGACATTGTATATCCATCGTGGAGGGGCTCAAACAGAATAAGGGATCTGTCTTAACGAGAAACCCGGTGGATATACCTTTTTAGATGTCTTTTCCCGGGGGGTTTAAATATAGAATTGGACCTCAACTGTTTCATTAATGATTATTAATGATTAATAATTAGTGAGTGACTGGTAAGCGGTTGAGGTCCTTCTATATATGTCACCCTGATCTTAGATATAGAGAGGTTGAGAATCTATAACACCAACGCAATTATGAGATTTACCTACTAGTGGCAGTGACAGGGAGGGAGGATAGACTGGATGATAACATATTGCACTTTAGTAACCTTAGAAGGTGAATCTGAGATAAAAAATGTGCGCCGGTAGGGTTCTGTTAGGATACCCAGGAGTACCTGGGATGGACCGTAATGGGTTAAGTTTTTATTTTTATTTTATTTATTTTTTCAACCATTCAGTTTTAATGCTAATTATAGCTTTTTATAGTAATAAATAAAAAAAAAAAAAAAAAAATTTTTAAAAAATATTTTTTTAAATGTTTTATTAGATGACACTCTATACCTGCAATATAGAACACACGTAAGGATGATTGGTTATCTGCATTGCCTATGAGATGGACTTGCGGGATTACCGAGCAGTTCTCTTGCAGATATATAGTTTCATACTTAACATTTGCAGCAACAGAAGTTTTAAATGTATGTTGACTTGTGCACATAAAGCAATGTACACGTATGGTGCGAGTGGAGACACAGGGAGTGCGCAGGCGCGGTGTCATCATTACTGCGCGTCATACGAGAGAGGAGGGTATTTAAGAAAGATTGCCAGATAGCGCAGCCAATCCCATGAATAAGTCCCTTGTGACGAAACATGTCGGGGCGTGGCTACGAGGCAATCTGACGTGCTAGACGTAGGACGCTGTGACAGGAGGCGCCGTACGGGAAAGCGGGGAAGCGGCTCCAGGAGACTCGGGGAACGGGTGAGAGTGTTTCCGAACACCTAGCTGCCTGGGTCCGCCGTGACCACCATACGTCCGTTGACCATTTGGAGAGTGTTTTTTTTTTTGGTGATGACCATGTTTGCTGTGCTATTCTGCTTGATTCAAGTTTATGAAATGTGAGTTTAATGGTGGAGGAGAGTGTTGCTTTTATTAAAGTTTATTGCGTTACTGCACTATTGGTTCGCTTTTCTTTGTTTCATGTGGAGAGTACGCTTGTATATGCTCTGGACATCCAACAGGAATTGAGTGGAAATTATCACTGTACCCCTTACTGTGTGGGAATAGCCTGTGAGCCGAACACGAGAGTGTAAGGCAAAAGTAGCTGGTGAGTTTGCTCGCTGAAGGGGAGTGGAGATCACAGTTCACAGCGGTGTGGTGGAAGATTTTTGTTCACTGAAGATCTATATTATTTATGAATCATCACTCATATCACTACGTCACTGCCTATTGGACTTTTATGTTATCAATTTAATATACACTGTATGAATTTTATTACACTAAAATATTTTTTGATTATTTTTGAGTGATACTTAATAGGCTGTCACTTTTTAGTTTATTGTGGTAAATATACACATGTACATACAATTTTTGTTATAATTAGCGCTGCTATTTGATTTCACTTGAGGTAAGGGCAGGTTTTAGTGAATCATTTATTATAATTTTAAAGTTTGAAACTTCTCTATATATTCTGAGGGTACGGAGCACATTAGGTAGGGTTATTCTAGGATTTGAGATAAAAAATAAAATATCGTCGGCAAAAGCCGCCAACTTGTATTCCACTGTTCCCACCTTCACCCCGTTACAGTCGGGACTATTCCGAATGGAGGCCAGAAGAGGTTCGAGGGACAGGATGAACAGGAGGGGGGAGAGCGGGCAGCCCTGCCTAGTTCCGTTTACCATCCCAAAAGGTTTTGAGATGGCCCCATTTACTCTTACAACTGCAGTTGGGCTACTATAGAGAACCCTGATCCAGGAGATGAACCTAGATCCAAACCCCATGGCTTCCAACGTGTTCATCAAGAACCCCCAGTCTACCCTGTCAAATGCCTTTTCGGCATCTATCGACAGGAATAGAGCTGGGGGTCCCTCTCGTCTACAGAACTCCAACAGCACCGCCCGCACCCCGTTATCCCTGCACTGTCTACCAGGAACAAAGCCGGCCTGGTCCGGATGTACCAGGCCGACCATACACCCCTTCAGTCTATTGGCCAGCACCTTGGCATATAGTTTAACATCTGCGTTCAACAGGGATATGGGCCGGTAACTTGAGCACAATCTGGTGTCCTTCCCTTCTTTCAGTATCAGGGTAATTGTATGGAGGAGAAGATTTGGATGCCGCACACCGGATGTAGTCAAAAAACTTCACTTTATTGAAAAAATGGGATCATCAAAATAACAAGACTGTCATGCAGAAAGTACAGGTAAGCTGACGCGTTTCGCACTCAGGACTGAGTGCTTACTCATAGCTAACAAATATTAAAAAGACAAACTCTTATATAGCTCAATGGGGTATCACATGATTGCCCAATTAGATGGTCATTAAGTCTCAGCTGGAAGCCGATTTAATGAGGTCTCGGCATCTGCTGGCTATTTGGTGTGTTGACTGATTGAGAAATGTTTTCAAAACCGTGACATGTAAATAGATGACAAAGAATGTGAAAAAAGATGTGTATATGTACATGTGTAGGCAAAAAATATATATGTGTGTATATATATATATGGTGAATCCTATCAATAAACGTGTATATAATAATGAATATACTTCTATAACGTGTATATATGAAAGGTGATAAGTATCAAAAAAGGGATTACTATTAGGTGAAAGGAAAAAATGTGTAAAAAATCAGGGTAATTGTAGCGGTTAATGCCTCGCCTTCCATCCCACACCTAGTGCCAAGTTCATTCCAATATTGGCACAGCCTAGGGACCAGTAAGTGTTTCGTTTTCTCTAAGTAAATGATAGAGAAACCATCCGGGCCTGGGCTCTTGCCCTTCGGGGAGTCTCTCAGGGCTGCTAGGATTTCCTCTTCCTCGATTGGCTTATCCAAAAGATCCCTGTCCTCTATGGACAGCCCCGTTAGTCCTGCCACTTTTAGGAATTCCGTACCCCTGGCAGACCGGGAACTGTCCGCCCCCCCTGTTGCCCAATAGAATAAAGGTCAGCGTAGAATTTTCTAAACTCCTCTGCCATACCTCGACTAGTTGCTATCGCTAAAGTTCCGACCTCTTTTTTTCCTTATTAATCTGGCCAAGTGTTTACTCGGCTTGTTTGCCCATAGATAGTTATCCCTAGTTATTATATTAATAGCTCTCTTGGCCTCCTGCTCCATCATGTCCCTCAGCTCTTCCCTCTTGGCGACCATTAAGCGATAACAGTCCTGATCCTGCCCCTTAGCCTTTCTGTGTGCTTGTTCTAAAAAAAAAATTTCCTCTATCAGCTTTCCCCTTTCTTCCTTCCTTTTTTTTTTTTCCAGCCTGCTTTAATGGATATGAGTGTCCCTCGGATGAAGGCTTTATGTGCCTCCCATAGAATAGAGGGTGATACCTCACCCGTGTCGTTTGTTTTGAAGAAGAAGTCCACCTCGTCCTGGATCTGCTCCACTACTTCAGGGTCCCTCAACAAATCCTCGTTCAGCTTCCACGAAAAAGGACATCCCCCCGCTTCCGGAATCTTCAGCCTCATCGTGACTGGGGAGTGGTCCGAAAGGGACGTTATTTCTATTCTGGTTTCTGCAACCCACTCCAATAGACTATGGTCCACGAAGATGTGCAATCTGGAGTAGGTCCCGTGCACAGGGGAGAAGAAGGTGAAATCCCTCTCTTTAGCGTGTTGCAATCTCCACACATCCATTAACTGGCTGCGGAGTAATTTCCGCCTGATTGCCCCTAGAGACACCTTCCTTATCCCCTGGGCACGGGACGTACTATCCAGAGCGGGGTCCATGCAAAAATTTAAATCCCCTGCCAGGACCACCTCCCCTTCCCCAAATTCCAACAGCTTCTCCAATGCTTGTCCCAAAAAAATCGTTGGGCTCCTATTTGGACAGTAAACGTTAGCCAGCGTGAACTTCCTTGCTCCGATAGTTCCTTTTAGAAAAATATAACGACCTTCAGGGTCTGTCAATCTTTCCCTCAGTGAAAAGATCAAAGCCCTGGACAGCCCAATGGCGACTCCCCTTGACCCCCTGTCAGGGGACTCCCCATAGAACCATTGAGGAATCCTAGGAGAGAACAGCCTGATTCTGGTGTCAAGAGTCAAATGGGTCTCCTGTAAGAAAACTATGTCCTTGCGGAGGAGGCACAGTTCCTTTAATATTTTGTGTCTTTTCCTAGGTGAATTTAACCCTTTTACATTGTATGATATGAATTTGAACTCAGGCATATCTAAAAGAATGGACCTTCTCCTCTGTGCTCAGCTCCTCTCGAACACATCCTGCAAAAGCCCCCTCCCTACTCTTGTCCCTTCTCCCCTTCGTCTGCCCCACCCTCCCCGTACCCCCCCTCCCTTCCTCCTCACCCAACCCTGGTTACCACCCCCCCACACCCACTTCTCCCTCCTCCCAACCCCCACACCACCCCCATCCCCCCTCCACCCCCCCTGGCAAACCCTTCGCCTCGAGCCCGCTCATATGGAAATTCTCCCATTCCACACTACCGAGCTCCTCCCCCAGGGCGGAGCTCCAGCATCGGCGTCCGGCACCTGTCCCTCCCGAGGGAGGGAGAGGCGCAGGAGACAGAGGCTCGGAGCGCCCCCGACCGGAGATACACCCCACCTCCACCCCGACCAGCGATCCATCCTTCCCAGTCCCTGCGCTTTGTTTAATTTCAGCTTGAGTCCAAAAAACATTAATCCTCGTGTCTCTGAGGATAGCCGACCTCTGAGGGGGAGAGGGAAGGGGCGGAAAGGGAAGAGAGAGAGAGAGAAAAAATTATACTCTCCTCTCTTCACCAGCGAACCCCTCCCCCCACCCCCTGGCCACCCCTCCTTCAGTACTTATAACAAATCAGGGATGGGGATGCCCAGATTGTTACAGAAGTCCTGTGTCTCTTCCAGGTATCGCATTCTGTATGATCTTCCATCTTTGGTAACTATCAGGGACGTTGGAAACCCCCAACTATATTTGAGGTTTGCCCTCCTGAGTTGATCGAGGATTGGTCTCATCTGTCTTCTCCGCTCCAGGGTACCAGCTGATAAATCAGTGAATATCTGCAGATTTTTATTTTCAAAGCTTATTGGGGGAGCCCCTTTTAAGTTCTTCCCAATTTTTTCTTTATCCTCATATTGATGAAATTTGACAATGACGTCTCTCGAGGTGTCTTGCTTTATATGGGGGGGCTTCCTTATTCTATGGACCCTGTCGATCCTTAAGACTTCCTCTTCTCGCCTGCCCAGCAGAGGGTTGAATATCTTCCTCATCTTCTCTCCCAGATCCTCGTTTTGTTGTTCCGGAATAGATCTGATGCGTAGGTTTTGCCGCCGGTTCTGGTTCTCCTGTTCTTCCAGTCTAAACGTCAATAGACGGTTTTCATTTTGAATCTTCCTGACTTGTTCTTTTAAGTCTTAGATTTCTTTGGCTTGAATACCTGAGGCCTCTTCGGCTTCCTCTACTCGGCGGAGAAGATGTCCCATGTCAGAGCGGACGCTTGAAATCTCCGCTTTTATCACATTTTCTAGTTTTGTTTCCAGTTTAGTAAACATTTCGGTCATGTCTGATTTACTAGGAACTAGAGCCATAATTCTTTGCTCATCGACAGCACTCCATGCAGACGCACCCTCCAGCTCCGGCTCTTCATGGGTTCTGTCCCCCCTTTTGTTTCTGTTGGTCTTTTTTCTTATCCTTTGTACCTAGGTGTTTCACCTCCATTCCTGGGCTCTTTGCGTTTGCTTCTTTTAAATATTTTTGTATAGAGCTGGTGTTTAGGCTCTCTCTTGTGTTCTGGGGTTCCGTTATTCTTGATGAACGGCCTCTCATGCTTCTGCTCCTTATCCCTATTTACCGCTTATGATAGTTGAATAAAAGGGAGTATCGCAATCACCACCTCTAAGTACTTCTCTGTTTGAGAATCTCCTTCCCCCCTCAGACCGTGGGGGTGAAGGGTATGCTGCTCGATTAGGACCTGTATAAAGTCTCTAAGGTAGATGTGCCGTCTTCTCCCTCCTTCCAGATCACAGTGTGCACTGAAGGTAGTTATCTTACAGCTGCTTCTATATTGGGGTCCTATCTTAACTCTAGAACCGTACTCGGAGAGGGAAGCGGAGCCCCCAGTTTAATAAAGGTGGCTAATTTGGAAAGAAAGGGGGTAGGGGGAGCAGGTCAGACCTTGCGGGGGGCGCTGCGCGACGAATGCCCAGCCTCTCAAATCAAGTGCCCGTTTATAGCTTCTAGGCAGGAGGGGGGACCGGGGGGGGCCACAATAGTCCGATCCTTCTTAGCAAGGCCTATAGCGGTTAGTAACAGGGAGACCTATTTGCCTATATTTTCCTGGTCTCCCAGTCTCACATCAGGTGATCCCGATCTAACCCGCACAGTTCATGACATAGCAAGTCAATAATGAGAGCAATGATATCACCGGAGCCTCTCCTACCTTGCTTCTTCTTTCACTGTCAGTTGAGCAAGGCGATGGCTCCTTTGGCTTCTTATCTTTGCTCCTTGTTGCCACGTCCAGCACTCGAGTTCCAGCAAAAAACAGCGGCTCCTCTCTGTGCACCCCCTGGCCGGGACTCATAAGCTACTGATCTTATCTGTTCCCAGCGTCAAGCCCCATAGGAGTGGAGGTGTACTAATGATGGCCTCGTTCGTTGTACGTGGTAATCCCGGGAAGAGTACCCAGCGCCGCTACTTCAGCCAGTTCGGCGGGGGGGACAGGTAGAGCGGGTGGACGGCCGAGCGCTCGATCTTATGCCGGCCTCTCGCGGTCTCTCACCGATCGTAGGCGTTCCGTCTCGGGCCTCCCTTGGAGCCGGCGCTAGGCTCCTCCCCTGTGCTGACGTCAGACGCACATCACCTGACGTCCCAGCCCCAATTAATACAATTTCATATGGTAAAAGCCCCCAAATTTGCCCTTTACGCTGAAGGCTTAGAGAGCTGGAAGATCAGGGACCCATCCAGGTCGGCTTCCAGTCACACCCCCCGAGCTTCAATTTTTAGCAGGATTGCGGCCGACAGATCAGACAGTTTGGGCACTATTTTGGGACCATTTACATCTAATACAGCGATCAGTGCTATAAATAGCCACTGATTACTATGTAAATGTCACTGGCAGAGAAGGGGTTAATGCTAGGGGATGATCAAAGGGATTAAATGTGTTCCCTAGGTGTGTTCTAACTGTAGGGGGGGGTGGGCTGCCAGAGACACGACAGAGATCACTGTTCCCGATCACTGGGAACAGTAGATCCCCATCATGTCACCTGTCAGAACGGGGAATTGCCTTGTTTACAAAGGCAGTTACCCGTTCTGCCTCTGTAATAGGCGATCCCGGGTCACCGTCAGATATCGAATCCGCCCGACCCGCAGGCACGCTTCCGCAGCGTGTGTGAGCCGCTGTACAGCTACGGCAACTTACGTAGGAGAGCTGGAGCCTGATAGACTGGAGGCAATATAAGGCATTGCAATTAAATTTAAAGTAAAAGTTTACCAGTATTACAGGCATACCCCACCTTTAAGTACAAAATGCGATCTGAGCATGTATGTAAAATGAAAATGTACTTAAAGTGAAGCAATACCTTTTTTCACTTCTCAATGCATGTAAATACACTAGCTCTATGGGAAAGACTTAATTAGACTTACCGGTGACGGTATTTCTAAGAGCCTTTCAGGACAACCTTGGAGAGAGCATAGGTCTGCCCATTTTCAGGAAACAAATGCAGCCTTTAAATCCCTCCTCTTTCACCATGGCTTCAGTTATTGTGTGGTCTCCGACATACTGGAAAACAAAGCACAGAAAACCACCAAACAACCATAATATACACTTAAAACCACTTCTAAGAAAAACAAGGGAGGGAAGTAGCAGTTGTCCTGAAAATCTCTTAGAAATACCGTCACCGGTAAGTCTTTCTCAAATCCCTTTTCAGGACAACCTTGGAGAGGATAACCGAGAAACTTACCCTAGGGTGGGACTACTGCCTGCAGTACCTTCCTGCTGAAGGCTTGATCTGAAGGCAGACAGTAAGTCCAACCTATAATGTCAGAGAAATGTCGAGTAGTTTGTTAAGGCTTAGCACCGGCCCTTTCAGCCCAGGAAACTGCCATTGATCTTGTAGAATGAGCAGCAATACCTGAGGGGGGGTATTTATCCCTTGGCCTTGTAGGCCTCCGTGATTGCCAATCTAAGCCATCTGCCCAGCATGCTTTTGGAAGCTTTCTCCCCTTTATGTGAGCCTGAAAATATCACAAAGAGAGCGTTTGACCTTCTGAATGCTTTAGTCACTATTAGAAAGTGTAACAAACATCTCCTCACATCCAGCGTGTGAAAAGCTTCTTCTCCTGGACTGGCAGGAGCTGAAGAGAAAGTGGGCAGGACTATTTCCTGTGAGCGGCGAAAGGTCGAAGAAACCTTGGGTAGGAACACTGAGTCTGTCTGAAGGATCACTGTCTGAAAAGACCATCAGAATAGGTTCGGTGACTGCCAGAGCCTAAAGATCACTGACTTCTTGCCAAAGTGATGGCTACCAAAGAAACTGTTTTAAGAACTAAGTTCTGTAAGGGTTAAAATGGACCTCCTGTGAGACCCTGTAAAACAACAGACAAATCCCAACTGGGAAAAACTTTGGGGGCTACTGGCCTATTTTGTGCAAGTGCCCCTAAAAAATCTTGAAATTAAGACTTCTCTGGATAGAGTCCTCTCAAAAAAAAAAAAAACTAATAGAGCTGCCACCTGGCCTTTCAGGGTGCTGGCTGCCAGCCCCTTCTCCATTCTATCATGGAGAAATTCTAAGACTGACACTAAACTTTTGACCTGGAGGCCCTTAGAAGTTCACCAGGAATTTAATTTTTTCCAAACTTTCAGGTATATGGCCTGAGTTACCTCTTTTCTACTGGAAAGTAGGGTCTTCACTAATTTATCAGACGGCCCCTTGGCTTTCAGGTCTCCCTCAGAAACCAAGCAGTTAGATGTAGTCAGTCTGTTTCCGGATGGTTCACGACCCCTGCGTTAGCAGGTCCTTTCTGCGCGGCAGCTTCCATGGAGGTTCTGAGGCCAGGTTTAGTAGTGTCGCGAACCAGGGCCTTTTTGGCCAGAAGGGAGTGACCAGGATCAGATTGGCATTTTCCTTCTGAATTTCCTTAGAACCAGTGGTATCAGGGGAAAGACGTAGCACAGCTGGTAATGCCACGGATGGGCGAGAGCATCTATGCCTACTGCCTGGTCTTCTCGGTGGAGAGAGAAGAACTTCTGTACTTTCAAGTTCTGTTGGCTGGCCAACAGATCTATTTGAGGTTGCCCCCAAGCTTCGGTGATCATTGAGAAAACTTCTTGGTTCAGACTCCACTCTGCTTCCACTAGTCTCCTTCTGCTTAGTAGGTCTGCTAGCAGATTCTGGGATCCCTTCAGATGGACTGCTGACATGGAGGCCACATTCTGTTCTGCCCAGGTAAGTAGCTGACTGGCCAGCTCTAGGAGCCCTCTGCTCCTGGTTCCACCTTGTTTCAACACATAAGCTACTGCAGTTGTATTGTCTGAGAGAACCTGAACGTGTTGTTCCCTTACCACTTGTTGAAAAGCTAGGAGACCAAGAAAGATCGCCTTCATTTCCCGCCAATTTGAGGACTTTCGGGCTTCCGCTTTGGATCAGGCCCCCTGAGAGGTTTGACCGTCCAGGTGGGCGCCCCAGCCCCAAGAACTCGCATCTGTTTCTAGACGTTTGTCTAGGGGAAAGACCCAGGAAAGACCTTTTGCCAAGTTGGTTAAACTCCTCCACCACCAGAGCGCTCGCTTTACGTTTGAGGTAAGTTTGATCTGTTTTTCTAGCGGCTCCTGGTGTGACCATCTTTGTATGATACTCACCTGGAGGGGTCTGGAATGTAATCTGGCCCACTGAATAGCTGGAATCGATGCCGTCAGAACGTCTGAACCTGTCTCACTGCAGATTGTATCTTCTCCCTCTTCTCCTGTGGCAGAAAAACTTTTTGAAGAAAAGAGTTTATGGTATAGCCCAGGAACTTCATCTCCTGCATGCACTCTAGATTTGATTTTTCTAGATTCAAGAGCCACCCTAAGTCCTTGAGATGAGCCTGAGACACCTGGAGATTTGTCAAGACTTGTTCTTTGGAGTCTGCGAAAAACAACAGGTCCTCCAGATATGGGATGACTGAAATCCCCCTCAGCTTCAGAGGTTCTAGAGCTTCCGCCATTATCTTTGTAAAGATTCTGGGGGAGGATGAAAGTCTGAACGGCAGAGCTCTGAATTGGAGATGCCAGACTGGGGTCCCCAAGTTGAGGGCCAGACGTAGAAAGCATTGAGAAGCCCGAGTTAACCGGACATGTAAATAGGCGTCCCTTAGATCTAGGGATGCCAGGAAATAGTCTGGAGTCAGTAATTTTGTGACTGAATGGATCGTGTCCATCTTGAAATGTTTGTAGCGGATCGATCTGTTCAGGATCTTTAAGTTCAGAATCAACCCGATACATCCCCGAAGGCTTCTTCACCAGGAAGATATGGGAATAGAAGCCTCGGCCTTCCTGACTTTTTGGGACCTGGATAATCACTTCTTGTTGAATCAGATCCTGCAGCAGGCTCATCATTGCAGAAGCTTGTTCCTGATCCCTTGGCAGGGCTGTAACATAGAATCTGCTCGGGGGTGGCTCTGAAAACTCCAGACTGTATCCCTGGGAGATGACGTTTTTCACAAACAGGTTCGTAGTTGTTTTGTTCCACTGTAGGTGAAAGGCAAACAATCTTCCCCCTACTTGGGTAAGACTGTCATTTGTTTTTAGGGGGCTGGTCTGGGGGAGATCTGAAGAGAACTCCTCCTCTTCCCTTACCCCTTTGGGAGGCCCAGCGGCTCTTGTGGTCTTGATCCCTAATTTTGTGGGGCTGTTGAACAGCACAAAAATTATTTTTGATCGGTGTTTCTTCTTGGAAGGGAAAGCCTTTTTCTTGTCGGCTGTCCTGTCCAAGACTGTTTCAATGTCCTGACCAAAAAGAAGATCACCCGAGAAAGGTAAGCCGCACAGATTAATCTCGAAAGCTGTGTCACCAGACCACATTTTTAGCCAGACAGCATGTCTGGCTGAATTCACCAGAGCTGACGACCTTGCTGACATCTTAACTGATTCAGCAGATGCATCAGCCATGTACTATACTACCTTCAGTATCAATGTAAGGACTCCAAAAAAATCTTTCCGTGATGTGCCTGCCTCTATGTGGCTTTTCAGCTTCTCTACCCAGCATTCAAGGTTCCTTGTGACAACAGTGGAAGCCATAGTGGGTTTGAGGCTGGCTGATGTGGAATCCCACGTTTTTTTTTCAGGAGGGAGTCCGCTCTTTTATCTATCGCATCCTTCAGCACCCCCATGTCCTCGAATGCTAGGTGTGTGCGGCAGGAAACCTGCAAGAATGCACCATCTACCTGTGATTTCTTATTCCATACCTCTGACTCCTTACCTTCAAAGGGAAACCTTCTCTTAAGGGTCTTGGAAAAGAAGGGGCCTCTCTCAGGGTCCTTCCATTCCTTCTTTACTGTCTCCGAGAGGATTCTATGGACTGGAAATACTCTGTGTTTAGTGTCATCCAGTCCCTGGTACATTTTGTCGTGAACCGACAATTGCACCTTTTCCTCCTGGATTTCGAGGGTAGTGTAAATAGCTCTCAGAAGGTTGTCCACTTCCTGCAAAGATAGCTTGTACCTAGAGGTTCAGCTATCATCTTCCTCCTCCTCCTTGACTGAATCCCTGAGGGAGGGAAGAGTACTTGCCCCCTCATCACCTGGGTCCACAACCTCCACTGCTCTGGAGGAGAATGCCCTTGGGCTGGATGGTGGATGCTGGGGCTCAACCTGGACTGCCGGGCTCTGTACCAGCATGGACTTGACTGAACTCAGTGAGCTCGTAAGTTCCCGTACTGAAGAGAACAAGTCCTTGTACTGCAGGGACGTTTCCTCTTCAACCAAGTCTTTAATACAGGACCTGCACATTGCCTTCTGCCATGAATCTCTAAGGGGGTTCTTGCAGGAGGGACATTTCCTTTGACTTGGTGGATTTGAATGCTTGGACTTTCCTAACGCTTTTTCCTGCAATGAAGAAAAATTAAACTCACCTAGGGCCCGTAACGTAATTTTCCAACCCCTAGTGCATACCACCAGACAGAAAGGAAACAGTCCCCCGAGCAGTGCAATCCCAACAGCAACCACCCAGTCCACACTGCAGGGTCCGAGTAAAGTAACCTCTGACCGTGCAGCCACAGGCTCCCTGCAGGGAGGATCCAACAAAACAGCAAAACATAAACCTATATGGATCAGAATAAAGGCACCACTGTACCCCTCTTACCTGGGCCTGATCGGTGCTTGGGGCGTCTACTTCTGCCGTAGCTGTCAGTCTCTCCTCCATCTTTGGCAGAGAACGCAGCGGGGTACTGAGAAAACCATCTGGTTTTTGAATTTTCCCGGTCACTGGCGTCATGAGCGAGGGCCGGAACCGGAAGCGCCGGTCGACAGACCCACCCCTTGGTCTCTGCGTTCCAGGTGCTTGGAACCACTAGTGCCACACCCCCGTAGGAAGCTGCGTCATGTCACCCGCTGGCCGGGACCTCGAACTGACATGCGGGACACGCTGCTGACCAGCAGCGACACCCGCCCAGCCACCAGAGCCATGCCAGCCGACCCGGGCATCTTCTGAGCTGAAAAGACGGGGGACTCTGGAACACCCCCGCCCGTACTGGGGGGTGCTGGGATGGTCACTGCAAAAGAAAAGACACAGAGGTAATCCTATACCCTCCACCTTGGAGAGAGCGCAGCTCCCTGGTTCCAGCATGCGCTTCCACCATGGCGGAGGAAACACAATAACTGAAGCCATGGTGGAAAAGGAGGGATTTAAAGGCTGCATGTGTTTCCTGGAAAATGGGAGGAGCTGCACTCTCTCCAAGGTTGTCCTGAAAGGAGATTTGAGAAACGTTGGTCAGCTTGACATGACATTGCTCCCAAACCATAAGTGACAGGGACACCAAACTTGGGGACACAGGACTAGGACACGGTCAGTGGCGGTGCATCCATTAAGGGCGCACGGTTGCCGCCCCCTCTCTCCAGCCACCCCCCCTCTATCACTAATGGCTAGATTCATGCATTGCATGAATCTATCCATGGCTGCGGCCGCCACCCCCTATTCAGGCACCTGGCCCCTTTCGGACGCCGGGTGCCTGAATTACAGCGGCGGTGTATTTTTGAAGCACCTGATTAGAGCTCTAATAGGCTTCAAAAAAGGTGAACTCAGAGCGCAAAGCATTGTTCACCCAGGTGTGTTAGAAAAGCAAATGAATATTCACTTTTCTAACACTGAACCGTCTCTCCGCCAATCAGGTAGCGCAGGTCTGATACCAGTCACCTGATTGGCTGAAAGGACAGGCGCTGCGATTGTACCCCTATCGGGAGGGGCGGAGGCGACGCATGGAGGGCACAGGAGCTGCGGTCTGACCCGCTGCAAGGTGGTGGGCACAGTGGCTGCAACTGATGGGGCACAGTGAGGCTGCAATTGACGGGGCACAGTGAGGCTGCAATTGACGGGGCACAGTGAGGCTGCAATTGACGGGGCACAGTGAGGCTGCAATTGACGGGGCACAGTGAGGCTGCAATTGACGGGGCACAATGAGGCTGCAATCGACGGGGCACAGTGAGGCGGCAATCGACGGGGCACAGTGAGGCGGCAATCGACGGGGCACAGTGAGGCGGCAATCGACGGGGTACAGTGAGGCGGCAATCGACGGGGTACAGTGAGGCTGTAATTGATGGGCACAGTAAGGCTGCAATTGATGTTTTTTTCAGAATTTTTCAGTTTGTTTGCCCCCCCCCACCAAAAAAAATATTTTGAGCACCAGCCACCACTGGACACGGTAGATTACCTAGGCAAGCTGACCGAGCCCAAAATCGGATACGTTATAGTCTAGGTCCCCTCTCAGTGCTCACCAAGTTTGGTGTCCCTGTCACTTATGGTTCGGGAGCAGTGCCATGTCAAGCTGACCAAGATTTCCTATAGACACCAAGGTGTTTGTACTTGCGAGGCACTTTACATACACTCGCGGGTATGTCCGTAATCGCGAGTGTACGTAAAGCGGGGTATGCCTGTATATCCAGCCTTTAATACTACTTTAATATAAAAGATTTATACCCACCCCCTCAACACATCTATAGCTTCACATCCGATTCCCAGTTAAAATACCCTGTATATGTGTCCCCGACCCCTAAAGGCCTAATGGTGACCTCCTGAGTCAGGAATTGCTGACATGCTTCCTGGAAGTGTGGATTCCACCTCCTCTCTTGCTCCCTTAGTGATGTCATCTCTCACATTCACTTGTACATCATTTTTGATATACAGGCATACCCATCCCCCTTTTTTACCCTCTCTATCCCTGTGATATAGGGAATACCCTTGAATGGTTGCCAGCCGATCATGAGAGAACCAAGTTTCTGTAATTCCGAAATCTAAATCCTCCTTGTACAATAGCAGCTCTAGTTCTTGTCCACCAGACTCCTGGCATTGGCGAACATACCACGTAGTTTAGACAGGTCGCATACTATCTCCTTATTGGGTGCCCGCCTAGTTTAAAAGACCCTCTAATTTGTTGGCCATCTTCAGTCCCAGCAGATCTGCACCCTCCTCGTCCCTGCTAAAGAGCTGGTAACTGAGAAGTCGGCCCAGTTCTCCAGGAACCCAAACCCCTCCTTTTTACACCAGTTCCTCAGCCACTTGTTTACTTCCCTAATCTCCCTCTGTCTTTCTGGTGTGGCTCGAGTACCGCTAGCATTTCTGAGAATACTACCTTGGAGGTCCTTTTTCTCAAATTTAGCTCACAAGTTCCTAAAATCGTTTTTTAGGACACTCTAACTTCCTCTGACTTTACCATTGGTGTCAACGTGCACCATGACAGCCAGGTCTTCCCCAGCTGCCGCCCCCCCCCCCCCCCCCCCCCCCCCCCCCCAGTGATCTGTACATCAGATCTGTGACGTGCCGAACTCGAGCGCCCGGTAGACAACATACAGTTCGGCGCTTCAGGTCTTTGTGACAGATTGCCCTCTCTGTCCTTCTGAGAACTGAGTCCCCTACCCCCAAAATCTTTCCTTTCCCTTGGCTTTACTCCCGACCTCACTGGAGGAGTTATTCCCCTAGAAGCTAGGGGAGTCACTCAGCTTCAGCATTGCTGGTCCCTGACTGGTTTCACCAATGTCACGCAACGGGGCATACTTATTGGGATGTTCCAGCCCAGGACCGGCCTCCCTAGCACTTTCCCCTCTATCCTTCCTGTCACCCATCTACTCTGCTTTGGTGCCTGTCCCTCTTTATCTCCACCCGCCTCTGTACTGGCTCCTGCCGGCAGGTGATTAAAAAAAAAGCATGCTGCTGCTACTTACTGTCTTATGCTAGCCATACACACATCAATTTATGAACAAGAGTGTTGGTATGAAAATTATTTGTACATTCGATGAGTGGGCGAATGTTGTTCAAAAATTTCACTTGCTTTTAACATAAAATTTTTAAACAAATGTAATTTCTGAACAAAAACCACATACACTGTCCTAAAGTTTGTTCAAATCGAGAAAAGTTTTCTATCCTGCACCTGCAAATTTTTCCGTCACTGTGGTCGAAAACGAACGTCGATTTGACCCCACTAACGATTAGAATATCAAACAAACATTCCTAAAAGTAAAATTTTCGAAAGAAAAATGTGTTTGTGTATGGGCAGCATAAGTGACATCAGGTGCAGGAGCTTGTATCAAGCTACCTGTCTATGACAAGGGAGTCTGTCATGCATAATATATTACAGTCCTGTCTGAAAATCTGCAAAACAGTGTTTTAGGGGTTTTTAATTTTTTTTTCTTTAAATTTAAAATTTTGATGATGTTGGAGTCATGTACCACATTCAACCTCTATGAGTATATACATCTTTTCTGTTTGTTATCATCAAACTAGATTAGATATTTTGTTCCCTACCCATATACCTGTTTATTTTTATTTACCATTGCATTTACATATTCAAAGAATTAAATTGTCTTTTTTAAACTTTACATATTAACTAAATTATACCCCAACTTTTTTTGAGGTATTTATCCGATTAATGGTGTTTCCATTAATAGAGGATGCTAATTCACTAGTTTTTATTGCAGTTGCTAATAAGGGCCCATTTACACTATCCCAGTTCACTGCACTGTGCTCACACGTGTTGTTAGGGCAGCCCATCCATTTAAAGGGATTATAAACCCTCATGTTTTTTCACCTTAATGCATGCTATGCATTAAGGTGAAAAAACTTCTGGCAGTGACCGGCCCCCCTGTTTTACTCACCTGAGCCCGTTCGTTCCCTCGGCGAAGAAGGGTTCTTCCTCTCTGCCCGGGGTTCTCGGCTCGTGATTGGATAGATTGATAGCAGTGCAGCCATTGGCTCCTCAAATCCAATGATGCGGGCACCAGGGGGTAGGGCTGAGTTCGGCATTCTGTGTCTATGCACGCAAATGCTGGACTCGGGAGCGCGCCCGCAAGGTAACCCCCTGGGAGAGCGCTTCTCCAAGGGGGTTTACTGATGTGGGGAGGACCCGTGAGAGCTGCCGCGGGACCCCAGAAGATGAGGTTCGGGGCAAAACTAACTGCACAGTGGAGGTAAGTATGATATGTTTGTTATTTTTAAAAAAACAAAGGCTTACAATCACTTGAATTGGATTGCCCATCATAACAGACCAAAAATTACATGCAGCATTTTCGGCAGCACTGCACAATGCAGCGCAACACATTAGTATGCTGACAAAGTGAATTGGGGTCCCATTTACAATGAACTGCACCACATTGCACCAATGAGGTACTGCACACATTACAGCATCTCAGTAGTTAAAGCGGACTTATAACCTACCAATTAGTTTTTAGATTGCAAAAGAAAACCATAGCACACAGAAAAAAAGCAACACAAGCAGAGGGAGTATAGAAAAACTTCATAAATTTAAAGTCCTTCTAGTAATCAAATACAGGACCCCAGTCCTGGGGATGTCCACAGTGATCACCAAAATTTCTATGAACAAAAAGCTTGCACAGCTACTTAAAAAGGCCACTGGTGTGCTGGGTACTAGATAGGGTATTGTGGGAAAATACAGCTCAGGGACTAATCCAAACTGTAGGTTGTACAGCAAGGCCTCTTTTTCCTTTAGTGTAACAAGCTAATGTATCCTGGCACTGACCTAAGCAATGTGAATTATCACAAATTCAGCATTGTAATAATTTGATAATATTTTAAATTGCCATCTGTATGTTGAATCATTGACTTATGTGAAGAACCAATTTTTAAAGAATATCCAAAGTCAAAGCATTCTTTTTTATGTTTTTGATAGAGTAAAGGAAGGTTTTTTCTTTTAGTTGCCTGTGTCCAATCAATGAAATATCCCTTCGCATAAGAGGGAAATTTTTCCAAAGCGAGGAAAATTCTCTTGTTGTCCCCACAAGTTCCCCTATTGGAGCACTTCTCCTCTACTACTGTTCTGGTGACAACTTATTTGATTTTCTCTCACTTTTGACTCCAGGTACAATGGTTACTAGGACAAAAAAGAGAATTTCCCTAGCAGCTGCAGAAACAGCAATACCCAGCAGGGGTTCTAACCCTTCCTTCCCCTGAAAATAAAATGTTTTAGCTTCAGCTTCATGTAAACAATTTTTTACAGTTTGGAATATAGTTGCAGGTTAGAATGTATTTGCCTCAAACAAGTGGAAAATTTTGACTCAAATCCAGGATAGCTACACAAAAGGCCTTTTTGCACAAACAACGACTGATTATTAGAAGAAAAAAAACATTTTACCCAAATATGATAAGGGCAGAAAAACTGAGAGGCTCTGGCAATGAAACACTTAACGGCCCCAGTGGTGTGCATCATATGAAATAATGTTCTCTCATAGAAAGAAACTGAACGATTATTTAGAAAAAATAAACACAAAAATGTTTTCAGAAAAAAGCTATCCATTTGACACTTATGCCGCGTACACACAATCAGAAATTCGGCCAGCAAAAGACCGATGAGAGCTTTTGGTCGGAAAATGCGAACGTGTGTATGCTCCATCGGAAGCATACAGCTGACAGAAAATAAGCTTGTGTACGCGGCATTACAGTTTACTTTCAAAGTTATCAGCCTATGGAGTCCATATATTCAAGACTGAAATAAAGACAAAGTTGTACATAGATATCGTGCTATACTCACCAATGCCAAAGAATAATGGACACGTAAAGATAGCTGTCCCAGGGCTAGTACATGGTACTAACATAGGAAGCATGCAGGCCCTGAAGACCAACTCCTCTGTTAGTGGGGCAATCACCTGGTTACGCAACCACCGCATGTCAGTTATGCAGAGTATCCAGAACCTAGGATCTGCATTACCAAATAAAAACAAGATACAACTCCAATAAGTATTACAGACAAGATCAAGCAAAATGCATTACAAATTTTGCTCAAAACACTGATTTTCTACAGATACTGCAAACTGTAAATATTGGAAGCCGCTTACCAAAAGCTACTTTCAAGCCATCAAGGAAGTCCCAAGGACAATCCATAGAGAGCTGGACAAGAGGACCAAGGAACAATATCTGTATATCAGGGCAAAACAATTTTTTTTTATGTTAATATAGGCTTTTGGCTGACCTGAATTGTGAAATGTTGATTGCTCTATTGTACTCACCATGGTTAATAACAGAGGTAACACTGTAGCTGTAAGGATGCTTTCAAGACGGAAACCCATAAGGGAAAGGAAAGCTGCATCTGTCTGGAGATATTGAATTAATAAAACATTTTTATTATACAGTAGAAAGAAGAAAAAAAAAAAAAAAAAAGGGAAAGAAAAAAAAACAAAAAAACAACAACACAACACACACACACACACACGGCAGTAAATGTGACACTTTAACAATAGCAATAACTGTCCTTTAAAAGGCTCAAATATACCAATTGTTAATAAAGTTTATAACACACCTTTTTTTATCCTTGCGAAAAAAATATATATATATATTTTTTTAGAAGTTAAAATTTAAAACAGCGTCCTACAAAGCAGGTCAGCCAAATATGACAAGATAAAAAAACTAAAAAAAAAAAAAACTATGTTTTATCTCCCAATATCGACTATTCCTGGGGGGCAGTCATATGTGTTTTTGAAAAATATAATGTCAATTTCTATTCCCTATAAAGGACAAGAGCAAAGGAGAATCGAGAAATTCTATCCAGGGAGCCCATACTTCCCTGACATTTGGGTAATTTTCATTTGCTGTGGCTACCAACTCTTCCATCCACATTATATTTTTCAATTTCCAATATCTGGGAATCAACAGGATTCGAAATACTTCCATTTAATTGCACCAAATCGATTCTGGTATCATAGAGAGGGGAGCTACCTCTGGGGTCCTAGGCCACATCTTACCCGTGATCAGATGGCTAAGCTGGAATATAGCCAACCAGCACAGTTTTAAGATTTGACAGGACCACAACACATGTAGATATGAGCCTCTTCACTCCCCGCACCTCCAGCATAGATCCGGTATAGCCTTATTAATCTTATTTTAAAAAGTCGGGCATCTATACCATCTAGTTAATATTTCATAGTTTCTTTCCTGTGAATGGGACGCTCTAGTGGATTTGAATGTAAGCGTAAAAGCTTTATCCCAGTCCTCCTGAGCCAGACTATAGCCTAGTTCCCTCTCCCAGTCTTGAACATAATGGGAGCGGTCAGGAAATGCATGAAATAATAGAGTACCATATATTTTAGATAAGGCATGTGAACACTTTGAGCCAGAAAGGCACAGCTCCTCAAACATGGTCAGATCCCCATGGTGCCATTCCTTAACCTGCCCCTCATTAAAGGGACGTAATTGAAAATATTGCAGCCATTGTCCGCTAGCGAAACGGGAGAGAGAGCTAAGCGCTCCTAGTGATTTCAAGCTCTTCTGATCAATCGCCTGCCATATATGCAATGGGCATAGTGATTGCCAACAGAGAAATCCCCTGTCTGACAAGCTCGGTCAGAACCCTGGGTTGCCCTATATTTTGTAATGGCCTTGTCCCAGATATATAGAAAATAGGAAAGTAAAAGCGTTAGCTGAGCTAGAAGCGGGCGGTCACTGGGCATCAACCAGGGGAGGGAGGTCAGAGGTACAGGAAATAAATCCAAGGGAGACCCATTGTTTAACAAAGCCATGGTGAAACCAATCCAGTACCCTACTAAGTACTGCTGCAGTGTGGTATAGTTCCAGGTGAGGTAAGCCTATACCACTGACATCTCATCTCTTTACCATGATATCATATTTAAGTCTAGCTACGGATCAAGGCCAAATGTATGCAAGTAGGATGGACCGTGCCAAGCAAAAAAAATTAAAGGATGACTCCGAATCGAAATGGTTTGAAAGATGTAAAAAAAAAAATCTAGGGAGGATGTCCATCTTCAAGATGGACATCAGCCCAAACCAGAAATGTCTCATAGGAGACCATCTCTTACAGGATTGCCACATGATGGTCAAGAGCGGGCAATAATTCAGCTCATATAATTTATGAAGTTGTGTTGGTATTTGTACTCCTAGTTATTTTATAGAGTGTTGTGCCCATTGAAATGGGAATTTGTCCACAAGAAGATTCTGAGTACCTACAGGAAGGAAAATGTCTAGGCAATATGATTTTGTTGCATTAACTTTAAAATTGCATCCACCGGGGTCCGGACGCCATCTTGAGACGTGCTGTGATGGAGCTCCGCTGTCCCGGACAGAATCCACAGCCATCCTGCTCCAGCACTCACGGAATCCCCCACCAAGCCCTCAATCCAGGTCCCTGGGCATCCCCTGAGCAGACCCCTGCCTGTCTGGATAATCCCAGCCATCCGCTCGCCCTACTGTCCGGCCCGCGGCCGGCTCCATCCGCCATCTTGAGGCCTACGAGGCCTGCGGATCCTCCGCGCTCGGCTGCCGCGCACAGTGGGACAGGCGGCAGCGCCTTCCGAACACACCCGTGGCGGCACCGTGGATCGGGAGGTGAGAATTTGGGAGACCTGGGGGCTGCTGGAGATACCCTGCATAGGACTGCGCTCCGGAGACAGAGGTGAGGGGCGGCCATCTTGCCACACCTTGAGCCCATCAGTAGCTCCCTCGTCCCCCCTAGGCCAGATCCAAACCCCAAGACATTACAAAATCCCCCCGCTCGCGGGGGGGTGGACCCAGGCTGCGGAATTAGGAGACTTACCCACTAGAAACAACCCTATCCCCATATCCAGGTGCAGAAGCCATCTTGCTACACCCACGCAGGCCAGACTTGCTCTCTACAGAGACGCTGGAGCTGCCCAGCAGTTGAGACAATCTCCCAGGGTCCTTGCATGAGATTCCCCACACTACTTCAGAGAGTACCGCTCTTTACATTGCAGTCAGGGGCAGCCATCCTGCTACACCTCATAGACTGGTTCTCCAAAAGTCCTAGGTGTTTGATCTTTACCCCCACTAGGTCCCCTGTACATCTCATCGGGCAACATGTAGTCCCACAACAGATTCGGAACAAGCTATTGCCCTAGGATAGGGGTGATAAAGTGAACTAAAGTCATAATCATAAATAAGTGGGGGCGCATGCGAGACGCGATGCAGTTCACCATCCGTAATTAAGAATTTCATCGATTCAGCGAGGATTTAACACGCACTGTAAGGATCAATTACCTTAAATAATTATATTTTTTATAAACATCCCAGCAGTTCATACTAGTGCATGCCGTTGGGCAAGAAGGCGTTCAATCGCCGTGCGCAAAAGCACTCTTTAATCACATACCCACTGCGCAATAAGGAGCAGAATAAAATGATGCATAAAGGCACTAGTTTATCGCCTGTACAGTCCCCTACAACTGCCATTGGCCCTCCACATAAGTCTTCTTCAACACAGAGCAGTGACCTCCCCTCTCAGATCACAAAAGCAGATTTGGACTCCAGCTTAACCAAGATCTACGAAAAACTAGTAGACAAAATACAGTGTGAACTCCAAAAAACAACAAACACACTCACACAAGAAATAGCAACCCTGGGAGGACACACAGATGTTCTAGAAACCAAACATGATGAGTTATCACTTGCATACAACGATCTTACAAGGGACTTTGAACTGTTAGCTGAAAACCACTCAAAATTACAATCTCAAGTGGAAGATTTGGACAATCGAAACTGTAGGAACAACCTGAGGATTCGTGGTATTCCAGAGTCTATCACCGAACTTACGCCAGCAGTATCCAAACTGTTCCACAATCTCCTTCTGGATTTACCTCCATCCTCATTTGTGTGTGACAGAATTCATAGGGCCTTGCGTCCTAAACCACCCCCAGACAAACCTTCACGTGACATTATTCTATGCATGAAATACTTTATCACAAAAGAAAGCATACTAAGAGCATCTAGAAATATGCATAACATTGAATTGGATGGAACACAAATTCAAATATTTCCAGATATTTCACAAGCTACCTTGGAAAGGAGACGCAAAATGAAAGAGATAACTTCAGTATTACAATCTGCTCACATTAGATACCGATGGGGTTTTCTATTTAAATTAACAGTACCACACAATGGCACCATTTATACAGTTTTCAACATCTCGGAAGGTAAAGCTCTCCTGGTAAAGTTGGGTCTCCTAGACCCAGGTGCAGTTGCAAGGCCTCCTATCACTCCTCATACCTCATCTATCTGGGCCACCCCAGCCACGCGTCGTGGACAAGGAAGATGGCGTCCATTATTCAGAAGTCTGGATGCCTGAAGATAAAGCTGTCGCATACCTGCGGCTGAAAGTTCACCCTTCTTCTGGATTTTTTTTTCTTCTCTTCCCTCGCAAGGTTCAAAGAACAATTTTTACAGTTCTAAAAATTTACAAGTTTTGAAGTTTGATTTACTGTGTTTAGTAAAGCAGTTCTACACCTTTACAAGGTATTGGGTGGGTATATCAAAGTTCCTACTATACGATCTTATACATTTAACTTTTTTTCTTTTTTTTCCCCATTTATGATGCTTTTTCTACTAATTTTTTCTACATATGTCACAACATGCTCTTATATTTTTGTCTATAGAATGCTCGCTGAGGCTGATCTGCTCTGCCTCTGCTAGTTTGTTCCCCTACTCACAAAGGACTCCAAAAGCATGGTTCGAACAGTGGATACATTTCTACGACTGATCCTGCTATCCATTGTTTTAATGGTGGATTCTCCATTTGTGAGTAATGGACAGTATTGTCCACAACAATATTATTTTCGGTCAGGCAGTGCTTCTCACCCTGACCCCCAAGCTATAAATAATTTTTCTATTTCTATTATGATGGTGCATTGTTGTGCAATGCAGCACTGTTATTATCTAGGAGTTCATTATTTCTAGGGTTCTACTGTTCAGGTACTCAAAACTCCAGTGTTCACATGTAGAAGTATAATATATTATTTGATATAGAAAGGTCAACAAGAAAATATGCAAGATTTTGATGTATATTTCGATATATTGTATTTATGAAGATATAGATGGCAACACAGTGATCTCCAGATTTTTCTGTCTCAGGTAATTTTTCTTTATTAATGTTATCGTTGTTAACCATATTACTAATACCACACCGACTTTGCCATATGCTCTGCCGTGGGCCTTGTGATCCATTGCCACTACTTCATAACCATCATCGCTTTCTAACACCAATACAATGGGTCTTAGGGTGACTTCTCACAATGCCCAGGGCATTAATTCACCTCAGAAGAGAAAGAAAGCTTTTCGCCACTATAAAAAGATTGGGAGCGGATATAATCTTAATGCAAGAAACTCACTTCACAACAAACACCCTAAATTTTTTGACAAAAGTTTCAGCCAACTTTATTGCACTACTTACAAAACAAAATCTAGGGGTGCTGCCATATTTATTAGGAACTCAGTGGTTTTTAAGTTTCAGAATGTCTTTAAGGACCCAGACAGTCGTTATTTGATTTTGAAAGGCTCAATTAAAGGACATTTGGTCACCATTGCCTCAGTATATGCTCCAAATGATGCCCACTCAAACTTTTTCAACACATTTTTTGATACCCTAGACAATTATCATTCCGCACATCTAATAGTGGGTTGTGACTTCAATTTAGCTGCTCATTCGGCTCTGGACAGAAGCAAAGTTGTCCTGTCTTCTAAAGCTTTCTAAAGATTTTCCCAATCTTTGAACAAATCACTATATAATCATCAATTAGTAGATACTTGGAGAGCCCACAACATAGGTATCAAATCCTACACATTCTATTCCCACCCTCATAACAGCTTCGCTCGACTTGATTACATCTTCTGCACCCCAATCCTACCTGCCAAATCCTCTAAGGCAGATATCCATGCATGTCCTTGGTCTGATCACACTCATGGCAAATAAACGATTCCTTGCTCACAGATCCATCAAGCAACCAACAAATTCTATCTCACCTTGAGCAATACTTTGCACATAACGTAACACCAGACATGTCTCCTACAAATATCTGGATGGCGCATAAAGCGGTAATGAGAGGCCATCTGATAAATATTGCCCCAATTAAAAACAAATCCAAACTTGCAGATATTAGATCCCTCACGAAATATCTAGATCATTTATATCACAGAAATAACCAAAACCCATTTAGTGACCTTTTTAAACAGATTCAAGAGAAACTCACAACCTTAGACACATTATTAGCATCGGACACCGAAAAGGCCCTCAGATGGTCTAAAGCCAGATTCTTACTCAACAGCAATTCATAATCTACCATGTTCGCTAGAAAACTTAATTAATCTACGAAACCACCCCACACATACAAATTAAGGAACCCATCCGGAAATACGGTGTCCCATCCCAAAGAGGTCATGAAACTGTTCTTAGACTTCTATAAAAATCTTTCCACATCACAATCATCCCCCAAACAGTCTTCCCTGGACTGGCTTAACAACATTACATTACCCACTCTTTCCAGGGATCAAATTGAATCTCTCAATGCCCCTTGTACAGACATAGAAGTTTGCAGAACCATTAGAACTTTAAAGATATCCACAGCCCCAAGCCCAGACGGCTATTCCACTTTCTACTATAAAAAAATTGCCCCTACCATTACCCCACAACTTACTAAACTGTATAATAATATCTTACAAGGCGGCCAATTCCCATCTGAAATGCTATTAGCTAACAGGTCCCTTCTTCCCAAACCAAATAAAGACCACTCCACGCCTCAAAACTACTGCCCAATATCAGTTATTGACAACGACTTAAAAATATTTGGCCGTATTTTGGCAGACAGATTATCGGCTGTTATCTCTCCATTAGTTGATCCTGATCAAACAGGGTTCATTCCTAACAGACAAATAACAGACAACATACGACTGACCACAAATATCATTCAAGACTCCAACATACATTCCAAATCCACATTACTATTCAGTTTTGATATACACAAAGCTTTTGACAGCGTTTCCTGGTCATATCTTGACACTCTACTCCCCAAATATGGCATCAACAATGAATTCTTAAATGACTTTAAGACTCTCTATCACAACCCATAAACACGTATCAAACTCCCAGGCAACAACTCTGAATTTTTCCCCCTGACCAAAGGTACCAGACAGGGTTGCCCCCTCTCCCCTCTACTTTTCGCCCTCGCGATAGAACCCCTTGCTTGCGCTATTAGAAACAACACAGACATTAAAGGATATTTCAAAGGATCCAAAGAATACAAGCTAAATCTCTACGCAGATGACGTGCTTCTGTTTATAACCGACCCTCTTATCTCCCTACCCAACCTAACTAAAACCCTTGCCATCTTCCACGACCTGACAGGTCTGGGTGTAAATATATCTAAATGCTCAGCTTTACCAATCAATATTCCCCCAGCCTTCACTTAAAGACAAATTCTCATTCAATTGGAATGCGGATTTGTTTAGCTATCTAGGTATCCAGATTACACCTTCGTATAAAACGTTTTACCAAGTTAACTACCCTCCCTTATATAACAGTATTAAAAATCTACTTAAACTTTGGTCATCATACCAGGATTCATTCTCAGGCAGAATAGTGGCGGTAAAAATGATATTACCCAAACTTTTTTTTTTTTTTTTAGAGCCCTTCCTCTTATTCTACATAAAAAAACCATTAGATTCTTTACAGAGAGAGATCAGCAAATTCACATGGCTAAACAAGAAACCCAGATTTAGCTATTACCTTATGTTTAGACCCCAAATAAAAGGAGGCCTCAGCATTCCTAACCTTTGGCTTTATTATCTATCGGCCAGATTTACCCAATTAGCCCAATGGTATGCCCCTTCACTCCAAATCCCTTGGCTCCGGTTCGAGAAAGAATCTATCCTACCCTACAATCTACAAGGACTTCTCTGGTCCAAGACTATCCCACCACAAAAAATAAGACCCTTAAACCTCATCGTCACTCACACCCTTCAACTATGGAACAGACAAGTCTCTAAATTTAAGTTATCCTCTGACTTTCCCCCATTGGCTTCCTTTCTAGGTTACCCTCGTTTTCCCCTCCCAGATAGAGCTCAAGATCAAAACTTTCTAACGAATTGGGAGGCGCATGCGCGCGAGCGTCGGAGATGGCCGCATAATTCCTCCGCGCCGACGGAACCAAAACTCCGGCCTAATAGTGCACAAAGCGAGCGGGGACATGGCTCACTTACCTCCCCAGGCTCCAGATTGTCTCGGGAAGCGACTGGTAATGTACCGTTCGGTAAAATCCAAGCCCAGGAGCCGGCAGCCCCATAAACCTCCTTCCGGCCCTGGCAAAGGGAAATTTAAAATGGCGCCTGAGCCTCCAGAGTTGGATGATGCCACGCAGCTTTCTGCTGAGGATCCAGCGTCTCCTGCAGATAGCCTGCATCAATTTCCCACAGATCTGCGGAGCCCTCTCCCTGCGGACCCCGATAACTTGCTGGACAAGTTCCGCAGCATAGTGAGGGACGAAATCACCACAGCCTCCCGCAAGCTCTCTTCAGACCTGGTGCGAGGCCTTAAAGAGATAGGCCACAGCACCAATCAACCAGAGCAATGCATGGACCTGGCTACCACAGTGTTGGAGGGTCATGAGGAGGTTGATAAAATGGCAGCTGAGCTTGATAAGATAAGCTGGAGGACGCAGAGAATAGGGCACGCAGGAACAGCATACGCATTTGCGGTATCCCAGAGGTTATTACTGACCTACAGGGCACAGCCACTGCTTTCTTCCAAGAATTGGCTCCCAAGATCCCAGTGGAGAGGCTCGAGTTCGACTGTATTCACAGGTCCTTGGCACCTAAATCCTCAGATGCCCTCCGAGGGATGTTATCATTAAATTTCATTATTACCGTACCAAAGAGAAACTTTTACAAGCTGCAAGATATCAACAAGACCTCTCTTTTCAAGGTAACTCTCTTCAGTTGTTTGCTGACCTATCTCCGGTCACTATAGCCAGGTGGCGAGGCCTTAGACCCTATCTTCAAGTCCTACAGACGCAGGGGATCAAATACAGATGGGGATTCCCCTTTAAATAGTCTTTCTCCCACTTGGGTCGCCAGTTCCATGCTACTTCCCCATCTGAGTTGAAGCGTCATTTTCAAGATCTGCAGTTGGACCTCCCCTTGTCCCAACCTGATGCGTCATCATCCTCTTCTAGGCCGGGACCATTCCAACCTCCTCGACAATCCTCTCAATGTACTCAACCAGGATCCCAAGCGCTGAGAGATCTACAGGCTCAACGTTTCCATAGGTCTAACAATGGTTGAAGGTACTTTGCTTACATTTTTGTGATACCTGATTTTTTTTCTTATCACCTGACCATATGCCGCGACCAATGACTTTTGTTTATTCACTGGAGTACTACGCAGAGCAGTTGCGAGCTACCTGGAAAGCCCCCTCCCGATTTATTTGCACCCTGCTTTGTTTTAGGTCCTCTGCCCTGGAGTTATAACTGAACACTCTACAGTAGGCCGCCCCATTTGTGAGATGGCGGTGGAGAGTGTTGATCATTATCTTTATGTTTATTACAGTGGCATGGACCCTGGCAGGACCTTTTGACCCCTCTCCACACGAAGGATAACTTGAAATCTGAATACTGACCCTTTTTTGGGGGGGGGGATTTTTATGGTGTGGAGGGGGGGTAATGTATTCCTTGCATGGGTAATTTTTCTGGTTCACCAAGCTGGTTGTGGCCTCTGTTTCTGCGCAGCAGTTCTCCACCTCTGTTTGGGGGTTTGGCGGAGCTGCTGGTGCGGAGCGGTCGGGCCGGTCCCCCTGGTTGCCTGAAGGCGGAGGCAGGTTGGCTCTCATCGCCGAGTGCCCAGGGGTTCCATATAGTTATTACCTTCATAGGTTTTTATAAGTATTTGGTTTTCATTGTCTAATTTGGTTCTAGTTAACTGTCTCATTAGATACTTTTTTTTTCTTTTTTTCCTTCTCTATTAGATTTTGTGCACAATATATTACATCTGACTACATTGAAATGCAATAGGATGGTGGTTCTGTCGGATCACTGCTCCCCCTCATGTGTTGGCACTTGGCTAAGATGGTTTTCTTGGCCAATGTTCCACCCCACTGTGGGTCCTACAACCCACGAAAAGAAGCATTTATATCTTTAAGGCTTGCTCTTCTCCGAGTTTTCCTCAATACACTTATTTTTTCTGTCTTGCTCTCTTCTCCCCCCCCCTTCTTGTCTCTTTTCTTCCCTGCCCCCTCTCCCCCCCCCCAGTCCACGGGGTGTATGGTTGGAATATTGTATAGGAGTATCCCTCCGTACAAATGACCCTAAATTGGTTGTCCCTGAATGTCCAGAGCATGAACTCCCCCCCCAGAAACGGGTCAAGGTTTTTAAATACCTCAAACAAAAAATAAATAGACATTGCATGTCTGCAGGAAACCCATTTTTCTTCCTCCTCATGTACTAAATACTTCGCGGCGGATTATCCCCATGTTTTCTTGGCAAATGCGCCCACTAAGCAGAGGGATGTCCTGATCGCTATATGCAAAACTGTCCCATTTACTTTGCAGTAAACAAATAGCAGATCCAAATGGCAGGTACCTAATTCTCCAGGGTACTATCCAAGATACCGAGGTTACGATTATGACTTATTATGCCCCGAATAAAAACCCGGGGCCTTTCCTGACCCATGTCTGTGCCTTGTAGAGGTCCCATCAGAGAGAGGTACACTACTTTTGGTGGGTGACTCTAATGTGACATTGAACCCCTCCCTGCACAATTACCCTTCGGATCACAAACTCCTTTCTCCAGCAGCTAAAACATTTTCACATTCACTGCAAAATCATGAGTTAATAGATGTCTGGCGGGAGTTTCACCCCCTGGGAAGAGATTATACTCACTACTCCCACCCTCACCACTCCCACTCCAGGATTGATCATATGTTCGTCCTTCGTAAGCACCTCCCCTTAATAGAATCAATTTCTATCCTGGCGGCCCCTTGGTCGGATCATGACCCCATTCTGACGGTTTGTAATTCTCTGCTCAGTAGACTACAATTCTCCCCCTGGGTGATGAATGAATCTCTTTTGTCCTACAAAGCAATTCTTAATGACATCCATAAAGCCTCTCAGGAATATTTTAGCTTTAATTTAGGATCAGTTTCGTCTCCCGTCACCTTGTGGGAAGCATATAAAGTAGTTCTATGAGGTCACATTATTCGTCTAGCATCTAAGCGCAAAAGGGAGAGGGCTCAGGCTCGTCGCGATTTGGAGTCAAAATTGGAGGCATTATCAATGACATTTAAGCAATCCCCCACCCCCATTAACCGCAAACTTTTAGATAAGGCCCGTACAGAGCTAGATTTGTGTTTGATGGAGGAGGCGGAACGCACTCTACGCTGGGCCCGGCAAAAATGGTACGTCAAAGCCAACAAACCTAATGTAATGCTAGCCAATAGACTGCGAACTTTTGCCCCAAAATTCGCTCCCATTACATTGCGCACCCGCCACAACACTCTCACCGGCAATCCCCAGCGAGTTTTGGAGGAATTCCGGTATCGCCTTACTAAACTGTATTCTGCATCTGATCATTCTTCCACCCAAGGCCTTGACACCTTCTTGACAAGTCTATCTCTACCTTCTCTATCCAAATCCCACACATCCCTGATGGATCTAGACATACAAGTCTCGGAAGTCCTCCAGTGTATTAAGGAATTGAAGGTAGGAAAATGACCCGGCCTGATGGCTTTACGGCACTTTATTATCGGAAATTAGCAGATGTTATTGCTCCTCACCTAAAAAATATGTACAATTCATTTAAGGAAGGTCGCCTTTTTACACCTAACCTGCTGACTGCCAACGTCGTTATGATCCCTAAACCAGACAGGGATCAATCTCGTGGGTTAACTTTAGGCCAATCTCATTAATTCATATTGACATGAAAATCTTAACCAAAATCTTGGCCAACCGCCTCAATTCCTTTCTACCACGCTTGATAAAAAAGGACCAGGTAGGCTTTGTCCCAAGAAGACAGGCTGGTGAAGCTATAAGACGTCTCCTTCAAATACAGCATCTTGTCCATAACAGGTCCCTGGAAACAATGTTTTTGTCATTAGATATCAACAAAGCTTTTGACACATTGCCCTGGCCCTACCTGATACAGGTACTTAAACGCTATGGTTTCGGCACCTCCTTTATGCGTTGGGTTTCTGCTATCTACGATTCCCCCCAGGCCAAAGTGAAATACTGTGGGTTCGAGTCAACTATCTTCCCTATTAAAAGAGGTACCTGTCAAGGTTGCCCACTTTCCCCGCTCTTATTTATCCTGGCATTGGAACCCTTGGCAGAGGCCATCCGATCCCATCCGGATATAGCGGGGGTAGAAGTGGCGGGTGCTCCGCATAAGTTATCACTATTCGCGGATGACATCCTCCTGACCATTACTAAACCAAGAATCTCCCTCCCGAATTTGCTTTCTCTTTTGGATACTTTCGCCACCTTCTCGGGCCTTTCTGTCAATCCCGCCAAATCCAAAGCAATGTCAATCAACCTCTCTCCCTCTGAGTTGGGAGCCCTGCAATCTGCATTTTCCTTCCAATGGCTAGAATTATTACCCTACCTTGGGATTCGGCTTACCCCAAAATACTCAGGCCTATATCAAGCCAACTTTCCTTTATTGTTTTGAAAGCTGATGGCTATGCTCTCCTCCTGGTCCACTCTTCCGTTGTCCTGGTTCGGAAGGATTGCGACTATCCGTATGACTTATCTCCCAAAGTTGCTATACTATTTTCAGGTCTTGCCGGTCCAGGTCCCTTCCTATGTGCTACGCATACACCAACGCAAAATCATGCAATTTATTTGGGGCTCTATAAAGCCTAGAATTAAACGGCAGGTGCTGTACGCCCGAAGGATCAATGGTGGCCTCTCGGTTCCCAATTTATATGCTTACTATACAGCAGCGGCTATTGCCCCACTATCTCACCTTCATGAGAAACAACAAATGCCGCTATAGGCCACTATTGACCTGATGGACTCGCACCCGATACCATTAGCCTCCCCTCCCTTGGCTCCCTCGAGCCCACGTCCGACCAATATAGGCCCATGTTTGGCCCACTCTCTCTGTTTATGGGACTCGGTCAAATACTCTGCGGGCTTAATCTCTCCCCATCTCCCCCTGCTTTGCCTTCTTCAGTGTCCACTATTTCCATCTGGATGCGATAACCCACGGCAATTTACGTGGTGGACTGAAAACGGCTTTATGGATGTCCATTCTATGCTTACCCCTACCAAGATCATCCCATTTGCAGTCTTACATTCCTCCTATTACATCCCCCTTTAGGGAGCACTATAGCTACATACAAATCTGGCATTTTCTCCAAACCCTTACAAAATCTCAACCAACCCCCTATACATTAACTCCCTTCGAAAGCCTTTGTAGATCATGGCCCCACTCCTCGGGTTTGATCTCTTTAATATATACAGCTATCATAGGCTCCAAAAGACCACCCCTGAGATCATAACATCTCCAGTGGGAGGCGGAACTGGGGAGGAGACTGGACCGGAAGTCATGACTATCGCATTGTCTAAATGCTCGCAAAATGTACTTTTCTTGCAGAACGCCTATAAAGTGCTTTATAGATGGTATTACACCCCGGCCAGATAAGCAAGTTTTATCCCAACATATTCTCCCCTATGTTTTCGTGGGTGTTCCCAGGAGGGTACGATGGCACACATTTGGTAGCAATGCCCCAAGGTATGTAGAGTATGGGTTAGAGTCTATGCATTGCTCCGTAACCTCTTCAATATCAATATAAAGAGGGACCCTTTTGAAGCAATTCTGGGGAAACCAATCACAGAACTACTAAGACCAGAACGCCAATTGGCATCTCATATTTTTACTGCAACTAAATTAACCATAGCAAAGGCTTGGAAATCTCCGGCTCTCAGCTTTGAGGCAGTCAAAAACCACGTAAATGATATCATGGTTAATGAAAAGTTGACGGCTATGTTATCAGATACGCATGTTAAATCTCCTCGGACCTGGCAACCGTGGGTGGCATATTCCCACCCTTCCCGTTTTGATTCGACATTACTCTCTCTTTAGTATGTCTCCACCCTTCCTACCCCGTGGACTTCCCTCTCCCCTCTTTTTCCTTTCTCTGATTCTTCCCTTTCCTTTATCCTGCACACTTATTTCACCCTCTTTCTGATCTTCTCCGTCCTTATTTCTCCTTCTTACCTTCTCTTTTCTATGTCTCTATAGCCCATAGATTAGGTCCTGCTGGGCTCGGACACATGATGTGAAACAAATTATGAATATATATTGCCTTTCTTTATTTCCACAATGATGAGTCATATTTTACATTTATCTTTATTGTATTGTTTCTTACCGCAAATGTTATATACAGTTCTGTAGTTATATCTGCAAAGTAATGGAGCTTAGTGTTGCGCCATACTATTAATGTATGCTGATCTTAAAAGTTTCCGAGTGTAATTTTGAGTTCTGGTGCATATCCTATTGTCTCAGACTACTATTATTGAAATATTCTAACCCACCCAAACTATATACGCATGTTGTGTCCTACATTGTCTTTTTGTATTATTGTGTTGATTTATATGATCAATAAAACCCTTTGCATAAGAAAACTTTATAACGAATTGGAAGTCACATAACCTAACACATTTAAAATTGCTCTCCCACAACAATTCATTCCTCACTTTCTCCAGTCTACAAATAAAATATATGATTTCCCACCAACTGAACTAGAGAACTATACAAATATAATACAATTCTATCAGAAATATCACTTACACTCCATCCCCCCTATACACAATTTGTACAAATTTGTATCTCCTCCCCTCGTGATAGTGGTTTAATCTCCAAAATAAATAAAAGTTTAAATGAGACCAACATGCCTGAGAAATCACATCCCATGCTACAATGGGAATCAGATTTAAATACCTCATTTACTCTTGATCAATGGGATACTATTTATACAAATCTCCATAAATGTACCAAAACAACCTCGATCAGAGAATCAGCCATCAAATTGCTCTATAGATGGTATCTTACCCCCGCTAAACTTAATTCATTTTATCCCTCACTATCCCCACTCTGCTTTAGGGGTTGCCCCTCTCAGGGTACACTTTTGCATATCTTTTGGGATTGTCCCCACATAAACATTTGGCATAAGGCTAGCATAATCATTGAAAAAATATCCGGTAGAAAGATTTCTTACACCCCAAATCTGTCTTCTATTCTCCCCTATACAGGATATTCCAATGACTAGCACAAGGCTAATCCACACATTCCTCAGCTCCATTCATTGGGCCATAGCCTTCAATTGGCACTCCACAATGGTACCTTGGCCTCAAATTCTCAACCGCATGACGAACATCAAACTTTATGAAAGAATTCACCACACGTTATATGACTCTATGTCACTTTATCAAAACAATGGACTCTCTAGGATACCACCTATCAGATTTAGAAAAATTTCTATTTTATTTTCTTAACCTCCTCTTAACATATATGTAATTGTCCTTTTTTCTTCCCTCCACGACAATACTCTTTATTGGCCTGATTATGACACTGTGCATTTTTTCATCTCACTAACCACAATCCTTTTTTATTTCCTGTACAACATTCACTGTTAAAGATATTTGTATACATACCTGTACCATCACTGTAATTGTTTTATATCTTGACCTTTTACATAATAAAAATCGTTTGTAAACAAAAATAACTTTAAAATTGCTCGGGGTACCAAAAAGTTCTAGTTCCTTTAAAAAGGACCATTAGTGGATTAGTGATATGAAGTAAGAAATCGTCCGCATATAAACGGATTTTATATTGCTTATCAGCAATGTCCACACCCTGAATTGAGTCATTAGCACGTATAGCCATCGCCAAGTGCTCCACTGCAAATATGTAGAGAAGTGGCGAGAGAGGGCATCTTTGGCAGGTCCCATTAGAAATTTGAACAGGGCCCGAGAGCAAGCCATTTACCCTAATACGAGCTGTTGGGGCAGGAATATAGGGCCATTATTTTATTAATCATGTCCAAAGGTAAACCTATTTGCTTAATTATTGATTTCAAGAATACCCAATCTAAACGATTGAGCGCCTTTTCGGCGTCTACTGAGAGAAGGCATAATGGGACCTTCCGTGACTGGCAGTACGAGATAAGAGATATTTTAATAGTATTATCCTGTGGTTCACGGGTAGGAATAAAACCAACTTGATCTAAACTAATGATTGCGGGAATGACCAATTGGAGTCTATCGGCTAATAATTTAGCATAAATTTTCAGATCCACATTGATTAAAGATATAGGACGATAGCTTGAGCATTCAATAGTATCTTTCTGGTCTTTATGGATAAGAGTAATGTGGGCTTCCTGTGATTGTCGAGGAAAAGAACATGTAGCAGAAATTGAGTTAAAAGTACTATCAAGAATAGGAACTAGAGCTTCTTGAAAATGTTTATAAAATATACTTGGGAGACCATCTGGTCCTGGACTCTTACCCAATGGCAATGCCTTTATCGTCTGGTATATTTCCTCTGTCAAAAAAAGAAGTATTCAATGAATCAATAGTCGACTGATCTATCTTAGGGAGGGGCCATAGATGAGATATAGTGAAGAAGCTATTCACGTCCCTGCTTATTAGCAGGGGCCAAGTTGGAATTGGGAATGTTGTACATGGTCATATAATACTCATAGAACGTCTGTACAATGTCTTCAGATGAATGTACCAGCCCCCTCGTGGGGCAAAGTAATTTTGGCATATATGTACGTCCCAATTTTGTACGAATAGACTTTGCTAATGATCTGCCTACCTTGTTACCCGATTCATACATAATTCTATGTGTGCAGTCTCTGTGACGAAAATACACTTGCTGCCGCTACTAAACGTCTTAAGCCTGGTTCTCACCTATGCATTTTTTCGTGCATTTTTGCAGAAATGCCCTACAATTCATTTAACATGGTTTCCTATGGGACACGTTCACATCTATGATTTTTTCAGCTGCTGCGTATTTGGAAAGGGTCAAGGACTTTTTTCAACACAAAACGGTGCTTTTTTTGGTTCAATAGACTTCAATGGAGAAGCTGCAGAAATGCATGTACTGCGTTGTTGCCGCAATTAGCGTTTTTTTAATCTGCCCAACAAAAAATTGGCCAAAAGAAAGCATAAAGAATGCAAAAACGCAAATAGCAGCAAAATCACATGTGCAAAAACGACAGCAAAAAGCACTGCAGAAACAGATCAAAAGCAAACTGCATAGGTATGAACCAAGCCTTATGCTGGCCATATACGTATCGATTTTCGGACGAGAATATTTATACAAAAAATCTTTGTACATTTACTGAATGAAAGAATGTCGTTTGAAAATTTCTCTTGCGTTTAAACATTCAGTTTTAAAATGAATGTACACTGTGTGAAAATTCCTTTGACCAAGAAGTTTTCTATTCTACGCCTTCAAATTTTCCTGTCACTGTGGTCGAAAACAAATGTTGATTGGTCCCCAACAACGATTAGAAAATTGAACAAAGGTTCTTAACATTACTTTTTTTTTTTTAACCACTTGCTTACTGGGCACTTAAACCCCCCTGCTGTCCAGACCAATTTTCAGCTTTCAGCGCTGACGCACTTTGAATGACAATTGCGCGGTCATACAACACTGTACCCAAATGAAATTTTTATAATTTTCACACAAATAGAGCTTTCTTTTGGTGGTATTTGATCACAGCTGGGCTTTTTATTTTTTTAAACAAACAAAAAAAAGATTGAAGCTACGTAACTCAAAGTTGCGAAACACGTCGACGTAAGCTACGTGCAAGGATGCCGTGTCAGTGATCCCCGATGCACCTCATGGTAGCGGAGAAGCGGGGACCTACCATGCATTAAGCGATATCATGCGCTGAGCTGAAATCACGTCTAGTGCAAGCCGATGTTGAACTAGAGTACTGTGGAGCAACGAACAGCTAACCGCCTGATCATCAGGACACCAGATCCACCTGTAACCGGTTGGTTTCACAGCGGAGTTGGACATGTAACTGCCAGACTACTGGGATGTTTTACCCCCCATCAACCACCCAACCATTCAGCGCTGACAACCGGGAAAGGCGAGGAGTCTACCTTATCCCTGAAACACCTGAATCCACACAAGGAAGGAAGGCGGTAATGTAATATAAGTGATTGACTTATTTACTGTACAGCACTCTAGTTTAGTAATGTGGTTGATGTATATATAAAAAAATCTTGAATGGTCTATGTGTTGTTGAAAGCCTGGGAAAACTTGAAAAAATATAAAGGAACTCTAAAGTGCTTTTATTATCACCGACCACTTACATGCACACAACTGTCTCCTGTCATTGCCTGACCAGCCTGACTCTAATCACGAGTTCAGTCTATAGAAACTCCTTGTATATCTATGTCCGGACTCTTAAATTAAAAGCATGGACAGTAACTTGGATACAACAATATTTGAGGACTTGAGAGTAATCTCAGAAGGACTTATGTAGGTTCAGTAACCATTGCTTTTTACCGCATCTCCAACCGCTCTCAGATGCATGGTGCTGCCTGGATAGTTAATATTGTTGTCGCTAAGCACCTCCCTGCCTGCTGCCTGGACCAGTGCTCTTCTCTGTGGATACTACTAAAAGTACAGGTGATGCTTTTTTTTTACCCTTACTGCAATAGAGTTTATTTTGGATTGTAATTCTTGGTATGTGCATGCTATGTGTTAGAAATATGAAGGGTTTTCAAAAATGATAGGTTGCCAGGAAATTATATATGTCATTTATGCTCCTAGAACGCCTGATGGTGCTACTTGGATGTTGGGCCTCTGTATGTGGCCAGGCTGTGTAAAAGTCTCACACATGTGGTATCGCCATACTCAGGAGTAGCAGAATGTATTTTGGGGTGTCATCTTTGCTACGTACATGCTATGTGTTGGAAATATCTGATAAATGGACAACTTTGTGTAAAAAAAATGCGTTTTCATTTTTTTCCACATTTTCCAAAAACTTCTGGAAAAAAATGAACCGTTCAAAAGACTCATTAAGCCTCATAGATTATATGTTGGGGTGTTTGCTTTCCAAAATGGGGTCATTTTGGGGGCAATTCCATTGTCCTGGTGCTCCAGGGCCTTCAAAATTGCAATAGGTGGTTGAGAAATTAGATGTGTCATTTATGCTCGTAGATCGCCTGATGGTGCTACTTCAATGTTGGGCCTTTGTATGTGGCCACGCTGTGTAAAAGTCTCACACATGTGGTATCACTATACTCAGGAGGAGTAGCAGAATGTATTTTGGGGTGTCATCTTTGCTACGTACATGCTATGTGTTGGAAATATCTGATAAATGGACAACTTGTAAAAAAAAAAATGCGTTTTCATTTTTTTCCACATTTTCCAAAAACTTCTGGAAAAAAAATGAACCGTTCAAAAGACTCATTATGCCTCATAGATTATACGTTGGGGTGTTTGCTTTCCAAAATGGGGTCAGTTTGGGGGCAATTCTATTGTCCTGGTGCTCCAGGGCCTTCAAAAGTGTAAATGGTGGTTGAGAAATGAGATGTGTCATTTAGGCTCGTAGAACGCATGAAGATGCTACTTCAATGTTAGGCCTTTGTATGTGGCCAGGCTGTGTAAAAGTCTCACACATGTGGTATCGCCATACTCAGGAAGAGTAGCAGAATGTATTTTGGGGTGTAATTTGTTGTATGCATATGCTCTGAGAGAGAAATAACCTGTTAATATGACAATTTTGTAAAAAATAAAAAAAAAAATCTTCATTTTGCAAAGAATTGTGGGAAAAAATTACAACTTAAAAAAATTCACCATGCTACTTACTTAATACCTTGGAATGTCTACTTTCTAAAAAGGGGTCATTTAGGGGGTATTTGTACTTTTCTGACTTGTTAGTGTCCCAAGAAATGAGATAGACCATCAGTACATCTGTGTGATCAGATGTGATCAATTTTCAGTGATTGGCACCATAGTTTGTAGACTCTATAACTTTCACAAAGACCAAATAATTTACACTAATTTGGGTTATTTTTACCAAAGATATGTAGCAGTATAAATTTTGGCCAAAATTTATGAAGAAAAATTACTAATTTGCAAAATTTTATGACAGAAACAAAGAAAAAGGCATTTTTTTCACAAAATTTACGGTCTTTTTTATTTATAGCACAAAAAATAAAAAACCCACTAGTGATTAAATACCACCAAAAGAAAGCTCTATTTGTGTGAAAAAAAGGACGCAAATTTCATATGGGTACAGTGTTGCATGACTGAGTAATTGTCATTCAAAGTGTGAGAGCGCTAAAAGCTGAAAATTGGTCTGGTCAGGAAGTGTACTGTACTGAGGTGGTTAAAGTAGAACTATGGTCAAAATGAAAAAATCAACAATGTGTTAAACATCTCACTAGTTGTTTTGCAAATAGCAGTAAGGATATTCAGATATCTACCTTTCCCCTTGCAGCTCAAAACTCTCATGTCCACTTCCTTTAACCCCCTCCCACCCGGGCACTGCACATATACAGTAGGGTGGGAGCTTCCTCCTGAGTGGACGTTCAGGAACGTCCCTCAGGAGGGGGATCGTGCGCATGCCTGTGCAGCGGCGCAATCCCGATGTGCTTGTGTCACCCGGACACGGCACATCTCCGATCGGCAGGAGGGCTCTGTGATTGGACCTCCTGATCACATGATGGCTGTGTCCAATCAGAGCCGTCATGTGATGTAAATAGAGAGCTGGTTGCTAGGCGATCGGCTCTCCTCTGAGGAGAGGAGAGCAGAGCAGATCGCTGCAACCAGCCTGTGATCAGTGAGTATGAGCTGTTTTTTACAGCTTTTTACACACTGATCACTGGCACAGTGTCCCCAAAACACTGTCCCCACACAGCAAAAAACACCTGTCCCCACATATGTAACACTAAAATCATATGTCCCAGTGATCATCTGCACACATATGTCCGTGATCACACAAACCAATTATTATACACTTAATGGGATTTTTTTTTTTTTTTTTTACCAAAGACATGTAGCAGAATACATTTTGGCTTAAATGTATGACAATTTAAGGATCTTTTTTAAAACAGAAAGTAGAAAATATATTTGTTTTTCAAAATTTCTGCACTTTTTTTTGATGAAAATGATAAAAATAATGATAAAAATTTCATTTGGGTACAGTGTTGCATGACCGCACAATTCTTAGTGAAAGTGCAAGAGCACTGAAAGCTGAAAATTGGCCTGAGAAGGAAAGGGGCGAAAGTGCCCAGTATTGAAGTGGTTAACCCCAGAGATTTTACCAGAGCAATTTTTACGATTCAGCACTGCGTCACTTTAACTGACAATTGCGCGGTCGTGCAACGTTGTATCCAAAATTGACGTCCTTTTTTCCCCTCAAATAGAGCTTTCTTTTGGTGGTATTTGATCGCCTCTGCGGTGTTTATTTTTTGTGCTATAAACAAAAAAAGAGCGACAATTTTGAAAAAAAAATATTTTTTTTTACTTTTTGCTGTAATAAAATATCCCCCAAAAATATATAAAAAAAAAACATTTTTTTTTCCTCAGTTTAGGCCGATATGTATACTACATATTTTTGGTAAAAAAAAAAAAAAAAAAAAAAAAAAATCGCAATAAGTGTATATTGATTGGTTTGCGCAAAATTTATAGCGTCTACAAAATAGGGGATAGTTTTACGGCATTTTTATTTTTAATTTTTTTTATTAGTAATGGCGGCGATCTGCGCTTTTTATCGGGACTGCGACATTCTGGCGGACAGATCGGACACTTTTCACTATTTTGGGACCATTGTCATTTATACAGCGATCAGTGCTATAAAAATGCATTGATTACTGTGTAAATGACACTGGCAGTGAAGGGGTTAACCACTAGGAGGCGGTGAAGGGGTTAGGTGTGTCCTAGGGAGTGATTCTAATTGTGAGGGGGCTGGGCTTCTCTGTCTCTGCATTGATCTCTGTCCTGCCACTAGGCAGAACGGGGAAATGTTTTGTTTTCCTCTAATGAACCAAAGGCTTATAATATATTAATATCTGGTGAGTGGCTAATTCATGCGGTGGTGGTGTTGTCACTGGAATTCAGTCACATGAATCACGAATGAGGAATTAAGAGCACAGAAACGGCACAATTGTAGTGGATAGCCCACTTAGGGATTTATGCACGAGCACAATTGGATTTTAATTGATTTATTCATTAATGTCTATTAGTACGAACACAATTGGACTATAATTTATTTATTAATGTGTCTATATAATCACTGGAAGATACAATACAAAAGTGGTGTCATTAAACATTTTTTGGTAAACATTTTTTGGAGTACATGTTAATTATTATACCTATTTGATTGGTCAAGATAAAGCGTTTTTTTTTTTTTTTTGCTACATTATCACTTGAGGTAGCGCAGTCAGCACTTGTTATATATTTACACATTTTTTCTTTCATTTGTTTTATTTGTATAGGTTTGCGCCGGTGTCACACACACATCTAACATTGTTGTTTCTACTTAGTATGTCTCCTCTCCCCTGACAGAACAGGGATTTGTGCATCCACACAAATCCCCGTGCTGACTCTCGTGCATCAGGTCCCCCCACTGTGCAGCGGGCAGGCGCCCTCTGGCGGCTCTTAAACGGAACGACGTACCCATACAGGGTTTCGCCCAGGAGAGTTAATGTGCCGCAGTATAAGCACGTGAGTCGGTTAAGAGAGATATGGACTTCAGAAAGAACCCATTTTGCCCCTGTACAAATCATTAGTAAGACCTCATCTGGAAAATGCAGTTCAGTTTTGGGCACCAGTTCTCAAAAAGGATATCGGGGAACTGGAGAAAGTTCAGAGAAGGGCAACCAAACTGATAAGAGGCATGGAGGAGCTCAGCTACTGTATGAGCAAAGATTAGAGGAATGGAATCTATTCTCTCTTGAGAAGAGGAGATTAAGGGGGGTCTATATAGTCAACTTGGTGTTGAGTTATTCACTTTAAGGTCATCACAGAGGACTAGGGGGCACTCTTTACATCTAGAGGAAAAAAGATTTAATCTTCAAATACGGAAAGGTGGAATATACTGCCTCCAGAGGTGGTTCTGGCAAGCTCAGTCGATTGCTTTAAAAAAAAGGCCTGGATTCTTACCTAAATGTACACAATATAACTGGGTACTAATATTTATAGGTTGATCCAGGGAAAATCTGATTGCCTCTTGGGGGATCAGGATGGAATTTTTTCCCCAGCTGTAGCAAATTGGAGCATGCTTTGCTGGGTTTTTTTGCCTTTCTCTGGATCAACTGTGGGTGTAGGTTTGTGTATACGGGATTGTATTATTTTTTTGGTTGAACGTGTGTCTTTTTTCAACCTGACTATGTAATGAGAGAGAAAAAGCAAGATGAAGGAGAGAGAGAGAGAGAAAAAGCGAGATGAAGGAGAGAGAGAGAGAGAAAAAAAGCGAGATGAAGGAGAGAGAGAGAGAGAGAGAGAGAGAGAAAAAAAAAGCGAGATGAAGGAGAGAGAAAAAGCGAGATGAAGGAGAGAGAGAGAGAAAAAAAGCAAGATGAAGGGGAGAGAGAGAGAGAGAAAAAGCGAGATGAAGGAGAGAGAGAGAGAGAGAGAGAGAGAGAGAGAGAGAGAGAGAGAGAGAGAGAGAGAGAGAGAGAGAGAGAGAGAGAGAGAGAGAGAGAGAGAGAGATGAAGGAGAGAGAGAAAGAGAGAGATGAAGGAGAGAGAGAAAGAGAGAGATGAAGGAGAGAGAGAAAAAGCGAGATGAAAGAGAGAGAGAGAGAAAAAAAGCGAGATGAAAGAGAGAGAGAGAGAGAGAGAGAGAGAGAGAGATTGTCCCCTGTGACCCCAGAGCCCCTGATTATCCTGTGACCCCCCAAAAGTTCCCTAATCATCCGGTGTCCACTGTGACCCTTGAATCCCAATTATCCTGTGTTCCATGTGACCCCTGAGTCCCCTGATAATCCTGTTCCCCTGTGATCCCTGATCATCGTTTGTCCCTTGTAATCCCTGACTGTCTTGTGATCCCTGTGCCCCAGAGGGGAGGATGGAGCCAGGTGCACAGAGGAGAGGAGGAGTTGCCGCCAGGTGGAGGGGAGGACGGAGCCAAGTGCACAGAGGAGAGAAGGAGTTGCAGCTAGGTGGTAGGGAGGACAGAGCCAGGTGTACAGAGGAGAGGGGGAAGTTGCAGCCAGGTGGAGGGGTGCACAGACGAGAAAGGGAGTTGCAGCCAGGTGGGTGGGAGGACAGAGCCAGGTGGATGGGAGGACGGAGCCAGGTGCACAGAGGAGAGAGAGCTCCAACCAGTTGGAGGGGAGGACGGAGCCAGGTGCACAGAGGAGATGGGTGAGTTGCAGGCAGGTGGAGGGGAGGACAGAGCCAGGTGCACAGAGGAGAGGAGGAGTTGCTGCTAGGTGGAAGGGAGGAGAAAGCCAGGTGCACAGAGGAGAAAGGGAGTTGCAGCCAGGTGGATGGGAGGACGGAGTCAGGTGTACAGAGGAGAGGGAGAGCTCCAACCAGTTGGAGTGGAGGACCCAGCCAGGTGCACAGAGGAGATGGGGGAGTTGCAGGCAGGTGGAGGGGAGGACAGAGCCAGGTGCACAGAGGAGAGGAGGAGAGGACGAAGCCAGGTGTTCAGAGGAGAGGGGGGAGATGCAGCCAAGTGGAGGGGAGGATGGAGCCAGGTGCACAGAGGAGAGGGAGAGTTCCAACCAGTTGGAGGGGAGGACAGAGCCAGGTGCACAGAGAAGAGGAGGAGTTGCAGCCAGGTGAAGTGTAGGACGGAGCAAGGTGCACAGAGGAGAGGATGAGTTGCAGCCAGGTGGAGGGTAGGATGGAGCCAGGTGCACAGAAAAGGGAGTTGCAGCCAGGTGGAGGGTAGGATGGAGCCAGGTGCACAGAGGAGAAGGATGCAGCCAGGTAGAGGGTAGGAAGGAGCCAGGTGCCCAGAGAATAGAGTTGCAGCCAGGTGGAGGGCAGGATGGAGCCAGGTGCACAGAGGAGAAGGGAGTTGCAGCCAGGTGGAGAATAGGATGGAGCCAGGACTGCCCCTAACCATTGCTGCCTCAAAGGCCTTGCCCCTTTCCCTAATTAACCCTTTTTTATAACCCGTTTTTTGCGATATAAACGAATGAAAGACTGAATATATAGTTTACTTTCTGCTATAAAACATATCCTATAGAAAAAAAATATATAGTTTTTTCATAAATGTTAGCCAAAATGTATTCTGCTTCATGTCTTTGATGAAAAAATATTTTTGTTTGTATTATGTATATTGATTATTTGCGTGAACGCTATAGCGCCTACAAACTATGGTATATATACACTGGAACCTTTATTTATTTTTATACTACCGAGCAGAGACTTACAGTGACTTGAAAAAGTATTCCTACACCTTGAAATTTTCCACATTTTGTCATGTTACAACCAAAAAACATAAATGTATTTTATTGGGATGTTATGGGATAGACCAACACAAAGTGGCACATAATTGTGAAGTGGAAGGATTTTCCTTCCACTTCACAATTATGTGCCACTTTGTGTTGGTCTATCCCATAACATCCCAATAAAATACATTTATGTTTTTTATTGGTTGATAAATGGTTTTCAAAATTTTTTACAAATAAATATGTGAAAAATGTGGTGTGCATTTCTATTCAGCCCCCCTGATTCAATACTTTGTAGAACCACCTTTCTCTGCAATTGCAGCTGCAAATCTTTTTGGGGATGTCTCTACCAGCTTTGATGCAAAGACAGGGAAAAAGGAAAAGAAGGGGGGACTTTAAATGAAGCCTCTCTGTAACTACCAATAACTATATAAACTGTTTGATCATAACCATAAATGGATTTATTAATCCAACCCCCGGTGGACTATCCACATAGGTATGATAAAATTGATTAGTAACATGGTAATATTAAGAAATATGATAAACGAATATAATATACAGTACATCATTTAAAAATACATAATGTATAATGTTTACAAAGAAAACCATACTTAATAATAATAATAACATTTAATCTTAAATGAGCTTGATTAATACAGAGAACAATAATGCATACAAAAGGACATATAAGTCGATTATACATGATCATAAACAATGCAAACAGTTCATAATATAAAAATTATATATATACAGATATTGAAAAATTCATGATGGTAAGTAAACTATAGCTTGGCACCCTTTAGTGTGGACTCTACGCATTTCATGGCGTTTAAAGCCATTCATCAGGAGCAGGATGCTATGGGATGAATATATATATATATATATATAATAGATAGATAGATAGATAGATAGATAGATAGATAGATAGATAGATAGATAGATAGATAGATAGATAGATAGATAGATAGATAGATAGATAGATAGATAGATAGATAGATAGATAGATAGATAGATAGATAGATAGATAGATAGATAGATAGATAGATAGATTATATATATATATATATATATATATATATATATATATATATATATATATATATATATATATATATATATATATATATATATATATAAATAGTCAAGCATGTAATATATTATGCCCTCTATAAGAAAGATAGGGGGCACATTCTACCAATAGTTACTTTACCTATGGAGATAACTTATAGGTCTGACTCTACGGCTCCTAGGTCAGAATGGAAATGGTTCTGAGTATGTTCTCTCATCCGGGGTTGAGGTGGGAAACCCCTTCCCACTGGCCTCAGTTCCACGGTTCTTCCAGGGGGATAGGGTAGACTGGGTCAGAGACCATAGGGCCCAGCAGCCGGGAATAGAGAAAGGTGGCCACAGCCTGATTCCAGGATTGGAGGTAAATATCCATGGGATAGAAGGGTGAGGCTGTGAGTGAATGAAATAGATGAGTGCTGAAAATCTAAAATCAAATTGAACAAATAAAGCAAGTGAAGAGAGGAGGGGGATGAGGAGATAGGGGGAGGGGGAGGGGAAGGGGGGAAAGAGAGGGAGAGAGGAAAGGGAGAAGGGGGAAGGAGGGGAGAAGAGTGTGTGTGTATCTAGTGTGATAAAGTAATGTGAACAAATCCAAACATGGAATGTCAGTGTGCTTACCCACCAGGCACAAAAATAAAATAAATGAAGACCAGGGTTTCTGTGTGTATGTTAGTAGTATGAGTAAATGTATGTGAATGTCAGTGAAGCAGAAAAAGTGTGCATGTGTGTGTGATTCCAGTGGGTTCCTTCCGTACCCAAATAGTCTGAGGCAGAGGCGAACAAGTCATCCTACCAGATGGAAACAGACACAGGCAGACCACGGGCTCGTCCCAGCTAAAGTACCCCTGTCAATGGGCGGGTCCCCGCCAGCGTCAAGCATCGATGTGTGGCGTAGGGAACTAGAATTGCGGGAGTCCGTCCATCCCTGCCGCATTGTAGGATGTAAAAGCACAAAAAGCCAGCGCGGCATGACACATTAGCCGCGTGTAAGGCGTGCTGGCATGGCGCCGAGGTGCGGAGGTCGATCCCCGCCTCCACCGCTGGAAGGGGGTGAGAGGGGAGGAGGGAACTGGGCACCTCGCAGCTCCGGAACAAGAAAAGAATAACACCATTGTTCCCTGCATTAATCAAGCTCATTTAAGAGTAAATATGTTATTATTATTATTATTATTAAGTATGGTTTTCTTTGTAAACCTTATACATTATATTTTTTTACATGATGTACTGTTTATTATATTCGTTTATCAAATTTCTTAATATTACCATGTTACTAATTAATTTTATGATACCTATGTTGATAGTCCACCGGGGGTTGGATTAATAAATCCATTTATGGTTATGATGAAACAGTTTATATAGTTAATAAAAAAAGAAATAACAAAAAAGAAGAAAGAAGAAAAAAGAAAAAAGAAAAAGAAGAAGAAAGAAGAAAAAAGAAAAAAAGAAGAAACACTAGATACACACACACTCTTCTCCCCTCCTTCCGCCTTCTCCCTTTCCTCTCTCCCTCTCTTTCCCCCCTTCCCCTCCCCCTCCCCCTATCTCCTCACCCCCCTCCTCTCTTCACTTGCTTTATTTGTTCAATTTGATTTTCGATTTTCAGCACTCATCTATTTCATTCACTCACAGCCTCACCCTTCTATCCCATGGATATTTACCTCCAATCCTGGAATCAGGCTGTGGCCACCTGGCTCTATTCCCGGCTGCTGGGCCCTATGGTCTCTGACCCAGTCTACCCTATCCCTCTGGGAGAACCGTGGAACTGAGGCCAGTGGGAAGGGGTTTCCCACCTCAACCCCGGATGAGAGAACATACTCAGAACCATTTCCATTCTGACCTAGGAGCCGTAGAGTCAGACCTATAAGTTATCTCCATAGGTAAAGTAACTATTGGTAGAATGTGCCCCCTATCTTTCTTATAGAGGGCATAATATATTACATGCTTGACTATTTATATATATATATATATATATATATATATATATATATATATATATATATATATATATATATATAATCTCTCTATCTATCTATCTCTATCTATTATATATATATATATATTCATCCCATAGCATCCTACTCCTGATGAATGGCTTTAAACGCCATGAAATGCGTAGAGTCCACACTAAAGGGTGCCAAGCTATAGTTTACTTACCATCATGAATTTTTCAATATCTGTATATATATAATTTTTATATTATGAACTGTTTGCATTGTTTATGATCATGTATAATCGACTTATATGTCCATTGTATGCATTATTGTTCTCTGTATTAATCAAGCTCATTTAAGATTAAATGTTATTATTATTATTATGGTTTTCTTTGTAAACATTATACATTATGTATTTTTAAATGATGTACTGTATATTATATTCGTTTATCAAATTTCTTAATATTACCATGTTACTAATCAATTTTATCATACCTATGTGGATAGTCCACTGGGGGTTGGATTAAAAAAATCCATTTGTGGTTATGATCAAACAGTTTATATAGTTATTGGTAGTTACAGAGAGGCTTCATTTAAAGTCTCGCCTTCTTTTCCTTTTTCCCTGTCTTTGCATATATTTAGGGATGGAAGCCAGCCTCTGTCTTGTTTGGGTACTAAAAGGTCACTTTTCAAATTTTTTTTTTTTTTTTTAACTCTACCACCTTTGAGTGACATTTTTGCTCATTCTTCTTCGGAAAATAACTCAAGCCCTGTCCGATCAGACGGAAAGCGTCTGAACAGCAATTTTCAAGTCGGATTTAGGTCTGGACTTTGACTGGGCAATTCTAACACATGAATATGCTTTGATCTAAACCATTCAATTGTAGCTCTGTCTGTATGTTTATTGTCGTTGTCCTGCTGTAAGGTGAACCTCCGCCCCAGTATCAAGTCTTTTGCAGACACTAATGCCCTGTACGCACGACCGGATTTGCAGTCGGAATAAACTCCGAAGGTTTCGCAGACGGAACTCCGACGGAATTCCATTCAAGCAGTCTTGCCTACACACAGTCAAACCAAAGTCTGACCTTCCAGAACGAGGTGACGCACAAAACGTACAACACGTACAACGGGACTAGAAAAAAGGAAGTGCAATAACCAGTAGCCAATAGCTTCCGTCTCGTACTTGGTTCAGAGCATGCGTCCTTTTTGGTCTGTCGGAACAGCATACAGACGAGCGGGTTTCCCGATAGGAATTGGTTCCGCCGGAAATATTTAGAACATGTTCCATTTCTAGGTCTGTCAGAATTTTTAAAAAAAATAGACGGAATAGACGATGAAAAGCTACAGTCGGACTTTTTCTGTCGAACATTCCGCTCGTGTGTACACGGCTTAACAGGTTTTCGTCTACGATTGCCCTCTTCCATCAACTCTGACCAGCTTCCCTGTCCCTGCTGAAGAAAAGCATCCCCACAACATGATGCTGTCACCACCATGATTCACGGTGGGGATGGTGTGTTCAGGTTGATGTGCAGTGTTAATTTTCCGCCACACATAGCGTTTATGCTTTTAGGCTAAAAAGTTACATTTTGGTCTCATCTGACCACAGCACTTTCTTCCACATATTTGCTCTGTCCCCCACATGGCTTCTCACAAACTGCAAACGAGACTTCTTATGGCTTTCTTTCAACAATGGCTTTTTTCTTGCCACTCTTCCATAAAGGCCAGATTTGTGGAGTACGCGACTAATAGTTGTCCTGTGAACAGATTCTCCCCCGAGCTGTGGATCTCTGCAGTTCCTCTAGAGTTACCATGGGTTAGCAGAGTTACCCACCTCTTGGGCGCTTCTCTGATTAATGCTCTTCTTGCCCAGCCTGACAGTTTAGGTGGACGGCCATGTCTTTTGGTATGTTTGCAGTTGTGCCATACTCTTTCCATTTTCAGATGATGGATTGAACAGTGCTCCACAAGATGTTCAAAGCTTGGGATAATTTTTTATAACCTAACCCTGCTTTAAACTTCTCCACAACTTTATCCCTGTGTTCCTTGGCCTTCATGATGCTGTTTGTTCACTAAGGTTCTCTAACAAACCTCCCAGGGCTTCACAGAACAGCTGTGTTTATACTGAGATTAAATTACACACAGGTGGACTCTATTTACTAATTAGGTGACTTATGAAGGCAATTGGTTTCGGTAGATTTTAGTTAGGGGTATCCGAGTAAGGCGCCTTTCACACGGACGGCAATTTTGCCGCAGTTAAAAGCATGCTTTTTTCCTGTGAAATTCAAGACTCCAGGCACTGCGATCAGCTGCATTTGCACAGTGCGTTTAGCTGCGGTATGCCATTTCCATGGCAACCCGACAGGGTACCGACTCGCACTGTTTGGTATGAATCTTGAGGGGGAACTCCACGCCAAATTTTAAATAAAAAACTGGCGTGGGTTCCCCCCCAGGGGCATACCAGGCCCTTAGGTCTGGTATGGATTTTGAGAGGAACCCCCTACGCCGAAAAAACGGCGTGGGGTCCTCCCCAAAATCCATACCAGACCCTTATGCGAGCACGCAGCCCGGTCGGTCAGGAAAAGGGTGGGGACGGGCGAGCGCCCCCCCTCCTGAACCGTACCAGGTCGCATGCCCTCAACATGCGGAGGGGGTGGGTGCTTTGGGGGAGGGGGGCCCAAAGCACCTTGTCCCCATGTTGATGAGGACAAGGACCTCTTCCCGACAACCCTGGCCGTTGGTTGTCGGGGTCTGCGGACGGGGGGCTTATACGAATCCAGGTGCCCCCTTTAATAAGAGGGCCCCCAGATCCCGGCCCCCCACCCTATATGAATGAGTATGAGGTACATGGTACCCCTACCCATTCACCTAGGGAAAAAGTGTCCAAAAAAAAAAAAAAAACACACTACAGTTTTTTAAAGTAATTTATTAGACAGCTCCGGGGGGTCTTCTTCTGACTTCGGGGGTCTCTCCAGCGTCCCGATCTTCTGCCGGCTCCTCCGCTATCTTCTGCCGCTCTTTTGCTAGCGGTGGCCCGGACTTCTGCCTTCTTCCCTCTTCTCTTCTTCAGATGTTGACACGATGCTCTCTCCACCCGGAATGCTCTCTGAGCGCTCCTCTATGACTTATATAGGCGGTGACTCCGCCCCCTTAAGACGTCACAGTCCCTGGGCATGCTGGGACTGTGCCGCCATAAGGGGGCGTGGTCAACATCACCCGGTGACCATGCCCCCTTATGACGTCACAGTCCCAGCATGCCCAGGGACTGTGACGTCTTAAGGGGGTGGGGTCACCGCCTATATAAGTCATAGCGGAGCACTCTGAGAGCATTCCAGCTGGAGAGAGCGTCGTGTCAACATCTGAAGAAGAGAAGAGGGAAGAAGACAAGAAGGCAGAAGTCCGGGCCACCGCTAGCAAAAGAGCGGCAGAAGATAGCGGAGGAGCCGGCAGAAGATCGGGACGCCAGAGAAACCCCCGAAGTCGGAAACAGGCCCCCCCCGGACTCGGAAGAAGACCCCCGGAGATGTCTAATAAATTACTTTAAAAAACTGTAGTGTTTTTTTTTTTACACTTTTTCCCTAGGCTGAATGGGTAGGGGTACCATGTACCCCATACTCATTCACAAAGTGGGGGGCCGGGATCTGGGGGCCCTCTTATTAAAGGGGGCTCCTGGATTCCGATAAGCCCCCGCCCGCAGACCCCGACAACCAACGGCCAGGGTTGTCAGGAAGAGGCCCTTGTCCTCATCAACATGGGGACAAGGTGCTTTGGGGGAGGGGGGGCCCACAGGGCGTCCCCCTACCCCAAAGCACCCACCCCCCCATGTTGAGGGCATGCGGCCTGGTACGGTTCAAAGGGGGGCGTTCACCCGTCCCCACCCCCTTTCCTGACCGACCGGGCTGCGTGCTCAGATAAGGGTCTGGTATGGACGTTGGGGGGGACCCCACGCCGTTTTCCGGCGTAGGGGGTTCCCCTAAAAATCCATACCAGACCTAAGGGCCTAGTATGCCCCTGGCGTGGAGTTCCCCCTCAAGATTCATACCAAACAGTGCCAGGCATTGGCGGGGATCCGCTTGTCGCTCATCGGGAAAGGAAATATAATTTTTCCTTTCCCGATGAGCAGCTCGGCGCTGTTATCCGCAGCTGACACAGTGCACTGCGATTACCTGCGGTTATGTGCAGATAGCTGCGCTAAATCGCTCCTGGACACAGTCAATTCTATTTTTTCTATCCACACGGAACCGCATGTATCTAAATCGCAGCTAAACACAGTGTGTGAATGGGGCCATAGGAAAGCATTGTGTGCTTTTAGCTGCGGTAGAAAATTAGAAAATCCATAGCTAAAAGCACCATTCTATCCATCCGTGTGAAAGGGGCCTAAAGGGGGCTGAATACAAAAGAATGCCACACTTTTCACATATTTAAATTATAGGATGAAACAATCAGCGCCACTGATCACAAGAAGAGCTTTTCACATATTTTTTGTAAAAAATGTTGAAAACCATTCATCATTTTCCTTCCACTCCACAATTATGTGCCACTTTGTGTTGGTCTATCCCATAATATCCTAATAAAATACTATTATGTTTTTGGTTGTAACATGACAAAATGTGGAAAATTTCAAGGGGTATGAATACTTTTTCAAGGCACTGTATAACAGGACTGCGATAGTGCAGCTGGCAATCTGACACTGACGCTGGGGGGCTATTTGCCTAAGGTCGGGGTCCTGTTGGAAGATGAACCTGCGCCCCAGTCTGAGGTCCAGAGCGCTCTGGAGCAGGTTTTCATCAAGAATGTCTCTGTACATTGCTGCATTCATCTTTCCCTCGATCCCGACTAGTCTCCCATTTCCTGCCCCTGAAAAACATCCCCACAGCATGATGCTGCCACCACCATGCTTTACTGTAGGGATGGTATTGACCAGGTGATAAGAGGTGCCTGGGTTCCTCCAGACATGACGCTTGACATTCAGGCCAAAGAGTTCAATCTTTTTTTCATCAGACCAGAGAATTTTGTTTCTCATGGTCTAAGAATCCTTCAGGTGCCTTTTGGCAAACTCCAGGTGGGCTGTTATGTGCCTTTTACTGAGGAGTGGCTTCCGTCTGGCCACTCTACCATACAGTGCTGCAGAGATGTTTGTTCTTCTTGAAGGTTATCCTCTCTCCACAGAGAAACGCTGGAGATCTGTCATAGTGACCATCGGGTTCTTGGTCACCTCACTCACTAAAGCCCTTCTCCCCCAATCTCTCAGTTTGGCCGGGTGGCTCACTCTAGGAAGAGTCCTGGTGGTTCCAAACTTCTTCCATTTACAGATGATGGAGGCCACTGTGGTCATTGGGACCTTCAATGCTGTAGAAGTTTTTCTGTACCCTTCCCCAGATCAGTGCCTTTAGACAATCCTGTCTGGGAGGTGTACAGACAATTCCTTAGACTTCATGGCTTGGTTTGTGCTCTGACATGCACGGTTAACTGCTTATATAGACAGGTGTGTTCCTTTCCAAATCATATCCAATTAACTGAATTTACAACAGGTGGACTCCAATCAAGTTGTAGAAAGGATGATCAGTGGAAACAGGATGCACCTGAGCTCAATTTTGAGTGTCATGGCAAAGGATGTGAATACTTATATACATGTGATTTTCATCTTTTTAATAAATTTGCAAAGATTTCAAACAAACTCGTTTCACGTCGTCATTATGGGGTATTGTTTGTAGAATTTTGAGGAAAATCATAAATTTAATCCCTTTTGGAATAATGCTATAACATAAAAAATGTGGAAAAAGTAAACCCTGGGGGGGCGTGGCCTGCAGCGGCATTAAGTAGGACGTTGGTGAGCAGAGCTCTGCTGAACTAACATTCTTACAGACACATCCTGGGACCCCATCACATATAATCTACCCATCTGTCGCTGTATATGAGTCCGGTACATCCAGAGACCATGTCCAAGCAGAATAAACTCACGGATTCTGTGGCTAAACTGGGCAAATATCACCGAGGTGACCAGGACCCCCCCGGAGCAAGATGGCGGCGCCATGCCGGGAGAGGAGGTTAACACAGCTGGAGCTGACACAGCACGTGTGCTTGAAGCTATCACTGCATGCCAGGAAGCTATTACATCCTGCCAAACCACCGCAACTGTTAGGATCGAGGAGGTAAAAGTTGACATATCCCTTGTGAGACAAGATTTTCAGTAACTCAGGGACAGCGTAAAAGGCACTGAAGACAGGCAGACTCCCTCCCCCCCTCCAGAACTCTTCAGATAACATGCAGCTGCAGGTGAACCAGCTCTTGCAGAAACAAGACGAAATGGAGAACAGGCTCAGAAGGAGTAATCGAAGATTAATCGGCTTGCCAGAGGTAGTGGAGGAAGCAGACCAATCTACATTCCTCAAGCAACTCCTACACACCACTTATAGTAAAGAGGCTTTTTCACCCACCTTTGTGGTGGAGAGGGCACACCGCATGTCTGGCAAACCACCCCCGGCCAGAGCCCCCCCTCGCACGTTCATAGCTACATTTCTAAACTACAGGGACACCATACTTCGCCTGAGCAGAGAGAAAGGAAACATCCCATATGGCAACAAGATGATTGTAGTTTTTCCAGATTTCTCTGCAGAAGTACAGCGCCGAAGAACAACCTTTACTGAAGCTAAGAGACGCCTCCGCATCAAGCACATGAAGTACGCCATGCTCTTGCCTGCTCGCCTCCGGGTGGAGGGGGAGGACAGAGTACACTTTTTTTGATGATCTAGAGGCTGCCATTGCCACGGGGATGCTCACAGCTAAATATACCCTCTACTTCTCCTTTCGTTATCCATACACTACTGATTGACTAACTTTGACTTATAGGACCCTTCTGTGTCTAGCTCCAGTGTCTCCTCTATACATTCTTCACCCCCCCCCCCCCCCCCCCGTTTAGGAATGATGGATGACACTTGACCTCTTACATCTCACTTTCTATGTGGCTATAAAGCCTTGGCATGTAATTCGAACTGTCTCCCTGATGTATTTGCTAAGACTCTGTGCCTAATTTCTATCCATACATTTGCATGTTGGAACTGTATTCCTTTAACATATGACATCCGCCACTGGAGGGCACTGTTACCTCACGTTTCCTCATATCCATAATATCACACCCATACTCAGGCTGCATGGGAGAGTCCTGTTTTTTTTTCTCCCTCTACATCCCTGGAATCAGCTAATTCTCTTTTCCACACTATGTGATGCTGGACTTGGAGCCCCCCCTTTTTATTTTATTTTTCTCCCTTTAGTTCGGCGGAAGCTACAGAACAATTCACCTAGATGCCCACTTCAACATGTGAGCTTAGTCCTATGTTATGTATCGTTATGCAGCAAAGATTCGCCCCCCAAACCACTTTTGATGACCTGTGTTGGAATGCTCTAACGTTTCTTCTTTATGTCATAACCTTTTCATTTACAGCTGAGAAGTGCCTACAGACACTCTAGTTTGGGCTGAGTTCCCATTGGTCTCTGTGCACTTCCTCCACAGGTCAGCCTAAGTTGTTAATAAGGTGGCAGTTAGGGTATTATGCCCGCACAAGTTGGGGACAGTGTTGGGCAGGGAGGGGGGGAAGGTTACTTTTGTTGGTTAGAAAAGTATTATCACACTTTATGCAGGCAAATGCCAAATGGTACAGTAAACAATGCATGATACTACTCTGTATTTTTTCTCTATGCTTTCTGTGTGGAGGGACAGCGGGCACTGATATCACCAAGAACCCTGGAGCACTACAGAGCTATTTCCAAGACCTATGGCAGTGTTGGCGAACCTTGGCACCCCAGATGTTTGGAACTACATTTCCCATGATGCTCAACTACGCTGCAGAATGCATGAGCATCATGGGAAATGTAGTTCCAAAACATCTGGGGTGCCAAGGTTTGCCATCACTGACCTATGGCCTCCCTAAAAGTACTCACCTGGAACGTTAGGGGCATGAATGATAGAATTAAAAAAATCAGCCGTGTTCTCCTTCTTGAAAAAACAATGTGCTGGCATAATTGTTCTGATAGAAACCCAAATAGAAGGTCGCCTGCAAATGGCACTTAGACGCCCCTGGGTTGGGTGGGCATATCATTCTGCCTACACCTCCCACTCCAGGGGAGTCACTGTACTTATCGCCAAATCTGTCCACTTTGAGCTCCAGGGTTCTAGGATTGATTCGCCTAGTAGGTTTGTATTCCTACATGTGGTCGTATATGGGGATCCTCTATAAATATTGGCAAGGTATATATCTCCACCGTTCAACTCTACACTTTTATCAGAGGGTCTGGGCTACATGGCTTTATATCCGGTTGTCCCAGCAGTCTGGCTGGGCGACTTTAAAATGACTATTAACCCCAGCTTTGACAGACTACAGGTTTCATCGTCCTCACCTGCTTTGCCCCAGTCCACTAGATTTGCGAAACTTATTGGAAGCTTCGGCCTCCTTGACACATGGAGATCCATGCATCCTGATGCTTGGGCCTTCTCGTGCTTTTCCTCCTCCAATCGTACAGACTCTAGAATAGATTTGATCCTAATTTCACACTCATTGCTACTCAGACTGCAGGACGCGGGAATCTCACCAAGGTCACTCTCGGATCACAGCCCATGTTGGGCCACCCTAACATTGCCCTACAACAGACCACCTGCTACTTAATTGGGAGATTGAACCCCTTCTGGCTTACACTATTGCCGGAGGACGATGATATCCTGGCAGCATGGGGACAATACTTTGCAGACAATGACGATTCGGCTCCGCCACATGCAGTCTGGAACGCCTTTAAATTACACGTTAAATCTACCCTCGCCACACACATAAATAGTTTAAAACGAGCCTATGACGGGAGGGTCCTTGGAACCCAGAATCCCTTGGAAAGGTTGGGAAACCCTTGTTTCAGCTCCCGATGCACCTCTTTTGTCTAAGTCACTCTGTGCCATTCTGGCACAGAGTGACTGAGAAAATATATCTTGGATTACTTAAAATGGGACAGTAATATTTATCCACAATATCTCCCCGGATATATGTAAAGACTATTCTTGGTTTGTTTGATTCTGAACTCAACATGTTAGTTGAGAGAGCTGATCACATTGGCCTCTATACAATGTAGGAGACAGGCCGACTCCTGCTGGAGCTCCTGCTATTGTGAGAAGGTGTCCTGTGTTTATACTTCTGATAATGTATTATCTACTGTGTGAAGCTCGGTGACAACAAGTCTGACCTGTAGTGAAATCCTGATTAATCATAACAATTCTCAGGAGGGCACGAATGTCACATCGGCTGCTTTAAAGGATTAGTTAATTAGCTCATGTTAATTAGGTTTCTGGTTACAGGTGTATTGTTAGAGTAATACGAGCAGGAGGGGGGGGAATCCTCTTCTACTGTATATAAGACTTGTAAATTGGTTCCAATAAAAGACTCCATGTTCAGCAACTAAACAAGTATCGTCTTGTTTTGTGCTTGTGAGCGGTTGTAATATCTGATATCTATATTCAGACTGGGAGGAAGCGGAGCGTGGGACGTTTCGTTACAGAGCCTCAGCAGCTGACCTTGAGAAAGTGACAGCAGATTTAACAAGAGCAGAGCAGGAATTTTTAAATGACCCCTCAGTGGAGAGGGCTGCTACGCTTAAGCTACACTCCAGGGTGGTCACGCAAATGCAATATGAGAAATCAAAAACGTAAATTATTCTTCTGCAAGCAAAACCTTTTCGAGCATGGCGAAAAGGCTGGTAAATTACTGGCTTATCTAGTGCATTGCGAGGATCGCCCTGCTGTGGTTATTTCACTTGGATCTGATGACGGCACGATGATACTAGAATCCCGGAGAGTCACTGGAGATTTTCAGGGACTTCTACACCTCCTTATACACCTCGACAGTAGAGGAAGCTCACCCTGCCATCGACTCTTTTCTAAGTGAGATACGACTCCCTCAACTTACGGAGCAACAGGTGGCAGAGCCACGGAGGAAATAGCTGAAGCCATAGTGGACTTCCCCCGCTCTAAGTCGCCGGGTTCCGATGGACTCCTGGTGGAACTGTACTCTGTATACTCAAAGTTTCTAGTCCCTAGACTCCACAAATTATACAACCATATATTTGAGACCTCCACACTGACCTCTTCCATGTGAGAAGCCACGATAGTGTTAATTCCCAAACCTGGCAAGGACCCACACTGCCCAGAATCATATCGCCCAATATCTTTATTGCAAGTTGATGTCGAGATCTTAGCCAAGATCCTGGCTACGCGTTTCAACGCTGTCATTCTATCCCTTCCTTATACATGGCGATCAAGCGGGTTTCATGCCAGGAAGGAATACCTCCTTTAATTTGAGGAGACTATTCATTAATCTACAGACATAACACGGGCACTAAAATGATAGTTACGTTGGACACCGCTAAGGCATTCGACTTGAATAGACCTACTTATGGGCTTGCTTGGAGCAGTTTGGTATTGGACCCAGGTTTATAAAGTGGATTCAGCTGCTGTATCAGAGCATGGTGGCCAGAGTTGTAGCCAATGGCTGGGCATCCAACCAGTTCCCCTTTACTAGAGGCACACGCCAGGGGTGCCCCCTCTCCCCTTTGCTATATGCACTAGCAGCAGAACCTTTATCAGTGTCCTTGCGCTCCAACTCAAACATAGTGGGACTCCACGTAGGGCCCATAACGGAGACAGTTAGTAACTACGCTGATGACAGATTACTGTATATTGACGGTTCTACAGATGCACTTCACAAGGCCTTAACTATGATAGAACAATTTGGCTCTTTCTCAGGACTCAATATCAACTGGGACAAATCACAAATACTCCCCCTAGATAGCTTCCCAGAGACCCAAGTGCAGGCTCAACTCCCTCTGCAGAGAGTAGATTGTAATAAATATTTGGGTATACACATCACCAGGACACCAGCGGAATATATCGGACTCAACGTACAACCTCTCTGATATGCTCAAGCACAAGACCCAAATCTGGGCCAGACTACCATTGGGGGTCATGGGACACATCAATCTTGTTAAAATGGTGCTATTACTAAAAGATCCTATATGTGCTCCTGGCACTCCCCGATGCATCTGGTGCTTCGGCACTTCAAGGCGATGGAAATTATACTCAAAACATTCATATGGGGTAAAAGTAGGCACAAACTTCCATGGAACAAATTGAAGAACCCCACAGATTTGGAAAGGACAGCACTACCTGATCTCAATCTGTATTATATAGCAGCAAAACTATCACAACTGTTCCATATAGGGAAAACTGACAGAGCAAGATTCTTGACTTTCCTATACCCCAAGTGGTCCCACTTAACCGGAGACCCCCTCATTACCATTATAGGTCGAATGTAAAATATCAACTTGACGGGGGCGTGGCCAAGATGGCGATCTGAGAGGAAGCAGGTTTTAGAGCTCTGCTGGAGATCCGTCTATACATCCGTTCTCTTGGCCCTTTTTCTCACTGCAAAATTGCCAGAACGGTTCCGGATGCCATACAAAACTAGACACAGGGGAAAGAAACTTCGATTTCCACCGGGTGAGGGGGAAACAACTAATCAAGTCTCCCCCCACGTGCACACCTCCTCTGGCGGTGCAAGAAACATGGCGTCACAGACGGACATGGAGGAGCAGTCGGACGTACAGCGACTCGGATTCCAGGAGGTAATGGCCGAGATAGCCACATGCCAAACTGCCCTGACTAATAAAATTGAGGCTGTACAACTCGATGTCAGCCTCATTCGGCAGGACTTCGACAAACTCCGTGCACGGGTGTCGGAAGCGGAGCAACGAGTGGGCCTCACGGAGGACACGGTCACGGAACATACAGCGTCGATTCACACCTTACAAACGAAGGTCAGAGCGCTGGAATACAAGGTCGACGACGCTGAGAATAGGAACAGGAGGAACAACCTCCGCCTCGTGGGTATGCCGGAGGGGGCAGAGGGGAAGAACCCCACAATCTTTATGGAAGAGGTACTGAGAGAGCTGCTGCCAGCTGCGCAGTTCTCGCCATACTTTACGGTGGAGCGTGCCCACAGGATCCCTCCAGTCCCGGGACCACCAGGTTCTAATCCTCGCACCCTAATCTTTCGGCTGCTTAACTTTCGGGACCGAGATGAGATACTCCGCGCAGCTAGAAGAGCGGGTGAGCTGAAATACCAAAATACAACCCTGATGTTTTTCCCCGATTTTTCAATGGAAACACAAAAAATGCGCAGGTCCTTTGACCAGATTAAAATGGGACTTCGGGCACGTAACATCAGGTATAGTATTTTATTCCCTGCCAAGCTGAGGGTTCAAGACGGTGAAGCAGTTAAATTCTTTACCACACCTCGTGATGCTGCCGCATGGCTGGAATCCCTACCTCCGCACTGCCAACCATGACTTGCAAGATCACTACCATAGGCTCACGTGAGTTACAGCACCCATGCAGGGGACTTCCCTATTTTTCTGTTATCTACTTTGTTTTATTTTTGAATATGCCATCACTCAGTTTATATTTGACCTGATGAGGATCTGTGCTCAGTGTGACTGATTATATGTACGCTCACAATACTGGATCCCTCTCTACGCAGACTGCTGCACAGGGATTGACTATGGAGAGTTTCCCGGGCAGGCCTGTTACCGGAGATTCTGCAGCTGCAGCTCACAGACACGGTTTCTGAGTATAGACTTGGAATTACAGACAGGGATAGGCGATGTCTCTGTACCGCCCCTCATGAGGCTGCTGCATGGCGGGAATCCATGTCTCTGCACCGCCAAGCAAAGCTTTAAAATCACCTATTATATGTGCATGCAGGTCAATGTGCGGGAAACTTTTTGTTGTTCTTTTTTCCCTTTTTGTTTATTAACTTTTGTTTTTCGTCTCGTTCTGGAAGTTACTACCGGTACTGTTTCAGTCCATCACCAATTGGATGGGGATCACTAGGCAATACAATCTGGTCCCACGCACATTTACAGCCTTGCTCATTATACTTATAAAATGCTGCGCAAAGGAAGGAGATCGAGACGTTTCCCAACAATACAAATGCTAGAGCCTTCGCAGCTTTAGCTCAACACTCCTACTACTGAACATAACTTTGGCCAGTAATAACGAACTGGAGACAACTATAAATCCGGATGTCCCATATGCGGGGACAATCTCGTGTGGGAACTTTAATGGCAAGGCTGAGAGTTATGCAAGGGCTGCCGATGGTACAATGTGAACCATACTAGAAAAACAGTATTACTGCCGACTAGTGGAACAATATGACATGGGTCCACTGCCCAGTATCGCACCTTTGTCAATACAGCTAGAGTCACCTGAGCATCTAGAGTCCAGTCTTGGACTGTTGAGGGGGAATGGACACCCACAAGGATTGTCTAGGGCCTGATGGATTGTACTTATTCTCAGATGACAGGTGTACATGTTAATATTGGTTTGGCAACCCTTACCTTGTCCGACCTATAATTAAGTACTAACTGTTAAGTTTATTATTATCTTTTAAGATCGTTTGGTAACTAAGTTTTGTGCCCCTGGGGGATCTCCAGGAGAAAAAATGTTATGCAACATAAACCAGCAACTCTGTTGCCTAGTTAGGTAACACTCCACGCTACAAGTGCGCGCCCTCTTGTAAGTACAGATGTTGGGGGTTCAGGGAATAAGACATCCTCGGTTCTTGAGGGGGATGTGGGGTGGGGGGGGGGGGAGACATCTGCCGTTGCAGAACTTCAAAGTTGTTAAGTGCCTAAGTTTTTTTAAGGAGTTGCTTAATTGTGGTTGGAGTGTTGCTGATTCACATAGACAGTATATGCATGCAAACAGTTTATACATGGTCTCCTTAGACCAAAAAATCTCGAGGGGGTGGTTGGGGGAGGAGGGGGACGTGCGGATCCTGCTCACACATTTGCATACGGGAGGGAATGGCTGAAATTTCTATTATATCATGGAATGTTCGGGGTTTAAATTCAGGCACCAAGAGGACACTGGTTTTTAAATATCTGCAAAAATACAATCCACACATATGTATACTTCAGGAGACCCACTTGATAGGCAGGAGAGTCCTAGGACTCCGGAGGGCATGGGTGGGAACTCATCATCATTCTACCTACTCAAACTATGCGAGGGGTGTGAGCATACTGGTCCGCAGGTCCCTCCCTATACTGATTTTGGATGTTAAAACTGATCCGGGTGGTAGATTTGTTATTATCAACGCCTCACTGTATGATAGAGGAATGGTACTGGTGGGCCTTTATCTCCCTCCTCCTGCTGAGGTAAACAGCTGAACGACATTATGCAATCAGTCATAGGATTCAATGTATCAGATGTTTTTGTTTTTGGGGACTTTAATATGGTCCCGTCACAGGGTCTGGACAGACTGCACATGGCACCCCGAGCTACATCAGCCCTGGGGGGTTGGGCTGACGCGTTTGCGCTCACCGACGTATGGCGGCACTTCCACCCAAATAAGAGAGAATATACGTGTCACTCTGCTTCGTACCGGGCGCTTTCAAGAATAGACCTTGTATATGCGTCGCCCGGGGCTCTGCGTTGGGCAAGGGCAGTGGAACATTTGCCCCGAGGCATCTCAGACCATGCCCCTATTCGCCTCAAAATTTCCCTAATAAAATCCCCCGGGATGAGGCTGTGGCGTCTGTCCAGATTCTGGGCGAAGGATGATAGAGTCCAGGAAGCGATGACGGAAAATATATGTAACTACTGGAACGATAACGGGGAATCTGCTAATCCAAATGTGACATGGGATGCATTCAAATCTAAGATGAGGGGGGAATATATTGCCCGCATATCTTTTTTACAGAGGGAGGCCTCTAGGGTACGGGAGACTTTGGAGGAGAGGGCCGCTGGACACGAGGCAGCATATATTCAATCCCCCAATGACACAACTTACCATACATGGCAGAATACCCTAAGAGAACTTTCCCTGCACAACATTGAGCAGACTAAAAAATCTATGTTATATACAAAGCAAAAAATATTTGAGCACGGAAATAAAAATGGGCGGCTGTTGGCCTGGCTAGCGAGGAACCAAACAGCCTTTACACACATAGCCAGTATCAGGAATGGTAGTGGTCGGCTGCTCTCTTCTCCAGAGGACATAAATGACGAATTCCTGAGGTTTTTTAAAGAAATATATACCTCTAGAGCTCTGTTCACGCCACGGGAACTACAGGAATATCTAGATGCAATCCCATTCCCTTCCCTATCAGAGGAACACAGGAGTTTATTGGAGGGGGAATTTTCCCTGGAGGAGGTCCAGACTGCTATTGGTAGTTTGCAGTGTGGAAAGACTCCGAGTGCAGACGGCCTTCCTACAGAGTTCTACTCACAGCACACAGAATTGCTTGCCCCCAGATTAAAGTCCCTCTTCTCTGGCCTGGTGAAAGCAGAAGCCCTCCCAGAGACTATGGAGGAGGCTATTATAGTATTAATACCCAAGCCCGGAAAGGACCCACAGGACTGTGTATCCTTTAGGCCAATATCTCTGCTGAATGTTGATGCAAAGATTTTAGCAAAGATATTGGCTACCCGGTTGTCGTCGGTGATTTCCACACTGGTGCATGTGGATCAGACAGGGTTTATGCCGGGCAAGGGTACCGACATAAACCTTAGACGCCTTTTTTTAAATTTGTCGGTCCGTCACGATACAGTGGGATCTCGGGTGATTGCCTCCCTCGACGCCGAAAAGGCGTTTGACTCTGTAGAGTGGTCATATCTCTGGGGGGTGTTACAACAATTTGGATTTGGTCCCAACTTTATACACTGGTTGCATTTACTTTATAGAGATCCTAAAGCTAGGGTACGTACAAACGACCGATTATTGGAATCATTCTCCCTACACAGGGGCACCCGTCAAGGATGCCCCCTGTCCCCTAGTTTGTTTGCCTTGGCCCTGGAGCCCTTGGCAATTCTGATTCGGGAATCCCAGGAGATTAGGGGACTTAGGGTTGGCCAACTAGAGGAAAAAATATCCCTATATGCGGATGATGCGCTACTGTATTTAAATGACTCCGGCCCGTCATTGTCGGCTGCTCTAGGGGTATTTAATAAATTTGGTACACTATCAGGCATCCGTATCAATTGGAATAAATCGATCCTTTTTTCCCTTGACAGGCAATCCCAGGGTCCACATAATCAAACACCATTACAATGGGTCAGTGAGTTCAAATACCTTGGGGTGAAAATCTCTAGGGAGGTTGGGCAATTTTATAATCTAAACTTGCTTCCCTTGCTTCGACTTCTGCGTGAAAAATGCCAGTCTTGGTCCGGACTTCCATTGAACTTATTGGGTCACATAAATATTCTAAAGATGATCATCCTACCCAAATTCAATTATTTTTTCCGCAATAGCCTAATCTGGATACCACAGGTCTTTTTTCAAGAAATTGATAAATGTATCACTTCCTTTATATGGAACGGTTCTACACCAAGACTGGCAAAGACCACACTGCGTGCACCGACACAGTTGGGGGGATTGGCCCTCCCAGATTTCAGGGTTTACTACTGGGCAGCTATGCTGGTTACCGTATATTGGTGGTTCGCGGCGAGTAGATCCAACGCTGCGGTCTGTATGGAGGCAGCCTGGCTAGGCTCACTGCAGGAACTACAAAATCTGGCGTATAGAGGAGTGGGAGCCTATAGAGAACTCCCTGCACCAACAAAGGCGACGATAAAGGTTTGGATTACGGCTAGACAAAGGTTCCTCCAGGTGGGGCAATGGTCTCCGGTCCAGCCTCTCTGGGGAAACCCTAACTTACCTCACTTTAGGTCAATACCAGATCCTCAGGTTTGGGCAAGATTCGGTATAAAAATCTTAAAGGATATTATCCCCATGGGTACTTTGTTGTCATTCACACAACTATCCAGAAAATACAATTTGCCTGGGTGGATGTTCTTTCGCTACGTTCAGATAAGACACGCGGCCAGGGCACAATTTCCCACGCGGCCTACCCTACAATTAGATCCCGTAGAGAACCTACTGTCCTGTGATAACCTGACGAAACCACTTTCGGCTTTATATGGTACCCTACTTCCAATAGATAACGCAAAAATGGATAGACTCTGGGAGCAATGGAAGGCTGATATCCCATCACTAGAAAGGGAAGACTGGGAGGATAGCCTTGAACGGGGCCCCAAGTTAGCTATAGCCGCAGGTGACAAACTTATGCAAACTAAATTTCTTCACAGGGTTTACTTCACCCCGACACGTATGTCTAGAATATACCCTGACAGAGACCCACAGTGTCCCAGATGTTTGACACACCCGGGCACATACCTGCATATGTTCTGGGAATGCCCTGTGTTATCGACCTTTTGGACAGAAGTGTTTGATCAACTAAACGTCCGTCTTGAGCTAAATGTCCCTGTGACGTCTGAACTGGCCTTATTGGGTATACATAATGATGATCAGCGATCATACCATAGCAAATTGCTAATCTCATATCTGCTTTTTTATGCTAAGAAGGAAATATTGTGTAAATGGACCTCTTCTGTCCCCCCAGATATAGCTACATGGGAAAAGAAAGTAAATGCTGCCCTCCCGTTGTATAAATTGACGTACATCAATCGTGGATGCCCTTGGAAATTTGACAAAGTGTGGTCATCATGGACCTCAATTTAGACAAGAGGACAATAGTAATAGAATAGTGGGATCCTTTGATTGCCCTCTCACTCTCTCTTGTTTCATTGCCCTTGGCTGCCTCCCCCTCCCTCCCCCCCTGCGCCCTCTTTTCGGGGTGCTATCCGTATGGGCCCTCCCCCTCGTCAGCTCTTTAACTGTATTCTCCTCCCCCATACTCAGGAATCTGCGCCCTTGAACAGTGAAATGCAATATGTAATGCTAATGATAATACTTATGGTTTCCTCCTCCTTTTGATAAGTATTTGCGATGTATGTTCTATGTGAAATACAGACAAGAATGTGATAAGTGTAACTTTGGAACAACGAAATGTGATTCTATGACATTGTAATTGTTGTTTTCTACAATAAAGCACTCCTGGTTGTAAAAAAAAAAAAAATATCAACTTGACCAAAGACAGGACATCTCTGCTACACCACTACCGACGTATATGGGCCATAACGACAACCAAAATACAATTGCCATCACTGCACAAACATACTCCTCTTTGGTACAATCTTGACCTGCCGGAATTTTGTTCCTTGCCGGACTCAGAATTGTGGAGATCCAGGAGCATATACACTACTTATCCCACCTGAACTCCAATGGTGACCTGAAGGTATCTGATATGCTGAGAGCTGAATACGGACTTCCGATCCAAATGTTCTTCAGATATCTTCAGCTCCGTCATGCTTTTAGAACGCAATTCCCAACAGGTTCTACTTCACTGGAAGCGAACCCCTTTGTGGCCGTAATATGTAGCCTAGACCCCAAGAAATTGATATCCACATTCTACAACATGTTACTCACGCCTTCAGCGAGTAAGTCAGCTTATGTACTGAAGGCTAGGTGGGAGGAAAATGTGGGTATGAGGAATGGAGCGAAGCCCTAGACCATTGCAAACTGGTATCCCCCAAACTCTCAGATTGCCCCACACAGATATATATCACCCACCGGGCATACCTCACTCCAACTAGGGTGTCACGGTACAAACATGACCAAACCGCCAACTGCCCTATGTGCAATCAGGCATCAGGTACGTTCTATCATCTGATCTGGGACTGTCCTAAGATCCAGGGCTTTTGGGCACAAATCGTTCAGTTCCTCCACTACACCATGGTCTCTCCATCACACTAAACCATGCCTACTTGGCATATACCCAGAGCCAGACATCAAAAAATTAATCAAGATATTTCTAAACGAAACATTGTTTTCTGCTAGGAAAACCATAGCAAGACAATGGATGAGGCCTACCCCACCTCAGTTCAAGATGTGGCTAATGGAAGTAAACAATAGTTTAAAATACAAAAAACTCATCTACTCACATAGAGGTTGTCCTTCAAAATATGGTAAAATCTAGGATAAGTGGCTACAAACTCCAGAGACTCTATGATGATTTCCCACCTTTCTACATGTCTATGCATGCCGTAGCTAGGTTTCCAACAATACTCACAGCAGAGCAGGAATCATGAGGATGATGAATATTTGCTGTACCACACATGAAACGCTTTTTTTTGCGCTTTACTGTATTACCCCTCACTGTAAAAACTCCCTGTTTTAACTGCAATCTCATTTCTACATGAGATGCCTTTATTTGCCTCATACTGAACTTATTGTCACCCTTTCCTGACATTTACTGTGATAATGTTTCAAGTGTATAAGTGTATAATTTTGCTTTGTGTACCAATAAAAACCAGTTGAATCAAAAAAAAAAAGTAAAGCACTGTAGCTGAGGGCTAAGTTTTGAATGGCTTTGTATGTTCTTGTTAGTATTTTGAATTTAATTCATTGGGTGAGAGGAAGCCAGTGGAGGGATTGACAGAGAGGAGTAGCAGACGGTTGGTAAGGGGGGGGGGGGTGAGCCTGGCAAAAGCATTCATAATGGACTGAAGGGGGGATAGCCTGTCAGTGATTGCGAACCTTGGCACCCCAGTTGTTTGGGAACTACATTTCCAATAATGCTCATGCACTCTGCAGTGTAGTTGAACATCATGGTAAATATAGTTCCAAAACATTTGGGGTGCCAAGGTTCGCCATCACTGGCCTATGTAAAGGTAAACCAATTAGAAGGGAGTTGCAGTAGTCAAGGAGAGAGATGACCAGGGAGCGAACTAGGAGCTCTGTGGTGTCTTTGGTTAGAAAGAGGTGTATTTTGGAGATGTTGATTGGACGTGGGATGTCCAGGATTACGCCTAAAACCTTGGCATGCAGGGATGGGCTAATATTTGTGCCACTAATCTTGACAGAGAAATCAGGGGAAGGGGCACGAGTTTGGTTTTGGATAGATTGAGTTTGAGGACATGGTGTGTTATCCAAGCTTATACGTCTGTAGTAAATTAGTGATAAGTGAGGAGATTGAAGGAGTGAGCTGAGGGGTAGAGAGATAAATTTGGGTGTTGGTGGCATAGGGATGGTATTGGAAGCCATGGGAGATTATCAGCTGACCCAGGGAGGTGGTGTAGATCGAGAATAGGAGAGGTCCAAGAACAGAACCTTGGGGGACCCTGACAAAGAACGGAAGAGGAAAGGAGGAAGTAAAATTGTAAGTAATGCTATAGGTGCAGTCAGATAAGTAGGAAGAGAATCAGTGAAGAGTAAGGTCACGGAGACCAAAGGCATGGAGTATTTTGAGGAGGAGGGGTGGTCAACTTTATCAGAGGTAGCAGAGAGGTCCAGGAGTAGGATTACAGAATAGTGTCCATTGGTTTTGGCCGTTATGTTGGCTCTTGCCAACATAAGTATGTTTATTTCGCAGCATGTGTGTGCTCATTCTTTGGTTTTAAATATAGCCAGGAAAATGTATTTTCTCTCTTGTGTCTTTATATGTGCCTATAGTGTTTTACATTCAACCAGGTGTGTCAGTGGGGCAGGGGTTGTTCTTGGGAGTCGAGGCTCAAAACAGGGGACACAAAATTAGAAAGCATTTCCTTCAGGGGTAACGCTACACTTACATTGGTCCAGGCTGGATCAATGTAACTAGGCAACAGAACCATACCTAGAGTTCACCTTTAGGCTCCATGCACACTGGTCTTAAAAAAAACGCCAGTTCCCTTGGCAGAAAAAAAAGCTCATATGAGGCTTTTTTTTTGTACATAGTTTAGGAGAGTTTAGTCTTTTTTCTGCCAGAAACCCACAATCAGAAACGCAAACCAGAATGGATACAAGACTTCCACTGACTGGTCAATATGAAGAGGCGGGTGGATGACATCACAATTTCCACCTTGGCCAATCAGTGGAAGCCTTAAATTAATTCATAATTATATGCTTCCTAATGAATGACTGAAAACACTCAGCTCGACTTGATTTTGTTCTGACAGGAGAGAGTAATTTGCCTGTAATGCTCCTGAAACACAACACTGCATACTGTATGTAGATAATGCTACTACATTATAATAAAGCACTGACAGTGGCAGAATCACCTAGTAATGGAATTGGTCCAATCAAACAATTTAAAGTGAAAGAAAACATTGATTTTAAAGAGATTCAGATTCTTTTAAATGCCCTTTCTTGACCGGTTTTCTTTCAACTACAGTGTTTCACAGAAAACCCTTGCATGACCAAAGTAGGGCTGCAACTAATGATTATTTTCATAATCGATTAATCGGCCGATTATTTTTTCGATTAAATCGGATAAAATCATTTAAAAAAAGTAATGTGCCATTTTTTTCGTTTATTTAAAAGTAATGATGAAAAAACTGAGTGTTACACTCAAACTGCAGAATAACAAACGTTTAACATTAACATTACACAACTTTGCAGCAGTACAAAAACAACAAATATTCTGAAAAGAGGTGAACTATAACTGTTCAAGAAACTTTGCGTTTGAATGTAAAAAAGTTAACATGTTACATGCTCGGGGCTAAGGCTGGCTCTCTTTTTACAAACGATGTTGCCTGCAGCAGAAAAGAGGCGCTCTGATGGAGTGGAGGTGCCTGGGATGCACAAGAAGGATTTCGCAAGTTTTGCCAAAGTAGGATATTTATCTTGGTTACCCTTCCACCAATTCAAAGGGTTTCCCTCCTTCGGAAGTGGCTTTTCAGCAAAATAAGCCTGCAATTCATTTCGGACTTGTGTGTGAATATCCTCCTCAAGTTGCCCCTCTTCCTTTTCACTGCTGCCCCCAGACTCAAGGAGTATGTCAAGTAGAGAATGAGATGCTGTAGATGTTGATGATGGGGTGCTATTCCACCCGGGAACACCAATGATGGGGTGCGATTCCTCCCGGGAACACCAATGATGGGGTATTATTCCTCCCGGGAACACCAATGATGGGGCACTATTCCTCCCGGGAACACCAATGATGGGGCACTATTCCTCCCGGGAACACCAATCATGGGGCGCTATTCCTCCCGGGAACACCAATGATGGGGCGCTATTCCTCCCGGGAACACCAATGATGGGGCGCTATTCCTCCCGGGAACACCAATGATGGGGTACTGTTCCTCCCGGGAACACCAATGATGGGGTACTATTCCTCCCAGGAACACCAATGATGCGGTACTATTCCTCCCGGGAACACCAATGATGGGGTGCTATTCCTCCCGGGAACACCAATGATGGGGCGCTATTCCTCCTGGGAACACCAATGATGGGGCGCTATTCCTCCCGGGAACACCAATGAGGGGGTACTATTCCTCCCGGGAACACCAATGATGGGGCACTATTCCTCCAGGGAACACCAATGATAGAGTACTACTCCTCCGGGAACACCAAATGATGGGGCACTATTCCTCCGGAAACACCAATGATGGGGCACTATTCCTCACAGGAACGCCAATGATGGGGCACTATTCCCCTCCCCCTCCCAGGAACACCAATGGGGCACGCTTTTCCCCCTTCCAGGAACACCAATGGGGCACTATTTCCCCCCCTCCCAGGAAACCCAATGATGGGGCACTACTACTCCACCCACCCCCCCAGGAATACTAGGATGGGGCACTACTATTCCACCCACCCCCCAGAACACCACCCCCCCCAGGAATACTAGGATGGGGCACTTGTCATAAAAATGTATGTACTGTGTGTTTTATTTTACTATTACTGTTGTTAGCTACCTTTCAGTCAGTGTGCACTGTGCAGCTCGCAAGCTCAGCTCCCCTCACAGCTGCTTCTCGCCTCTCTGTTCCCTCGAGGCAGCAGCGGGCGGGGCTGAGAAGATCAGTGGGGAGCTGACGTCAGAGGAGAGGCGCGGACGTGCCTCGTAACATACGGCGGCGCCTTGTACACAGACAGTCGGACACAGGAGGAGGATTTAACGGACGGAAGGTGCGGATCAACTAATCGATAGTGAAAATCGTTGACAACGATCTTCATTATCGATTATTAACGATAATTTGGATTAATCGTTGCAGCCCTAGACCAAAGGTCTTTGATACATAGATGCCCTAACCAAACTTAGTAGCGACAAAAGGTGTTGGTTAATTTAACAAGGACTCTATGGCACTCCTGTGATGCAAAAGAAAAAAATGGCCAAAGAAGCTCTTAAAAAAGAAATACACTTCTCAGGTCTCCGATTATAGGCTGACAAGAAAAATAAAGTGAAATAAAGTGTATTTTTTGAATGCATTTAAACAAAAAAAAACAAAAAAGAAAAAAAAGAAACTTTGTCTCTCAGACAGTGGACAACTCTTTTACGTCTAAAATTTAAGGTACCTAGCATGCAAGAGGCCATCATAGTAGTGATACCCAAACTGGGGAAGGACAAGCTCCTACCGTATTCATACAGACCCATATCCCTCTTGAATTTAGATGTCAAACTCCTGGCGCGGGTACTGGCGAAAAGACTGTCCAAAGTGAATGGGGGACTCGTGCACAAAGACCAATCCGGGTTTATACCTACTAGGTCTACAGCCAATAATATAAGACTCCTCTTCATGAACCTACAAACCCCAGTGGACAATCCTGGAGGGAGGGCCATTCTGTCTCTGGATGCCACTAAGGCTTTCAGCAGTGTGGAGTGGCCCTACCTCTGGGAGATCCTAGCTCGTTTTGGCCTGGGTGAAAGGTTTATTAACTGGGTGAAGATCCTCTAATTCGGCCCCCAGGGCGAGACTTTGCATTAACAATACTCTATCCCAATCATTTGCATTACATAGAGGCACTCGCTGTCGCCCGTTTGCCCTTGCAGTGGAACCTTTGGCTATACTAATCTGTGGATCCTGAGATAGTGGGATTCCGTAGAGGCCTCTTGGAGGAAAGGAATTCTCTTTACACCGTTGATGCCCTACTTTATCTCGGAGATACGAATACCTTTCTGCAAGTGCTGATGGCGCTTATAACCAGGTTTGGCGAATTCTGGGGCTTCTCAATAAATTGGACCAAATCCATCCTGATGCCCCTAGATCCCGTGACAAAACCCATGCCCCAGGAGGCAGGACAAATTACTACTGCCGAATCATTTAGATATCTGGGGCTCGTGGTGACTCCAGACACTTCCAAATACCTTGAACTAAATTTGAGCCCCTTATTGGATAAACAAAGAGAAAAATCCCTTAGCTGGTGCAAGCTCCCCCCATCGGTTGTCGGGAGAGTAAACTTAATAAAAATGATCTGGGCCCCGCAACTGCTGTATATCTTTCAGAATTCCCCCATGTGGATCTCTAATAAATGGTTCAAGAGAATAGATACACAGATGCGAGACCTATTTGGAAACCGAAAGGAGCCAGAATTAGTTTAACTACCCTACACTAAAGTAAAGATAGAGGAGGTCTAGCGGTACCGCATCCCAAACTATATTTTTTGGCCTCTCAAATGCAGCAGCTCACGGGGTGAAGTAGTGATGAAGTCTTGGACGATCCCATAGTCCGTCTAGTGGTCCGAACCAACCTGGACTTGAAAGCCAACTCCCATCTGGAAATGGATCTCCCTGGTTTGCCCCCGAATTCACCGACAGCGGGTCTCCTTAGAAAAGCGTGGGGGGCAGTCTGGGAGGCACTGAAGGTTGAGGGCCCCTTAGGATTCACCCCTCTGTGGGATAATCCAAGATACCCAGAGCTCAATAAACTAGAGGGATTCACCCTATGGAAACGTAAGGGGATTTGGTTTTTCTCACAGGTATATGTAGGAAATGTATTGAAATCTTTTGCACAACTCTGCTTAGAATTTACACTCCCCACTAGAGTATTTACAACTCTGACACGCCCTAGAGGCTCAGGGTCAGGTAACCTCCCTGTCGGTGACCTCCTCCCCGCTTCTAAGGGAACCATTACATGCGACTGTCAGAAAAGGACAGATTTCCACAATCTATTCAGCATTGTTGCTCTCCATTCAGGACCACGCTTCCTTGAAATGTAGAGCTAAATGGGCCACAGACATCGGAGAGATTGATGGTGATCAATGGTAAATTGCATTGGAATCAATCCTTATTGTCTCCATTTCGGCCTCCCATAGGTTATCGCAGCTGTTTGTTCTTTTTTATTGGACGCCAACTAAACTGTTTGCATGGGGCTTGATGGATACATCCCTATGCCCAAAATGTAAAATTCACCAGGGGGACCTCATCCACATGCTGTGGCGATGTCCAAAGCTCAATAAGTATTGGACTGAGGTCACACAGACCGTATCCCGGTTGGCACAGGTACTGATGCCCTCCACCCCTCTGGTGTGTCTATTGGGTGTGATTGATGAGGAGATGTACCAGAGGGGAATGTACACTATGATCACTAGACTGCTATACCTGGCTAGAAAACTTATAGCCAGACACTGGATGGCGCCTACTGTACCAATGGGGAAACAATGGATTGTATATGTGAACTCACTCTTGATCAGGGAACAACTGGCATATCGCCATAGAAATGCCGTGAAAAAATTTGAAGCTGTCTGGCAGCCGTGGATGTCTGATCCAGCTCTTGCCCCACCACAATTAGTAATGGATAGATTGCTACAACTTTAATAAAAGAAAAGTGAGAAGCAAATGGAGGGAGGGGTTGAAAAGGAGAGGGGGAGGGAAAACAGTTAAAAGTGTTAGGTATGGTGCGTTAAACGCTTGTTATAGTAACATCCGCTAGCAAAAAGAAAGAAAAAAAGACAGTGTTTTGATGCGCAAGTGTTTCACCAAAGTGCTAAAAGTTTGCTTTAACCGTTTAACGAACGGTGCAGTGCAACATATAAGGCTGTGTTTGAAGATATACTCTGTTTATTTCTGACAGATTGTGACTGTATTCAGCCTTATTACAGTTTGATTTGTATTTGTATGATTATTTGCTGCATCAACAAATAAAAAAAAGTTTTGATTAAAAAAAAAAAAAAAAAAAATTTAAAGGTACCAAAGTATATTGATCTATAGAGCTTTATGCCGATCATATTATATGTGTCCAACCAAACACTGGGATTGGTGATTTGCAACAAATGGTGGAGTCGAATGGATTTCATTACTAGCCGGGTGATTTGGGAGAATATTCTGGAGGACAATAGAAATCTGTTTATACACTGTGGTGAACTATTTTGGGACTCTATATGGACTTTATTTTTATTCTCGTTTTTTGATCGCTTTGCACCTCCCAAAATTTGCAATTATTTGCAAGGTTTTTTATATGCATTTTAAGAATTACTAAGGAGGCTGCAGCATTCTATTTTGGTCTTGTTTACATGTTTGTTAGTATTCAGTGTATTTTCTATTGTTTTATTTTACAAATTTTTCCACTTTTTTTGGTGGTTTATTATACCCCTTCTAAGGTGTGGTGGAGATTGGGCGTTTATGTTTTTTAATCTGCAATTTTTTTTTTATTGAAAGCCCATGGTGTACTTCACCCGGTGCCAAAAAAATGTGCACACACATAAAGAGTGAAACACAAAAACGTGCAATGGGTGTACACAAGTCCTCTAAAATCAGAGGACCTTGCCCTGATCCCCCGGGCGTTAGGCTCCAGATGGCGACTATGGTACTTACACTTGGTCCATCTGGCCAAAACCAGACAGACCCCATTCTCTGGAGGGTCTGCCGAGTACTAGGTACTAAGTACTAGGTGGGGCTCCCCCGAAGGGAGACCCTACGATCTCTCATCTGGGCAAACCAAGCCAGAAGGCCATGCCCAACGCCTCCCAAGACTTTCAGGGTAGGCCCGAGGACCTACACCCTACCATTCACACATGCAAAATCGTGTACAAACATAAAAATACAAAAAGTGCAAAACAAAGGGCTTAAATAAAAGAAAGTGGGGGAGAAGGCAGTGAAGAGGAGAGTAAAAAGTGGTCATTGTGTGATACAATGACCAGGCCCTCTGGCCAGGAATCAAAAATTCTTCCGGTCCCAGTCAAAAGGCCTGCCCAGGAGGCAGATGGAAAAAAAAAAAAAGTGTGGTATGACGCAGTGACTGTGGTGCCATAAATCAAAGTGATCCTCACTCACAGTGATTCTACGCCACCCCTGGACTGCCACACCAGGGGCACATACAACACAGGCTCCCATCAAGGTCCAGTGGATTTGCGTGGTCAGGGTGACAGCTCCTCCACCAGACACTGACAGGAACAACGACCACACCAATCCTAGCCAGAAGGCCAGGATGACCCAGCCTTTCAGGCCAGACCCAGTGCAGCATCCATCCTCATCAGGAGTACCCTTTTGGCCTGTGTAGGGGAAATTTATGATCAGTGCTGTAGCACTAATATATTTATGTTTGAGGTGTTAATAAATTTAGTATATTCTGTATTCCTCTGTCAGCACTTCAGAAAAGTGAACATGTTTTGTCTTTAGACTATGTTGCCAGCAGAATAACATTCTGTAGTGTAAGCTGTTGTAGATGTTAATCACATTGTAAGTTGTGAATATGCAAGTCATTGTAGGTGATGCGCTGATAACGATAAGTCACGGAATGTCAAATCATTGTCATACGTAATAACAGCGGCTGGAAAACATTGAGGATCTGTGGTCTGACGTACAACTGCAATAAGACAAGGGACCAATCGGTGAGTAAAAATTTCTCACTACATTGTCTAATTGACTTTGTACGCCAGGGGGAACACAGATCTTGTGTCAAAACGCAACCAAAGAACCTGGGCAACAGGGGTGATATTTTATGTCCTGTTTGTCTACTAACTTGAATGAATGGGTTCCTGAGCCGTAGTCATTAGGGCTGCTGGCTGCAAGTCCTTCGGGATTTATGAAGATTTACGGCTGCACTGGCTTTACGCCTGGCCAGTCCAACGGAGGTGTGTGAAAGTGTGAGTGTGTGGGGGAAGTTGGGGTCTCAAGGTGAGGAGAACCCCTTTCCAAGCAAGTGTGAAGAGTGAACATTATTGTCTGTTATATGAAACGGTTGTTTTTAATTAACGCAGAGTACAAAATTGTTTTGAGTGTGAATGAGAGGGTTGCCTAGACGTCAAAAGCTGGAAAGCCTGGGTTCATAGCCTAAGGTGAGGCCATACATGTATGCGCTGCTTTGATGCCTATGATGTCACAGGTGCCTTCTGAGTGAAAGCATATTGTCTATATTAGAGGTCCATCGATATGGGTTTTTCTCTGGCCGATTCGATATTTAGAAATTGGGGCGGCCGATGGCCGATATATGATGCCGATTTAAAAAAAAAAAAAAAAAAAAAAAAAAAAAAACAACCTCACCCACTCCTCCCTTCTTGCTCCTGTCACTCTACTACACACTTGATGTCCTCAGTACAGATGGCACTGGTTGGCTGTGGCAGGTGGCACTGGTTGGCACTGGCAGGTGGCACTGGTTTGGAACAGGCAGGTGGCACTGGTTTGGAACAGGCAGGTGGCACTGGTTTGCAACTGACAGATGGCACTGGTTGGCACTGGCACGTGGCACTGGTTTGGAACTGACAGATGGCACTGGTTGGCGCTGGCACGTGGCACTGATTGGCAGGTAGCACTGACAGATGACACTGGCAGGTGGCACTTATTGGCAGTGGCACTGGTTGGCACTGATTGACAGGTGGCACTGGTTGGAGGAGGCACTGGTTGGCACTGGCAGGTGGCACTGATTGGCGGCGGCCCTGGCAGGCACTAGGTGGCACTGGCAGGTAGCACTGATTGGCACTGGCAGGCATTGGCAGGTGGCACTGGTTTGGAACTGGCAGGTGGCACTATTGGCACTGGCAGGTGGCACTGATTGGAGGTTGCACTGGCAGGCACTGGTTGGCATTGGCAGGTGGCACTGATTGGAGGTTGCACTGGCAGGCACTGGTTGACATTGGCAGGTGGCACTGGTTGGCACTGGCAGGTGGCACTGGTTTGGAACTGACAGATGGCACTGGTTGGCACTGGCAGGTGGCACTGGCACGTGGCACTGATTGGCAGGTAGCACTGACAGATGACACTGGCAGGTGGCACTGATTGGCAGTGGCATTGGTTGGCACTGATTGACAGGTGGCACTGGTTGGCACTGGTTGGAGGCACTGGTTGGCACTGGCAGGTGGCACTGATTGGCGGCGGCACTGGCAGGCACTAGGTGGCACTGGCAGGTGGCACTGATTGGCACTGGCATGCATTGGCAGGTGGCACTGGTTTGGAACTGGCAGGTGGCACTATTGGCACTGGCAGGTGGCACTGATTGGAGGTTGCACTGGCAGGCACTGGTTGGCATTGGCAGGTGGCACTGATTGGAGGTTGCACTGGCAGGCACTGGTTGACATTGGCAGGTGGCACTGGTTGGCACTGGCAGGTGGCACTGATTGGAGGTGGCACTGGCAGGCACTGGTTGGCATTGGCAGGTGGCACTGGTTGGCGGTGGCACTGGCAGATGGCACTAGTTGGCACTGGCAGGTGGCACCGACAGGTTTCACACTGAGCCGAGTGTAAATTGTGTGTGAAACTAAAAGAGAGGAGCTGTCAGAATTGAGCTTAATGTCGCGGTCGGCAGGACCTGGCCGGGACCCAGCAGCTATCAAACAGCAGCCAATGATTGGGCTGCTTAAGAAGGGGCGGGGCCACATACACATAACAGCCCGCCCAGATCCCATCCTATTGGCTGTGTTTGATAGCTGGGTCCTGCCCACCCTGGCCAGGTCCCGCCCACCCCCGACATCAACCTCAATTCTGACAGATCCCCCCTCAGTGTGGAGAGGGGAGGAGGAACGGCGGCCAGTGTTAAATATCGTCCTAATTTAGATAATAATCAGCCCATGCCGATTTATCAAAAATGCCCAAATATAGGCTGATATATCGATCGACCTCTAGTCCAGTGTTTCTCAACTCCAGTCCTCAAGGCGCCCCAACAGGTCATGTTTTCAGGATTTCCCTCAGATGAAATGGCTGTGGTAATTACTAAGGCAGTGAAACTGCTCAAATCACCTGTGCAAAATAATGGAAAGCCTGAAAACATGACCTGTTGGGGCGCCTTGAGGACTGGAGTTGAGAAACACTGCTCTAGTCTACATGCTATAAAACTATACTAATTGTTGATATTCATGCATACTAATTGAAAGGTATTAATAGCTACCCTGTATGAGTGGGGTTTTACTAACAGGGTCTTATAGAGTTAAGTAAGACTTTGCCTAAATGAATGATACTGGTAATCTTTGTGCAAATTCTCTGCTTGTATTTGAAATATTGATGGTGGTATTGGGGGCAATTGCTTGGGTGCTATTAGCAATAATTGTGCTTAGACCAAGAGAAAAGAACTGTACCCTCAGAGCACAAAACGCTAGAGGGGGGAGAATACATAAAATTGCATAACCTTGCTGATGTGTCCAAGCAATGAATGTGAACAACTTGGGGTGTTAGTAGATACCTTGTTTATCTGTATTAACATATTGTTTGTAGCGTGTATTCTGCTGAAAATCTGGCGAGATACACAGCGTGGTTTCCCTGTGTGTGATCTCCAATTCGTGCAGTAACAAACTGTGCCATAAAAGTCCAGTATATAGCCTCATCCAAGTAGGTGGTGAGTGCATGCTTTCAGTGGAGGAGAGCACAAAGGGAGTATTGGCCAGCTCCTATTGGAAAGGAAAAGTAACTGGAACCTCACTGACGATCCAGTAATGAGGAATCAGGTGCTAAGGTTTATGGGGCACCATTGACACCCTGGGAGGAAATCAAAGCCCGCTATGGGAAATGGGTAGTGAAGTACCTAAAGAAATGGCACAGTTTGGTAAAGGCAACTGATTGGCCAGTGCCTATACAGGTAACATTTGATGTCAGGGTTTGGACAGCATTGCACCATAACTTTAAGAGTAGGATGACTGAACCTAATGAAGTTGCAGCATGGGCTAGATGGGAGGCAGAAGCATATGGGAAAACAGCTAAGGTTCTAGTTGCAACATTGCCCAAGGTATCGGAGGAACAAGGTGAGTTATGAGAGGAAATCATTGCTAGTACACATATGGTAGCAAAAACACTCATCAGAAACCCAAGTAGGCCTGTCTCTGACCAATTAGTGTCTAGTAGTGGGTCCCCACCACCATATGTCACATCATCTACCCCTCTTGGAGCAGGTGCTATAGAAGCATCTGCGCCAAAGAGAGAGGAGGTGATGCAAGGATATGTACCAGACACACCTAAGGGTAAACATTGGTATCAGTCACCAGGATGGAGTAGCATGCCTCCATCCAGGTTGCTGAGTACAGAAAATTTGCCAGAGGTAAGTTGGCAGGATAAAAGTTTCCTAAAAACACCTGTCGGGATGACACCAATACAAGGGGTGAGTATGCAACAGAAAAGAATTTACCCCCCTCTTCCCCCTGACTCAGATGACAAAGAGGTAATAACTTCTAAACAAGGGGGTACAGGAAGAGTATTACCAGTGAGAGAGCAGAGAGCTTATAATGATAAAAGTGAATTAACAGGGATTATATAGTTCACCATGTGCCCTGGACTCCTGGGGAAATGAATACTTTTCTGAATTTAATCCCCAAGCCCAGGCATAGTCTTCATCTGTTTGCTAAGCAGCTGTGCAACATAGCTACAAGCTACAAAGCAAATTGGGAGGACATGTTACGAATCATAAAGGGGGTGTCAGGAATAAGTAATGCTGATCTTACAATACGGGAGGCAGGGTTAGTGAAATCAGAAGAGTTAGGGGTCTCCAAACTGGACACACCAGATTTGGCTTTAGAAGAGTGTGAAAAATTGAAGGAAAGGATAAGGAAGATTCTCCCGGCAGCTTCCTGGAATAAGGGGCGTTCAATGACACAGGAGAGTAAAGAGGAAGTGCACCAATACACTGATTGGTTTAGGAATGCAGTCCTTGAGACTGGGCAGGATCCAGATAGTCCAGCCCTGGCCTCAATGATTGTCTCCATGTGGGGTACAGGTTTTAAAAAATCCATTCAGGAATAGTTAACCACCCGTTATCCTGAGTGGAAGACCATGGGCCTACAAGCTCTGACCTCAGTTGCATCCCATATCCAAAAGAATATGGATGACATGGAGGCAAGAAAGCCACAAAAGGTACTGCTCTCCTACCTCCCACCCAAAGAAGCCCCACAGGGTGGAAAAGGGAGGGACAGTGGGAGACAAAAAGCTACAGGTGTGTGTTTCGACTGCCAAAACCTGGCCACATTGCTAAATTTTGCCATGCACCCAGGAGAATTGGCAAGGATGCATGGGGAAAGAGGGATTGACAGGCAGAGGCCCCAGTATGGTCAGTAATATCAGAAACTGATGGTAATGATGCTTTTGTAAAAATGACTTTGGCAGAAATGCCCTATTATAATGATTCCTAACAGATACTGGGGCATCAAAAATCAATCCTCTCTTCCCATTGTACCCCATCTCTTCCCCCACTCAAATGAAAGGACAATGATTGGTTTGGATGGTTCTGTAACAACTCTAAAAGAAACTGCCCCTCTGTTTGTGAAGATCGGAGATGTTACGGTACAATCTACTTCTTTGTTGTCTGATACCGTGCCTTGTAACTTGCTGGGAAGAGAGATCTTATCAAAATTACAGTGTACCATAAGTTACACTCCTGAGGAGGTCTTTGTTATCTCTCCGCTGATTGAAATAGAGCAAGATGTGTGTGAGTCTCCATGTTTTGATGGCTACCCTGCAAAACCCAAATTCATCACCAGCCTTGCTGGAAGTACCTAAGTCACTCTGGGCAGAGTCCAAGGAAGACATAGGTTTCTTAAATGTGACTCCCGTCAGCGTTAAGGTAAAACCAGGATCCACGGGGGGCGTGGCCAAGATGGCGCTGTAGGCGGCTGTGTTTTAGAGAGCTCCGCAGATCCGCATAGAAATCCGGATCCATCGGCCCCAAAATCACCCCAATTTCACTCCTGCTGCCAGGCAGGGGATAGGGGATCCTGTCCCTGCTGTCATCTGGGGGAAATTGCGACTCCCGGCACGAGATTGAGGGCCCGGCCTGCCGCGGGCGACTAGGCCGAAGCCGCGGCCTTTCCTGACGGCCGCGCGGCGAACCGGGACCTCCTGCCGCCATCGGCCTAAGCATCGGGCCTAGCTGGCTGCCTCGGATCACAGGTGAGGACGGGAGAGGGAACCCCGGACTGTATCCAGGCCGAATCCTGGGCCTGAACTCCTTTTACTCCCTCCGCGATTTGCTAGGCCGCGACCGCGGCCTTTCCTGCAGCCCCGGGGCCGCCGGATAGAAGGGGGTAGCGCTGTGTCTTGCTGGCCTAGTGGAGGGGGCCCTCTGATCACTCAGAGACACTGCCAAGCTGCAGGACCAGACCCTGGAGTGCATATACCCCCCCTTACCCCGGTAGTGAAGTGTGGTGGATGGGCTGGCTCTCCCTATGGGCCTGTGCAGACCTGAAGTCAGTGGCTCCTGTGCCATTTGCATACAGAAGAGGAGGGAAGAATATTAAGGGGACACAGACTTTATCCTACCTGCCGCTTGAATACCCCTGACTTTGCAGACCTATACCAATTGCTGAATACTGCCCGGACCTGGGCCCCCACTACCTGAATGAGGCGCCGGAATTCCAGCGCAAGATACAGTAGAGGGGGTAAGAAGCTGACCTTCCCGCCCCAGCCAGACTCCCCCCAGACGCCCACCGGTCCCCCTCCGGAGGTCCCTAGAGTACGCGACACCCACAGGGCCCCACAGACAGTCATTATGGAGTCGGATGACTCTCACCCCCCCTGGTTGGCGGACGTCATGGCAGCCATTGCTACTTGCCAATCAACACTAACAACAAAGATTGAAGCAGTTCAGTTGGACATGGGTCTAATCCGTCAAGATATAGACAAAATCAGATCACGAGTCACTGAGACGGAGCAAAGACTGAGTACCACTGAAGACACCATTGCGGAACATGAGAGGTCACTCCGTACTCTCCAAACTAAAGTAAAGGCCCTCGAATACAGAGCCGAGGACGCAGAGAACAGGAATCGGCGAAATAACCTTCGTATTGTTGGTCTACCGGAGGGGGTGGAAGGGAGTAACCCTACCTCCTTTATAGAGGGTTTGCTTCGTGACCTTCTACCTGAGGCCCGCTGGTCACCTTACTACACGGTGGAGAGGGCGCACCGCATCCCGCCTAAGCCGGGCCCTCCTGGATCCCCCCCTCGCACCTTCATCCTACGCCTACTTAATTTTAGAGACAGAGACGAAGTTCTCCGTGCCTCTAGAAACGTTGGGGATCTCAGATTCCAGAACTCGAAGTTGATGGTCTTCCCCGACTACACGGTAGAGACCCAGAAGCTTAGAAAATCTTTTGACCAAGTCAAGGCGGCTCTACGTTCACGCAACATTCGTTACAGTGTACTTTTCCCTGCTCGCCTGAGAGTCCAGGATGGCGAGACAACTCGTTTCTTTACCTCTCCAAGGGAGGCCTCCACCTGGCTGGACTCGCTACCACGGATCCGCTGACGGTCTACCTGGCATGCTAGGTGAAATCCTTCTCCATGACTTTTTTTATTGGTCCCTCTCCACAGCTTAAATCTGGGTCTGAGCTATCACACGAACTACTACATGGATGATTTTGTTATGCTACACAGGTTATGCCCAGTTCAATCCATGGAGTGTGCGGATCTGTGGAGGGAGCACTGGTTATCCTTATTAGGGAAACGTTAAGTTAATGCCCCTGCCAAAGAACTTGGCCAGGAGACTGTTGGAAAAGAAGTTCCACTCCATCTGTTTGACTCCAAGAGGAGCGTTGGAGTCTTTGTTCTGTATCTTCTACTATAAGATGGATCGTAACTACTGTGAGGTCGCATTACCGGATACTTCCTTATGTCTGACTTTCCACGTCCTCACAGCCTGCTGCATTACAAGCGGAGATCTCACTTGTGTAGGGCCGCCTGAACTGCTGTTTCCCCCCCCCGTGTGAAGCCCGGGGGGTGGGCTTGCCTCTTCCACGGACCCCCCGTTGCAGCCGGCGAGCTGAATAAGTTTGGGATTGATACCCGCCTCAGTTTTGGGGGGTTGGGTGGGGTGGGGGGTGGGGTGAAGAAAGTTCCCCTAACGGGGCTTGTTTCATTTACTTTGGATACTGATATCCTTTATCTGTTTTTAGTTGGGTTTATTTGTTTTTGTTTGATGTTTATACCAAAAAAACTTAACTCATCAGCATTGCATTGTTTCCAGATGTGTCCGTTTTGGGTCCCAGGGTCCAGTCCAGGAGCCGTGATCTACATTGATCCTAATATTATTAAAATTCTTGACAGATATGTCCTCCCTTAATATTATCTCCTGGAATACCAGGGGACTGAACTCCCCGGTCAAGCGCTCCCTGGTGTTCCAATTTATTAAATCTTATAACCCGCATATATGTATACTCCAAGAAACACACTTAACAGGGCGAAGGGTTATGGCTCTTAAAAAACCTTGGCTGGGCCACCACTATCATTCCACGCACTCCTCTTTCTCTAGGGGTGTTACTATTTTGGTATTGAAGTCACTCCCCTTTCGGCTCTTGGATTTGGCCCTTGACCCCGATGGTCGGTATGTCATTATGCATGCCAAAATATATTCTTTAACGTGGACCATTGTGGGCTTGTATTTGCCTCCCCCGGCTTCCTTGGTGGTGCTTAACCAGATCACTAGCAAGATAGCCGATTTTGCATCTGACAATACTGTTATACTCAGTGACTTTAATCTGGTCCCTGACCCGGATTTTGACAGGCTAACTCCTGCGGGACATCATTGTTCTGGGTTGGCTGAGTGGGCAGATACCTATGGCTTGACGGATGTCTGGAGGTGGCGTCACCCCCAGACCAGGGCATACACATGCCACTCGGCCTCTCACAGAGCTTTTTCCCGTATAGACTTGGTCTTTGCAGGGAGCCAGGTACTCCCACGGGTCACAGACATACAAATTCTCCCTAGAGGTATTTCCGATCACGCACCCTTGCTGTTGTCTTTAGACCTCTCCCTAGGCCCGGTGACAAGGGTATGGAGGCTTTCCAGATTTTGGATCTCAGACACTGCAGTAGATTCCCAATTTAGGACGGAACTCCTAGACTTTTGGGCAGTAAATGTGGGCTCGGCAGACCCCACAGTAGTGTGGGACGCCTTTAAGGCCACAACACGGGGGCGGTACCAGACCATCATTGCCAGAGTCCGACGAGAGCGTAGGGCAGATTTGATTAAGGCTGAGCGGGATGCGGGCAGTGCGGAGACTCTTTTTGTTCGTACTCGAGACCCTGTGCACTATTCGCATCTACAACTCATGACGAAGGAGGTGGTGCGTCTTCGCACCTCTCTCACCCAGAAGAAAATGTTGGCTCAGTCTCAGCGGATTTTTGAGCAGGGGGAGAGGTCAGGCCGTCTGCTGGCCTGGCTCTCCAGGGAACAGGCTGGTGGGATGAATATCTCATGTATTAAAGACCTATCGGGACAGCTGATCCATACACCGGAAGGGATAAATGGCTGTTTTGCGGAATTCTATGAATCCCTCTACAGCTCCAGGGCAGAATATAGAAGAGAAGATCTAGGAGCATACTTAGATGATATTGACATCCCAACCCTTACAGCTACGTACCGCGACAAGCTCGACGCCCCAATTACGTCTCTGGAAATACTCCGGGCACTTAAATCAATGCAGTCAGGGAAAACACCGGGTCCTGATGGCATCCCAGTGGAGTTTTACAAACAGTACGCAACAGAACTAGTTGATAAATTACAGGACCTCTTCTCTGCGTCGGCGCGTCTTGAAAAACTCCCGGACACAATGAGTGAGGCAATTATAGTGGTGATCCCTAAGCCGGGGAAGGACCCCACGTTATGCTCCTCGTATCGCCCCATATCCCTTCTAAACGTCGATGCAAAGGTGCTGGCGAAAGTGTTGGCCAACAGGCTTAATTTGGTCATTACTGCCCTCATCCACAGGGACCAAACGGGCTTTATGCCCGGAAGGGGAACTGACATTAATATCAGACGCCTTTATACCCACATAGATAGAGCGGATGAGGCGACTAAAGGAGTGGTGGCCTCACTCGACGCGGAGAAGGCTTTTGACTCCGTCGAGTGGGGTTACCTATGGGAGGTGCTCTCGCGATTCGGGTTCGGCACGGGTTTTACGAACTGGCTCCGCATGTTATATCATGGCCCCTCAGCTAGAATACGTACCAACGGATGCTTATCGGGGAAGTTTGGACTCTTTCGTGGCACGCGACAGGGGTGTCCTCTCTCCCCGGGTCTATTTGCTCTGGCGATGGAGCCCCTGGCTATATTGCTGAGGGAAGATCCGGGTGTGAAGGGTCTCCAGGTAGGTCCAATTGAGGAGAAATTATCATTATACGCGGACGATGCTCTGCTCTATTTAGCGGATGCGTCGTCCTCTTTACAGACTGCACTGGACCTGATTAACCGATTCGGTGAGTACTCGGGGATACGCATCAACTGGGACAAGTCGGTTCTTTTCCCGCTCCACCCCTCGACCCCTAGGGTGCCACACCCACAGCTCAAATGGGTAGATGACTTCAAATATTTGGGGATCCAGGTTAGCGGCAAGGTCCAAGACTACATGGATAACAATTTACGACCACTCATGACACAGCTCACGGCTAGATGTGCTGCTTGGCGTTCCCTTCCACTGACACCTGTTGGCAGAGTTAATCTGCTAAAAATGATCTTTCTTCCCAAGTATCTCTACTTCTTCCGTAATACACCTATACACATACCTGGGACTTTCTTTCGAAGGTTGGAGAGTCTGCTGATACATTTTGTCTGGGCCGGGAGGCCACCTAGGGTGGCTAAGCAGATTTTATATCTCCCGCTCTCGGGGGGGGGACTGGCCCTACCGAACTTTCAAATCTACTATTGGGCAGCTGTTCTGGTCACGATTCGGTGGTGGTTCTCCCAGCCCATACAGAATCCGGCGGTCACTCTGGAGGCAGCTATTTTGGGTTCCTATGCGGCCCTGAGCAATCTCCCGTTCCGTGGACTTAGAGCCAGCCTGACCATGACAACACTGATGCGAACTACCGTGAAGGTATGGCAGGAGGCTAGGAAAATATATGGGAAGCCCAATTTCATCTCACCCCATATGCCCCTATGGGGTAACCCTATGCTCCCCCACTTTTACAGCATACCGGATCCCTCGCTTTGGGCAAAAAAGGGAATTCTCACATTAAAACATATAGTCAAAGAGGGTAGACTTATGTCTTTCCAAGCCCTGAGGCAATCTTTCGCTATTCCGCTCTCCTTCCAATTTAGGTACTGGCAGCTGAAACACGCCTTTGAAGCTCAGTTCCCTGCCCCCCTCATTCTGGAACCGGACTCCATTGAACGGCTCTTGACTTCCAGCGTGATGGGGAAGCCCCTCTCAACACTATATCTTTACCTTACAGTGGAGTATGATACCAAATTGACCAAAACCTGGGAAAAGTGGAGGGTCGATATTCCCTCTTTGAACGAGGAGGAATGGAAGGAGTGTTTAATCTCCTACATTCCCTCCATGATAGCTGCAAAAGATAGGTTCATACAATTTAAGTTCCTACACAGAGCGTATTTCACCCCACAGAGACTGGCGCGCATTTACCATCAAAGAGATCCCAACTGTCAGAGATGTAGGCAGGAGGAGGGTACTTTCTGGCACATGGTCTGGTCCTGTCCCAAACTTCACCCCTTCTGGTCTGCAGTGGCCTCCACAATGAGCAGGGTTATAGGCTCACACTTGCCGGTTGATCCGCAGGTACTACTGCTTAGTCATTTGGAGGAAGTGGAGGGAGATAGATATAGTAAATTGTGTCTAACCTTTGCATTATACTATGCTAGGCGTGAAATCTTATTGCGATGGAAACTAGTGGAGCCTCCTACTCTGGCCTCGTGGAGAAGGTCGGTGAATATGGCACTTCCTCTTTATAGACTGACATATGAAAGTAGACAATGCCCAGGAAAGTTTGATAAAATCTGGTCCTCTTGGGTTGATGCCTCCGGGGATTCTGAACCCCCATCCCCATAACCAAGAAGTGAAACATTTTAGAGGACATCCTACATCTCGTGTTCATTTTTTGATGCTCGCCCCCCCCCCCTCATCCCCTTCCTTCCCCCTCCCCTGGTCCCCCCCCCCGCCATTCCTACTAGGTTTGACTGCATATTGGTTGCCTACTTTATTCCACCTGAAGAGGTTATTACGCTTTAATGCCATAAGAAGTATTGCTGGGTGTAATTTCTGACGTTTGCATAACTGACATGTCTGCTAAATAGTGGCTTTTGATTGAAGGCAGATCCTACTGTCACTTTTCTCATCGCATTGACTGTACTAATTTATTGTATTGTAATGCTGATTTGTTCAATAAAATCTTCTGTTAAAAAAAAAACCAGGATCCACCTTGCCTAAACTACCTCAGAATCCTCTCTCCTATCAGCAACGGAAGGGTATCAGGGATCAAATAAGGATTTACTTGGAGAAGGGGGTGTTGCGGGAAGCGAGCACGCCTAGCAACACTCCTATATATCCAGTGAAAAAGAAACCTACAGATAAGAAAGCTGCAGTTAAGTACCGGATGGTACATGATTTGCGAGCTATAAACAAAATAATCGAAGCTGATGTACCGATCGTGGCAAATCCCTACACTCTCCTTTCAGGTATTCCCAGGGACGCCAGCTGTTTCACTGTGATTGACCCGGCAAATGCTTATTTTAGCTTAAAGCTGGACGAATCATGTGTCTACCTGTTCAGTTTCACTTTCAACCAAAAAAAAAAAAAAAAATACACCTGGCTCCGCCTACCTCAAGGCCTATCTGTCTCTCCAAGCTGTTTTAAACAAGCATTAAAACAAGCGTTGGACCAATGGCGGGCACCGCCAGGTGTCACACTGCTACAGTATGTAGATCACTTGTGCTTGGCGGCAGTGACCAAGGAAGTGTGTGAAAAGGCTTCTTTGAGTTTGCTAAAAAACTTTTGGCAGAACAAAATTGTAAAATAGCTAAAGATACGCTACAGTGGTGCCAGGAAAAAGTTGTTTTCCTGGGGCACTGTATCTTTAAAGGGGGTAAAAACCTAACCTCAGAAAGGAAAGAGGTGATATGCTCATACCCCCTTACTAAGAATCAAAAGGTCTCTAAGAGCATTTTTGGGTTTGGCTGGTTATTGTAGACAATGGATCCCAATATGTCTCAAATAGCTAAACCATTGTATGCTTTAACCTCAGGTAAGGCTGTGCATTTTGAGTTGTCTGCTGAGGAGATACAGGCTGTGGAGATATCGAAGGAGGCTATAAATGGCATCTCCAGCATTGGCACTACCTGACTATAAAAAGGACTTTTACCTCTTCTGTCATGAATCAGGTAATCAGGCATTTGGAGTGTTAACACAAAAATCTGCTGATAAGCATAAACCTGTGGGATATTATTCCCAGCCTCTTGATCCTGTAATCTTAACAGCAGCACCTTGTGTGAAAGCCATGGCAGCAGCAGCCATGTTAGTGGAGAAAACTGCTGAAATTGTGTTAGGGAACACCCTGATTCTCATGGTCCCCCATGCAGTAGAGCAGGTACAGGGACATCTTAACACGAGACACTTATCTGCTGCTAGGTTAACTAAGTATGAGCTGGCTTTGCTTACACCAAGTAATATTGTCATTAAGAGGTGTGATGTTTTAAATCCAGCCACTTTCTTACCCATTCGGCCTACTCCGGTGGAGTGGGTACATGACTGTTGTCACAAAACTGAGGCCTACTATGAGCTCTCAGTGACGGTACAGGATTTTGCCCTGGAGAACCCAGAGCTGGAACTGTGGGTAGATGGTTCCAGGTATTACACTGAGAAAGGTTCCTCCGTCACTGGTTTGGCTGTGGTAAGTCAGGAGAAAGTCATTTTCCAGAGGGCTCTACCAAATCATTGTTCTGCCCAAGTGGCTGAGCTGGAGGCCTTGATAAACGCGTGTGAATTGGCGGAGGGGAAATCAGTGAATATATACCCTGATTCTCGTCATGCCCATGGTACCGTTCATGATTACGCAATTATCTGGAAAAGCCGTAATTTTTTGACATCTCAGGACAAGCCTATTAAAAACTCTGCTCAGGTGAAAGCCCTACTTGAAGCTATCACTTTGCCTGCTGCAGTTGCAGTGGTCAAGGTGAAGGCTCACACAAAAGTATCTGATGCTGTTGCAATGGGCAACCAAAGGGCAGACGAGGCAGCTAAAGCAGCTGCCTTGCTTCCCCTGGTGATGGGTGATGATGAGAGAGTGTATTTCTTGAAAGAGGATACAGGCACTCAAACCCTACAACAATTGCAAGGCACAGCATCTCAAGAGGTAATCAATACGTGGAAAAAGAACAATTGCCATTACAATGAGGATACAGGTGTTTGGCTCCATGAGGATGGGAGGCCGTGTGCCCCTCCTTCGATGTACCCTTCTCTTTGTTCTATGGCACATCTCCCTTCTCGTGTAGCCAAAGGGGGGATGGTTGATCTAATATGGAAATTGTGGTATGCACCAGGCATTGAAGAAGTAGCTAAGCAGTACTGTCAGGCTTGCTTAATTTGTGCACAATATAATCCAAGAAAAACAGGTGAGAACTCCTTTGGGTCACATTCCAAGAGCCCTGTATCCCTTCCAGAGATTACAAATAGACTACATACAGTTGCCTAAGGTAGGTTTATACAAGTATGTGCTCCCGTGTGTGGATTGCTTCTCAAGCTGGTTGGAGGCGTGGCCTATACAAAAGGCTACAGCCACAGCAACAGCAAAGAAGCTGATACAGGAAATGGTGTGTAGATATGGGATTTTTGAGACCTTAGAGTCAGATAGAGGAAGTCGCTTTACTGGGCAGGTAATGAAAGAAGTACTTGCAGCCTGTAACATTAAGCAACGCTTACACACTCCATACAGTGGTAAGATAGAAAAATACAATGGGCTATCAAAGCCAAATTGAGTAAAATTATAGCTGAGACAGAGCTAAATTGGCTTCAAGGTTTACTTATAGCTCTGTTTGCATTGAGAGCTACACCAAAACAAAAAAGCAAACTCTCTGCCTATGAATTATTATTTGGATCAGTACCAAAGACAGGCTTGTACTATCCACAGGCTTTAGCAAGATCATATGGGTCACTCACTGAGTATGTCATCGGGTTACACAGGCATTTAAAATCAATTGCACAAGAAAATATATTCATCTCTTCCAGACCCAGATCCCCTTGAAGGGACTCGTGACCTGCAGCCAGGTGACTGGGTAACGGTAAAAAAGCATCAGAGGAGGGGTCTGGATCCCAGGTGGACAGGACCCTACCAGGTGCTACTCACCACAGCTACAGCAGTGAAGCTGGAAAACAGGGATACTTGGATACATGCTTCACATTGTAAACGTGTACATGCTGCAATTGTATCTGAGCAGTAGGACCAGTTCTCCTGCCTAAGGATTCTGTGTCCTCAGCAAGACACTGCTCAGAATTTGATCATATCTCTCTAGTCATTGCAGGAACATCTAACAAGGAGTTGTGCTGTGTTTAAAGTACCCGATGAAGGATCACGAGTGCCTGGAAAAGCTTGCTGCTGCTAAGTGTCACGTGGTATGGGCTTGTGGATCGTCAAACCTATCTGAATAGAATGATCCAATTACATGAGGTGATCAGTACTCAAATCAATCTCTCTAACTGTTGGGTGTGTTCTATGATTCCCCCAAGTGTGAAAGTGTGAGACACAAACCGATAGTAGCTCTAGCAGTTACAGATCCCAATTTGTTTTATGCAATATTGACGAAAGAAACAGCCAATAGTACCCTAGCTGAGAAGCCTTGGAAACTGGTAGAAGAAAAGGGGCTGTTAGTGCAGGGAATATCAGGAAAAGGAATAGGACTAATCCTTAACCACAGTGCTTACCCAGAGATGGTTGAAATGGGGATTACTGATTATTATCAGGACCCTGGGAATGTTCAGGTTGTGGTGAATGGTTGTTTTAGCATAGAAAACCAAACTATGTGTCAGTGCCTTAAGGATTGCTCTAACTGTTTTGATGAGACTTTGAAAAGGTCATTGAAAGAGTTAAATGTAACTGATGAATGTGAGAGGGATGAGTTTACTGACTTAAATAAGTACAATCACTCTTTGAAGGAAATAGTAGATTCCCAATTGAAAATTCACCATATAAGTTTTGAAGCGAGAGTCCTACCAGCCTCATAATATTATGTGTGTGGCCGAAAAGGCCTATAAATGGCTACCAGTAAAGGCAAATGGTACTTGTGTGCTTGCTAGGCTGATTTATACTACTATAGTTGTTAATACTACAGAACTAATAGAGGCCCATAAAGGAAAAAGATTTAAGAGAGCTAAGGAAGATAAGGTGTACACTATCACGACAGCACAGAAGGATATGGAACAAATGGGGAAAAAGTACTCAGCTTCATTGTTCGGGGAGGCATTTAGGGCATGGACTTATGCCCCCTCGTTCACAGGCTGGGAACATAAAATGATTACTAGGTTAAATGATTATGCTAATGCTACTAATATGATGTTGGGACATGTTTTGGAGGCCCTAAAGGAGGAGACAGATGGTGGAGTTTTGTCTGTTTATGGGAGATGTGAATTTTTAGTTAGAGTGTGGATGGTTGATGTGTGCGGTGGCAAAATAAAATAAAAGCTTGCTTGAGTGAATAGTTGATGACTCTGTCCCATTAACTCCAGCTCATTTACCCAGTTCATGAGTGTGGCTACTCCAGCTTGTGGATGTCGGTAGAGGAGCTGGAATGGACAGCGTCTAGATCTTAGGAGGAGAAGTAAGAAACTGAAGTATTGTAACCTTCTTTTACACCAAAAGGTCTGTGGACGGGGATGAGTGTGGGAGAGTAAAGAACTTATATCTTTGCATTTCCATACTTAAAATGATAGAGGTTTTGAAGGGTATTTTGTCTTATACACCCTTAGTCCCTGTCACTTTCAGGCTGGTGGAAAAGAATGAAGATTAATGATCTGCAGTGATCAAGGGGGGGAAATGTGTAGGGGAAATTTATGATCAGTGCTGTATCACTAATATATATTTATGTTTGATGTGTTTATAAATTTAGCATATTCTGTAGGGGTGCACCGAATGGGTTTTTTGGTGCCGAAACCGATACCGAAAATGAAAATTACACTAGGCCGAAAACCGAAACCAATACCGAAACTGACCGATACCGAAAAAGGCCTTTTTTTAATATATTAAACAAAAAAATTATTTGATATATAAAATTGTGTTATATTCGTTATATTATTCATATTCAACTGAATCATGAATTTTATGAAAAGAATAGTACAATCCAGTAATGTAAATAAGTACTTTAATAAAAAGCAACACACATAAATTGGACAGTGGAGACAGAAGATAAAGTCAAATAAAATACAAAATTATAATAAATTAAAGTAACTACAGCATATCCTGCAGTGCAGACTGCAGTCAGTGCACATTGCACCATAACAAAATAAAAACAAAAACAAAAAAAACAAAAAAAACACAAACAGGCATAAAAAAATAATCAATAAATAATATAAAAATGCCTAAGACTAAGTAGTAAGATTTTTTTATTTCATTAGTTTTCAACTTAAATCAGAACTAGTAATTCAGTTCTCTCTCCATAAGGTGTCAGCGGCTGCATGTGCAATAAAAGTGTATGTGTGTAGCTGCGGGTTCCATACATAGTCATACAGTAGACCGCACTGTGTTTCGGCCCCCGGGTATGAGTGGAGACTTCCCGGGAAACAGACTAGTCTACAGTCTGGTCTACAGCAGCGGTGCTCAGCCAATCACAGCAAGCAATGTAGACTAGTCTGTGTTTCTGGAAGTCTCCGCCCATACCCGGAACACAGTGTGGTATAGTGTGTATAGTACTGGAGTATGTAGACAGCCCCAGATACAGAACATACAGTTTTGCACATGCAGCAGAGTGACAGCTTAGGGAGAGACAATGACTGACATTGTTTGGCCCAACAACAAACTATGTATAACTAAGTATAAAGAACAACTAACCATAACATAAATATGGCAGAAGGCAGTTATTCTGTTTCACAGTTTCTGTAAATATAAGTTTAGCAAATGCTAATGCTATAATAAAATTTTTATTTATTTTCAACTTGAGAACTAGTAATTTTTTCCCTAAGTTCTCTCCCTAAGGTGTCAGTGGCTGCATGTGCAATAAAAGTGTATGTATGTAGCTGCAAGTTACATACATAGTCATACAGTAGACCGCACTGTGTTCCGACCCCTGGGTATGGGCGGAGACTTCCCAAAACATAGACTAGTCTACAGCAGCGGTGCTCAGTCAATGACAGCAAGCAATGTAGACTAATCTGTGTTTCTGGAAGTCTCCGCCCATACCCGGAACACAGTGCGGTATAGTGTATAGTACTGGAGTATGTAGACAGCCACAGATACAGAACATACAGTTTTGCATTTGCACATGCAGCGGGCTGACAGCTTACGGAGAGACATAGTTTGTCCCAACAGCAACAAATTATGTATGTACAGTAGTTTAAAATCTGGAGTTCTCTCTTAATTTGAAGAAGTGCAAAAAACTGTAGAAGAACTACAATGAACAACCAACAAATGGCACAACTAGACAATTGGAACATACTAGGTAGTCAGTCATACTATGTTGTATGTTCCAATTGTCCAATAGCACAGTCCAATACCAATTCATTTACTATGTTCAACATGGCAAATGAATTGGCCTATGCTATGGATTTATAAATCTATTTCAGTAAAAGTGGCAGATTTCGCTTTAAGAACAAAAGTTGTTCAGCTTTCTCTGTACTGGTGCTTGGGGCAGATAAATATCTGCGTGCAATCTGTGCAAGCAAAGGAAAACGTTGTTTGTTGATGCGCCAGTACTCAAGGGGATTGTCGCTTCTGGCGATAGGCTGTTCAGCTAAATAAAATGTCCAGGTGTTGGGTAGCTGCAGTTGTTGTGGCACTGCTATGGACCGGGGTGCATTCATGTAAAATTTCTTCAAACATATCAGATATGGAGGGAGCGTGTTCCACTTCACTTGTATGCAACCGTTTCTTCTCACTTTCCTCTGTGCTACACCTCGAAACTCCTTCACCAGATGCTTCCACCACCCCCATTTGTGCCTGTATCATTTCCTGCTGCTTTTTCTCCATATTAAAATAATGCTCTTTCAATCGAGGATCTAGAACTGTTGCAATGCAGTACAGAGAGTTGGACTCGGTGTCTTGAAACCGGTTGGTAATGGCCTCCAGTAGAGTGGTTTTAGCCGTTTTTACACCATGGTCTGTTTCTATCTCTTTTCCTAGCAGACGCTTCAGTACAGCAATCAAGGGAATAACTTCAGAAATGGAAGCATTAGTTGAGCTTATTTCTTTTGTTAACTGTTCAAATGGAGATAGAAGAGACAAACTATTTTCAACTAACATCCACTGAAGTGCACTCAGTGTTGCCGGCAGCTCGTAATCTGCAAGCAACGCAGCTAAAACACGCTTTTGTTCAAAAAGACATTGCAGCATATAGTGGGTGCTGTACCAACGAGTGGCTACATCTTGCTGCAGTCGTTTCGGAGGCATTCCAAACTGCATCTGCAAAGCTTGTAATCTGGAATAAGCAAGCGGAGAATGCTTAAAGTGACCCACACTTTTTCTTCCTTTTGATACGATATTAGATATGGTGCGCTGACTCAGCAATCCTTCATTCACAGCCAATTGCAGCGTATGCCATACACGGTATGCTTTTAAGTTCACTGTCCTCCATTGCCTTTGCCATGTTCCGCGCATTATCTCGGACAATCAAATGCACTTTAGATTTCTCAATGTGCCAAGTGTTTTTAAAGTGTCAGATATTGCTGCTGCAGTATGTGATTCAACAAACTCACGTGCGTTAAGTAGGATGTTTTGCAATTGAAATTTGTCATCTATCCACTGCGCTGTCAGGCTAAGCATGCTCGTTGGACTGACGTCTGAACTCCAAATGTCGGTAATAAAACTGATTGCTATGACGTCGGTAGTCATGAGCTCATGAACGGGTTTTCTAACACTGCAAAACGATTCAGATAGACAGGTATCTGCAAAGTAGCGTCTGCTTGGTAGTGAGTAACGCGGCTGAATATGTTGCATGACCCTACGGAATCCAAAGTCCTCCACAACAGAGAATGGATGGTCTAATGCAATAAATTCCATAATTTTATCTGTAATGGCATGAGCTTTGGGACTGTCACTTGTACATTTTTTAACCTTTTCAAAGACTGTGGCCACAGATGGTGTTAAGCCTGAGGCACTTTTTGGAAGTGGCACTGTTTTCTTGTAATCTGCATGCTGAACTGGATGACGTGTTTTCAGGTGGTGTATCAAACCTGTTGTTGAAAAATGCCTTGGCACTGTACCCCCTCTTGAAATTTCTGCTGAGCAAAGACTACAGATTGCAAATTTGGGGTCTTTATCAGAAACTTTAAAATATCTCCACACTGCAGACATGGTCCACCTTTGCTGGTAGCGCAGAATAATAGCATAGAATGATTTTTTATAGTGGGAGTGAAATCTGAGGGGGGGGGGGAAGAAAAAAGGACAAAATCAATTTAAAAGCTAAACCCCAGGAGGCAGATGTAAAAAATATAAACTATTTTTTTTTTTTTTTTGAACGGTGCAGCTCTTGCCATGCAAGGTAGTTATGTCTGCACTGCAGTACATCCGACTTGTACCAAAAAGATAATTGAACTGATTAAATTTGATTTGAAATGGAATGGATTGCTTGCAAATTGCATGCTATTTTATTTTTTTGAGCTATTCTGTAGTATACTATAAACTTTGTGTGCTTGTTGTCATAGAATTTGTCACTTTGTCAGCGTTGTATACTAGTATTATAAGTTATGCTACACTCACATGACAGCAAACGCATTCATTTTTTAAACATGACAGTACGCAATAAATAAAATATATTATATTTATTGCGTACTGTCATGTTTAAAAAATTAATGCGCTTGATGTCATGTCAGTGTAGTATAACTATACTACGCTGACAAAGTGGCAAATTCAATGACAACAAGTGCATACATTTTATATCTACAGAATAGCTCAAAAAATAAATAGCATGCAATTGCAATCCATTCCATTTCAAATAATATTTAATCAGTTCAATTATATAAAATCTTTTTGCTACAAGTCAGATCTACTGCAGTGCAGACAGACAGACATTTTAAATACTAGTACTGCATGGCCAGAGTGCTGGCTTGCTGTTTAACAAAGGCCAAGTAGTAAGTAATATATGTTGTTTGACTGCTATAGACAGAAAGATCATCATTTCAGTTTCAGTACTATAATAATATAAATAATAATACTACTAGTTGAATTGTTTCTGTCAAGTCTAAAAAAGGCAAAATTCTCACCGGCGAATAGTAGTAATGGTAGCCATCCAGGAGGGACAGTGCCCACTCTTGTATTTGAGTATGCTATGTGCAGCCCTTTATGAAGCCTTCTATCGGGTCCCAGCAGCGTCTCTCAAGCACGAGGAGCTTCCGCAGGGAAGGTGCCAGCGTCTCAGCAGGGAACGTGCTTACGAGTGCCGCGTCTTAACCGCGAGGAACGTGCACGCCACTCACACGAGTGACGTCACCCGCTGGTTCTCCCACCGCTACTGCACAAGCGCGATTTTCGCCGCCATCATCAGCAAGAATTCTCTTTCAGCATTTTGACGAAAATGCCATTTTCGGCCGATATGTTTCGTCGGCCGAAATTTCGGTGCATCCCTAATATTCTGTATTCCTCTGTCAGCACTTCAGAAAAGTGAAGAACATGTTTTGTCTTTAGACTTTGTTGCCAGCAAGTTAAGATAACATTCTGTAGTGTAAGCTGTTGTAGATGTTAATCACATAAGTTGTGTGAATATGCAAGTCATTTTATGTGATGCGCTGATAACAATAAGTCATTGAATGTCAAATCATTGTCATACATAATAACAGCTGCTGGAAAACATTGATAAGGCAGATGGGCTGGGTGTGTACACCATGAGAGATGCATAAAAGAAGGGATGCCTGTAATGCTCATTGGGACAATGCTAGGACACACGTTCTGTGCAAAGCTCTGTTCCCCATATAAATATGCTAATAAATATTTTGAATTTGGAGCCAGTCTTGCTTTCAGGTACAGGCCCGCCCAGACTCGACCGAGTATTAGCCTCCCTTACTCGGGAGCACTCAGGTTCGGCCCCTGCTGGAATGGACCATGCAGATACCATCACTAAGAACAGATACTACACTTGATCTTAGCCAAAAGGTCGAGAACTGTATCTGAAAATTATAGTATAATACTGAGGCATACAACTATCTTCCATCTGAAGAACTTGTATGCAAATCTCATCATTAAGCTATATTCTAATGGAGATCACATGATCGTGAACCACACAACTTTGTTCCCGAATGCTGATTCAGACCAGAGCGTTTAGAGAGTTCCGTAGTGCCCTGTAGCAATGGAGTATTGAGGCTAACACTGCATCTCCTTCTAAAAAGAGTAGTTCCCTGGCCATCTGGATGTTTAATGGCTTCAATACCTTATAAGTCACTGCCTGGTAACAAGTATGCAGATTAAGAGTTCAGGTTTCATATTGACTTTCCTGATCTGCATGCTTGTTTCAGGTTAATATCCTTAAACAGTGGTTCTTAACCCCATCCTCAAGTACCCCCAACAGGCCATGTTTTGGGAATTTATCTTAGATAAAATAGCTGTCCAAAATACCAAGCCATTGACTCTGATTTAAAGCACCTGTGCAAGATAAAGGAAAATCTGCAAACATGACCTGTTGGGGGTACTTGAGGACAGGGTTGAGAACCACTGTCCTAAAGCACTGATGCCAGAGACAGCTAGCAAACTAGCATTTTCAGGGGGTCTGCAATGACAGTCCCCATATTTCTCAGTACAAACTGCCTTTAAGCAGTCACACAGACCAAGGGCCCTGACTTGTGAAGTCACTGACAAGAAAACGAGCAGTAGCATCAACATGCACAGATGTTGCAGCATACATTCTTTTTACTGACATGTGAAGCAAATGGATCACTGAGGGACTTGTGTAGTATACACCAAACAGTCTCTTGAGTAGAGATGAGTTTGGGTGTCCTCCAAACTCATCACTCCTGCTTTTTTCTACGCCAATGAACTGAGGGTCAGGCCAAGCCACCTGAGCTGTGGAGTGGGGAATGACCAGACCTGATCACTGAAGTACATAAAAGTAGGAGTTCGGGTTAGAGTTGAGTTTGGAGGACACCCAAACTCGTCTTTGCTCTTCAGCATTCCGGTTTATAAGACCTGAATGTTCTCTATTACAAAACAGGTGTGATATAGCCATTACATGGTTTCAGCAAGGTACAGTTTACCACTTTTTATATACATAAATACAAAGATAAGTAATTCATTGTATTAAACATATTCGCATCCATAAAAGGAACACATATGTTTCAGACAGTCAACAATGATGCTAAAACTAGAAACTTCTGATCTGCCTAAAATAAAGTGTAATTAAGAGCAAACATTTTTTTGTTTTATTATTTAAATTGAAGGGTTAGAACCACTGTCAGATTTGTATTGTTGTGTGTATCCCCATTAGGCGATTTCCATTCTCTAATTATCCTGATTACCAATATCACCAGGAATGCAGGTGAGGGTAAATCCAAAATTTTGAGTTGCTACCAGAACAGGTACAGGGGAAATCTTCCAATGGGGACACATGTTCATGCGACAACTATCTAAGGCTTGGTTCACACCTATGCAGTTTGCTTTTGATCTGTTTCTGCAGTGCTTTTTGCGGTTCATTTTTGCACACGTGTTTGCAACAGATTTTTCGCTAGTTTTTTTAAGCATTTCGCTTTTTTTTTTGGTAAACTTGCAGCAAAAACGCACTACATACTTTTTTGCAACTTCTTCATTGAAGTCTTTTGAACCAAAAACATAGACGTGAATGTGTCCCATAGGAAACCATGTTAAATGGACAGAAGTGCGTTTCTGCAAAAAGCATTAAAAACCGCATAGGTGTGAACTAAGCCTAAGAGAGGCTTAACCTCACATTGAAAAAATATCCTCTCACTTTCTGGCAAGTGTACAGGAAAAGAAGTAAAGTTTCCCTAAAGAGACAGATGGCAAAGTGACTGATAGCAGATTTAGTCTAGGATCACATTCCTGGCACACAAGAGAAACACCCTGCTCTTTAGCACATGCACAAAAGGTGCCATTAAATATTATTGGCACCCCCATGCATTGCCACAGATTGTCAAAAACTAGAGTTAGACTTACCGTTAACTCTGTTTCTAGGAGTCGTCCAGGACAGCACTAGAGAGATAAGCTCCACCTCCGGAGGCAGGAAACACATTCAGATCTTTAAAGGGTGGCTTCTGTCCCTCTTCCTCAGTCTTTAACCAAGAACTTCCCCCCGGAACGGCTTCTGTAACAACAAAAACACTCGTCCAAAGTTATAACAGCATATAGAGAGGGAATCCCCGCTGTCCTGGACGACTCCTAGAAACAGAGTTACCGGTAAGTCTAACTAGTTTTCTCTAGTTGTCTGCCCAGGACAGCACTAGAGAGGATCAATGAGAACTTACCAGATTGGGGGGGGGGGGGGGGGTGGGGACAGGGTCCAATCTATAATGCTTCATGAAAGTCGAAGTAGCTTGACCATGTTGCTGCTTGACAGATTTGTTCTGGTGTCGCTCCACCCAAGAAGCCAATAGTGCCCGTGTGGAGTGAGCCATGGGGGAAAAAGGGACATTCCTTTTTTAAAATCTTGTAAGCTTCCTCAATAGCCTGATTAATCCACCTTGCGATTGTGCCTTATGAAGCTTGGGACCCCAATTTTTTCCCTGAATGTAAAATAATTAGATCATTGGATTTTCTAATGCTTTTCAACAATTCCAGATACCGTAAGACACAGGCTCTCACATCCAGTTGGTGGAATTCTGTTTTGTTTAGATTGGTGGGTGACCCACAGAATTAAGGCAAAACAATTTCCTGAGTCCTGTGGAATTTTGACACTACTTTAGGCACCAGCCTGTCTTCAAAGATTTGCAGAGAAGGCTCCTTAATGGAAAGTGCCTGAAGCTCGCTAATGCATCTAGCTGTGGATATGGCCACTAAAAAGACAGTTTTGAGCGTGACCCATTTTAAGGACAGCTCTTCCTTTTGTGACCATTTTATCCAACCTTGCAATACTGTCGACAGGTCCCATTCTGGCAGAATCTTGAACAGAACAGGTCTAATCCTGGCTAACCCCTTAAAGAACCTGCTAACTGGCGGGTCTAACGCCAGGGCTTGCTATAGAAAAAAAAAAAAACACCACAGACAAGGCCGAAACCTGCACTTTTAATGTGCTAACGGCCAGTCCTTGATCCGCACCGTCTTGTAAAAACTCCAAGACAGCTGGGGATATCTGCAGATACCTTCTTGGTATCTAACCATGAACAGAAAACTTTCCAAAATTTAACATACATTGCTTGGGTTACTTTCTACTAGAAAGAATTGTGTTTACCACCCTGTCCGAGAGCCCCTTAGAATTCAGGAGGCTTTCTTCAGAAACCAAGCTGCCAATTTTAGAGTCTGTATTTTTGGTAGCAGAACTGGGCCCTAGGACAGCAGATCCTTCCTCTTGGGTAGCATGAGGGGAGGCTCCTCTTTCAGACTTAACAGTGTGGAAAACCACAGCCTTTTCAGCCAATACGGGACCACTAGTATCATTGTGGTACGCTCTAGAACAAATTTCCTCAGGACCAGAGGAATAACTTTGAATGGGGGAGGGAGGCGTAAACAAATGGGAAAGTCCCACCTCTTGGCCCCTACTTCTTTTTCTAGTGAGAAGTACACCAGAACCTTGGCATTTGATTTGTTGGCGAACAAGTCCACCTCTGGGAGTCCCATTTCTCTATTAGCTGGAAGATATCCTTTTTAGTGACCATTCTGACTCGTACACTTGGTGACGGCTCAGAAAGTCCACCAGGTGGTTGTCCACTCCTTTTAGATGGACTGCGGATATTGACTTCAGATTTCTCTCGGCCCAAAACAAGGATGACCCTCGTTAGTCTTATTAAGGATGGACATCTTGTTCCCCCTTGCTTAAGAAACTGCTACCCCGCTGTCCGAGAGGACCTGTACGTGGTGACCTTTCAGCTCTCTGGCAAATGTCTTTAGCACTTCCCAGATCACCTGCAACTCCCTCCAGTTGGCTGATCTTTGGGACTGCACTTTCTCCCAGCGCCCTTTTGCTATTCTTGACCCCCAGTGGGCCCCCCAGCCCCAAGCACCAGCGTCCGTGGGGACACGGACGGACACTGGAAGACACCATAATAGACCCTGCACAAGGTTCTCTTCGTTCCTCCACCACCACAGAGACCTCCTGGTCTTTGGAGATAGGCGGAAGGTCGTGTCCAGCGATTCCTGCGCTCCGTCCCAACTGTTCAGGATATTGGCCTGGAGACACCTGAAATGGACCCTTGCCCAGGAATTGTTGCTACCAGGACCCGACATAGCTGAGCGGAGGGAAATTGCCAGATTGTTCTGAAAAAAGGCTGCAGTCGCCTTCACCTTTTCTACCTTCCCCTTTGTGAGATAGATCTTCTGCGTTACTGAGTTCACCAAGAACCCCAAGTACTGTAAGATCTGTGTCGGGGTTCAGTTCGACTTCCCCCTGTTTATCAACCACCCCAGTTTTTTTAGAAAGGAAATGGCCACCCGCAGATCTCCTTGTAATTGGAGCACGGAGGGGGCAAAAAAATAAAAGATCGTCCAAATATGGGATGACCGATATCCCTTTCAGTCTCAGAGGAGCCAGTGCCTCCGCCAGGATTTTTTAAAAAATCCTGGGGAATGAGCACAGGCCGAATGGTAGGGCCCCGAATTGAAAATGTCGGACTGCCTTCCCCATTGGATTGCCACCCTCAAAAATATTTGAGATTCCTCGTGGATCAGGACAGGTAGATAGGCTTCCCTCAGATCGAGGGAGGCCATGAAGCAATCTGGGGGAAGAATTGACTTCACTGAAAAGATTGTTTCCATCCGAAATTTTTTGTAGGCCACCCAGTTGTTTAGTAACTTCAAATTTAATAATATGCCCGAAGGTTTCTTTACTACGAAAATGTGAGTAGAAACTGTGGTTTACTTCTTGCTGTGGCACTGGAACAAGAACCCGCTGGTCTACCAAGTCGCCACTTTGTGACAACAAGGCCGTCGAGTTCCCCGATTTTATTCTCAGTATAAATGCGTTTGGGGTAGTCTTTTCCCACTGTGGGAGGAACTGCCCCAATCTCCCTCCCACGGGAACCAAGTCACTGGGATTTAGTGTTTTTTTTTAGGAGAGGAAAACAGGAGACCTTTCTGTTTTCCCCTTCCCCACTGTTTTTTTGGGGTTGACCCCTTAGAGGGTCTGTCCCTGTGACGGCCCTTGTCTTTGGGGACGAAAAAAAAAACCTTTCCCTGGGGCTTTCTTACTTTTGATGGGGAAAGCCTTTTTCTCATCTGCAGTACGGTCTAGAACTTTTTCTAGATCCTGCCCAAACAAGAGGTCTTCTAATGGGATGCCATGCAGCCTAACCTTTGAGACCGGGTCCCCCGACCAGGATTTTAACCATAACGCTCTGCGAGAGGAATTTATAAGGGCAGCGGTCTTCGCCGATAGCTTGACCGACTCAGCAGATGCGTCTGCCATATAGCCTGCTGCTTTGTGCAGCATGGGAAGGGTATCCAAAATTTCCTTCCTGGAGGTCCCACTTTCCAAATGTCCTTGTAATTGGTCCAGCCACACCTCCAAATTACGAGCCACTATTATTTAGCCATTGCAGGTTTTATATTTGTCATGGCTACCTCCCATGACCTTTTCAGCAGTACCTCCATCCTCTTGTCCATGGGTTCCCTAAGGACACCCATGTCCTCAAGGGCGAGGTCTGTTGATTTGGTACACTGGGAAAAGGCTGCCTCCACTTTGGGCACTTTGTTCCAAACACAGGTGGAATCCACCAGTGCACTGTGTATAGGAAATACCCCGTTTTGATCTTCTTTCAGGTTCTGATGATACATCTGGTCATGTAGGGACAAGGAGACCTGCTCTTCTTTAATCTCTAGCGTCTCGTAGATCACTCCCAATAAGGCATCCACCTCCTCTAGTGAGAGCCTCTATCTGGGTGAACTTGTCCCTTGGCTCGGAATATCTTTGGATGATGCCACCTCACTTGGCTCATCCAAAGAATCTGATTCCTCTCCCCCCAATTCGTCACCCACCTCTGAGGCTGAAGCGGGAGGAACTGCGGCTGGTTGTTTTGGGGTTTCAAGGTTTTCCAGCATCGACTTAATGGCCTTCATTTATTTCTGAACACCAGAAATCAATTCCTTGCAAGCCCCCGTTGCCTCCTTGTAAACCAAACGGGGGGACCAAGATGCCTGCCACCTTTCCAGGTATTGCAGACCTCCTTCCCCCTCTCCCATAGGCAGCTCCCAGGGGAAGGAGAGCTAAATCCAGCCTCCTCCTCCGGTGGAAGAAACACAAAGACTGAGGAAGAGTGACGGAAGCCGCCTTTTAAAGATCTGAATGTGTTTCCTGCCTCCGGAGGTGGGGCCTCTCTAGTGCTATCCTGGACATACGACTAGAGGAACCCACGTTTTCAGGTGCATGAAACTGCATAATGCTGCAACACCATGCAGTTCCATATAGCGCAAATTTACAAAAGGGGTAGTAAACTTCTTTCCCCGCTTTTCTGTGTGTAGGGCAGCCCATTGAAATGAATGGACTGCCCTACATGCACGCAGCCGCATAGCTGTGAACCAAACCTTAATCCTCCCTTACTCTATCCAAAATGAAAAAAAAAAAAAAAAAGGGAAGAAGTGTGCTTTTAGATATACTTTAACTGTGGGGGTAACGAGCAGTGTAACTTGCCTTCCAAATGGACAAATTATGAGGGTGTTTGTTCCACATGTATGGATAGTGGATGGAGCCATCTGTAAACTGATTCCCTGCTAAATCAGAGCCAGGTGGTACAGATGTTAGTTTTGTGACATCTGTGTCCATTAAAGTGGTTCTAAAGGCAGAAGGTTTTTATCTTAATTCATCAAGATAAAAAACCTTCTGTGTGCGTAGCAGCCCCCTCAGCCCTCCTAATATATACCTGAGCCCCATCTCGATCCAGCGATGTTGCACAAGAGCCTCGGCTGTCCGGGGGCTCTCCCTCATTGGCTGAGACAGCAGCAGGAGTCATTGGCTCCCGCTGCGATCAAAGTCAGTGAGCCAATGAGGAGAGAGTGGTGGCTATCCCCATAGTGAGCTGCTTGCTGTGGGGGCACTCAGCAGGAGGGAGGGGTCAGGAGCACCAGCGAGGGACTCGAGAAGAGAAGGATCTGGGCTGCTCTGTGCAAATCCACTGTTCCAAGCCTCATCCTCATCACTTGATCCCTGCATTGCGCAGTTGGTGAAGGATGCTCTGGCGCCTTTTATTGCAGACATTGTTAGTATGTCATTTGCTACCGGGGTCGTTCCATGTGTTCTGAAGCAGGCAGTGGTTATACCCCTGCTAAAGAAAGCTAATGTGGAGCATACCATGTTGAGCAACAATTGTCATATTTCCACCCTGGCGTTTTTGGCTAAAATCATGGAGCGAGCTGTGGTATGGCAACTTCAACCTCACCTGGAGTCTAATAAAATTTTTGATGACTTCCAGTCAGGATTCCGACCTGGGAGAGGTTCAGAAACAACCCTGGTAAAAGTGCAGGACAATCTACTCTTGGCCTTGGATGCGAATGAAGCTTCGGCCTTGGTACTTCTGGATCTGGTCGACAGCTTTTGACACCATTGACCATTCTATACTTGTGGATAGGCTGAAGATGGTGGCGGGAATGGATGGCATAGCTCTGGCATGGGTTGCCTTGTTCCTGCAAGACAGGGTTCAGAGGGTAAAGGTGGGACCATTTTATTCCTCTGATAGTTCCCTGGTCCCATGAGGATCGGCTTTATCTCCGATCCTTTTTAACAATTATATGAGGCCGTTGCTGTACATCATTCGCCGTCACAAGCTCCCGTTCCAGGTCTATGCTGACGACACCCAGATCTACTTCAAATTATCCAAGAAAGGGGAGGATCAGGTCATGCTGGCCTCTTGCTTGGAGGAAATCCAATCCTGGATGGGTGCCAATTATTTAAAACTAAATGGCACCTAAACAGAATGCACCATTTTCAGTAACCAGGCGTATTCCAACTTGTTTCCGTCCTGGCCGGAATCTTTTAAACCTTTTCCGATTCCGGACACTCAGGTCTGGGACCTGGGTGTCATCTTTGACTCTAGGTTAAACCTGCGCCCTCGGGTAAATCAGGTGGTGAGCTCATGCCATTTCTACCAAAGACTGCTGAGGTCGACTTTTTGCTATATCGCAGACTCTGATAAGATCGCCATGGTCAATGCCATTATCAGCCGTCAACTGGACTACTGCAATGCTCTGTACCTGGGTTTGCCTGCTTGTACCATCTACAAGCTCCAGTTGATTCAGAATGCCGCAGCTAGGTTATTGATGGGTGCTGGTCGTCGTGACCACATTACTCCATCTCTTAGATCCCTGCATTGGCTGCCCATGAAAGAACGTGTTCTGTTCAAAACTGGATGTCCTGTCCATAAGGCATTGCATAGACGTGGCCCAGAGTACCTGAAGGAAAAATGTATCAAGTATGTGCCTACCCGGTCTATGAGATCGGCGAACTTGGCCATATTAAAGACTCCAAAATTTAGAAAGAAAACATGCGGAGGGAGAACAAGTGAAGTACAAGGAGCTGAATTTTGGAACTCCTTGCCTCTGAAACTGAAACTTGAGAAAGACTTTCTGAAATTTCGAAAGAAATTGAAAACCAAACTCTTTGTACAAGCTTTTGGAGTCACCTAATTTTACTGGGGTGTATTGGACAGACCCACAGGTTTGATTTTGTACGTTGTCATGCTGGTATGATGGCTCTCTTAAAGTCTTTTAAAGTCAATGTCTTTTGCGCATCGAGGCCTTCGGGTAAGACTGCGTAGGTTAAGCATTTTAATAAATAAATAAGGTAAGTATAACATGTGTATTATTATAAAAAAAAAAAAAAAAAAAAAACACACGCGCTTTAAAAGTTTTGCCTTCCTGACGTTTAACTGACCCATGTTAGGTCTGTGGACAGGCATACGTAAATGAATACCTCAGATATGTCACATACACAGACCTTTTCCATTTTTTTTTCAGACCTAGACAGACTCAGAGGTGATTCGATGTAAATGAACGCATGACCATTTATATATGCCAGTTTATAGACTAATATGGAGCTTCTGTTCCGATCTGCCTGAAAACTGACAGACAGATCTGATTTGACTGCCAATGCAAACTATGCATTCAGTTACAGTCTAAAATAAATACCACAGATTCAGCCTAAAGCACATTTATTCTGGATGTTAGAGACATATTAGCCCTTACCAACAGGGATGAGCTCAGGTGTGTTCAGACACAAGTTCAAGCCTGCATGAACTATCACGTCAGGAAGCTGTCACTGCAAACAGCGGTCTAGGCACCATCTGCACATTTACACACCCCCTTCTATATGTGGGGCTGGGAATGCTATGGCCACTAAATGATTGGTTGTCCACAGTGACAGCTTCCTGGCAGGATAGCTCCTGCAGGTTTGGAGCACACTTAAGCTCATCCCTACTTACCAACACTACATATGTAAGCTATGGCTTGGGCAAAGTCAAGTTTTGGAATTAAGATGAAAGTGTAATCAGCTGGGTTGTAGAAGGGGAAAAAGAAACAAAACAACCCTGGTGAAAATACTACAAAGTTTACTGCTGTCTTCTTCAGACAGAAGGTTCTGACATCTAGCTCTCATAGTGTGGAACAACAAATATGTAGGACACAGATTTCGGTTTTGGCTTTTACATACCTTGATTCCAGTTAACTCCTTCCATACTGACAGGAATAATGGGGACAACGAGGACACAATCAGTACGCTGGTAAACCTCCTCTTGATCACAGCAGGGTGGTCTCTGTATGGAAAAAATAAACATGTATAAGTGGACAGTTCATCAGTCACATCTCAGTCTGGAATCAAGGGAAAGTTTCCTCTCACTTCCTGACAAGTATCTAGTTTCATGTAGACTAATCTCTGTCCCCTCTATGGTCTCCATATTGTTACCCCAGCGGCCCTCCTACAGCCATACCTGGGAAGGTCACTCTTCCACACATACAAGCTGCCTACATAAGAACATGCCAGTGTGAGACAGCAGAGTATAGACACCCTGCACAGCCCAGAGCCAGGATCCCCTTCATGATCCTCAGACATGGCTGCCACAGCTAGTAGCTACAGTGATAGATGAGAGCAAGCCTCCTCGGCATCCCTTTAGATGGGGGATGTTTCATGCTCTTCCCTGCTAGCCACTAGGGAACAGATACTTTTAACAGTGACTCTGTTTTGAGAGCATTTGGGGGCTGCCATTTCTGACCTCTGCTTTAACAATGTTAGTTTGCTGTCATGCTGATGCATGGTACAAGTCTTTGACCTGTACCAAATATAGAGATTCTGGCACTTTTCTATCCTGGTAAAAGCTAGGTTCACACAGGCAGTAGTTTCTACCCCCCTCTGAAAAGCAATCTGCATTGGATTGCTTTTCAAGAGAAGTATAACTAAATGGGTTTACTTCCTCTTTGTTTTCCTGCAAAGGTAAAGCATAATGGGCTACTATGCATCGCATAGTAGTCCATTATGTGTCACTTACCTGAAACCGAAGCCTGCGATGTCCCCGATTTCCTTGCCGGCTGGAAGCGTCCATCTTCCTTCCGGGGTCGCGGACTCCGGCTCTGTGACTGGCCGGAGTCACGTGCGCACGAGCCGCCAGTCACAGTATGACCTTTACGTGGAACAGCACAACGTGAGATTTCTAAAGTGCGCAAAGTCCAAATAGGTAGGCGCATGCGTAGAAGAAATCCTTGTACGGGGAATTGTAAATATCTTCTAAACTGTGTAGGAGATATTTACAGCACCTACAGGTAAGCTTTAATATAGGCTTACCTGTAGGTAAAAGTGTGTTGTAAGGGTTTACAACCACTTTAAGGGGGCATGTGCTATGCCTACATGTTTTTGCTATTAGGTGTCGCTCATTCCCATCTCAAAAAGTTGGGAGGTATGGTTTTACTCCCTTTCAACCGCACTTATAAATATAACAGGGACAGGGATGGGGGAATTTGAACAATGTAATATTTGTGAGAGAAGGTCCACTTTAAAGTACTTTTACATTAATGGAAATACTTTAATGTGCACAGTCTGGTTAATGTTAAAGTAGAACTAAAGGCAAAAATCTTGCTTCACCTTTAACGATAAATAGGATTAATAGAGAGGGTGACTTTCCCTAAAATAAGACTAATAGGTGTTAAAAACCCATCTCCTGCCTTTGGTTCTATAAATATATAAGTGATATAGCCAAACTAAGTGTAAATCAATGGTAATTAGCTATAGCTGTGTACTGTACTGACACCTCTTCTCCTACTATGTTCCGATACAGGAGGCACAGCACACTCCGTGCCTCGCAGGGAGGAGGAGGGGGCAGGCACGCCCAAACGAAAGCAGGGGATGCCGCTTTTGTGTATTAACCGGCTTCTTCTTCCTGGAACAGCCCACCGTTTGGGATCACACAGCCATTGGCCAAATGAGAGCGCTTGCTGTATTTTCATTGTTTGAGAGGGTAGGCTGACGTTGCTTGAAAGGGATTGGAGCAAGTACTGTATTCTAATTGGTTCTTACATTAAGCCTCTTTTCTGGTGCAGTGGGCTAACTATTGTGGGGAAGATTTACAAAGCTGAATTCTTATTGGTTATTGCCGTGTTTGTCATATGTCACAGTTTTCGAATGCCGGTGTTTCGTCGGATTAGGCAACTCCTCAGAATGTCTAACAGAAGTGACGTTTCGTTGCCGCCATCTTGCTACACCCACCACAATAAGGCTACACCTAGAAGGGGGTGTAGCGTCACATATGGCGACCCATCACATTTCGCTACCCGCTGGAGTGCGCATGCGCGACGCCGCCATATGCGTTCCAACACTTTTACGACAAAACACCACACCCCTCGCGGGCTCGCTTCGCTTGCCACACTTCAGGCACGGCCTCCCTTCGCTAGGCGTAATTATAGTCTAATGCTATGTCCACTTGGATGGTGGGGCTTGAACCTGGACTTGGGGTGGAGTTTTGTCGTAAAAGTGTTGAAACGCATATGGCGACGTCGCGCATGCGCACTCCAGCGGGTAGCGAAATGTGATGGGTCGCAATATGTGACCCTACAGGGGCAAGCGTATATTTTGTTACACCCACCAGAGTTGTGCATTTTACACTTTTTTTTTAACAGTAAACTCAGTTTATATATCGAAATACAGTACTTAGAACTCTGTGTTAATGTTTAGATGTTGAATTTTAAAAGCAGCAAACCTCTATCGTATTAGCAATCCTATGAGATTAGCAGGCTTGCCGCTGCTTTTAAAATTCAACATCTAAACAGTCAGATGGAGTTCTAAGTACTGTATCCTACTATTTAAACTCAGTTTACTGTTAAAAAAATAAGTGTCAAATGGAAACACCGGTGGGTGTAACAAGATGTCCGCTTGCTCCCTTCTCAGTGTATCCTTACTGTAGAGAAGTGCGGGGTGTAGCAAGATGGCAGCAATGGCACGTCACTTTTGTTACACATTCTGACGGGTCGCCAAATCTGATGAACCACTGGTGTTTCGGCAGATTAGGTGACCCGTCAGAATGTGTAACAGAAATGACGTTCCATCGCTGCCATCTTGCTATACCCCACACTCCCTCACAGTAAGGATACATGAGAAGGGGGAAAGCGGACATCTTGTTACACCCACCAGAGTTTTGCATTTTACACTTATTTTTAACAGTAAAGTGAGTTTATATAGTGGAATACAATACTTAGAACTCCGTCTGACTGGTTAGATGTTGCATTTTAAAAGCAGTTGGCAAGCCTGCTCATCTCATAGGTTTGCTAATCTGACAGAACACCTTTGCTTTTAAAATTCAACATCTAAACATTCACACGGAGTTCAAAGTACTGTATTTCACTATATAAACTCACTTTGCTGTTAAAAATAAGTGTAAAATGCAAAACTCCGGTGGGTGTAACAGGATGTCCACCTCCCCCCTTCTCAGTGTATCCAGACATCCCAAGTCTTCCGGGAGACTCGCGCATTTCGGATGCGGCTCCAGGACACCCCCAAGCGCTGTGCGATATTCCGGCTGCCTGGCCTAGCAACCAATGTCGTCACAGCCACGTTCAAAGCTCCTCCTCCGCACCTAGTGCTCTCCACAGGAGCACCGCGTAACAGGGGAAGCATGCATTTTTCAGTGAGGTGGTGTGCTGCTGGGCAGGGTGCTGTGCCGTGCCCACACAAGACAAGAAACATTGTCGTGACAGATCCCTCACCTAGCAGCTGAAGAGGTGCTCTCATTGGAGACTCACTCCGTATTGAACATCCCAGAGGTGGAGCCTGCAAGGCTTTGTCATGCAGTTTGATGGGGTGAGAGAGTGAGTGTGACCTTGGAGATAATCACTCCCAGGCCCAGCCCACCTTCTTCTGCTGGTGCACGTGTGAGCTGCAGTGTGAGAGCAACATGGAGATAAGTTCTGTGGCTGCAGGATCTCATGTAAATCATTTTCAGGATGTGACTCACTGCAGATCATTGCCATAACTCACTGCTAGAAGTAAACAAGTCTACAAATGCCAGTATCTCCTTTTTTTTGCAGCACAGCAGTGAACTGTGAGAAATTAGGGTTTAAACTGCACTTCCCAATTACTCACAATCAGGACAGTGCTACTAGATCGAAAATCTGTTGTTAGATGAAAAACATCTAACATCTCCTTTTTTCATGTAGCAATGCCCTGACTGTGAGAAATTGGGCTTATCAAGAATTCACTGTCCCATCTTCCTCCATGTTTGTAAAAAGCAGCAATGTGCAACCCATGAAACAGGTCTGCCCTGACATTCCGCTCAGTGACACACTGCATCTGGAGTCAGGCTGTGGATGGAAAGTGTCAGCCCCCCTCCCTCTCTGTCCACCACCCTCTCTCTCTCCCCCTACCTGTTTCAAGCATAAACACCGCACATACTCCTACCACCATGACCACTTCAAATCACTGAAGATGTTAGAGTGTTCCTTTAATATCTCTCAGAAGTAAACCTCTGTATACTGATTCCATCTCATTTGATCATCCTCTAGTTGTGTTAAATTTGGGGGGGGGGGGGCGCGGGGCACACCTCCCTGAAATTAGTTTGCGCCTTCATGGGCACTGGTATAGCTGCATTTAATTGGCACTGACAGGCTGCATTTAATTGGCACTGGTAAGATTGCATTCTATAGGGGGGGGGGGGGGGGGTCGGCCCTGGCACGAAGCATCACCTCCCTGAAATGAGTTTGAAACCTCCCTGAAATGAGTTTTTGCAGGTTGAGATGTCTGTGCATAATTACTAAGGATGAGCTCCGGCATGTTCGCACAGCCCACGTGCGGAGGCTGCCAGGAAGTCGGCACTGCGCTGTGCTAATCACAGGCAGTGAGACATTTCCCGATCTCTGCAGCAGCGCATCGGGACAATGTTTCACTGCCTGTGATTAGCGCAGCGCAGTGACGACTTCCTGGCGGGCTCTGCACGTGGGAACATGCCAGAGCTCATCTTTAATCTTTACTATGGAGGAGTGCGGGGTGTAGCATACCTTACAACTTTTTGAGATGGGAACGAGGGACACCTATTAGCAAAAGGTATGTAGGCATAGGACACACCCCCTGCTACACTCCTTCAAAGGAGAATTCTACAAAAAATGATTTGTTTAACCCACAAGTGCTTTTTGTTTTTCCCACTACTATTTCTTTTTACTGGTTATTGACATTTACAAATGCAGAAATTTAGAAGTTGGATGAAATGTTTAGCACTGGGAAACACTTTTTGAAGGATAAATAGTGAATTTTATATGCTGCTCTATAGAGATCAGACAAAAATGAGGGACAGAGGGACTTTGTTCTAAATCGGAGACAGTCCCTCAAAATCAGGGACAGTTGGGAGCTATGCTGTAGCAAGATGGTAGCAAAGGAACGTCACTTCTGTTACCATTTCTGACGGGTCGCCATATCTAAGGGAACACCAGTGTTGTAAAATCCTCAACTTATGAAAATCTTCGACCTTGTCACTTCCGGTGTGGCTACGTCAGTAAACAACTGTTCGCATGGCTTCATCGCATCTTTACTGCGCATGCGCAGACGCTGTTTTCGGGTCCAGAAAAATTATAGACTCGAGGGGGCGGGCAGAGCAGCGAGTTGCTTAATCACATCAGCGGCAGCACCGCATCTAGCCCCGCCCCTAACACGCCCCTAGGCTGCTTTGGAGAAGGGGGGAGGGCCCCATGCATAAGCAGAGTATTTTTCAGGGGAGATCGGATTGATACATCGGTGCCAGTGGGTGGGCCAAGGTCTGTGCTTCAAGAGGGGGGCAGGGCCGTGAATAGCTATGTACAGTATCTCCCAAAAGTGAGTACACCTCTCACATTTTTGTAAATATTTTTTCATGAGACAACACTGAAGAAATGACACTTTGCTACAATGTAAAGTAGTGAGTGTATGGCTTGTATAACAGTGTAAATGTTCTGTCCCCTCAAAACAACTCAACACGCAGCCATTAATGTCTAAACGGCTGGCAACAAAAGTGAGTAATCCCCTAAGTAAAAAATGTCCAAATTGGGCCCAAAGTGTCAATATTTTGTGTGGCCACCATTATTTTCCAGCACTGCCTTAACCCCCTTGGGCATGGAGTTCATCAGAGCTTCACAGGTTACCACTGGAGTCCTCTTCCACTCCTCCATGACGACATCACTGAGCTGGTGGATATTAGAGACCTTGCGCTTCTCCACCTTCCATTTGAGGATGCCCCACAGATCCTCAATAGGGTTTAGGTCTGGAGACATGCTTGGCCAGTCCATCACCTTTACCCTCAGCTTCTTTAGCAAGGCAGTGGTCGTCTTGGAGGTGTGTTTGGGGAAATAGGAAGTTTGGGACTTTGAGTGAGGCCATAGACATGGTGGAAATAGATAAAGTAAGAGTACACATTTATTGTCATAAGAGTCATAAAACATGTCAAATAACAGGAACCACATGGGTGAGACAACATTATAGAAATGTAATTTCATGTTTGTTCACATACACTATTAAAAGTGTGCGTGCAATACAGGCAACTAGGGTACATCTGGGTCTGGTAGCCAAGTGCCCCGCAATGGTCTGAATTGATAAGTCAATGCATTCCAATGAGTTCAAAATGGTACATAAAGTATATAACAACACTTGCAAAGGAGACAATGAGACCACAGTAAAGTACAAAATCAAGTTAAAACAGAAAAAAAAAGTCAAAATGATCGAAGTGTAAGGAAACATCCCAAAATGCCCAGAATGGATGATTGAGTAGGGGCTGGTATGTGCATCCCAAACAATGCCCGACGCGTTTTGTGTATATTACACTCATCAGGGGCGGGTGCTAGTAGTGTATCTACAAAATATGATAAAATAGAATTAGTGGGATATATTGGAACCTACCGAGAAGAAAGGTGGGTAAGTATAATCAAAATGCTTACAAGAACTCGCTGTAGTGAGGTATGAAGGGTATGGAACCAAGGTCAACCAATCTTTGCCGGGAGCTGAGGTAACGGAGCAGCGTGCTGACAGGGCGTACATCCGGAAGCTCCCCAAGACACAGGACACAAGTTGGGAATGTATGGTAAGACTAGATTTTACACCGTTGGTGACTACCAGGGATGGTCTGAAAAGATTGAATGTCATAGTGTAAGAATGTCCATTCATCTAAAGTTGAAAAGTGATGCATGGTTTACAAGATAACAGACCCTAGTACCCTAGTAGGGGATAACTTACTGGTGTCTCAGCGTGGAGTGAGGGGATAGGATAGACTGCAGCATCCAGTGTGGGAAGACAACAGGGAACTGCGCCCAGGGAGGCCGGATATAAACAGCCCTGCACACGTGCACGCTGACTCCCACCAGCGTCACGCTAGCACAACAGAAATGGGGAGGAGCTCCGATGCCGGCGGTCAGGACCGCCCACAACCGACGCTCGTTTCCCCAGCTGTGTCGGCTCCGATGGTAAGGTCACCTGCTCGACGTGATGGCGTCAGGCAGTGACGGCACACGAGAGGCAGGATGCGTGGCGCTTATGCGCTGTGAACCGCCCTCCCTCCCACATCCATCCTCCGCCACACAGGTGGGCGGGGAGGAGGGTGAGGGGGCTGGGGCACGCAGAGCGCATCGCAGCTCCCGGCAATAGACAAAGAAAGCCCTGGACATACCAACCTCAGTGTGGGTTCTCACAATTAAAGTGTCTGTACCGAAAATTCTCACAGACAAAAAGGAAATCTCTATCTCTAAAACACAAGCCCGGACATAGTGAGTCAATGTCAGGGACTTGAACATATCACACCCGGATGACATGGAAAAAGAGGGGCTGTCAATCCAGTCTCAGGACCTCCATCCCTAATACGAGAACAATGAGGAGGGTTGTGGGACTTTGTATGAGGCACATATAGGATGTGCCTCCATCCCTAATTCAAGGAAAATAGGAAGTTTGGGACTTTGAGTGAGGCCATAGACATGGTGGAAATAGATAAAGTAAGAGTACACATTTATTGTCATAAGAGTCATAAAACATGTCAAATAACAGGAACCACATGGGTGAGACAACATTATAGAAATCTAATTTCATGTTTGTTCACATACACTATTAAAAGTGTGCGTGCAATACAGGCAACTAGGGTACATCTGGGTCTGGTAGCCAAGTGCCCCGCAGTGGTCTGAATTGATAAGTCAATGCATTCCAATGAGTTCAAAATGGTACATAAAGTATATAACAACACTTGCAAAGGAGACAATGAGACCACAGTAAAGTACAAAATCAAGTTAACTGTTAACTAAAGTTTAACTTGATTTTGTACTTTACTGTGGTCTCATTGTCTCCTTTGCTACAGTCAAGTATGGTGGAGGAACCCGGGCTCACAGTACATGTTGGCATTCATGGTTCCCTCAATGAACTGTAGCTCCCCAGTGCTGGCAGCACTCATGCAGCCCCAGACCATGACACTCCCTCCACCATACTTGACTTCAGTATGTCAGCCCGGGTTCACACCTATGCGAATTAGAGGTGCGTTTCCGCACCTCTAATTCGCATAGCAGGAGAATGTGACTGGCTCCCTATGGAGCCGGTTCACATATCTCCGGGGCGGCTGCGGTGCGCACTGCACAAAAAAGCTGTGCGTCTTTGGCTGCGTTTCAGGGCCGAATTCAGGCATAGAATCGGCCCTGATTCGTCCCTGAAACGGTGAACAGGGACGCACAGCGCTCCTGTGCGGTGCGCAGCGTATTATGGTGTGAACCCGGGCTCACAGTACATGTTGGCATTCATGGTTCCCTCAATGAACTGTAGCTCCCCAGTGCTGGCAGCACTCATGCAGCCCCAGACCATGACACTCCCTCCACCATACTTGACTGTAGTTAAGACACACTTGTCTTTGTACTCCTCACCTGGTTGCCGCCACACACGCTTGACACCATCTGAACCAAACAAGTTTATCTTGGTCTCATCAGACCACAGGACATGGTTCCAGTAATCCATGTCCTTAGTCTGCTTGTCTTCAGTAAACTGTTTGCGGGCTTTCTTGTGCATTATCCTAACCAATTTGATGCAGTGTGTGGCGTATAGTATGAGCACTAACAGGCTGACCCCCCACCCCTTCAACCTCTGCAACAATGCTGCCAGCACTCATATGTCTATTTCCCAAAGACTACCTCTGGATAAGATGCTGAGCACGTACACTCAACTTCTTTGGTCGACCATGGCGAGGCCTGTTCTGAGTGGAACCTGTCCTGTTATACAGACCTGTCCTGTTATATAGACCGCTGTATGGTCTTGGCTACCAGGCTGCAGCTCAGTTTCAGGGTCTTCTTCTTATAGCCTAGGCCATCTTTATGTAGAGCAACAATTCTTTTTTTCAGATCCTCAGAGAGTTCTTTGCCATGAGGAGCCATGTTGAACTTCCAGTGACCAGTATGAAGGAGCGAGAGCGATAACACTGAATTTAACACACCTGCTCCCCATTCACACCTGAGATCTTGTAACACTAACGAGTCACATGACACCGGGGAGGGAAAATTGCAAATTGGGCCCAATTTGGAGATTTTCACTTAGGGGTGTACACTATTATACAAGCTGTACACTCACTACTTTACATCGTAGAAAAGTGTCATTTCCTCAGTGTCCTCACATGAAAAGATAGAATAAAATATTTACAAAAATGTGAGGAGTGTACTCACTTTTGTGAGATACTGTATGTGTAAGTGACCTACACTGCAGTTTAGGAAAGCCGATCGGAGATCCTTGTGCCCAAAAGCATGCAATCTATTAAAATGCCATACAGTTTATCTCTGTTCACTCTTTGTTCTTTTGATAAGTGTGCTTTAGATAGAGCATGTCAAGCCATAGCTGTGCTCCCTGGGGATATGCTGATCGCCCATCCATGCTGCTGCTGGAGGGAGCCCAGGTGACCATGAATGAGGGCCCTGCAGACTTGGTCATGGTGAGCGAGACCATCTCATATCCCCCACTCCATCTCTCCTGGAGACAGGGACCCCCCTTCTCCCCTGTGAACAGGGACCCCCCTTCTCCCCTTCACCCCTGTGGACAGGGACCCCCCTTCACCCCGGGACAAGGACCTCCCTTCTCCCCTGGGGACAGGGACTCCATCTCCTCTGGGGGCAGGAACTTCATTTCCCCAGGGGAAAGGGATCCCATCTCCCCTAGGGATAAAGATCCATCTCTGGGAATGGGGACTCCATCTCACCGAGGGACCCCATCTTCCCTGGGGCCCAGGACCCCACCTCCCCTAAGAACAGGAACCTGATCACCCTGTATGTGCCAACCTCACCGCTCTGCCTGATCACCCTGTGTGTGCCAACCTCACTGCCCTGCCTGCCATGTGTCTTTTGTGAGGGCCCTCCTGTGACAGCTCTTTTCAAGCCTTCATCCCCCTTTGTGCTCCCCCTACATGGATACATGAATGTGCTCCCACTACACGACTGACCCCTCTGTGTGCTCCCCCTATACAAGGGACCTCTCTGTGTGCTCCCCCTACACGACTGACTCACTCTGTGTGCTCCCCCCTACACGACTGACTCCCTCTGTGTGCTCCCCCCTACACGACTGACTCCCTCTGTGTGCTCCCCCTACACGACTGACTCCCTCTGTGTGCTCCCCCTACACGACTGACTCCCTCTGTGTGCTCCCCCTACACGACTGACTCCCTCTGTGTGCTCCCCCTACACGACTGACTCCCTCTGTGTGCTCCCCCTACACGACTGACTCCCTCTGTGTGCTCACCCTACACGACTGACCCCTCTGTGTGCTCCCCTTACAAGGGTGACCCCTCCGTTTGCTCCCCTACATGTCTGCATACTCTGACCACCTCCTGTATCCTGTGCACATCCTCTGACCACCTTCTGTATCCTGTCTGCATCCTCTGACCACCACCTGTACCATTTCCATATCCTCTCACCACCTCCTGTATCTTGTGCGCATCCTCTCACCGCCTCCTGTATCCTCTGCACATTCTCTCACCACCTCCTGTACTATGGCTGCAATCTCTGACTATCTCTAGTCTTTTATCATGTCTGCAGTCTCTGAGGGGCAGTCTGGAGAGGAATCAAGAGTGGGAGCGCCGCCGGGATAGGGATTACGGGAGGAGTCAGACGTGTGTGGACTGTAGAGAGGAGACTAAAGAATAAAACCAGAGCCACCAACATGGAGCCATCTAACTGATACCTGCACGTTGCACCTGAGAAGGAGGTCAGTGACAGCGCCGTCAGGCCAGTCTAGGGGGGGGACTCTGCCCCCAGGGGAAAAGGGGGTCCCTGTCCCCGGGTGAGTGGCCCAGAGGGACCCTGTCCCCAGGGGAGAAGGAGAGACTCTTTCCCAGGGGAGAAGGAGGGACTCTTTCCCCAGGGGAGAGAGGGTCCCTGTCCCCAGGGGAGAGATGGTCCCTGTCCCCAGGGGAGAGATGGTCCCTCTCCCCAGGGGAGAAGAGGGTCCCTGTCCCCAGGGGAGAGAGGGTTCCTGTCCCCAGGGGAGAGAGGGTCCCTGTCCCCAGGGGAGAAGGAGTCCCTGTCCCCAGGGGAGAAGGGGGTCCCTGTCCCCAGGTGAGTGGCCCAGAGGGTCCCTGTTTCCAGGGGAGAAGGGGGTCCCTGTTGCCAGGTAAGTGGCCAAGAGAGCCCCTGTCCTCAGGGGAGAAGGGGGGACTCTGTCCCCAGGGGAGAAGAGGTCCCTGTCCCCAGGAGAGAAGGAGTCCCTGTCCCCAGGTGAGTGGCCCAGAGGGCCCCTATCCCTAGGGGACAAGGGGTCCCTGTCCTCAGGAGAGGAGGGACTCTGACCCCAGGGGAGAAGGGGGGGTAGTGTAAATATAAACAAAGAAAGAATTTCTCCTGCGCTTGTGAAGGTGTTGAAAGGTTATGCTAAGCATCCCTGTCAGCCATCTTACATTCCATTTTACAATATGTATGTACAGTTTGAATATCCCTTTAGCTTTCCAGAAGTCTGTATCAGCATGAATTCTTATACATGAACTGTTTCACACGCTTCTTATCTAAGCTTTCAAGGTTCTCTTGTATTCAGCAGCCGGAGAACAAAGAACAAAGGATACTTGTTTTAAAGCAGAGTTCCACCCAAGAGTGGAACTTCCGCTCATCGGATTCCTCCCCCCCCCTCCGGTGTCACAATTGGCACCTTTCAGGGGGGAGGGGGGTGCAGATACCTGTATAATACAGGTATCTGCACCCACTTCTGGGAATAGAGTCCCGCGGGAGTCACGCCCCCTCCTGCACTCCCCCGCTGTCTCCTGGGAAAGACACAGGTCCCAGGAGACAGCGGGGACCATTGAGAACGCGCGGCGCATGCGCAGTAGGGAACCGGGAAGTGAAGCTGCAACGCTTCACTTCCTGATTCCCTCACTGAGAATGGCGGCGGCAGCACCCAAGGATCGAGGGACGGTTCGGTCTCGGGTGCCCACATCGCTGGACCCCGGGACAGGTGAGTGACCTTATTTTAAAAGTCAGCAGCTGCAGTATTTGCAGCTGCTGACATCTAAAAGAAATTTTTTCGCCGGACTCCCGGTTTAACTAGTTGTAACCAGTTGCATATGAAATTAATACCTACTGCGCATGTTTCATTATGAATATTCTGTGTGATTTGTAATTTGCTATAAAAGACGCCAAGACTTGCACCAATACAGACAATTTCCACAACATAATTATCGAGTGCGTGCCGTTCTTGGGACTTGGCTCCAGATATATCTGAAATTGCATAATACATCGGTCCGAGGTCTGAGAGGTTAAGGGACTACCCTAGACACAGGATTAATCCTTACAGCACTGGGGGCTCGTCTAAGGATGGAAGACTACCCTTAACGGACTCGGTAAGTGAATCTTTTTCTTATTGAGTGGAATTGACTTGCCGGGTCCGTGTGGCTTCCACCCCATAGAGATTGCTGTTGGGCTGTAGAACCTCTCATAAGTAGAGAAAAAAGTTGACCGGTCATATAAATAGTGTTTTGGGAACACTTAAAATGGTTTTGGTAACCCTAAGAGAATTTACAGAGTACTCTAGAGTTTTAGTTCTGTTTGGGACAGAATAAGAGACTGATGATTGATGTATTGTGTAAGATTGTATAACTGCTTTCAAAGTATCACGCTGGATGAATTGCGCTGAGTGTATATGTGGACTGCTGATTTGTTTCAAGAACCAAAAGGCACACTTGGTTAGTAGTGTCCCCGGAGGTTATAGATACAATTTGGGTAAAGGTCCATATATAGAAGTGTTAAGAATGAATGTACATTGTAAAGTTAATTTCATAGAAGGTTTAAGTTTGTCTGAAACAAGACAGCAGGTCCGTGAACAAGGTTGTGAATTTATTGTATGTCGAAAAACTCTTGCGCTTGTTCCAAATCTATCTCCTTTATTCTGTTAAGGAAAATAAATTGAGGTATTGTCCGACTTGCACCGCTAGGTGGCAGTCAAGCACTGTGAATTGTCCTGTTTTCCTAGGATAATGGGAAAAACGCAGGGTAAAATACTGCTACCAAAAGTAGGTGAAAGTTGTAAGGAGTTTGTAGCCAGAGTATGTGGGACGGATTACTACCTCGTTACCCTTGGGTGGATCATATGGCAGGATGGACAGAAGGTCTAGGCAGTTGTAGTCCCTTTCCCCGGGATGGCGCAAATGACCACTTTCATATGGACATGATAAAAAGCCTCTGCCTAAATGACAAAGACACATGGCCATATTATGGTCCAGACCCCCAATGGGACAAGGACTATATGCGAAAGGGAGGGGAAAATTGGTTGACATACGCTCCCTATTGGTATGATAGGACAAATAAGAAAATTAAACCTCACCAAAATACAGGATAAAGATCCAGCTTCGGAGAAGAAACATGAGTTAGAGAAATCTCTAAACCATGGAAGCTTCGCCATCACCCTGCCCCTGCCCTATAATGCTACTACAACTCCCACTGCCCCGAAATGTTTATACCCAAGTCTGAATTCTGAGGACTTAGATGTGCTAGCAAGTTACCATGTTACACAAACCAACAACCCTAACCCTAATCCTCCAAATCCTGTTCCCCAAAGACCACAGGCACCACCTCCACAACAACCACAGCAACAGGCAGACAGAACAGCCATAGTTTCATCCACAGTAAGAGATACAGAGGAAGAGTCAGATGTTGAGGGAAGGTAAGGATAATGAAGCAGCGGGAGAATCCCTTATTACTAGTGTTACTGACAGATCTGGTATAACTAACATAATAAGCCCATCAGGAAAACAAAATGAGACTAGATCTCAAAGGATACAGCGGAAAGAGAAGGAAGCAGCCGCTGCAACTCAGCAGCTGCCCTTCATGACCGTAGGTGACAGTCTATTAAAAAAAGTTATAGAGATTGAAGACATAAATCGCATAGTTAAAAACTATCCTAAACCCACTGTCTCTGCACCAGCCACTCTCGCCTACCTGACAAGAGCTTGTAAAGGCAGAAACTACACACAGGAGGATATGAGGTTAATTATTGAGGGTGTTGTAGGGACAGGTACAGGTTGGGACTGGACCAAGGTCGGAACTATAGCTACTGTAGAACCAGCAGGTACAGCTGCAACCGATTACAAGCTTAACACAGAACAAGGGAGAGATGATATGTGGACTGAAGTAACAACTCACATGTTAGAGATTTTTAGAGGAATTTCACATGTGACATCTTCGGGCTCAAGAAATGAGATTCTCAGTCAGTAAATCAGGATTGATCAAATTTTCAAATATACAGTATATACCATAGTTTGTAGACCCTATAACTTTCCTACAGACTAAATAATATACATTGATTTGGGTTATTTTCACCAAAGAAATGTAGCAGAATACATGTTGGCTAAAATTTATGAAGAAAGATTATTTGTTTGCAAAACTTTATAACAGAAACTAAGAAAAATGTTTGTTTGTTTTTCAAAATTTTCAGCCTTTTTTTGTTTATATAGAAAAAAAAACAGTGGTGATTAAATACCACAAAAAAGAAAGCTCTATTGGAATGTCACATGTGAAAGACTTGTTTGGGCCACTAGGAATCACAATTAGAACCAACTCAGAAGGAGGTCTAGACATTTCCTCAGATAAAATCACTATAGTAGCATGTAAACCATGTTTATTGATGCTGTCACAACAAAGTAGTGAAGATTTTGAGGATATAGACCCCCAGGTTGGTCTACAACAGTGCACACCATACAAGGCCACTCTCAAAGAAGGTGCATTTCCTATCTATCACAAACAATATCCACTCTCTAAGGAAAAGGTGGATGGCATAGTGCCAATGGTGAAAAAGTTTCTACAGGATGGGATCTTGGAAGAAATTATTTCTCCCTACAACACACCTGTTAACCTTGTAAATAAGCCGGATGGCTCCTTCAGGTTTGTACAGGACTTGAGGGCCATAAATGACCTCATAGTCCCGATAGCACCCATTGTACCTGATGTCCCATCAATCCTGTCCTCCATTCCAGCAACAGCCAAATGTTTTACTGTGATTGATTTAAAGAATGCTTTTTCCTCCATCCTTGTAGACGAGGAGACACGGCCTTTGCTTTGACTGTGTCGATTGACCAACACAATCGCCAGTTTACCTGGTGTAGTATGCCCCAGGGTTACATAGACTCACCTGTGGTCTATTCTATAGTACTCCAAGCAACCCTCAGGCCTTGGACTGCCCCTTATGGTTCTGTACTGTTGCAATATGTTGATGATTTTTTGATTTGTAGTTCTTCAGAGGAGGACTGCCGAGCTGATAGACTATCCTTACTGAAATGGTTACATGTATGTGGTCACAAAGTGTCTAAGAAAAAGTTACAATGGTGTAAACAGGAGGTTGAGTACCTAGGGTTTGTGCTGTCTCCTGGAGTTAGGAAAGTCAGTCACAAAAGAGCTGCAGCTCTCGTGGGTCTGCCCCGCCCACTTACAAAGAAAGACATGCTCACCTTTCTTGGTGTGATTGGTTACTGCCACCAATGGATACCTGACTGTTCTTTCTATGACAATATACTGAGACAAGCAACCCTCTCTGAAATGTCTGATATTGTAAAATGGTCTGATGAAATGTTAAAAGCTATTTCCTTGTTGAAATGTGCAATGGTTACCAGCCCGAGCCTCAGCCTCCCTGAATATGGCAAAATGTTTCACTTGTTTGCCAGGGAAAATTGTAGAACCATGGTGGGAGACTGCGCCCTGTAGCTTTTTTCTCAAAGGTGGTTCCAGTACAGGTTCACGGCCTGCCTGCGTGTCTCAGAGCACTGGCTTCTTGTGCAATGGTTGTGGAGATGGCAACACCATTTACCTTGGGTCTATCTTACATACTACATACAATGTCACCACACTCCTCAAAACTTTACATACTCAGCATATGTCAGCTCAAAGATTGAGTGGGTATGAAGTCATCCTCCTTTCCAATCCAAATCTGAAAATAAAAAGTTCAAACATAAACTCTGGCCCAGCTCCAATTTTGAATGCCTTATTAGGTCTTAAAGGAGAACAGGATCACTTACCACCACCTCATGACTGTACACAATCAATACATCAGGACACTTCACCTAGAGCAGATATGCTTTCAGTATCAATCCCTACTGCACAAACAGTTTTTGTTGATGGCTCTTGCAGCAGACCAAGTGATAATGTCTATCACGTGGGATATGCTGTGGTCCAACTGCCGGATACTGTCCTTGAGGCCAATCCAATACCCTATTGTTGTAATATGTTGGCTGATTTATGTATAATATTGTATTGGAGTGCCATGTTGACCAGAAATTCAGTTGAATTGTCCAAGTCAACTGAATTTTAACATAGCAAGGGGACAGCTGAAGACCCTTTGATGTGTTAATCTTATGCAAGTCTATTTGAACATTTCAAAGGGTGTTCAGATGGTATCTGTTAATCTAATCTAATTACACATATCTAAGGTGACTTGTTGATGTTGATAGCTGTTCACAGCTGGGAGTTGTTGTCTGTCTGAAAGACTAAAGTATATAAAAGACCTGAATGGAGACGGCCAATCGAATTGGTCAGCCATTCAATGTCTAGTGAATATAACATGGCATTCAGTCTATAGTTTAAGTTAGGCTTGTCTGTGTATGAAGGCACATACCTAGGAACATGAGTCTCTGAATTATATCTACTCTGTCGGATTTTTTGTCATCTGTGGACTTTGGACTTTGTTCTGTGTTGGAAGTCAATAAAGTGCATCTCTCTGGAAGAATTGGGTTGCTGCGGAAGAGTACTTTCATCATCATTATAATAATTACTCATTGATTATCATACCCACTGTGACCACTATACTATACAGTATTTTTAAATCACTACATTGGTGCCGTTTAAGTGACCAGAAGAGCATTTTCGGACTTAGTAACAGAAGTCGGTGGTGACAACAATCCTGTGAGGTGGACAGAAATCTGATGAAGAACCAAGAGCTGTGCTGTGACTCTAATGTCTGGTTGTGACATAAGAGAGTCTGATCTACAAAATTAAACAAGTTGGGAACCCCAGAATTATTCTCTGGAGACTGGAAACAACAACAAAAAAAGGACTGTGTCGTGTACCAGAAGACCTGAACTGGAAGCTGAAAAGTAATTAATGTGGTGAGTAAAATATTTCCCTTTTTTTTTATTTTTTTTTTTTTATTATTAGTAATATAGTCAAAATGCTTACTCAGTGTGAAGCTAGTGTCAGTTCTGATAAAGTTAACAGATGGGTATTAAAATGTATTAAGCGCCATGGCGGTCCTTATGAAATTCCAGAAAAATGTAAGCAGACGTGGACGATGATGAAGGAATTTTTAGAGAAAAATGTTTTTGATAGCAAAATTTCAGAAAGTAAAAGAAAAGGTTGTATTATACAGGGCTTATTATCTTGCTGTTTAACAATGGAAAGTTCTTTGAAGGGTAAGGTTGAGGAAATTGCGCAGTTACAGAAGGCAGTTAATAATAGCAACAATGTTTGTGAGAGGTTACAAAACCAATCAGACACAGAGACAGTAAATTTAAAATTGCATGCAGTTACCATTGGGGAAGCTTTGCTTGAGAAATCTAAACGTTGTGATGAATTATCAGAGGAAAATGAGAGATTAAAATTAAGAATTATGGAATTAGAGAAGAGATCTCAGGAATGCAGATATGCATCAAATCTTGGATTCAGCAATCTGCAGCAAACAGAACCTCATATTAAATCTAATAATTCATTACCAGCTGCCCCCACTGTGACTACCACAGTTTATAACAATAAATAATAATACAGGTGAAGTTCAGCTTGTAATGAAGCCTTTGAAACCAAAAGAATTAGACGCAATTCTTAAAGAAATAGGAATGGTTCCATACCATGATTTAAACAGATTTTTAAAATGGTTTTGTGACGTGCAGCAGGTCAGAGATATGTACAATCTCAACCCATCTGACTTAGAAAGAGTCATACAACATTCTTTAGGAAGTGGTCTTTGGATGAGAATTAAACAGATCTGTATTCAGCCTCTGAGGACAAGGGACATATTACTGGAATTATTATGTTTTTTGTATGGTGTACGTTCTGATGTTACTATTCATGCAAAATGAATCTCCATATGAATTGTCACACAGGATAGCAACTATTATGGAATTATTGGTCAGTAATAATCTTGCATTTGAGCGTGGTGGCTTGATACATATGAGTATGTTTCTAGATGCGTTGCATGAAGATATCAAACAAAATATTTTATTAGTTACCCCAAATCCTCATGATTTAAAAGACATATTGTTGAGAGCAGACCATTTATGGAGAAAGTCAAATGAGCAGGCTGTCAAAATTGATTTAGCCACATTGTTTAGGACAAATACTGAGCATAAAGATCAGAAGATAATATCCTATGATAACACCCAGAGAGGACACACCGGGTCAAACATAGGTGATATTAATATGAAAAACAGAGCTGACCAAAATAATAATAAGAAAAGGTCCAAGACTTGGATACCGTTTTCTCAGTTAAAACAGAAATATGACCACCTGAAGATTGAGTATGACAAGATGAGAGGGGAACGTGATAAATTATTAGAGCAGTTGAAGGGGGTACAAGATGTACATTCTCCAGATCTGTTTTTGAATGCAAATGACACTTCTCTAGCAGTGGGGGTGAATTAGCTCCAAACTGTAAACGTGTAAATAATGCTTTGTTTTAATTTCAAACAACGTTTAAGGACCTTGCTAATTAGTTTTGTTGGAGAGTTTTTTTTGTCTTTCAGATATTGACATTTAAATGACGGTGAATAGCAGAAGCACAGTCTGAAATTGCTGGCTAGTGGGGGAGAATTATGGAAGAAATGCTGAATAGACAACAAGGAATTGTAAAGAATTCATGGACTCTCTTGAAATTCATCAAGCAATGGACTTTTTTTTCTTTTTTCTTCAACGCCCTAATTTTTAATTTTTCTCCCTTTTCCTGATATAATTTGCTTTTCATTTTTTATTTTCTTTATGTTTTATTTTCTTGAAATTTATCTTAAAACCAAAGAGAAGCATTTAAACCTAAAATAATTTTCATGACATCTGTACATATTACATAATGCGTATTGATCAATATATTTGACATCTAAGGTGAGATGCTGCACAATGGCTTGGCATAGCATAAATTATAGTATGTTGGGTGGTTTTCCTAAATTTATAAGAGGGGCGAGTGAAATTCATCACTCCAGTCATGATTTGAAACTTTGTTGATTCAGTTGTTTATAATATGCTAAAGGCTATGACATATATGGATGAAAAAGACCTTTCATGGTGAAGATACTGGCAAGAATTTCCACTGCCGCTTTGTCTGGATAGACGATCTGATAAACACTGATGTCAAGCTGATTCTATCTGAACCATCGTGTTGGGGTATATGTATATATTGGTATACCATTCAGGTGGAATTATGGACTGAATGATCCAAGTAACTGCTCTATTGAAGGCAATGAGGGGTCGGCCTACAGCAAATTACAAAAGCAAATTGTGTCTGGCAATCAACAAAGATGGACTCATGAATGTCAAGTGCAAGGAAATAGTTTGCAGCACAGTTTTTACTGCCATATCCAAACCTTTTGACCTTGAAAGTGAATGCAGGTACATTGATGGTTCTTCTTACTATAAAGATGTAGGTAGAATGTTTGTGTAAAAGTATCTTTAAAAATGGAAAGCTTGAGCCTGGAGTTGAAAAAATCCTGGACTTATGTGGATTGGAGCTCCCAGAGCATACCAAGTTTACTTTCAGTGAGATGGTGAGAGATGTGATGAAATCAGACCGAAGAATGGACTGTGACATCAGCTCGTCTTTGCGCAATATTCAAGATCTTGATGTGATATAAGGCCTAACAGCTATATGGGCCACTGATGTTTACCAAATCCTTTTCCAGTCATGGTCTAAAAGTTATATTATCTAATAACTGTTTCATGGGGATATTTTAGAGGCTGGTGAAGAGAGATGTAACCAGTTTCAACTTCATATTTTATATGAGCCATTGTAAAGCATTCAGTACGTTAACTCGTAATGATATTTTTTGTTGTTTAATTTATGGGTCAGTTCTAGTAGTTAGAACCGACCCAAGTGGGGGTATATGTTGTAATATGTTGTCCGATTTATGTATAATATTGTATTGGAGTGCCATGTTGACCAGAAATTCAGTTGAATTGTCCAAGTCAACTGAATTTTAACATAGCAAGGGGACAGCTGGGAACATTTCAAAGGGTGTTCAGATGGTATCTGTTAATCTAATCTAATTACACATATCTAAGGGGACTTGTTGATGTTGATAGCTGTTCACGGCTGGGAGTTGTTGTCTGTCTGAAAGACTAAAGTATATAAAAGACCTGAATGGAGACGGCCAATCGAATTGCTCAGCCATTCAATGTCTAGTGAATATAACACGGCATTCAGTCTATAGTTTAAGTTAGGCTTGTCTGTGTATGAATGCACATACCTAGGAACATGGGTCTCTGAATTGTATCTACTCTGTCAGATTTTTTGTCATCTGTGGACTTTGGACTTTGTTCTGTGTTGGAAGTCAATAAAGTGCATCTCTCTGGAAGAATTGGGTTGCTGCGGAAGAGTACTTACTAATTAATTATCATACCAACTCTACATCATATCACCCAGTATATTTTTATATCACTACACCTATCAGTCTGCACAGGCTGCTGAATTGATAGCATTAACCAGTGCATGCCAGCTGTTTGCAGGAAAAGAGGTAAACATTTACACCGATTCCAGATATGCTTATGGTGTGGTCTGGGTCATGGTGTAATATGGCTTCGCAGAGGATATGTAGCAGCAGATGGAAAGAGCATCTCACACTCTGACCTAGTCACAGCATTATTAGATGCAAGTCAGTTGCCTTCAAAACTAGCTATCATACACTGTAAGGCACATACAGGCCAAATGACTGATATAGCCAAAGGAAATGCACTAGCTGACAAAATCGCCAAAGAAGCTGCATCTACACAAAAGGCAGACATTCAAATGCCCACCCTAACACCTCAGCCATGTTCCCTGAAAGAGACACATTGGCTCACGGAACTGCAGGCTTTTGCCACCCCTGATGATATTGCGCAATGGAACTGTGATGGAATGATGCAGAAGAATCCTAAAACAGGGTTAATCTGCAAAAAGGGGAGACCGTGTATTCCTGTTGCTAGCGCCCCCCTGTTCATTGCACAATACCATGGACTGGGTCACAGAGGCTGGCAGGCCACATGTGAACTCCTAGATGCAGATTTTTTTCATTGTAGGACTACCTAATCTAGTCAAAGCTTTTGTACGGACATGTGTCACTTGCATTAGGAACAATCCAACAAACCCAAAGAAATCAAAGCATGAACATCTTGAGTACCCAACAACACTATTTACCCATTTACAGATAGACTTTACACATATGCCCAAAGAAGGAAAGAAACAACAATACCTCTTGGTCATAGTGGACATGATGTCACGCTGGCCAGAAATCTTTGTCACCAACAATGAAAATGCAAAAACTGTAGTGAAGATCCTCACACAGGAAATTATTCCTAGGTGGGATGTCCATTACAACTAAATTCAGACAATGGCCCAGCCTTCACAGCTAAAATCTGCCAAGATCTTGTAAAAGTACTAAAAATGGACTGAAAATTTCACCTCCCCTACCATCCACAGAGTTCAGGGATTGTAGAAAGAATGAATAGAAAAATTAAAGACAGGATAAGGAAAGCTACGGATGGGAATTTTGGGAAATGGAGCAAAGTTCGCCCAGCTGTATTAGCTGAAATCAGAATGACCCTTCACAGTGTGACGGGTTATTCCCCCTTTGAGGTACTCATGGGTAGGCCATTCCCCACACCGTGGGCTAATCATCCTTTGATGGTGAAGGAAGGTGATTTGGAACAGATACAGGAGGAATATGTTAAAAAACTGATTGAAACTCTTGATATTGTTGAAAGAAGAGTAGCACGCACCTCTCCTTCTTCTTCACAGGTACCAACCCACCCGTTCCAGGTCAGTGATCAAGTTGTGGTCCAGAGGCTTCAGAAAGGTTGAAAGCCACAAGAGGTTCCATTTGGACCATTGACCAAGTGGTAGCTGTCACCAGGACCATCATCCTTACCGAGGAAAGTCCTACCTGGATCCATGCCAGCAGGGTAAAGAAGGTTGATCTAAGCCCAGGAATTGAAGAAAGGCTGAAAAGAGGCAAAGCAGGTGTTTTAAGTCCTCAAAAGACAAGAATAGAAATAAAGGACAGTGATGTTGCTCATTTCACCACAGGATTCTGGGAAGGCATTGTGTCTTCTGGTGATGTTTCTACTTCTGATCTTTGTCCCAGTGTGGATAATAACTAACTGTATCTATCATCCTGATGACTTAGGAGCCTTGAAACTCATATGTGGTAAAAGTGAAGTACACACCAATCATACTGACTTCCACCCCGGAGATCACAGTAAAATAGATGTTTCTAATGAATTGTTTAAAGAAACGGGTTTTTCTGGAAAAATGTTACTGTTAAAATTTAAATATGCTTATGCTAGAAAGTCAGGATATGAAAAATGCTGGATTTGTAGTAAGTTACACCCAGAAACTGCTAAGATCCCACTTTTAGCTGTCCCTCTAAACCTTGAGTCATTATTCAAAAATACTCTAGTCTTAAGTATTAAGAATGTCTCAGAAGGATACCGCAATCAGAGTATTATGTTTTACACTTTAGGAAGGACACATGAACCCGAGTGGTGTGTTCAGGTAGGCAATACATCCAAAGGAGTAGGTATGTGCTCCAAGTCAGTATTTAACATTTCAAAGGGTATTCCCATCTGCACTAGTAATTTTACATATACAGGTCAGTTGTGTAGTTACAAAAATCAATCCCTTAACAACACCATTAGTAAACTTACTACATACAGGAATACAACCTCTGGGATACTTGTGGGTAAACTTGTTAGTGCTGCGCTTGAGACTGGAGCTGAGCCCCAACGTAGTTCTCTAAGAAGTTTTTCATTGGGAAACAATACATACATATGCTGTGGTAAAATTTGTTACCCATACAGTAGGTGACCGCGATATTGTGTCAATCTCGCCGCACTTCTCGGCGAGATTTGACACCTACGAGCCCCATCGTAGGAGCCAGCGCCAAGATGGCTCACTCATCGGGAAAGGAAAACTTTGTTTTCCTTCCGCGATGAGTGACAGGCAGTGCTGACAGCTGTCTAGTATGAATCCTGAGGCGGGAACACTCCGCCAAATTTTAAATGAAAAAACCGGCGTGGGTTCCCCCCTCGGGGGCATACCAGGACCTTAGGTCTGGTTTGGATTGTAAGGAGAACCCCCTATGCCAAAAAAATCGGCGTGGGGGTCCCCCCCAAATCCATACCAGACCCTTATCCGAGCACGCAGCCCGGCCAGCCAGGAAGGGGGGTGGGGACGAGCGAGCGCCCCCCCTCCTGAGCCGTACCAGGCCGCATGCCCTCAACATGGGAGGGTGGGTGCCTTGGGGGAGGGGGGCGCCCTGCGGGCCCCCCCACCCCAAAGCACCTTGTCCCCATGTTGATGAGGACAAGGGCCTCTTCCCGACAACCCTGGCCGTTGGTTGTCGGGGTCTGCGGCCCCCCACCCTGTGTGAATGAGTTTGGGGTACATGGTACCCCTAACCATTCACCTAGGGAAAAAGTGTCAGTATAAAAAAAACACAGTACACAGGTTTTAAGAATAATTTATTAGTCAGCTCCGGGATCTTCTTCCGACTTCGGGGGGGTCTCCTTCCGACTTCTCCCGGTGTTCGGCCTCTTCTCCCGGGCCCCGCCGCTATCTTCTTCCAGCTCTATTGCCAGCGAGGGGCCCGGTCTGCTGCCGCTGTCTTGTCGCCGCTGTCTCGCCGCCACTGTCTTGTCGCCGCTGTCTCGCCGCTTCTTCTCTTCTTTTCTTCTTCCCCGATGTTGACACGACGCTCTCTCCGGCTCGAATGCTGTGTGCGAGCTGCGGAGCCATTTATATAGGCGGTAACCCCGCCCCCTTACGACGTCATGGTCCCAGCATGCGCAGGGACTCTGGCGTCATAAGGGGGCGTGACCCCAGAGTCCCTGCGCATGCTGGGACCATGACGTCGTGCTCGGATAAGGGTCTGGTATGGATTTGGGGGGGACCCCCACGCCGATTTTTTCGGCATAGGGGGTTCTCCTTACAATCCATGCCAGACCTAAGGTCCTGGTATGCCCCCGAGGGGGGAACCCACGCCGGTTTTTTCATTTAAAATTTGGCGCGGTGTTCCCGCCTCAGGATTCATACTAGACAGCTGTCAGCACTGCCTGTCACTCATCGTGGAAGGAAAACAAAGTTTTCCTTTCCCGGTGAGCGAGCCAGCGCAACATTCACAGTACCCTGTCGCCGAGAACCAGCGCGATCGTATCGCGCTGGAAACACAATCTCGTGGTCAGGTACTGTAGATTCCCACAGGAGTGAAAGGATGGTGTTATATAGCACAGTTAGTACCAGTCGTGTCAGCCCTAGGCCAGACTCAGGAGCATCACATACAAGTTACTTCAAGTCCAGTACATGGGTTAACTTATAAATACAAGAGAAAAAACCCACCTATGTTTTCTGCTTTCGGATAAGGCATGGGTATGGTTTCCATCCTGGACAGGATGGGGCATAACCATGATGGACAAATTAAATAACTACATTAGTCTAATAAATGATGTTATGGAAAAAAACTCCCAAGATATAGAACTACTCAATGTCGAGCTCAAAGCAATTAGAAGACAACTAGAGTTACATGAATTAGCTATTGAAAGCATGAGTGCAGCTCTAACAGGTTTATGTGAAATGACCCAGGATTATGAATGTTGTACATGGATTCACAATACCAGCTTGGAAATCCCAGACTACTATGACGTTATTAATCAACACCGAACACAGGTAAATGAATTAATGAAACAAGCAAGGGACGTAGGTAATTATGGATGGAACCCCTTTTCTAGTTTGGGTTTAGGTGGAATGTTTTCATGGTTAAAGGACATAGTGATTATGATTATCCTAGTACTATTGTTAGGATTGATAGGCTACCTGATTTTCAAGCTTATTTTGCTTTGTATTAGCAAATATACTACACCAGACCAACCTTCTCAAGCATATACATAATATCTGCAGCTTTATGTAAATGAATACAACAAACGTAGAAAGAACCGTAGATTTCAGGAGGCTGCGGCTCTGTAGAAAGTCATATTTATGACTTTAAGAGGGGGTTGAAAGGTTATGCTAAGCATCCATCTTGTTCTGTCAGCCATCTTACATTCCATTTTACAATATTTATGTACAGTTTGGATATCTCTTTAAAATAGAAAAAATGTTTACCGCGCTACCTGATAAGAATAATTAAAAAAGCCGCAGCTCAAAAATTGTGAGATATGCATAAATACAGTAAATGATATAAAAAACCTGAGCAGCGCTACAAAAACAAAAAGTGAAAAATATATATTGAAAATAAGTGAATAAATAAGGTCAAAGGATCCATGATGGACCCAAAGAGATGTTACAAAACAAGCAATATAAGTGCCAAAAAACATAAAAGGGTGGTAAAAAATAGTCCCCACAATAGGAAATGTAGGTGTAATAATAAAAAGTCAGTGGATAAAAACATCCAAAAGTATTCGAAGAAAGTGAAAGATGAGGTTAATCGATCACACAGACACCAACATGTGAGGAGATCCACCACCGTATGAATTGTACGCTTACCAGAAGGCAAGCTTAAGTAAGCTTGTATGGCAACCTGACAGTCACTGGTAACGTCACACCACGGCTTTCCAGTAAAGGGCCAGAGACAAACAGGGTGGCTCCATCCAGTACGACAGTCAGTAGGGGGGACCCAAAAAAAATAAAACAACGGCTCTCCATACTGTAAATCAATAAGACCCAAGTTTATTAAAGGTTACACTTACGTAGAGGATGCAGATAAAAGCATGGATAAAAACAGCAGCAGCCAGCTGGCTTACAGACACCCGTTCAAGACGAGGTACTCAGCGATGACGTCAGCTCGTCAACCATCCGACGTACGTTTCGTCTCAGAAAGACATCGTCTAGGGAACTAGACTGTAACATTTTGATCAATGCGTCAGATCACGTGCCTTCCACCTCTTTCTTACACCTGAGAAGGGGGGTCCCTTTCCCCAGGAGCGATGGAGTGGGGGATATGGGATGGTCTTGCTCACCATGACAAAGTCTGCAGGGCCCTCATTCGTGTTCACCTGGGCTCCCTCCAGCAGCAGCACGGATGGGCGATCAGCATATCTCCACGGAGCATAGCTGCGGCTTGACAAGCTGTATGTAAAGCACACTTAACAAAAGAACAAAGAGTAAACAGATAAACTGCATGCCATTATAATAGATTGCAAGCTCTTCGGCACGGGGATCTCTGATGGGCTTTCTTAAACTGCATTGTTGGTAACTTACACATACATAGCTATTCACGGCCCTGCCCCCTCTCGAAGCACAGACCTTGGCCCTCCCACTGGCACCGATGTGTCAATCCGCTCTCCCCTGACAAATACTCTGCTTATGCATGGGGCCTGTCCCCCTTCTCCAAAGCAGCTTAGGGGCGTGTTAGGGGTGGGGCTGGATACAGTGCTGCCACTGACGTAATAAAGCAACTCCACCCGCCCCCTCGAGTCTATAATTTTTCTGGACCAGAAAATAGCTTCTGCGCATGCGTGGCAAACCTGCACAAGCAGCTGTTTACTGACGTATCTGCACGGAAGTGACAAGGTTGAGGATTTTCATAAGTCGAGGATTTTTTAACAACAGCGGTGTTCCGTCAGATTAGGCGACCCATCAGAATTGGTGACGTTCCATCGCCGCCATCTTGCTACACCCTGCACTCCTCCACAGTAAGGCTACAATGAGAAGGGGGCAAGCGGACATCTTGTTACACAAACGGGAGTTTTGCATTTCACACTTATTATTAACAGTAAATGGAGCTTATAAGGTTAAATGCAGTATTTAGAAAGCCAACTGACTGTTTAGATGTTAAATTTTAAAAGCAGAGGCAAACCTGCTGATCTCACAGGTTTGTTAATCTGACAGAACAGCGCTGCTTTTATAATTCAACATGTAAACAGTCCGACGGATTTCCAAATACTGTATTTCACCATATATGCTCTGTTTACTGTTAAAAATAACTGTGAAATGCAAAACTCTGGTGGGTGTTACAAGATGTCCGCTTGCCCCCTTCTCAGTGTATCCTTACTGTGGGGGACTGAGGGGTGTAGCAAGATGGCGGCAAGAAAACGTCACTTCCGTTACAAATTCTGATGGGTTGCCTAATCTGACGAAACACCGGACACTCACTCTGCGCTCAGTGTGTAACTGATGTTCAGAAAACTTTCCTTATAGCGGAAGTCATCCTGAGCAAGATAATGCAGATCTTTACATTAGCTATTTAGGGTTAGTTGTACATCCAGTTCATTAAACTGTGTTATAATACACTATACAATCTAATTTTTAGATTCTGCTTGGCATTTATCAAAACTATGTAATATGACACACCTGAACAATCCATTTGATTTTTATCTAATGAGGCAGACCCCTGCACTACAAAGTTGATGGTAGATCTAAAGGAGATTGTACAATCAGATTGTATAGTGTATATACTATATAGTTACATAGTTAGGTCGAAAAAAAGACACCCATCCATCTAGTAGTTCAACCAATAAAAGGGAAAAAATCATACAATTCCATGTACACAATTTTATACCCACGGTTGATCCAGACCCAGGCAAAGCATGATCCAATTTGCTCCAGCAGGGAAAAAAATTCTGACAGGAGTGACAGGGTGGACGGGGGATGGACAGAGGAGAGCTGTGGATGACGGAGGTGCGTTAACTGATCACGGTGTCAGGGCTCAGCATGATATACCGTGGTCAGTTTACAGGGGGAGGGCATAGCCAGGCAGGATCAGACAGGCTTTTTAGGCGATACGGGGGGCCAAATTACACAGCACAAGCACTGTGCTGCATAACATGCTTTAAAGGGTAAGGATCTGTTTTTTGTTTTTGTTTTTTGGGTGGGGGGTAATAACTGCTTTAAGGAAAGAATCCAGTCCTTTTTAAAAGAAATCTACAGAGCTGACCAGAATCAGCTCTTGAGGGAGTCCATTCCACATTTTCACAGCTCTTACTGTGAAGAAACCTTTCCTTGTTTGAAGATTAAATCTCTTTTCCTCCAGATGTAAAGAGTGCCCCCTTGTTCTCTGTGATGACCTTAACAAGTTGCCGACCAGCTGCCACAGTTATACTGCGGCAGATGGGCTCCGCTGCGCAAATCGCCGTAGGTGTTCACCAGTCATGCGCGCGCTCCCGCCATCCCTGCCACAATCGGATTCGCTACAGAACAGATGGATCTACAGGCCCAGGCCAATGATTTCTGGCCTAGACCTGCTGATCAGTTCTAGCGAATGAAATGCCTCCTCTGCCTGTGTAATGTAAACACAGGCAGAGGAAAGGATGTCATCTCCCCTCGTGGAGCCCTTTTCGGATCCATCGCGAGAGGAGAAGATATCCATAGTGAGTACACCAAGCACTACACTAACACCAGTACACATAGGCACACTTTTCAACGACCTATCACCCCCAGATCGCCCCCCCCCCAGTTAAACTTTTCACTCCCTGTCACAGTGCCACCAAGTGCAGTTTTATGATTTTTTACTGATTACTGTACTGGTGTCATTTGTGACACTAATCAGTGTTAGGGCAGTTAGTGGTAGTTAGCAGCAGACCCAGGTAGGTTTAGGGTACCCCCATATATTCCATAATAAAGGTTTTAACCCCTTGATCACCCCTCAGTTAATCCTTCCCCCGCCTGACACAGTGTCACTAGTATAGTGTACAGATCTCTTTTCTGATCACTGTATTCGTGTCACTTGTAACTCTAAACAGCGTTAGGGCAGTTAGCGGTAGTTCCAGATAGGTTTAGGGTACCCGCCACATAGTCCCTAATAAAGGTTTAACACCTTGATCACCCCCAGTTAACCCTTTCACTCCCAGTCACTGTGGTTAGGGTTGTCCCGATACCACTTTTTTAAGACCGAGTACAAGTACCGATACTTTTTTTTTTACAATTTATTTTTTTAATTTATATATATATATATATATATATATATATATATATATATATATATATATATATATATAATTTTTTTTACAGTGCTTTCTTTTTTTTTGGGGGGGGGGGGGAGTGGACAGTCAGTGTTTATTTTATTTTTTATCATTTTTACAATTTCACTTTAGAATATTTAAAAATAGTATAAAATGGTAGGAATACCACGCTAACAAAATCGTAACAATAAGCAGCAGCATACAGTGCGATCACACCAACATTCAAAAATTATATAAAAAAATTATATAAAAAAAATTTATATAAAAAAAACTGCGCTAGAAATTAAAGTCCATAATGAATGACATCAAGGAAAAAATATAGAAAAAAAAGTGTCCATTAAGAGCATAAAAACACCACCACCGTGCGCCTATAGATAATTGTGCTAATCCACCGTAGCTGTTGATTCAGCTTACCAGACGGCAAGCTTAAAAAGGCAAGTGGCTATAGCCCAGCCAAGGCCTTTAAGCTTGCTGATGCTCCCGGTGTTCAGATAGCAGGGGGTAAATCTCCAGGCTCACTCACGGTGTCCACGTATCCACATGTTCCAATGCAAACCCAGGTAGCTCAGAGGAAAAAAAGACTGGCCATAGTGTGATACCTTCTAAATATTTATTATAAAACATGTAGTCACTCACAGTAAAAACAGCAGAGTTGCGCATACGAAAGCCGGTCGGCATAAAAGATATGCGGAGCCTGTTCTCCTACTCCGAGGGCGTGGTGACGTCAGTGCGTGCCTTCCCAGAAGCGTTTCGTCATTATCTGACGTTGTCAATGGGGAACGGGGATATAACTTTAGAATATTTATTTATTACAATGGGGCTTTGAAGATGAATGGAGAGGAGGCAGCGGCTCCTCTCCATTCATAAACGGAAACATCGTAAACACAGTTTACTCTGCTCAGTTACGAATGAACAGTGATCACTGACTCTGTTCACTCGGAAAAGGAAGGAGCTGGTAAATTACATATTTACCGGCTCCTTCCTCCGCTCTCCAATCCTGAGAGATCGGGGACAGGGGAGACCGGAGGAGCGCACGGAGGGGGAGCGGAGGAGGAGGACTGGAGAAGCACACAGAAGGGGACGGGGGGGATCGGAGGAGGATAGGGGGGACCGGAGGATCTCCCTATGTGGCTTTTAATAAAGCAGCTGAAAGCTGCGGAGGGGAGAGGAAGAGAAGCAGCTGTCATGATTATAACTTCCCCGCCGCCAAACTGATTGTTCCTGAGTGTCCAGGTATTGAACTAGGCATCGGGAGCATTTGCACAAGTAGAAGTACTCCTGCAAATACTCTGTTTTGAGACTGATACTAGTATCGGTATCGGGACAACCCTAACTGTGGCATTAGTATAGTGTACAGATCTTTTTTCTGATCACTGTATTAGTGTTACGGGTTAGCTAGTTATCATCAGTTAGGTGTTAGCTTCAATGCCAGACAGCGTCAGAATTTTTTTTTTTTTTTTTCCACAAAAGTTTTTTATTTCGTAAGAGTAAGGCAAAACATACAGGACAGGAGTATTGTTACAAAACATCAGTTGACAGAATCACATGGAGGGTATTTTTGTCACGATACAACATGTAAATACTAACTGGGATTAAACGAACATTACCGAGGCATGAAGTTATAATTATGCGTAAATGGGTGGAGGATCATAATTTTCTATTGTCCCCTCCCCCCATCCCTCCCTCCAGCATAGATTGAGGGGAGGAAAGGGCTCAGTAAATCGAGCACGTTCATCATTTAGATTGCAATGTATCCTGACAGGACGAGGACAAGGTGCCCATCTACGGAAAAAATAAAGGGAAGGAAGAAAAAAAAAAAGAAGAAAAAAAGAAAGAAGGAAGTTAAGATAAAGGAATATAGAAGGTGGAGGGGGGGTGGCAAAGGGAAAAGGGTCATAGAAGGGTCTGCTGAAAAAAAAATGGGGGGGGGAAAGGGGGGATAAGCTCAATGTGGGAAAATCAGAGGGGGAAACGAGTGGATCCGCACCTGCCCCCCCCCCAACGTGGCAATTGAGACATTACTGCATTCATCAGTCAGCCCTAAGGTACATACTGAAGGTAGCGTTCAGTGGTAACGAAATGGGACCAGCAAGCCCAAGTAGCTGAGAATTTATGCATCCTGTCTTGCGAGGTGAAAATCAGTTCCTCCATTTCTTTTATGGAAGAAATCCGTGCAAACCATTCCCTGACTGTTGGAATGCCAGTGGAACGCCAATGTCAGGGTATACAAAGTCTGGCGGCATTAACCATATGCATGGCTAAGGATTTGTAGTAGTCTTTTTTGGGTAGCGATGTATGGTGCAAGAGAAATTGGGACGGGGTGTAGTCCAAAGTGTAAGTAGTGATATGCGAGATGAGGCTGTGGACCTCCCTCCAAAAGGGCTGGATGTTCACACAGTCCCACCACATCTTCAGCATGTATCAGGAATGTTGGGGGAAAATTTGTCCTATACCACTTAGTGATCACCTTGTAGCCACGTTAAACTAACCTTTATGTGCGTAGATAGTGTTCCAGTCCTCCGTGGAAAGAGGCATTTGGAGATCTCTATTCCAGGAGATTTGTGAAGGGGCAGGGGTCTGCGTTGGGGTCTCTAAGAGAAGAGTATAAAGGAGGGAGATTAAGTGTCTTTGCGGTGTTTTACGATGGAACAAGGATTCAAAGGGCGTGAGTTGTCGTGTCCAGACCAACTGACTGGCATGAGTTGTGAGAAAGTGTCGAATCTGTCTGTAGGCCCAAAAGGATAGAGAGGACGTCTTGGTGGTGGACTTTAGGGTTTCAAAGGATAAGGGCTTCTCATTAGAATAGAACTGGAGTGCTAGGACGTTTTCAAATGGCCACTCCTGACTTAAAAAGTCTTCAGAGACCCCCGGTGGAAAGTCAAGGTTCCCCCGTAAAGTGGTTAGAGGGATCGGGAGAGGGATAGATGATCCATATAACAAGGCCTTTCTGAAAGCCAGGAGTGTAGAGTGAATGAGCGGGTGAGCTGAGAGGGTATGGGGCCAGTTCTTAGAAGGTAGCCATGGGAGAAGGTGTAAGGGTCCTGATGAGAAGGATTTCTCTAGGAAAAACCATGCTTTTTTAAAGGCATGAATGTTCTAATCATCGATCCTTGTGAGGTGACAGGTATTTTTGGAGGTCTGGTAGACCTATTCCCCCTCTAGACTTAGGTAGTGCGAGTCTGGAAAATTTAATGCGAGGTGAGGAGTCCTTCCACAGGAAGGCAGAGCAAGCTTTCCGATAGGATTTAAAGAAGCCTGCTGGTAAGGAGATGGGGATCGATTGCATAAGGTAGAGTAGGCGAAGCAGGACAATAATTTTAATCAGAGCTGAACGATCGAACCAGGAGATGTTTAGGCCCATCCAATCTTTAAGATGCTTTTGGGTCTGAAGAAGGGCTGGGTGAAAATTTTTCGAGTATAGGTCTGACAGGCGGGTGGGGATTCGAATGCCAAGATATGTAAGTGCGTCTTGTTCCCATCAAAATGGGAATGACTCTTGACACTGTGTCACTATCTGGGAAGGAAGGGAGATGTTTAGTGCCTGTGACTTGGTATAATTGATTTTGAGGTTTGATAAGGTACCAGAGTATTCAATATCTTTGAGGAGATTGGGCAGGGAGATACGGGGCGATTGCAAAGAGAGCAGAATGTCGTCAGCAAAGGCTGCAACCTTAAACTCTCTATTTTTCACAGTGATCCCCTGAATATTTGGATTACCTCTCAACCTATTGAGGAAGGGTTCCAGGGTTAAAATGTATATCAGTGGTGAAAGTGGACACCCCTGGCGTGTGCCATTGCTAATGGGAAAGGCGTCCGACAGGTGGCCGTTGACTTTCACTGCTGCGGAGGGGCCTGTGTACAAGGCCATAATATATGACAACATGCGGGTCCCCAAACCTACCCTGTTTCCCCGAAAATAAGACCTAGCGTGATTGTCGGTGATGGTTGCAATATAAGCCCTACCCCCCAAATAAGCCCTAGTTAAAGTCCTTGTAGGTCTTATTTTCAGGGTAGGGCTTATTTTCGGGGAAACAGGGTAGGGCTTATTTGGGGGGTAGGGCTTTTATTGCAGCCATCACTGACAATCACGCTAGGTCTTATTTTTGGGGAAACAGGGTATAGCAGTGAGCACTTGCTGCATGCAGTCCCAGGCCACCCTGTCGAACGCCTTCTCAGCATCGAGTGAGAGAAAGAATCCGTGTGATTTGGAAGACATGAGCCAGTGATGTAAATTTAGTGTGCGGATGGTGTTGTCCCTAGCCTCCCGCCCAGGGACAAAACTGACCTGGTCTAAAGAGATAAGGCCAGGCACCAGTGGAAGTAGTCTGTTTGCTAAAACCTTCGCATAGATTTTGATATCCACGTTTAATAGTGATATCGGTCGGTAATTAGCAACTAAGGAAGAATCCTTGCCCTCTTTAGGGATCATCGCAATGTGTGCAACTAGCATTCTGTCTGGTTTAGTCTGGGGGTCCGATAAGGCATTAAACGTGTCCAGGAGTTTAGGAGCTAATGATTCAGTAAAGGCTTTATAGTACTGGAGGGAGAAACCGTCCAGGTGGGGGGCTTTGCCCGTTTTCATTTGCTTCATAGCTATATCTAGTTCCAACGCTGACATAGGGTCTTCCAGGTCCCGGGACTGTTGGGGAGATATTGGCTTGGGGCTGTAACGGGAGAGGAATTCTTTGATAAGTGCGGTAATGTATCAACATTATTCCGTGAGGAACTGGTGGGCTGCAGATTATATAATTTAAGATAAAATCTTTCAAATTCTTTGGCAATGTCCTCATTCCTGGCCAGAAGACCTCCCCCAGGGTCATGTATATGGTGGATTGTAGAGGAGAGTTTTGAATTTTGGACTGTGCGCGCCAATAGACGACCACACTTGTTGCCCTGTTCATAGAAAATCCTCTGGCCAAAGGAAAATCCTCTGGCTAACGTCTCCTAGAGCGCTTGTCCAGCTCCTCTAAAAGCAGGGCTCGGGTGTGCTTTAATTCCTGTAGGGTGGCTTGCGTGTGGGTCAGTTTGTGAGAGGTTTCAAGGGATCCAATTGTCCTGATAAGAGAGTTTATGTATTCTTGATGCTGTTTCTTAGCTTTTGTGGCCAGGGCGATTAGTTCACCTCGAATCATGCACTTATGTGCTTCCCAGAGGGAAATTGGAGAGGTCTCCGGGTTGGAGTTTTCCGCAAAATATTGCTGAATTCTCGTGTGGATATGGTCTGTCACTAAAGGATCTTTGAGAAGGGAAGGGTTCAGACACCAAGTCTTTGTTCTAGAATAGGATTCAGGGAAAGATAAGGTCACTGTGATCGGGTGGTGATCCGACAGAAACATTGGTTCTATAGTGGACCGCTGGAGCAGAGGGAGGTCTGATTGGGAGAGAAAAAAATAATCAATCCTAGAATATTTTTGATGTGGGGCCGAAAAGAAGGTATAGTCCTTATCTGAGGGGGACAAAGTGCGCCAAACGTCATGCAAGGTCAAGGATTGAAGCTGTAAGTTAATTTGGCGTAACGCTTTGTAAGTTAAAGTAGATGTTCCTGTGGAGGAATCCAGTAAGGGATTTAGGGGGACTTTAAAGTCCCCTCCTAGGAGTACTATTCCTGACTGAAAAGAAGCCAGTAGGTCACATGTTTTCCTAAAGAAGGCGACCTGGTGGTCGTTTGGGCAGTAAATATTAGCTAATGTGATTGGCTTTGAAGCATAAGAACCCTTAAGGAAAATATACCTGCCTTCTGGGTCAACAAGGGAATCAGATACATGGAAGTTAGCGTTTTTTGATATAAGATTAGAAACACCTTTTGTCTTAGAATCCGGGTTAGTGGAGTGGAACACTGTTCGGTAAATATGATTAGACAGTTTAGGGATGGCATCCGAGTGAAAGTGGGTCTCCTGCAAGAATATTAAGTGGGCTCTGTGTTTGGTGAGAGAAGAAAATACTTGTGACCTTTTCTCTGGTAGGTTAAGGCCCTTCACGTTTAGAGATAGGCATTTCAACTTCAGGGAAGACATGACTTGGGACTGGAAGTATTGTGCAGATAAAAGAACAGTGGAGGGATACCACTAGGAGGGGCAGAGACGGATCCAAGTAACTTAATAACCAATGTGAAGTCTAAAACCAGGGTGCTATGGAGCCCTTTAAACAACAAATGAGGCAAATGAACCATTACAAACAATTCTGCCAAGTGCCGCCACTGATTACATCTTCTTATTGCAGAAAACAGCTACTTTGTGTGTTTGTTTGAGAGCCTTGAATGTCGAATGAGATTTAATGAAACACTCAAGATAAGTGATCCTTACCTGAGAAAATAGGGGGGATGTGTAAAAAGACCACCCTGTCAGTCTCGGTGGGATTGGGGAAACATCCTCCTGCCACACGAGAGTGACCCAGACTGACATCTCAGGCTAACAAAGAAAAACACACTACATACATGGTAGCTGGACCAAGATTTACAATAACTTAACAAGACTATACCAGAGGTTCTGCCAATTACGTGAGTGTACCTCTATGCATGAAGACAGAGGAATAAAAAAAGAACGTCTTCACAAATGTTATAAAAAAAAGGAAAAGAAAACAACCTGCAAAAGATAAAAAAAGAACGTCACAGAGGAAGTCCGGGGGAAGAGGTAAAGGGGGAAAGGCACAACAGTTCCTTATGTAGAGAGTCTGCTCTCCTAGCCAAGGGCATGGGGGCTTCATTGATGCTGATATGTAGCAGGAAGAGTTACCTCCCAAAGATGAAGCGACAGCGACGGGGCATAGCAAGTGCTGTGCTGACAGTTCCGTGAGGAGCATTGCGAGAGATGGTGGAGATGCCCAGAAGGAGTGAGTAGTGATGCTTCAGCACTATTGGTCTTACGCGATCTTCATCTAGCTGATGAGTCGATGCATCTGTAGTGTAGTGTTGTCAGGCAGTTTCATGAGGCTTGAAAGGTTGATGGAGGAACCGATGAGGGCAAAAGTCCTAAAGAGGGAAAGGAACAGAGAGGAGTGGGGAGGAAAGGAAGAGTGAGCGTGGACAGTTACTCACAGGTGGCGGCACTTGGCAAACAAGAGTCAAGGTGTATTACGCATCCACGCGGTCTCTCCTCTTGGAGGGTGTGGACGGGGAGCCCGGACTGCGTTGGTGCTGGTCACGGCGTGATGCATGGTTTCCCGGGGAAGACTGATCAGCTCTGTATCTGCAGGATCTGTGTCGTTGGGCCTTCGGTGATGGGTGGAGAGCCAGGGAGCCAGGGTTCAGAGGGAAAGTAGGAGGCATACCATTCTGGAAGCTTGACGTGCGGGAGATCCTCACAGAAACCCAGCAGGTCCTCGGGTGTGCGGAGTAGCGCAGAGCGACCTCTGGCGGATGCTGAAAGCCCAAAAGGGAATTTCCAGCGATATTGTATATTTCTGGCTCGTAGGACTTCCAGTAGAGGGCGAAGAGCTCGCCTATTCTGGAGCGTTATCTGGGACAAATCCTGAAATAACTTGACTTCTACGCCATTATGGAGGATGCGGCCTCTTTCTCTGGCTTTACGGAGAATTTCCTCTTTAAGTGGAAAGTTAACCACACAGCATATTACATCCCTTGATGGTTAATTTTCACGGGGTAATGGGCTCAAAGCACAGTGGGCTCTTTCCATTTCTATGGAAGAGTCTGCTGGGCAGTCAATCAAGTCATTAAAGATTGTACAGATAGTTTGTTGCAGTGATCCCGGCTCAATGGCCTCAGGAACCCCCCTCACTCTAATATTGTGCCTCCGGCCGCGGTTGTTGAGGTCTTCGACATGCCTGTCAATGTCTAGGAGTTGGGAGAGCTGGGAGTCAAAGGTGGTTTGGACTTGTTGGATGGCGGCCGCATGTGTCTGGGAAGTTTGTTCCACCTCATCAATCCGATGTGCCACCGCATGGATTTCAGTTTTAAGGTCAGCGATCACCGCTGTAATGGTGTTTTTGATGTCAGCGGCGACTGTCTCTAAGTCAAACAGGCTGGGGGGGCAAGCTCGTCCCGCAACCATGGCGGATCCCCCGGGTAGCGGTGTGTCAGGTTCCATGCTAGGCGAGATCGGGGTTGGGGCCTGTGAGGCCGCGTGTGCAGCCATGCGCTGGGTCCGAAACAGCTCTGGTATGTTTCTGCTCAGCTGCGTACCTGAATCAATGATTGCTCGGGATGTAGAGGAGCTCCGGGTGGATCTGCTCATGGTGCTTGTAAGGTGTAGGTTCCCCTAAAAAGCAAGGTTCAGTCCCCGGATCGCAGGAGCTCTTGGCTTATGCTGCCATCTTGGTCTCCATCCAGGCCACGCCCCCCCAGCGGCAGAATTTAACCCTTTAATTGCCAGTAGCGCTAACACACACACGCACACACCATACACCTCCCTTACTAGAATAGTGTTTGAATGGATCAATCCCAAACCCAAGTGCAGTATAAATAGATCCCTGTCACTTACAAAATACAGCACACAAAACTGCAGCGTTAGAGTGATGCCCTGCTAGCACTAACAGTTATTTTTTTTTGTAGCGATTCAAGCAGTCGCTGACAACCAGGTGCTCTTTTACCTGTGAGTCGCACTAGCTGTACCTATAAATTTAGTGGCCAAAATGTCAAAACAGAATTACACTAGTGAAGAGGCCTAAACGTTGCTGAACATGACAGATGAGAGCAAAGGGGAAGCCTCACTGTCAGATTCAGCCTCAGTATACGAACCTGTAGAGAGCAGCGGCACCCTGAGAGATAGCTCTAATGACGGAGTAGTGGTCCCTGCTAAGGTCAGGCATACCCGACCCCATTCTTCTGTTACTGAGGTGCAAAAATCGCATGGTTCTTGTATGGAGCAGAGAGCCAGTACTACTAGTGCCGCTCATCCTTCTGGTGAACTGGCAAGAACCAGCGGCCCAGTACGTCCTGGTCATAGACAAACCAGCACTGCAGTAACACTTGGTGAAGTGGCAAATTCCATAAGTGCAGTTCAAGCTGGTGTGGTGGCTAGCACAAGTAGTGCCCCACAGCCACCAAAAGTTCAAAGACCGGCCCGTAGAGCCAATAGAGCCTTTCCCGCTGCGTTTGCAAATCCTTATTGGCAGCTCACCACTTCTGCAACGCCCGTAGTTACCCCATTCACTGGCCAACCCGGAATTCAGGTGGAAACAGCGGATTTTAGTACCCTTGACTCTTATGAGCGTTTTTTTACAGAATATCTGTACAGATCTATTGTGGACCAAAGCAATTTATACGCTGGTCAATTTATTGCCGCAAATCCAAATTTTACCCTTGCCAGAGAATTTGGCTGGAAGCATATAACGGTTCCCAAATTTAAGACCTTTCTGGGCCTATCCCTCCTTCATGGGCATTACTAAAAAGGTTGAGTTACGGTCATATTGGTCCACTGACCCAATTCACCATATGCCAGTGTTCTCTGCTTCCATAACCAGTAATGGATACGAGCAAATCTTGCGGTTCCTGCATTTCAATGACAATGAACTGTGTTGTCCTCGGGGTGATCCTGAATATGATTGGCTCCACAAAATTCAGGCCCTCGTAAACCACTTCAACCAACAATTTTCAACCTTGTTTATTCTGATCAAGTTGTCTGCGTTGATGCGTCCCTGATTAAGTTTTCTAGCTGCCTTGCTTTCAAACAGTTTCTCCCCAGCAAGCGTGCCAGATATGGGGTCAAGATGTATAAGCTCTGTGACAGGGCCACAGGCTATACATATACTTTTCTGGTTTACGTGGGAAAAGATAGCAGCGTGGAGCCCCCCAACTGCCCAGACTACATAGGGAGCAGCGGTAAGATTGTTTGGGACTTGGTGTCACCCTTATTCGGAAAGGCTTTGCTCTATGCCCCCAAAAAATCCATAGCTGATACCACTATTTGCTTTATAACTTGCTATTGTGGACAACACTTGCAGATCAGAAGGATCATGGACAAATACTGGCATCTTTTGAGTATGGACCCTGATATTGACCCTTTTGTGTCGGTTAAACCGGCTATCACATATAGAAGGGCCAAATCAATTGATGACCAGTTAGTCCACAGTGAATTTAAAGGTGGTGCTAGAAAAGATCAGTGTAAAAATCCTGGCACTTTCCGCTGTGGCAGGTATAATTATTGTCAATTCATGTGGACAGAAAAGAGGGTATGCCTACCCAATTACATTATTTTCAAGCACCGCCACTATTACAATTGTAAAACAGCAGGAGTTGTTTACCTTCTGACCTGCGAGTGTGGCTGCTTCTATGTGGGGAAAACGATCCAGGAATTCTGGAAACTAGCATACTGGCACATTTTAAGCATGAAATCTTGTAACCTTGACTTGCTGTGGGGTCGCCATGTTATGGTTGTACACAACAGCAGATTCCCTCGCATTCAATTTCTTATGTTGGATAGAATTCACCCCCCTCTTCGGGGGGGGGGGGGGGGTGATTGGAATAAAAACTACTCCAATGTGAATTACGTTGGATTTATCATTTATGTGCCACATCTCTCACCCGGGCATGAATGAAGCTACCGACTTCAAGCCCTTTTTAGAGGGATTTGTCTTGGGTGGTTGGGAGAAATAAAAAATCAAAAATATTCTTGTTTGAAAATATATATATATATACACATCTTCTGGTTTCTTTATCCTTTTAATGTCATCAATTGCCCTTTAATCTGCTGTTCTATTTCCACTAATTTCATCCAGTATGTATATATAATCTGTTGCAATAGTCGGCGACTATTGCATAATGTATATATACAGTATATATATATAAGGGCCTCTTTTTAATGGCTAAGTTATGTCTAAATATAGCATACATGAGCAGATCATATTGTCTGCTTCTGCTATATGTTATTATGCTATATATATATATATATATATATATATATATATATATATATATATATATATATATATATATATATATATATATATATATATGGACAAATGCTCCAATGCTGCAATTCATTTACTAAAAAATGTTCAGAAAATACAAAACTTGTAATGCCAGTATGCTACTGCAGTTACGAACATCACTGTTCTTCATCAGGCTAGTCAGGGTGTGTGTGACCTTCTGTTGAATAACAACAGAAGGGCGGAAAGTATTCAGACCCCCTTACATTTTTCACTCTTTGTTATATTGCAGCCATTTGCTAAAATCATTTAAGTTCTTTTTTTTCCTAATTAACCACTTGCCGACCGCCTCACGCAGATATACTGTGGCAGAATGGCACGGGCAGGCAAAGTAAGGTATGGGGACGTTACTTGCCTCCCACGGGCGGGGGGTCCAATCGGACCCCCCCCGATGCCCGAGGCGGTCGGCTTCTGTCCCGGAGCGATCAAAGGTGAGAGGGAGGCCATCCATTCGTGGCCACCCCCTCACGATCGCTCCCAGCCAATGACGTTCTTCCTCTGTTGCTGTAATGTAAACAGCGGCAGAGGAAGTGATGTCATCTCTCCTCGAGCCGGTCTTTTCGTTCCGGCGCTGAGGGGAGAAGACATCAAGTAAGTGCACCAAACACTACACTAACAGTAGAACACTCTAGGCACACATTTCACCCCCCAATCACCCCCCGATAACCCCCCTGTACCCCCTGTCACAGTGACACCAATAGCAGTTTTTTTTTTTTTGCATTGGTGTCAGTTTGTGACAGTTATAAGTGGTAGGGCAGTTAGTGGTAGCCCCCTTTAGGTCTAGGATAACCCCCTAACCCCCCCTAATAAAGGTTAACCCCTTGATCACCCCCCGTCGCCTGTGTCACTAAGCGATCGTTTTTCTGATCGCTGTATTAGTGACACAGGTGACGCTATTTAGGGAGGTAAGTATATAGGTTCGCCGTCAGTGTTTTATAGCGACAGGGAGCCCCATATACTACCTAATAAAGGTTTTAACCCCCTGATTGCCCCCTAGTTAACCCTTTCACCAGTGATCACCGTATAACTGTTACGGGTGATGCTGGTTAGTTAGTTTGTTCATTATAGTTTCAGGGCACCCGCCGTTTATTACCTTATAAAGGTTTAACCCCCTAATCGCCCGGCGGTGATATAAGTTAAGTTTTAGGGTCAGATAAGGTCTGTGTCGCCCCAGGCAACGTCAGGTTAGCGCCAGTACCGCTAACACCCACGCACGCAGCATACACCTCCCTTAGTGGTATAGTATCTGAACAGATCAATATCTGATCTGATCAGATCTATACTAGTGTCCCCAACAGTTTAGGGTCACCAAAAACACAGTGTTAGCAGGATCAGCCCAGATACCTGCTAGCACCTGCGTTTTGCCCCTCGGCCCAGCCCAATCAAGTGCAGTATCGATCGATCACTGTCACTTACAAAACACTAAACACACATAACTGCAGCGTTCGCAGAGACAGGCCTGATCCCTGCGATCGCTAACAGTTTTTGTTGGTAGCATTTTGATACAGTCGCTAACAGTCAGGAGCTTTTTTGCCTATGAGTCTCACTAGTGTACCACTAAATTTAAAGCCCAAAATGGCAAATCGAAGGTCCACTAGTGAAGAGGCCTACACGTTTCTGAGCATGATATTCTACAGGTATCTCCCCCAGCTAAGACTCCATGTCAACAGATACAACTGACACTCCCCCTATTCAAATCTACTACTACAGATGAAGTTGCTAAACTCCTTTCTATCGCCCACCTAACCACCTGTCCCCTGGACCCTATTCCCTCTCAAATGCTACAGTCACCCTCTGACCCCATCCTACACTCTCTAACCCACATCTTCAATCTCTCCCTCACCTCTGGCATCTTCCCCGATGCTCTAAAACATGCACTGGTCACCCCCATACTCAAAAAGCCGTCCTTGGACCCTACGCCCAATCTCCTTGCTCCCCTTTTCCTCTAAACTCCTTGAACGCCTGGTTTACAACCAACTGAGTGACCACCTCATTAAAAACAACCTTCTTGATCCCCTTCAATCTGGATTTCGCCCTCAACACTCCACAGAAACTGCTCTTTTAAAATTCACAAATGACCTACTAGCTGCAAAAACCAATTGACACTATTCTGTACTCCTACTTCTGGATCTTTCAGCTGCCTTTGACACGGTTGACCACCCCCTCCTCCTCAAAAAACTTTACTCCCTCGGTCTCCGTGACTGTGCTCTTCAGTGGCTCTCATCCTACCTATCCCAACGCACCTTCAGTGTCACTTACAATTCTACTTCCTCCACTCCTCTTCCCTTCTCTGTCGGGGTCCCCCAAGGTTCTGTTCTTGGACCTCTTTTATTTTCAATCTACACCTCTTCCCTAGGTCAGCTTTCTCACAGCTTTCAATATCATTTCTATGCTGATGACACACAAATCTATCTCTCCACCCCTCAACTCACTCCATCAGTCTCCTCACGCATCACTAACTTACTAACCGACATATCTGTATGGATGTCACACCACTTCCTCAAACTCAACTTGTCCAAAACCGAGCTTATAATATTTCCTCCCCCACGTTCCTCTTCCCCCGACTTCTCTGTCAAGAGCAATGGCAAAACCATCCACCCGTCCCCACATGTCAGGGTACTAGGTGTTATCCTGGATTCTGAACTCTCCTTTCAGCCCCACATCCAATCACTTTCCAAAGCTTGCCGCCTCAACCTCCGCAACATCTCTAAACTACGTCCCTTTTCTAACCAATGAAACCACAAAGCTCCTGATTCACTCCCTGGTTATCTCTCGCCTTGACTACTGCAACTCACTCCTCATTGGCTTACCTTTAAACAGACTATCCCCCCTTCAGTCCATCATGAATGCTGCTGCCAGACTCATCCACCTTACAAACCGCTCAGTGTCTGCTACCCCTCTCTGCCAATCCCTCCATTGGCTACCACTCGCCCAACGAATTAAATTCAAAATACTAACAATAAGTTACAAAGCCATCCACAACTCTGCCCCCAGCTACATCACTAACCTAGTCTCAAAATACCAACCTAATCGCCATCTCCGTTCTTCCCAAGACCTCCTGCTCTCTAGCTCCCTCATCACCTCCTCCCATATCCGCCTCCAGGACTTCTCCCGAGCCTCGCCCATCCTCTGGAATTCCCTACCCCAATCTGTCAGACTGTCTCCAACTTTATCCACTTTAGGCGATCCCTGAAAACTTTCCTCTTCAGAGAAGCCTATCCTGCCTCCATCTAACAACTGCACTATTTTCTCCATTAGCTCATCCCCCACAGCTATTACCCTTTTGTATCACTTGACCCTCCCTCCTAGATTGTAAGCTCTAACGAGCAGGGCCCTCTGATTCCTCCTGTATTGAATTGTATTGTACTTGTACTGTCTGCCCTAATGTTGTAAAGCGATGCGTAAACTGTCGGCTCTATATAAATCCTGTATAATAATAATAATAATAATGACAGATAGTGAAGAGGAAGTCACTCATCTGTCAGATTCAGGCTCAGAATACAATCCTGTAGATGACAGCGGCTCCATGACAGATAGCTCTGACGACGGAGTTGTGGTCCCTGCCAAGGTCAGGCGTACCAGACCCGAACTTCTTCTTCTGTCCTTGATGTGCAAGAACCGCAGGTCCCTCGTATGGAGCAGAGCAGTACTAGCGCCGCTATTCCTTCTGGTGTACTGGCAAGCACCAGCGGCCTAGTACACCCTGGTCGTATATCCAGCACTGCAGTAACACTTGGTGAAGTGGCGAGTCCCATAAGTGCAGTTCAAGCTGGCGAGGTGGCAAGCACAAGTAGTGTCCCGTTGCCACCAAGAAGACAAACACAGGCCCGTCGTGTCCATAGTGCCCTTCCTGCTGCACTCGCCAATCCGAATTGGGAACCCACCACTTCTGCAGCACCCGTACTTCCCCCATTCACTGGCCAACCCGGCATTCATGTGGAAACAGTTGATTTTACGCCACTGGATTTTTATTCGCTGTTTTTCACCGAAGATCTCTATAGATCTATTGTGGACCAAAGCAATTTGTATGCTGGTCAACACATCGCCACTATTCCCCAGTCCTCCCTTGCCAGAGATTGGAGACCAATTACGGTCTCCGAATTTAAGATCTTTCTGGGCCTTTCCCTCAACATGGGCATAACTAAAAAGAGTGAGTTGCGGTCATATTGGTCCACTGACCCAATTCACCATATGCCCTTGTTCCCTGCCTCCATGACCAGGGCATGATACGAGCAGATTTTGCGGGTTCATGCACTTCAACAACAATGAGCTCTGTTGTCCTCGTGGAGACCCTGAATACGATCGGCTCTATAATATTCGGCCCCTCGTAAACCACGTCAACAAACGTTTTGCAGACTTGTTTACTCCCCATCAAGTTGTCTGCGTTGATGAGTCCCTGATTAAGTTTTCTGGCCGCTTGTCATACAAACAGTACCTTCCCAGCAAGCATGCCAGATACGCGGTCAAGATGCGTAAGCTCTGTGACAGGGCCACAGGCTATACATGTAGTTTTATGGTTTACGAGGGCAAAGATAGTCACGTAGAGCCAACAAACTGCCCTGACTACATAGGAAGCGCTGGCAAGATTGTGTGGGACTTGGTGTCACCCTTATTTGGAAAGGGGTACCACTTGTACGTGGACAATTATTACACGAGCATGCCACTTTTTTGGTCTCCTTTTTGATCAACACTTTTTTGGTCTCCTTTTTGATTGGAGCATGTGGCACTGTGCGACCTAATCACCGGGGCTTTCCCCAGCGGCTTGTAGAATCCAGCCTTAGGCTGGGGGAGAGAGCCTGCTTCAAGTGTAATAACTTGCTCACTATGAAGTGGAGGGATAATAAGAATGTTTTCGTTCTTACCTCCCTTCATGCAGACACGACGGTCCAAATTACTACGGCGACTGGTGTTGTGGAGAAACCCCTCTGTGTCCACAAATATAACCAAAATATGGGAGGGGTGGACCTCAACGACCAGTTGTTGGCACCGTACCTAGTTGCCCGTAAGGCCAGATGCTGGTACAAGAAAGTGTCTGTATACTTATTTCAATTGGCTTTGCTGAACGCTCATGTGCTATACAATGCTTCAGGACGCACTGGATTCTTCCTTAAATTCCAGGAAGAGATCATCAGAGCCCTTCTGTATCCAGACGGTGCTCCGCCTCACCTTCCCCAACCAAATGCAGTAAGCCGGCTGCATGAGAGGCATTTTCTGTATGTCCTCCCGAGTACCCCTACCCAAGGAGCCCCCCAAAGAAGATGTCGTGTTTGCAGCAAGCGCGGATATAGGCGTGACACCCGGTATTATTGTCCCTCCTGTCCTGACAATCCTGGTCTATGCATTGGTGAATGTTTTGAACGCTACCATTCACTAGTTGAGTATTAGCGTAGAGTACAGCACTGCACGGACTAGGCACACTAACACAGGGTCTCCCAAGATGCATCGCAATTTGAGAGACCAGAACCTGGTACCAGTTACAATAGTTATAGTTGCAAAAAAAAAAAAGTGTTAAAAAAAAAGTAAAAAAAATAAAAACACAAAAAAATATAAAATAAAAAAAACAAAAAAGTTGTCGTTTTATTGTTCTCTCTCTCTCTATTCCCTCTCTATTGTTCTGCTCTTTTTTACTGTATTCTATTCTGCAATGTTTTATTGTTATTATGTTTTACCATGTTTTCTTTTCAGATATGCAATTTTTTTATACTTTACTGTTTACTGTGTTTTATTGGTAACCATTTTTTTGTTTTCAGGTACGCCATTCAGCTGCACGGATTTATTTATCTTGACAGCAACAGCATTTGCTCCCACAATACATAAATCCGTGACTCCAGCGCTGTCGGAGGTGATTTCACCACCACAGTTACATACTTCAGCATACAGTATATGCCGAAGCGTGGGGGCAGCAGTGGGTGGAGGAGCGATTTGCTCCTACCTTTTGCGGGAGGATGCTCCCATGCTTCGGAATATATATATTTTAGGCACAGGTTGCGTTAAATGTTTTATTTTTTACTATGTTTTTTTTGTATTTGCTTTGCAGGTATAGTAAGTCTTACTGTTATACTGTAATGTTACTTTGTTTTATTGTTAACCATCATTTGCTTAGCAGGTACGCCATTCAGTTGCAGCGTGGATTTATTTATCTTGACAGCAACAGCGTTTTCTCCCACGATACATAAAGCCGTGACTTCAGCGCCGTCAGAGGTGATTTCACCACCACAGTTACATACTTCAGCATATATCCCGAAGTGTGGGGGCAGCAGAGGGCGGAGGAGCGATTTGCTCCTAACTTTTGCGGGAGGATGACCCCATGCTTCGGCATATATATATACGGTGCATGTATGCCCATCATTAGAAGTGGGTGCATGAAGGGAGGTATTCTAATGGTGGGCATACCCACCGATCAATCTCTTTTTTTCGTTCAGCCCACAGGCTGCATGAAAAAAAGTTTACAATATATGCCCAACAAGGACCAGCAATGTACTGGTATGTTGCTGGACTTTTAGTGGTTATACCAGAATGATGCCTGCAGGTTTAGGTATCATCTTGGTATCATTCTTTTCAGCCAGCGGTCGGCTTTCATGTAAAAGCAATCCTAGTGGCTAATTAGCCTCTAGACTGCTTTTACAAGCAGTGGGAGGAAATGCCCCCCCCCACCATCTTCCATGTTTTTCTCTGGCTCTCCTGTCCCAACAGGGAACCTGAGAATGCAGCCAGTGATTCAGCCAGCTGACCATAGAGCTGATCAGAGACCAGAGTGGCTCCAAACATCTCTATGGCCTAGGAAACAACGAGCATTTCATGACTTAGATTTTGCCGGATGTAAACAGCGCCATTGGGAAATTGGGAAAGCATTTTATCACACCAATCTTGGTGTGGTCAGATGCTTTGAGGGCAGAGGAGAGATCTAGAGTCTAATAGACCCCAATTTTTTCAAAAAAGAGTACCTGTCACTACCTATTGCTATCATAGGGGATATTTACATTCCCTGAGATAACAATAAAAATGATTTAAAAAAAATGAAAGGAACAGTTTAAAAATAAGATAAAAAAGAAAAAAAAAAAAAAAAAAAAAAAGCATCCCTGTCCCCCCCTGCTCTCGCGCAAAGGCGAACGCAAGCGTCGGTCTGGCGTCAAATGTAAACAGCAATTGCACCATGCATGTGAGGTATCACCGTGAAGGTCAGATAAAGGGCAGTCATTTTAGCAGTAGGCCTCCTCTGTAAATCTAAAGTGGTAACCTGTAAAGGCTTTTAAAGGCTTTTAAAAATGTATGTAGTTTGTCGCCACTGCACGTTTGTGCGCAATTTTAAAGCATGTCGTGTTTGGTATCCATGTACTCGGCCTAAGATCATCTTTTTTATTTCATCAAACATTTGGGCAATATAGCGTGTTTTAGTGCATTAAAATTTAAAAAAGTGTGTTTTTTTCCAAAAAAAATGCATTTGAAAAATTGCTGCGCAAATACTGTGTGAAAAATAAAAGAAACACCCACCATTTTAATCTGTAGGGCATTTGCTTTAAAAAAATATGTAATGTTTGGGGGTTCAAAATAATTTTCTTGCAAAAAAAAAAAAAATTTTTTCATGTAAACAAAAAGGGTCAGAAAGGGCTTTGTCTTCAAGTGCTTAGAAGAGTGGGTGATGTGTGACATAAGCTTCTAAATGTTGTGCATAAAATGCCAGGACAGCTCAAAACCCCCCCAAATTACCCCATTTTGGAAAGTAGACACCCCAAGTTATTTGCTGAGAGGCATGTCGAGTCCATGAAATATTTTATATTGTGACACAAGTTGCGGGAAAAAGACAATTTTTTTTTTCTTGCACAAAGTTGTCACTAAATGATATATTGCTCAAACATGCCATGGGAATATGTGAATTTACACCCCAAAATACATTCTGTTGCTTCTCCTGAGTCCGGGGATACCACATGTGTGAGACTTTTTGGGAGCCTAGCCGCGTACGCGACCCCGAAAACCAAGCACACTGCCTTCAGGCTTTCTAAGGGCGTAAATTTTTTATTTCACTCTTCACTGCCTATCACAGTTTTGGAGGCCATGGAATGCCCAGGTGGCACAACCCCCCCCAAATGACCCTATTTTGGAAAGTAAACACCCCAAGCTATTTGCTGAGAGGTATAGTGAGCATTTTGCAGAACTCACTTTTTGTCACAAAGTTTTGAAAATTGAAAAAATAAAAAAAAATTTTTTTTTGCTTGTCTTTCTTCATTTTCAAAAACAAATAAGAGCTGCAAAATGCTCACCATGCCTCTCAGCAAATAGCTTGGGGTGTCTACTTTCCAAAATGGAGTCATTTGGGTGGGGGTTTGTGCTATCCTGGCATTTTATGGCCTTCGAAACTGTGATAGGTAGTGAGGAGTGAATCAAAAATTTACGCCTTGAAATCCTGAAGGCGGTGATTGGTTTTTGGGGCCCCGTATGCAGCTAGGCTCCCAAAAAGTCCCACACCTGTGGTATGCCCGTACTCAGGAGAAGCAGCAGAATGTATTTTGGGGTGTAATTCCACATATGCCCATGGCATGTTTGAGCAATATATCATTTAGTGACAACTTTGTGCAAAAAAAAAATGTGTCACTTTCCCGCAACTTGTGTCAAAATATAAAATATTCTATGGACGCAACATGCCTCTCAGCAAATAGCTTGGGGTGTCTACTTTCCAAAATGGGGTCATTTGGGGGGGTTTTGTGCCATCTTGGCATTTTATGGCCTTCAAAACTGTGATAGGTAGTGAGGAGTGAAATAAAAAATTTACGCCCTTAGAAATCCTGAAGGCAGTGCTTGGTTTTCGGGGCCCCGTACACGGCTAGGCTTCCAAAAAGTCACACACATGTGGTATCCCCATACTCAGGAGAAGCAGCTAAATGTATTTTTGGGTGCAATTCCACATATGCCCATGGCCTGTGTGAGCAATATATCATTTAGTGACAACTTTTTGTAATTTTTTTTTTTTTTTGTCATCATTCAATCACTTGGCACAAAAAAAAATAATATTCAATGGTCTCAACATGCCTCTCAGCAATTTCCTTGGGGTGTCTACTTTCCAAAATGGGGTCATTTGGGGGGGTTTGTACTGCCCTCCATTTTAGCACCTCAAGAAATGACATAGGCAGTCATAAACTTAAAGCTGTGTAAATTCCAGAAAATGTATAGTTTGTAGACACTATAACTTCTGCGCAAACCAATAAATATACGCTTATTGACATTTTTTTTACCAAAGACATTTGGCCAGATACATTTTGGCCTAAATGTATGACTAAAATTGAGTTTATTGGATTTTTTTTATAACAAAAAGTAGAAAATATCATTTTTTTTCAAAATTTTCGGTCTTTTTCCATTTATAGCGCAAAAAATAAAAATCGCAGAGGTGATCAAATACCATCAAAAGAAAGCTCTATTTGTGAGAAGAAAAGGACACAAATTTCATTTGGGTACAGCATTGCATGACCGCGCAATTAGCAGTTAAAGCGACGCAGTGCCAAATTGTAAAAAGTGCTCTGGTCAGGAAGGGGGTAAATCCTTCTGGGGCTGAAGTGGTTAATGTACACACAGCACCCCATGTTGACAGAAAAACACAGAATTGTTGACATTTTTGCATATTTATTAAAAAAGAAAAACTGAAATATCACATGATCCTAAGTATTCAGACCCTTTGCTGTAACACTCATATTTAACTCAGGTGCTGTCCATTTCTTCTGATCATCCTTGAGATGGTTCTACACCTTCATTTGAGTCCAGCTGTGTTTGATTATACTGATTGGACTTGTTTAGGAAAGCCACACACCTGTCTATATAATACCTTACAGCTCACAGTGCATGTCAGAGCAAATGAGAATCATGAGGTCAAAGGAACTGCCTGAAGAGCTCAGAGACAGAATTGTGGCAAGGCACAGATCTGGCCAAGGTTACAAAAAAATTTTTGCTGTACTTAAAGTTCCTAAGAGCACAGTGGCCTCCATAATCCTTAAATGGAAGACGTTTGGGACGACAATAACCCTTCCTAGAGCTGGCCGTCCGGCCAAACTGAGCTATCGGGGGAGAAGAGCCTTGGTGAGAGAGGTAAAGAACCCAAAGATCACTGTGGCTGAGCTCCAGAGATGCAGTCGGGAGATAGGAGAAAGTTATAGAAAGTCAACCATCACTGCAGCCCTCCACCAGACGGGGCTTTACAGCAGAGTGGCCCGAAGGAAGCCTCTCCTCAGTGCAAGACACATGAAAGCCTGCATGGAGTTTGCTAAAAAAACACCCGAAGGACTCCAAGGTGGTGAGAAATAAGATTCTATGGTCTGCTGAGACCAAAATAGAACTTTTTGGCCTTAATTCTAAGCGGTATGTGTGGAGAAAACCAGGCACTGCTCATCACCTGTCCAATACAGTCCCAACAGTGAAGCAATGTGGTGGCAGCATCATGCTGGGTGGTGTTTTTCAGCTGCAGGGACAGGACGAGTGGTTGCAATCGAGGAAAAGATGAATGCGGCCAAGTACAGGGATATCCTGGACGAAATCCTTTTCCAGAGTGCTCAGGACCTCAGACTGGGCCGAAGGTTTACCTTCCAACAAGACAATGACCCTAAGCACACAGCTAAAATAATGGAGTGGCTTTACAACTCTGTGACTGTTCTTGAATGGCCCAGCCAGAGCCCTGACTTAAACCCAATTGAGCATCTCTGGAGAGAGCTAAAAATGGCTGTCCACCAACATTTACCTTCCAACCTGACAGAACTGGGGAGGATCTCCAAGGAGGAATGGCAGAGGATCCCCAAATCCAGGTGTGGAAAACTTGTTGCATCTTTCCCAAAAAGACTCATGGCTGTATTAGATCAAAAGGGTGCTTCTACTAAATACTGAGCAAAGGGTCTAAATACTTAGGACCATGTGATATTTCAGTTTTTCTTTTATAACCACTTTAGCCCCGGAAGAATTTACCCCCTTCCTGACCAGTGCGTTTTTTGCGATTCGGCACTGCGTCGCTTTAACTGACAATTGCTCGGTCGTGCGACGTGGCTCCCAAACAAAATTGACATCCTTTTTTCCCACAAATAGAGCTTTCTTTTGGTGATATTTGATCACCTCTGCGGTTTTTATTTTTTGTGACAATTTTGAAAAAAACACATTATTTTTTACTTTTTGCTATAATAAATATCCACAAAAAATATTTAAAAAAACATTTTTTTCCCTCAGTTTAGGCCGATACGTATGCTTTTACATACTTTTGGTAAAAAAAAAATCGCAATAAGCGTTTATTGATTGGTTTGCGCAAAAGTTATAGCATTTACAAAACAGGGGAAAGTTTTAAGGCATTTTTATTATTTTTTTTTTTTTTTTTTACTAGTAGTGGCAGCGATCAACGATTTTTATCATGACTGCGACATTATAGCAGACACATCGGACATTTTTGACACATTTTTGGGACCATTGTCATTTATACAGCAATCAGTGCTATACAAATGCACTGATTCCTGTGTAAATGACACTGGCAGTGAAGGGGTTAACCACTAGTGGGCTAGGGAGGGGTTAAGTATGACCTGGGTAGTGTTACTAACTGTGGGGGGCGTAGCTACATGTGACACGTCACTGATCTCTGCTCCCGATCACAGGGAGCAGAGATCAGTGACACTGTCACTAGGCAGAACGGGGAGATGCTTGTTTACATTAGCATCTCCCCGTTCGTCCTCTCCATGAGGCGATCGCGGGTATCCCCACGGCGATCGAGTCCGCGGGACCCACGACCCGACTCATGGAGCTCCCGGCCGGCAGCGTGCACACAATGGCACGGCGGCAAATTTAAAGGGACGTACAGGTACGCCTATTTGCCCAGCCGTGCCATTCTGCCAACATACATCGGCATGCGCCGGTCAGGAATCGGTTAATAAATCTGCAAAAATGTCAACAATTCTGTATTTTTCTGTCAATATGGGGTGCTGTATGTACATTCATGAGGAAAAAAATGAACTTAAATAATTTTAGCAAACGGCTGCAATATATCAAAGAGTGAAAAATTCTGGAAGTTCAACATGGCAGCTCATGGCTAAGAACTCTCTGAGGATCTGAAAAAAGGAATTGTTATAAACGTTTATGATATATTGTTTGTTACTTTTCATACCATAGTCACCTATGTGATGCATTACAATTGCTGTTACCTTATATATACAAGAATGTTATTATCTTTCTTTGTGAGCCTGAACTATATTTAACTCAAAACAATAAAATATTTTAAAAGAAAAAAGGAATTGTTGCTCTACATAAAGATGGCCTAGGCTATAAGAAGATTGCCAAGACCATGAAACTTATCTGTAGCACGGTGGCCAAGACCATACAGCGTTTTTTTCAGGACAGGTTCCACTAAGAACAGGCCTCGCCATGGTCGACCAAAGAAGTTGAGTGCACGTGCTCAGCGTCATATCCAGAGGTTGTCTTTGAGAAATAGACATATGAGTGCTGCCAGCATTGCTGCAGAGGTTGAAGGGGTGGGGGGGTCAGCCTGTCAGTGCTCAGACCATAAGCTGCACACTACATCAAATTGGTCTGCATGGCTGTTGTCCCAGAAGGAAGCCTCTTCTAAAGATGATGCACAAGAAAGCCTGCAGTTTGCTGAAGACAAGCAGACTAAGGACATGGTTTACTGGAACCATATCCTGCGGTCTGATGAGACCAAGATAAACTTATTTGGTTCAGATGGTGTCTCATGTGTGAAGTAGCAACCAGGTGAGAGGTACAGAGACAAGTGTGTCTTGCCTACAGTCAAGCATGGAGGTAGGAGTATCATGGTCTGGGGCTGCATGAGTGTTGCTGGTGTTCTGCCGAGAAAGTTCCCTTCGGCGGATAATGACCCCCCTGTAGTGCGCAGGCGCAGCGCTTGCGCAGTAGGAACAACAAAGGAGAAAAGAGCCAAAGCTTAACATCTGAGTCAGCTGTACACTGCGCCTGCGTGCCAAGACTATAGAAAAAAAAGTGAAAAAAGTGTGCAAAACACTGCTCTAACTACATGTAAAAAGGAAAAGAAAAAAGCAGCTACATACGTTGTGACAAAAAACAATGCAATGGGGGGTGAGAAAATGTAGCGCTAAGTAAATAAGTGAATATTGAATAATAACAAAAGTGAAATCAAGTCCATAAGTCCTTATACTTGATGATAAGTAATATTATATATCAAATCATAAAGTCTAAAACCAAAAATAGTGAAGTGATGAAGTGTCCAATTGTGTCAGAACACAGAAACGGCCACTCATAGATGATAGGTATCCGATAGAACTGGCAGGAATGATATTGATCCGTAGGTGAGACCGACATCAATAATACTCAGCATCAATGGATATGTAAAAGATGGGTACTCTTACCGAATCAAGTGAACTCCCCTGTCAGCGACATGGAGTCAGCAAAGCAATGAGCCCACCCGGGCAGATGGAGGGATATCCCAGAAGATGAGACTTGCGAGATGGACTCAACTGGACCTCCAGTGGTCATCAAGGCAGGTCATCACAGTTTGGATAAACTCCGGATAAAAATCTTGGAGTCAAGATGTGCCACAGATGGCCCACGTTGAACAATCGCTCTCATCCAGGCAGTATGTGAAAAGAAAATTAAAACTTCTGCATAGTGCAGGTAAAAAAGGATTTTTATTTCTAAAAAGCCAAACAAGTAAAAAATGTGATCACTTTAAAAGCAGAGGCAGCATAGAGAAGGGGTAACCAACTGACGCGTTTCAACCTAATGGTCTTCTCAGCATGCCCCAGTAGAGACTCGAGAAACTGGGGAGGAGCCAACATCCTCAGACGAAAACATGCCATGGAGTTTTCGGATCTCGAGGTTACCAAGGAAATTTTTGCCACAGAACAGTTAAATGACCCCACCCTAATAAAGGCACGGGAAAATGTAGTGAAAATAGATGGCGAGTTAGTGAACCCAGATAAGACTTGCACTTAAAAAAAATCCTGATAAGTGTATGATCATTGGATTGTGTGAAAGTTATAGGGTCTACAAGCCATGCTACGCATTATTGAAAATGTATCAATCCTAATACACTGATGGCCTAATGCACTGATCTCATTTCTTGAGGCCCTAAAATGTCAGGACAGTACAATAACCCCTCCAAATGACCCATTTTTGGAAATAAGACAGTCTGAGGTATTTAGTAAGAGGCATAGTGAATTTTTTGAAGTTGAAATTTTTTCCCCACAATGCTTTGGAAAATTAAGAAATATATATTTTTTTTTCTTCACTAAATTGTCATATTTACAAGTTATTTCTCACACACGGTGCAGGCATAATTGCAATTACACCCCAAAATACATTCTGCTATTTGTCCTGAGTATGGCGATACCCCATGTGTGAGACTTTTCCACAGCCTGGCCACATACAGGGGCCCAACATCCATGTAGCACCATCAGGTATTCTAAAGGCATAAATTACACATTTCATTTCCTGAGTACCTATCACATTTTTTTAAGGCCCTGGAGCACCAGGACAATGGAATTACCCACAAAATGACCCCATTTTGGAAAGAAAACAACCCAATGTATATTCTTTGAGGCATAATGAGTCTTTTGAAGATGTCATTTCTTTCCACAAGTTTTTGGAAAATGTGGAAAGAAAATGAAAACCTATTTTTTTCTCACATAGTTGTCAATTTAGAAGATCTTTGTAACACATAGCATGTACATAGCCAAAATGACACCCCAAAATACATTCTGCTACTCGTCCTGAGTATGACGATACCCCATGTGTGAGACTTTTCCACAGCCTGGCCACATACAGAGGCCCAACATCCATATAGCACCATCAGGTGTTCTAAAGGCATAAATTACACATTTCATTTCCTGAGTACCTATCACATTTTTGAAGGCCCTGGAGCACCAGGACAATGGAATTACCCACAAAATGACCCCATTTTGGAAAGAAAACAACCCAATGTATATTCTTTGAGGCATAATGAGTCTTTTGAAGATGTCATTTCTTTCCACAAGTTTTTGGAAAATGTGGAAAGAAAATGAAAACCTATTTTTTTCTCACAAAGTTGTCAATTTAGAAGATCTTTCTAACACATAGCATGTACATAGCCAAAATGACACCCCAAAATACATTCTGCTACTCGTCCTGAGTATGGCGATACCCCATGTGTGAGACTTTTCCATTACCTGGCCACATACAGAGGCCCAACATGCAAGTAGCACCTCCAGGCTTCTAACACATAGCATGTACACACCAAGAATTACACCCCAAAATACATTCTGCTGAGCAAAGGGTACAAAAAAAAAGCTCACCTGTGGTTTTAGCAGGCAGGAATACCGTTCCAGAGCAGTCAAAGCATTTGTCTAGACAGCCAAAGGAAATGTCCAGGAATTGTCCAGGCAGCAGACAGATATGGAAAAGTATGAACATGGTTCAGTACAGTCCAAGGTTTAGCAGGTTGTTCAGGTAACAGGCATAGGCATGGCCAGTCCAGGTGGCAGGCAAAGGCATGGTTAGTTCATGTGGCAGGCAAATGCATGGCAAGTTCATGTGGCAGGCAAAGGCATGGCCAGTTCAGATGGCAGGCAGAGGCATGACCAGTTCAGGTGGCAGCAGGCAGCACTTTGTACATTGGGCCTTGGTCAGGTAAGACCTGAGGACAGGGGTAGAGGCTTCTTCCCACCCAAATCTCTATGAAGCCTCCAAGTCTCCAGACCCTAATCCGAGAAAACTAAAAACCCGGAGAAAGATTGGCTTGCATAAAGCCAAAATGGAGGAAATGGAAAATAGGTCTCGCAGGAACAACGTGAGGGTGGTGGGCCTACCGGAGCGGACCGAGGGTCCCCACCCCGAGGAGTTCTTGGAGAACTGGCTTAGGGGAATATTCGGGACGGAAACCTTTTCCCACCTCTTTGCTATTGAAAGAGCCCACAGAGTGCCAACTAGGGCCCCGCCACCAGGGGGGTATCCCAGACCAATAATTATGAAACTTTTTAACTACAGAGACAAGGTAACATTGATGCACAGGGCCAGAGAGAAGGGGGATGTTCTGCACAACGGGGCTAAAATTTTATTTTTCCCCGACTACTCTCCAGACCTGCAGAAACGAAAGGCCGAATTTAGGGACATCAAGCGCAATTTACGGAACTATAAAATTGAATACGCACTGTTGTATCCGGCACATTTACGCATTACTGCCCTAGGGGCTACTCATTATTTTGATACAACGTCAGGGGCAACAAAATGGCTCGAAGACAACAAAATGAACCTGCAGAGTTAGGGGTTATATAAGGCTGGTTGAATTATTTCATTTTTTTTTTTTGTGTTTCTCCTGTTTACAAGCATATAGTGGATGGCACGGGGGAGGGGGGGTAGGGGGGGGTGTATTGTATGGAAGCACGGATGAAGGATGTGGTTTCACTAGGTATATATGTTTTAAGTATCATTTTGGTGCTTTGGAATTGGGTTGTGGGAGGGGGGGAGGAGTTTGGAAGTGCGTTACAAAGTACTTGGTCAGTATATGAGTGGGGAGTTTTTTCTTGAATGGTTGGGAGGGAGGAAAAAGGTCGGGAGGAAAAAGGTCACAAGCACAGCCCCTAGGGATAGCCTAGCTAGGCAGGAGGGGGGGACACGAAAAGGGGTGGGGAAAAGGGGGATGGGTCAGGTAGAAGTTGGGGGGGAGGGGGGTTTATAGCGAGATATAAGGTCAGGCAACGGGGTGAACGTAAGGTACGTATATCTAGGAGGAGGGGGTTTACAAAAACAAAATATACCTGCACATGTGGTCTGTATTTACAGTTAATATAATGGGAGAGGGGGGTGATCCCTGGACGCAGGGGTCCCTCGCCCTCCCCCCCTTTCACTTTTTTGTTTGACACAACTATAGAGATGATGATAAGCTTTGCATACATAAAGGCACAAACGAATCACCCTTTCTTTTTAGTGCGTTGTTTTCTTTATTACTTTTCATTTTTTATCTTTGTTTCTTTTTTATTTATCTTCCTTAGATGCCTTTTAAAACGCTAAAAATAGGTTCTTGGAATATTAGGGGCATGGGCGATCCTGTTAAAAAGGCAGCGGTGTTCTCGATAATGGAGGCCTATGGGGTCGAACTGGTTTGCCTGCAGGAAACTCATCTTACTAATGAAACTAAACTACATGTTCGGAGTCATAAATTCCAAGAGCAGTATCATTCAGTTCATACCTCTTATTCAAGAGGGGTAAGCATATTAGTGAGGAGAGGTATTTCATTTTCCTGCAGGAGAACCAGGACAGACATGTTGGGACGCTATGTCTTTCTGAGCTGCGTTGTGGAAAATAGGCCTTTGGTTATAGCAAATGTTTACATTCCCCCTCCGTTTAAAACATAGATCATGTTGGATCTGTTAGAGTTTGTGGATAGTGAGGTAGATACTCCGATAGTAGTGGTGGGGGACTTCAATGCAGTTCTGGACAATAACATGGATCGGTTTCCGCCCGTGACCCGGGCGGAAAGGGTACCAGATGGGCGTCTAGGCCAACTTCTTGAAGAGATCGGATGGTGCGACCTGTGGAGATCACACAATCCAAACGCTCGGCAGTACTCCTGCTACTCAGGATCGTATGCTACGCTTTCGCGTATAGATATGGCAGTGGGTAACATTGAAGCCCTGCGACTAATCGGAAATATAGAGTATAGGCCGGGGGGAATATCGGACCACTCACCTTTGACTTTGACCCTAAACCTAAATATTAGATCTAGTCAGAAAAGGTGGACAAAGGTGGTTGGATTTGATAAGTAGTCCAGCAGATATAATCGCCAAACTAAAAGAGTTTGTAACATTTAACTCAGGTACAGCACCAGCAGGGGTAGTGTGGGATACCCTAAAAGCATACCTCAGGGGACTACTACATCAGCAGGTTGTTATAATAAAGAAATCGTCAAGGGAATGGGAGGCGACGGCTAGTAGGGAAGCCATGGAATCAGAAGCACAATATGTGGCAGATCCAACCCCTGAAAAGCAGGAAATTTGGCTTAAGAAACAACAAGAGTATAAAGAAGTAATCAACAGAAGAACAGAGAACAAGAGACTCTTCCAGAGACAAAACCACTTTGGCGAGGGGGAGAAAGTAGGCCGGATGCTAGCACTTTTAACCAAGTCAAATCTATCTTCATCGGCCATCTCCTCAATTAAGACACCGGCTGGAAAGATTACATCAAATCCCGCTGAGGTCCTAGAGACTTTTTCTACATTCTATAGAGACCTGTACAGGTCGCGGCGGGGTCGGGACCGGCGCGATATGGACGGGTTCTTAGAAAGGATAGACCTGCCCCTACTCACGGAGAGGGATAGGAGTGAGATGGAGTCCCCCTTGGCCTTGGAGGAATTACAAAAGGCAGTTGCGGAGTTGTCAGGCCAGAAATCTCCGGGCCCTGATGGGCTGCCATTGGAGATCTACAGGAAGTATGGGGAGGTCCTGCTCCCGGAGCTTCTAAAAGTGCTGGAACAGACGACTAAGGAGGGAAGGTTACCTCCATCAATGTCGGAGGCCGATATAGTAGTGATACCAAAGGAGGGGAAAGACCAACTGGAAGTCTCTTCGTATAGACCGATATCACTGCTGTGCTCAGATGCCAAGATTGTAGCAAGGGTGTTGGCATCCAGACTGAATAAGTGTATCGCAAAACTTGTGCATCTGGACCAATCGGGATTTATCCCCGGTCGGTCTACCAGCACTAATATCAGAAGGGCATATCTGAACCTCCAGGTACCAACAAAAAACGCAGGATCTAGAGCCATACTGTCTTTGGATACTGCTAAGGCCTTTGACACCCTGGAGTGGGAATGCTTATGGAGGGTGCTAGAGAGGTTTGGATTTGGGCCCGTATTTATTAGCTGGATTAAAATTCTATATAGTCACCCAAGGGCAAGGCTTAGGATAAATAACGAATACTCGGAAAGTTTCCCCCTCGAAAGAGGGACAAGACAGGGTTGTCCCTTGTCCCCCCTACTGTTTGTTCTGGCCATGGAGCCATTGGCGGGAGCAGTAAGATCATCGCCCGAATTGCAGGGATTCCATAGAAAGGGGGTGGAAGAGAAAATAGCGCTCTTCGCGGATGACGTTCTATTCTTCCTGGGGGACACGACCTCCTCACTGGAGAAAGTGATGTATCTGGTAGAGAACTTTGGTAAGTTCTCAGGACTTGCTATCAATTGGGAGAAATCGTCGCTCATGCCGATTGACTCACTGGCCAAACCTGTCTCGATGTGCTTGCCCCAATTGAAAGTAACAGGAAAGATGAAGTATCTCGGCGTTGTGCTGTCCAAGGACCCTGGTGCGTTTATTGAGGACAATTTGGTCCCTCTCTTATTAAAATTCAAGAGAAAATGCGATATCTGGAGCAGACTCCCTCTGTCTGTGGCGGGTCGAGTCAATCTGATCAAAATGGTATGGATGCCTCAGCTGCTATATCTGCTCCACAACTCCCCAGTCTGGATTGGGGAGAAGTGGTTTCAAAAAATCCAATCCCTCTTTAGGGAGCTAATATGGAAAAAAGGGCAGGCCAGGATTGGACTACAAAAACTGCAGCGCCCCGCCACGGAGGGGGGATTGGGGGTCCCACATCCATTTAGTTATTTCCTGGCAGCCCAGTTACAACAACTAGGGGGATGCGCTACCGAGGGAGGGGGAAGTAAGAGTGCCAAAATTATCCTACAGGGGAGCCTACACAGTTCATTAGTGGAAGCGCTGGAGGCAGATTCACTGCAAGGAGAGATTCTGACGTTTAAATTGATCACTAGGGTTTGGCAAACAGTTAAGAGGATAATGGGGTACAAAGGAACTTCAGAATATTCACCAATTTGGAATAATAAGCACCTGCATGAATTGCTATCTGTTGAAAGAAATAGGATGTGGGAAAATTGTGGGATAAACCGGCTGGTACAATTATACGAGGGGGCTACCATGAAATCATTCGAAGATCTGAGGCAGGAGTACGGGTTACCAAGTCAAGTTTTTTATAGTTATCTACAGATTAGGCATGCCCTGAGCAAACAGTTTAACAGACAACCCCCCAATTGGTGCAGGATGCCACTATTACAAACAATAATTAAATTAGAGTCCACCAAGGGCTTAATCACAGAGACATATAACCAACTAATAAAGAGAAGAAATACACAGGTAGGCCTCCTTGGGGGTAGGGACAGATGGGTGGCTGACGTGGGGGAGATAACGGACGAGCAGTGGAAAAGGATTTTGGAGCTAGGATCAGAAGTGTCAGTCTCTCCAGCACAAAAAGCTTCCCACCTGATGTTGCTGCACAGAACTTACTATACACCAAAAAAGCTGTTTATGTTTGGTCGTAGAACCAACGATGAGTGCCCTAGATGTAGAGGATCAGGCGATTTAATCCACATGGTCTGGAGGTGCCCAAAACTAGTCAGGTACTGGTCTGAGATTTTAAAGAAAATAAATACTACATTTAGTACCAACCTAGAGTTTGACCCTAAGACTTGCGTGCTGGGATGACTGGAGCACAGCCGTAGCGGTAGCAAGATGTCTGTTTCAAGCTAGAAAACTAATAGCACAATCCTGGCAATCAAGAACGCCTCTGACACCGGAAGCTTGGGTTGGAACTGTCAATTCTACAGTGTGGAATGAAAGGACATTCTATACTAGATTAGGTAACTATAACAGGTTTGAGAGATTATGGAACCCGTGGGTCCAAGCAATGCCATGTCCTCTAACAGTGCGGCTTTAGCGCCGAGAGCACTCGTCTTCCTAACAAGGGAGAGATGTTGAGTCGGGTGCAGCTTAGAGTCTTAAAGCCACGAGAGAACAATGCACAGAACTGCAGCTAGATCTTGAGTGTGCCCTGGAACTAGGTGAGCTTAATAATGGCAGGTCACTGGGGGGCGGGGGGAAAGGGTATATTAGATAGAAAAGCAATATTTCACAGCCACGTATAATAGTAATAAGAAGATTGTGGCCAGCTGGGCTAGATGTATCAGATATGTGCTCTATGTGTTATAATTTGGTAATATTATGATTATTTAAGCTTGGAATACAAAAAAAAAAAAGTAAAGAGAAAAGAGAAAAGGAATCTGCAAGGCCACAATGATGTAACTGAGTTAGAGACAAATATGAGTACTAACCTGAAAGCTGTCTCTGGATTAAGTTAGCTGAAGTGGCAAAAAAAAAAAAAAAAAACCCGGAGAAAAATGTTTTCTCCACTCGGAAAACCTTTTTCTGGAGCCCCTCACATATGTGAGACCACTGTGCTGTACAGTGGCAAGGCAAATGATCAGTTCAGGAGGCAGGCAAAAAGCATGGTCATTTAACAGGCCGAGGTCAATTCACGTTGCAGGCAGAAACATGTTTGGCAGAGGCATAGTCGTTAACAGTCCGGGTCAATTCACGTTGAAGGCAGAAACATGTTTGGCAGAGGCCTAGTCGTTAACAGTCTGGGTCATTCACAGAAATGGCAGATAGTGGAAACTGGAAAAAAATCATCTCCACTTTACTAATAGTGTAGTGAAGTATGATAGCTCTGATAGCACGTTCCAATACAGAGGCCTGGCTGGGAGGGACATTGGGGACAATAGTATCGGGTGTCACGGCGAATTCCTCTACTTGAACACACACAACATTTTTTGGGGGGTTTGCGACCTGTTTGGGTAAGAGGGAGGATTTCGGGAAAGTGCCTTTCATGGATTCTGGCTTGGCCTTGGGGATAGAGAAGGGCTGTGACAACGTCTTCTTGGAATTTTAGATAGGTTAGGGAACTTAGAAAAAATAATATATGAATTGAACTTGGGTAGTTGCATCAGATAAATGGCGACTTTGTTGTACCAAAACAGTGATCTCCTGGTGGCCAAGCAGGGCTGCATCATCTGGTCGTTCATATCCACCCCCCATGTATAGGTTGTACTCATGCACACATTTTGGCTTCTGTATGGGTCCTCTTCTTCTCTGAAGTTCCACCAAGGCGTCATAATGTATTGTGGAAAGGATGTAGACATCTCTTTTTTTATCTCTCCACTTAACCGCTAGTACCTCTTCAGTCCGCCCTGGCTGGGCTGTAAAAAGGGGAATTACAGGTTCTACTGACTTATTGGGCAGTCATGTTGGATACAGTAGAACATCTGGGAGGCTAGTATGGGCACTGCCTCCTTGATGGGATGCTCCGTTGCTAGCAGCTGGCCTATCCTATAGGAAGGTTGCAGAACTGCTGGTGGATGCCTGCCTATCCCATAGTGCTGTGCTGCTGGTGGATGCCTGCTGGTGGATGCCCTGGAGTGCTGCGATGCTGGTGGATGCCTGCATATAATACTGGAGTGCTGCGCTGCTGGTGGATGCCTGCATATCATCCTGGAGTGCTGCACTGCTGGTGGATGCCTGCTGGTGGAAGCCCTGGAGTGCTGCGCTGCTGGTGGATGTCTCCACCTGCTCATTTCTCCTAATTCTCCTTGTTAGGATTCTATTTTCCTCAGTTTCCATCTCGGAGCCACTTCTTTCCACTGGCTCATAGTCGCTATCCGAGTCTGACGGAGAGAATTCCCCGCTACTCTCGTCCGACATACTCTGGAGTATTTGGAGAGCCTCCTCTGTGCTGTAAGATCTTTTTGTCATGTTGGCGAGCAGATGTGCCAGATGGCGGGCGGCAGATGTGTCAGATGGCGGGTGGCAGATGTGCCAGATGGTGGGTGGCTGTGCCAGATGGTGGGTAGCCAGATGTGCCTGATGTTGGCGGGCAGATGTGCCTGATGGCGGGCAGATGGCAGGTAGCAGATGTGCCAGATGGTGGGTGGCAGATGTGCCAGATGGCGGGCGGCAGATCTGCCAGGTGTTGGCAGGTGGCAGATGTGCCAGATGTTGGCCGGTGGCAGATGTGTCAGATGGCGGGTGGCAAATGTGTCAGATGGCGGGTGCCAAATGTGTCAGATGGCGGGCGGCAGATGTGCCTGATGGTGGGCGGCAGATGTGCCTGATGGTGGGCGGCTGTGCCTGGTGTTGGCAGGCAGATGTGCCTGATGATTGGCGGGCAGATGTGCCTGATGATTGGTGGGCAGATGTGCCTGATGATGGCGGGCAGATGTGCCTGATGATGGTGGGCGGCTGATGTGCCAGCTGTTGACGGACTGATGTGTCAGCTGTTGACGGGCTGATGTGCCAGCTGTTGGTGGGCTGATGTGCCAGCTGTTGACGGGCTGATGTGCCAGCTGTTGGCAGACAGATGTGTCCGCTGTTGGCAGAGAGATGTGCCAGCTGTTGGCGGACAGATGTGCCAGTTGTTGACGGGCAGATGTTCACTGTATGACAGGTGTTTTCACTGTTTTGTGTTTTAGGGATACTGTGTTTTGGGGACACTAGCTGGGTGATCAGTGGGTAAACAGCAGACAAACAGCTATAAAACTCACTTATCCTCCCGGCTGCAGCACAGAACTCTCTTCCTCTCTTCACTGACAGGCTCTGTGAGAAGAGATGAGAGCAGTTACAACCGCTCTCTATTTACATTACATGACGACTGTGATTGGACACAGTCATCATGTGATCAGGAGGGCCAATCACAGGGCCCTCCTGTGTTGTACAGCTCTACTGTCTCTGGGGGGCACAGGCAGATCGGGATCGCGCCGCTGCGCAGGCACGTGGCGGCGCGATCCCCTGTCAGATGCCACCCCTCCCCCCTGTTTACATTATGATGGCTGTGATTAGACACAGCCATCGTGCGGATCAGGGGGGCAAATCACATTGCCCTTCAGCCGTTGCGAGATGCGGCATGCCAGGGTGACACGTGTGAATCGGTATCGCGCGGGAGCGCGCCCGTGCGATCCCGCTCCTTCTGAAGGACGTTCGGGGACGTCCACTCAGAAGGAGGGAGCTCCCACCTGGCCGTTTATGTGCAGTGGCCAGGTGGGAAGTGGTTAAGGGGTCAAAACCAAAGAAAGAGGGAAGGTAACGCTGGAGAAACTGCTGAAATTGGTGAAGCCTTTGGCCCCCAGGGCACACATCAACTATTTTAATGAAAAAATTGGTGGCCTAAGGAGTCCATATATAAGGGAGTACAATCTGGTCCAGAAGTCCAAGAGATCATGAACAGCAACAGATGACATACATGTCCCCAGGCTGTGGTCATACAAGAGCCTGCGTCTTTTGTCAGACCAGACTGAACCCAGGCCATCACTTTCTTGTCTTCCTTCCACTCTTCCTTCCAGGCTGTGGCTGTGGTTTTGGAGGTTTGGCAGGAGGAGGAGGAGGATGATGCAACTCACACAGGTGGGCATTGGGTGTGATTTGGCCCCTCACCCCCTTAGTTAATGTTTCAAAAAGGATTTCCTCACACATGAGGCGTTGGCCCTCCTCCATGTCCTGCAGTTTGGTGGCAGCCATGCAGGCAAAGGCCTCTTCACGAGTGGGGGTGGTTCTGAGGGCCGCAGAAGCCTCCCCAATCAGCCTGAGCGCTGACTCCTCCACGGTACTCCCCTTCCTGGGTCTTTTGGTTGGAAGGCAGAGGGGAGGGACCTGAGATTGTGTGAGGCTCCTACTGGGCCTGGCCTCCTCCTGGCTGCCACTAACCACCGCCTCCTCCTGGCTGCCACATTCCACAGCCTCCTTCTGTGGGCCACATTCCAACTGGCTGAGGTCTTCCTGTGTATGAAAAAGGGACATAGTTTTAGTTTTTTTCTTCATCAGTCACACACAATTTTTATCTCATGACTGTTGCAAATTGAATTAACAAATATAAAAGATTATCATTCTGAGCCCAGCATTTTTCATTCTTGTCCCAATTACTTTTGCCCACTGCTGTCTATTGATATGTAAAACACTTTATTAAATCAGCAATTAGTGATCAATAATAAAATCTAGTAAACATAATTTATTTATTGACCAGAAATCTGTAGAACAATGCTATACCTGGCTCAAGCTGGGCTCCTCCACTTCTTCCTGGCTGGAAGTTCCAGGTTGGACATCAGAAGCCTCAGCTGGGGTGGAAGATAGGGTGGAAGGAAGGGTTGAGAGGGATTCCCTGACTTCAGTCTGGTCTGACAGAAAACAAAGTCTCTCATAGTACCACAGCCTAGGGACATAAACGTCATCTGCTGCAGCTCCTGATATCTGGGAATCCTGGACCTTCTTGCGCTCCCTAAGTGCTCCTCAGGCCACCAATTTTGGCTTTTAACTACTTGACCACTGGGCACTTAAACCCCCTTAATAACCAGACCAATTTTCAGCTTTTGGTGCTCTCACATTTTGAATGACAATTACTCAGTCATGCAACACTGTATCTATATGAATTTTTTGTCCTTTTTTTCACACAAATAGAGCTTTCTTTTGGTGGTATTTAATCACCGCTGGGTTCTTTATTTTTTGCGCTATAAAAGAAAAAAGACCGAAAAATCTGTAAAAAAATAAATTTTTCTTCATTTCTGTTATAAAATTTTGAAAATTAGTCATTTTTCTTCATATATTTTGGCCAAAATTTATACCGCTACATATCTTTGGTAAAAATAACCCAAATTAGTGTATATTATTTGGTCTTTGTGAAAGTTATAGCGTCCACAAGCTATGGTACCAATATCTGAAAATTGATCACACCTGAAGTACTGACGGCCTATCTCATTTCTTGAGACCCTAACATGCCAGAAAAGTACAAATACCCCCCAAATTACCCCTTTTTGGAAAGAAGACATTTCAAGGTATTTAGAAAGATGCATGATGAGTTTTTTGAAGTTGTCATTTTTTCCCACAATTCTTTGCAAAATCAAGTTTTTTTTTTTTCTTTTTTTTTTTTTCACAAAATTGTCATATTAGCAGGTTATTTCTCACACACATTTCTCACAGCATATGCATACCACAAATTACACCCCAAAACACATTCTGCTATTACTCCCGAGTACGGCGATACCACATGTGTGAGACTTTTACACAGCGTGGCCACATACAGAGGCCCAACATGCAGGGGAGCACCTTCAGGCGTTCTGGAGCACCCAGGCCAATTCTGACATTTCTCTCCTACATGTAAAAATCATCATTTATTTGCTAGAAAATTACATAGAACCCCAAAACATTATATATGTTTTTTTAGCAAAGACCCTAGAGAATACAATAGCAGTCATTGCAACTTTTTATCTCGCACGATATTTGCGCAGCAATTTTTGGAACGCGTTTTTTTTGGAAAAAAAACTGTTTTTTGCTTAAAAAAAAAACAAAACAGTAAGGTTAGCCCAATGTTTTTGCATAATATGAAAGATGAAGTTACGCCGAGTTAATAGATACCTAACATGTCACCTTTCAAAATTGCACACGCTTGTGGAATGGCGCCAAACTTCACCACTTAAAAATCCCCATAGGCGACGCTTTAAAATTTTTTACTGGTTACAAATTTTGAGTTACAGAGGAGGTCTAGGGCCAAAATTATTGCTCTCGCTCTACCGATCGCAGCGATACCTCACATGTGTGGTTTGAACACCGTTTTCATATGTGGGCGGGACTTACGTATGCGTTCGCTTCTGCATGCGAGCACACGGACAGGGGCGCTTTAAAAAATGTTTATTTTTTTTTATTGTTCATTTTACTTTATTTATTTTAGTTTGACACTTTTTTCCAAAAAAAAAAAATTTTTGATCACTTTTATTCCTATTACAAGGAATGTAAACATCCCTTGTAATAGGAATATGGCATGACAGGTCCTCTTTACAGTGAGATATGGGGTCAATAAGACCCCACATCTCACCTCTAGGCTGTTCCTGAAATAAAAAAAAAAAAAAAAAAAAAGATCCTGGCTTCGATCATAGCGGTGAGTCGGTAGAAGCACCGGAGGGCGGTGGGAGGGGGGGCGTCCCCTCTCGCCTCCCGTAAGAACGATCAAGCAGTGTAACAGCCGCTACGATCATTCTTATGGTGTAGGGAATCGCCGGCTGAAAAAGATGATATCTGAATGATGCCTGTAGCTGCACCCATCATTCAGATATCCCCGCACAAAGTCAAGGACGTTGTATGACGGAAGGCGGGAAGTGGTTAAAACACTTTTTTTTTTTTTAACACAAAGTTGTCCATTTATACAATATTTCTAACACATAGCATGTATATACCAAAAATGACCCCCCAAAATAGATTCTTCTACTATTCCTGAGTACGGCAATACCACATGTGTGAGACTTCCACAGCCTGGCCACATACAGAGGCTGGGTATGGCTGAGCATGGCTGGGTATTGCAGAGTATCGCCAAGTATGACTGGGTATGGCAGAGTATGGCTGGGTATCACCGAGTATTGCAGAGTATGGCTGGGTATCACCGAGTATTGCAGAGTATGGCTGGGTATCACCGAGTATTGCAGAGTATGGCTGGGTATTGCAGAGTATGGCTGGGTATCACCGAGTATTGCAGAGTATGGCTGGGTATGGCAGAGTATGGCTGGGTATGGCAGAGTATTGCGGGTTATGGCAGAGTATTGCAGATTTTTGTGGGGTATTGCAGAGCATGGCTGGGTATGGCAGAGTATGGCTGGGTATCACTGAGTATTGCAGAGTATGGCTGGGTATTGCGGGATATTTCAGGGTATTGCAGGGTATGGCAGAGTATTGCGGGGTATTGCAGGGTATGGCAGAGTATTGCGGGGTATTGCAGGGTATGGCAGAGTATTGCGGGGTATTGCAGGGTATGGCAGAGTATTGCGGGGTATTGCAGGGTATGGCAGAGTATTGCGGGGTATTGCAGGGTATGGCAGAGTATTGCGGGGTATTCCAGGGTATGGCAGAGTATTGCGGGGTATTCCAGGGTATGGCAGAGTATTGCGGGGTATTCCAGGGTATGGCAGAGTATTGCGGGGTATTGCAGGGTATGGCAGAGTATTGCGGGGTATGGCAGAGTATTGCGGGGTATGGCAGAGTATTGCGGGGTATGGCAGAGTATTGCGGGGTATTGCAGAGTATTTTGGGGTATTGCAGGGTATGGCAGAGTATTGCGAGGTATTGCGGGGTATGGCAGAGTATTGCGGGGTATGGCAGAGTATTGCGGGGTATTGCAGGGTATGGCAGAGTATTGCGGGGTATTGCAGAGGGAATTGCAGAGTATTGCACAGCATTGCAGGGCATGCAGAGTAGTATGGATGGATGGATGGCTGGATGTCTCTGTGCAGCGCTGTGGGCACTACAGATGCAGCCCACAACGCTGCAGCCATCCATCCATCCGCCTCTTCGGTCACTGTGTACCGATCGGTACACAGGAGGGGAGGAGAGGGGGAGGAGAGGAACCGGCGTCATCAGATGACGCCGGTTTGTTTACATGTGATCGCTCCGTCATTTGACGGAGCGATCACATGGTAAACGGCCGCGATCAGCGGCCATTTACCGGGATCTGTGATGCGCCGGGTCCTGTGGACCCGGCGATCACGGATGCTCTCGAGTGCGCGCCCTAGGGGGCGCGCGAGAGCAGAATTCTGGGAGGACGTCCCTGGACGTCCTCCCAGAGTTAAACAACCGCCCTGTAGCCGTCATTTGGCTATGGGCCGGTTGTTAAGTGGTTAAATAGGGGATGGTTGCTGTGGGGACCACCGGTTTCACCAACTCCAGCAGTTTCTCCAGCGCTGCCTGCCTCTTTTGTTTATAATTATATTGTGGGTGTTTGACCATAGACAGGGCAGCTCCCTGTATTTGTCTATGAGCAGGGGGAGGAAGTTGTGGTCATTGAAGCCATCCATTTTATATGCAATACACAAGACAAACCCTAATGTTAGGCTAAAGTCTCCTAATCTTGTCCCAACATATAGGCCTCAATCTATAAGCAGTATAGGCCCAAGTTAAAATTGTACCTTCTTTATCACGATTGGTGCTTCCGATACTCCTTCCTCTGCTCACAGATCGTACGTACGATGCATGCGTGTTTCGCTTTATACACACTGCGCATGTGTGAAATTACGCCCGCCCCTGATGTTCTTTCTAGTCTATTCCCCGCCCCTTCTCTTTCGGCACAGTGGGGAAGAGCACATGGCGGCGACACAACAGGTGCGTGATAATTCCAGCAATGAGGAGGAGGAAAGCCCGGAGCCAGAAACGTCACGATCCCACAGGAGAAGATTTAAGGCCTCAAATATGGCCTTTGTTGAGATGGTGGATATATTGAAAAGGGTCGACTATGACAGGAAGCATGAACCTTACCCAAACCCAAATGTCAGAAAGGCCAACATCATGGCGAAAGTTGTGAAGAGTCTGCACCGGAATTTTGGGGTACGACGATCCAAGGATCAACTAAGGAAGCGGTGGTCGGACCTCAAATTAAGGGAGCACGATCAGTATAGAAGGATCAGGAGAGTGCTGCAAAAAAGTAAGTAGTTGTCCTTTGTTCCTATTCTTTATTTTTATTACGTTCGTGCTGCTCCATGTGCTTTTCTTTACTGTTGTACAGTTTAAAATGACAACTTTCATGTTCATGGGCACATTATTCGTTCGTAGGAAACATTGTTCGTTCGGCCACTAAAACACCATATTTTGGCCAGATGCAGTTCAATACATTTTTTCTGGCCTACCTCTCTTAAAATAAGTTGGTTGTCTATATGGGTTTGTAACTAGATTGAAATGCAAACTAGATTCTGTGTAAGGAGAGGACACTCAGCAGCTGTTTACACATCTGGACACAGGAGCACTAGTGTGGGACACCAGAACACCCTTTTTATTAGGGGGCCCACACAGGTGCTCCAGCGTATACTATAGGGGCGTCTCCATCTGTGAAGCTTGTACAAAACAGGTAAGTATTCAAGCTTGACAAAGGACAAAAATATTTCTTCATCTTGGAACTCTGCCAAAAGAGACAATTGTACCCCACTTCCAAGCAATGTTTCATATTCCTATTTCTGGCCTCAAATATCTGTGCTAAGTATACCTAATTTTTTTTTCACATAGAAGAGAAAAGACTTGGAGGGCACCACTCATCAGAGGAGACCAGGGTCTCCCCACCTCAGGAAGAAGGGGAAATCCCCCAAACCCAACCAGAGGAGGAGGAGGGAGACGTTATAGAAATTGTCACCACAACAGGTGAATGTCTGCGACCACAGCCTCAGGTAAGAGATGGATGTCTGCATATTTATAATACATGGTGTGTTTTTTTTGTTTTTGTTTTAGGTGATCGTGATGTTGTGGAAGGGGAATATCATTTCACAAGTGAAAGTGCCCAGATCCTCATTGGGGAGATCATGGGGTGTAATAGGGATTTAGAAACCCTAAAGAAAAACATCATTGATGTTCAAAACAAAATGAAGAACATCATTGATGTTTTAGGGAGAATATAAAACACCCAGAAATCCCTAACTTATTGCAGGTTTATTTTTTTTCATGACTAATTTTTGACATATTAGAAAAGCCAAATTTTGAAGATGCACACAGTGTGTTAACATGTGCTGTCTGCCGTCACGGGAGATCAATGTATGTGTTTTGTGGGTGCAACCCCTTCCTCGATTATAAAATAGCTGAGAAGAATGGGTTGCACCCCCAAAACACGTCCCTTGATCCCCCCATGATGGTAGCTAGCACATGTTGACATTAGGTAATTTGTGTGCATCTTCAAAATTTGTGAAAAGAAAAATGTAGCGCATAAACTGTAAAGGAAGTCCCCAATCAAGGAAACAACTGAATAATAAATCTCAATAAATAGTGTCCACAACAACAATATAACTTATAAGTCTCTCAATATGGATGAATAAAGCCCAATAAGTGAGTGGAAAAAATATATGTGTAGAGTGTCCCACTAATAATAGTGAGTAAATATGTAACGGCAAATGTTCAAACACAGATAGATCCTCAAATCTTCCAAAAGAACCATATCCAACAACTGCATATGTCTTGGTAGAAATGATGTGTAAGAAACTCTTACCAGATACATTGGACTCCCTTGTCAGCGACAGGGAATCACTCGAGCGGATTGCCTCTCAAGGCCTGGAAGCGGACATCACGACTCTGGAAACCTTCTGGGTCAAACTTTGCATGGATCTCCCGGGGCCGCCAGGTGGGTCCTCCCAAAGGATGGCCAAGGTACGAATCAGAGGAGACAGTGCGTCACGCATAAAACTGGAGTGGAGGCTGGATTTTCTCTCAGATGGTATGTGGAGAAAAAATAAACAGGCTCCGCATAGTGTAAATGAGCAAGGTGGAGTTTTTTATTGCTAAAAAGCCTGGTAACAATAAAAATGTGATCACAAGATATAAAAACAAAAATGGGCAACAAGGAGGATGCTGAAAGCGCTTTGCCCACCTTGCTCATTTACACTATGCGGAGCCTGTTTATTTTTTCTCCACATACCATCTGAGAGAAAATCCAGCCTCCACTCCAGTTTTATGCGTGACGCACTGTCTCCTCTGATTCGTACCTTGGCCATCCTTTGGGAGGACCCACCTGGCGGCCCCGGGAGATCCATGCAAAGTTTGACCCAGAAGGTTTCCAGAGTCGTGATGTCCGCTTCCAGGCCTTGAGAGGCAATCCGCTCGAGTGATTCCCTGTCGCTGACAAGGGAGTCCAATGTATCTGGTAAGAGTTTCTTACACATCATTTCTACCAAGACATATGCAGTTGTTGGATACGGTTCTTTTGGAAGATTTGAGGATCTATCTGTGTTTGAACATTTGCCGTTACATATTTACTCACTATTATTAGTGGGACACTCTACACATATATTTTTTCCACTCACTTATTGGACTTTATTCATCCATATTGAGAGACTTCTAAGTTATATTGTTGTTGTGGACACTATTTATTGAGATTTATTATTCAGTTGTTTCCTTGATTGGGGACTTCCTTCACAGTTTATGCGCTACATTTTTCTTTTCACAGTATTTCTCGGTTGTTGTCACTTTGTATGTAGCTGCTCCTTATTTTTTATTTTAGTTTTCAGCGCAGTGTATACATTTAATTACTTTTGCACCTGATGGTTTGACCTTTTACACAGCAGCTGTCCAACCACCCTCTACATTTTTTTATGGATGTGTTCGAATACAGGACCTCTAGGTCCTTAAACACTGATGGTGTGTTCACGAATACTAATCCTTACACGGAATTAGGGGGTTTGTTCATCAGACTCAAAAATCTGATGATTAGCGAACTTCACCTCCAATGGGACACCGCTTTCCTGGAACAATATGTTAAGGAACAGATGGTCCCTAGAGGTCTGAGGTGGGACATCCACCCTCAGCAAGACGAACCAGATCTAGAATCATGGTTCAAATTTTTCAATGAGGAAGGCTTAAAACTATTGAGATTCCTATTAGACAAAAAACAGATCAAACTGTCCCTCATTGATATTGAAATCAGGGAGTTGAGGGACAAGTTAAGTCCGCATAAGACATCTGCAGAATACATTTCATTATCCACCAATTTGAGAAACATCTTAGAAAAAGAGGAGAAAGAACAAAGGAATAAAAAACAAAAAAAGTATAATAGAGACTATACAGATTATACCAAACGTTCAGTCTTTAATTGGCAGAGAAAGCTCAATACTCTTCCAGTGGCTAATGGAGACCCTCCACCCATGGAAACCTCCACGGCAACAGTAACCAATTTAGACCGAACACTCGTCTATCAACCTCCATACAAACCAGAACCTAGAGAACCTCCACCTCCTAAGAGAGGTGTAGAACAAGGACCATCTAGACCCCCTAGGGGTCCTCCCCCACCGGGAAATCGGGTGGGGAGGGGTGCCCCAAGGACAAGGGGTCGGTCCAGAGGACATCCCACGGACTCTTATCATAAGAGCAATTCGCGGGTCCCTCCTTCCAATTATGGAGACCCCCGAAATTACCATACTCCACAATGGCAGAGTCTTGATTACAATTATCACTCTCCGATTCATGTTAATAACAGATTTAGCCCCCTCAGAGATAATGTCCCCTACGAAAGGTACGGAGGGACATATTCTCACTATGAAAGAGAGGATGATTATTACCATCGTTCCCCTTATATATACAATCAAAGTAGGCCAGGCCCCAACCAACCCCAGGATTTTCAGAGAGTCACAGACTACCATCCAGGAAATTCAGACAGAAAAGAGGGACCAGAGGGGGGAGGAGGGTCCAAAGCCAAAAGAAAAAGAACGTAAGGGGAACGGGCATTTTCAATTTGAGTTCAGCTGTACTAACAGAAGCTGAGAAGTCAGTTCTTGACAGAGGACTCAAATTTGTACCACCTAAACCGCTTAACCATTTTGCAACATTCATTGATGTACTTAAATTCACCCGAAAGCTCAGTATACAGAGACACTTTCTAACTAAAATCACTCCCTCCACCCAACAGACCATTGTGTCAGCTACTACCCAAGTACCGACATCTTCTCATAATGGAACTTTTCCCTCCACAGAGGGAACGTCTTCACATCCTCGGGTTGTTCATTCGGGACTGTCTAACCCATCCCTATTCAATCCCCCTGGTACTCTGGCCCCTTCTATCCAGGTCTTCAAGAGTTTGGTCTTAGAAGACCTGGATAAACTAGCCAAACGTAAAAAACATCTTCATGTCAAACCTGACATTAAGACAGGTTTAAAATCACTATGTGAAAACAAGAACCTTGTCATCCGCCCAGCGGATAAGGGCGGAGGCATTGTCGTTCTTGACAAAGCAGACTACCTTAAGGAGATGAACAGGATTCTTGGTGATTCGGACACTTACCACTGTATCCCTAGGGATCCTACAGTTACCTTTAAAAAGGCCTTAGTAGAATTGATAGAAGAGGGTTTTTCTTTGGGAGTTCTTAACAAAAAAGAGAAATGCTTTTTGGTCCCTCAAGTACCACGTATCCCTGCCATATACTACCTCCCCAAGGTTCATAAGAACCCTACCAATCCTCCCGGCCGACCCATCGTCAGCGGGATCGATTCGGTTACGGCGAGGATTGGTAAATACGTGGACTTCTACTTACAACCCTTGGTCCAAACCACCCCCTCGTATCTGAAAGATACCAGGGATACAATCAAATTGTTGGAGCCTGTTTTTATTAAAAAAGGTACGCTCCTAGTTACAGCCGATGTAGCAGCGTTATATACGTGCATACCACACGATCAAGGTTTTGAAGCAGTCGAAAACCATCTCTCCAGAGATGGCAGACTTCCTACATTGCAACGGAATTTCATCATGCGGCTGTTAAAATTTGCAACCAGGCACAACTACTTCTGGTTCCAGGACCGTTTCTTTGTACAGAAGAGGGGTGTGGCTATGGGGGCTAAATTTGCCCCCAGCCTCGCCAACCTCTTCATGGCACAGTGGGAGGAGGATGTCGTCTATGCTGCCCGGAGACCCGAATTGGTTCTTTGGGCCAGGTACATAGACGACATCCTCCTCCTTTGGGAGGGAGATCTGGCATCCCTCGAGTGCTTCATGAATACTCTTAATGCCAATGATAGGGGAATATCGTTGAGCTATGAAGCCAGTGCAACTAAGGTGCACTTTCTTGACCTAGAAATTTCTGTTGTGCACCAACATCTTGAGTTTCGTACCTATTTTAAACCCACAGATCGGAATGGGTACATTCCGATCGACAGTTGCCATCGTGAACAATGGCTTAGGTCAGTGCCCCGCAGCCAGTTTCTGAGACTGAGGCGCAACTGTACCCAAACTTCTGACTTTATATCACAGTCTCAAGTCCTCAGAGGTAGATTTCTGGATAAGGGTTATGACCCTCACCTTTTAGACAGTGAAATTAATAGAGCTTTGCTCACCGAAAGGAATTCCACCCTCACAGAACGCCCCAAAGACAACATTGAATTTAATGCAAAGTTGGCCTTCTTCACTACCCATTCCATTCAATCCAAACAGATCAAAGGTATTATTAAAAAACACTGGGGAATATTACAGAACGATAGACTACTTGGCTCCGTTTTACCCAAACAAGCCTCTGTGGTGTTCAGAGGCGCTCGGTCCATTCAGGGACAGATCGCCCCAAACATAATAGACCCCCCTAAGAAGGTGTCCTTCTTTCAGGAGTGCAGGGGTTATTACCCCTGCCGTAAATGTAAAGTATGCCTTCATAATATTGGGGGAAGACGCAAGAGCGTCACATTCCAGTCCATGGTCACTTCCCGTACTTATCCCATGAAGCACTTCACCACGTGTTCTTCACAATACATTGTTTATCTGATAACTTGTCCCTGCCGCAAGCAATACCTGGGTTGCACGATCAGAACTTTTTCTGTTCGTGTCAACGAACACGTGGCTGCGATAAAAAAAGGTAAAGACAAGCATACAGTGCCACGTCACTACTTGGAACACCATAACAGGGACCCCACGGGAACCTTGTTCCAGGTTATTGATAGGTTCGTTCCACATTGGAGGGGAGAGTCACGTCTGCGAGGCGTTTCACGCCTCGAGACGTACTGGATCCATGAGTTGAGGTCCTTATTCCCGTTTGGGTTGAACGTGGAGTGGGACCTCAACTCGTTCATCAATTTGTCTTGAATGTTGACTATTCATATTCTGTTCTTTACCCATTGAATACCTGGATTGTAATTTAAGATGCAGGTTCAGGGGTCATTTTTTATATTTTTTATATATTTTTTCAACAATTTTCATTAGTGTTTGGTACAAGTTTTCCTCATGTTAGTGCATTTCCATGGGGTGCGCTCACATGGGGATTCATGGGGGAGTTTCACCCCTTTTGGGGATCTCAGATTGATATACACACCAGCATGATTTTTATTACATAGATGGAACACCCATGGCTGTTGTAGCATTTATTAGCTCAGTTCATTTCACCATATTTCTCGGGAAGAACCTTACTGGTTTTTATGTTAGAACCACTCCATTCCGTTTATTCATTTGACCGGAAGTGGTTCCTAATTTATTATGGGGTTACTCTCTATCATGAAGACTCGATTTACAGAAGGGTTGTTTCTTTACCTTCTTGAAACTCCGATTGGCAGGAGGCAGCCGGGCGCCGCCCCATCTAGAGGCAGCCCTTCAAGGTACACTGCCCCCTTCCATGTCCCGCCCTATACCAGGCGGTGTTACCTATCTCTGCATCTACGGGTGGTGTTTGTCCGTTCCCCACTATCTGTGGGGGACATGTAACCATCACCTGTACTTAATGTCATCATCGGGGACACGGGGGAGGAGCGTGGGAGGGGACGTCGGGAACGTCCAGTTCGACGCACGTCTCTCCTCCTTCTCTGTCCCCCTGACGCACCTATGGATGTACCACGTGACAGGGGAAGGACGTCGGGCGCGCTGCCCAGCCTGACGTCACTTCCCTTTGTTTGTCTCGTGGATGTCGGGCGGCGCTGACGGAGACTTCCTGTCTTCTCAAACCCTCGCAGACGCCGTTTCTGATTGGCACAGACTCGTCTTAGTCTCAAGCCAACACAGAAGTGTCAGCAATGTGAGAACGGAACGTGATGGTTCAGTTCTCAGTTTACCCCATTTTTATTATGATGTGTTCTTACTAATCTGAGGGTTATACCAGCGATGCAGGGTTCAGTGAGACGTTTGTTCAACAACACTTAACAGGTTAATTACACACTACCAATGCAAATGAGTGACGATTTGCACCTGGTTCAGCCAGGTGTGATCAGGTGACCCCATCCATCCAATAGGAAAGTTTGATTGCCACCTCATACAATTTGCTTTTATGTATGTTTTTATTTATAAATATAAGGCAACTTGGAGGGGATGCTGTATGCCCCAGTAGACGATCCATTGATCGAAACGCGTCAAATGGGCGCTTTCAGCATCCTCCTTGTTGCCCATTTTTGTTTTTATATCTTGTGATCACATTTTTATTGTTACCAGGCTTTTTAGCAATAAAAAACCCCACCTTGCTCATTTACACTATGCGGAGCCTGTTTATTTTTTCTCCACATACCATCTGAGAGAAAATCCAGCCTCCACTCCAGTTTTATGCGTGACGCACTGTCTCCTCTGATTCGTACCTTGGCCATCCTTTGGGAGGACCCACCTGGCGGCCCCGGGAGATCCATGCAAAGTTTGACCCAGAAGGTTTCCAGAGTCGTGATGTCCACTTCCAGGCCTTGAGAGGCAATCCGCTCGAGTGATTCCCTGTCGCTGACAAGGGAGTCCAATGTATCTGGTAAGAGTTTCTTACACATCATTTCTACCAAGACATATGCAGTTGTTGGATATGGTTCTTTTGGAAGATTTGAGGATCTATCTGTGTTTGAACATTTGCCGTTACATATTTACTCACTATTATTAGTGGGACACTCTACACATATATTTTTTCCACTCACTTATTGGACTTTATTCATCCATATTGAGAGACTTATAAGTTATATTGTTGTTGTGGACACTATTTATTGAGATTTATTATTCAGTTGTTTCCTTGATTGGGGACTTCCTTCACAGTTTATGCGCTACATTTTTCTTTTCACAGTATTTCTCGGTTGTTGTCACTTTGTATGTAGCTGCTCCTTATTTTTTATTTTAGTTTTCAGCGCAGTGTATACATTTAATTAATTTCATCTTCAAAATTTGGCTTTTTCAGGGGTGACATCACCCCATCTGCTGAACGCAATATCAAACACAGTTTATAAATACTCATGTCTGATATTGCCTTCACTTTCTATAAGTTGAACTTTGTAAGTTCCAGAGTTGTGTATTGTTTTATGGTTTTAAACATGCCTGTTTTACCTATTAAAGGCTATTTTGTAGAAATGTGAACTCAAAAAATTTTAGACAACAAACATGTTGGTTTGTTAAAAATACCTTTTATAAACGCACATGTGATTGTGCTTTAAGTAAAAATTTGGATAATGACCAATGTGTGGCTTCTTCTTTCAATGCTCAAAAGCAGTTTTTGGAGTAAAGTAGATTTTTTCCCTGGCAATGGTTGCTATTTACTAAAGGCAAATCCACTTTGCACTACAAGTGCAGTTTCAGTGCAGTTTCAAGAGCACTTTTAATGCAAAGTGTACTTTCCTTTAGTAAATAACACCCACAGTGCATTACATACATTAACAACAAAAACAAGGTGTGTGTAGCAGACCCACAACATACTTTTATAATCTTAGCCGAATAAGAGATTGTCACCTCATGTCTGTAATAAATTTTTTTTGCACTATTGAATCAAAAGGCCAACTAAATAATACCATTAAAAGAAAACCGAGGATACGGCTGAAAGAAAGGAAAGCAGGAAATAAAATAAAATATTTATTAAGTTTGAAAGATATCTTTTATTCAAAAATATCTCAGACATTGTCTGGCATATTGATGGCCCCCCTGCCCGCAAAGTATTCCATGTATCTTAGACGGACCTCACAGGCACTCGGGGGGGGCAAGCCAGGACGGCCAGTTTCAAGCGCCGTCAGCGTTTGTTCATTAGGAATTCGGGCCTAAGGCCCAACTGAGGCAGCATAGTTTAGAAAATTTCTCCTTAAAAAATTGTGGAGAATACAGCAAGCCAGGATGATGTGATTAAGTTTATATTCCGCCATGTGTATGGGTGTAAGAAATAAGTGAAACTGGCTGGCCATTATTCCAAACGTGTTCTCCACCATTCTTCTGGCTCTGGCCAGCCAGTAATTAAAAACCCTCTGGTCTGGGGTGAGGGTCCTCATAGGGAATGGCCGCATAAGATGGTCCCCCAGTGTAAATGCTTCATCCGCAACGAAGACGAATGGGAGTCCTTCCACATTGTCTTCTGGAGGTGGCAAGCCCAAGCTGCCATTCTGAAGATGCCTGTAGAACTCCATGTGGGCGATGACTCCACCATCTGACATCTGGCCATTCTTCCCCACGTCCACATGCAGGAACTTGTAAGTAGCCGACACCACCGCCAACATCACAATACTATTGAACCCCTTGTAATTATTATAGTATGACCCCGAGTTGGGGGGTGGGATGATGTGGACATGTTTCCCATCAATTGCCCCTCCACAGTTAGGAAAGATCCCACCGCTGGGCAAAGTGGGAGGCCACAGTCTGCCATTTCTGTGGCGTGGAAGGAAATTGTGGCGTCAAACAAGAAAAAATTTTTTAGTAATTTTGGACAAAAGCATTGAAAGCAGATTAGACACAAACATTCTTGGCCAACATCAATATAACATTTATTTTAGGGAGTATTTAAAGATAAAAGTATAAGGTCCACCTATCACATTCCTCACCCCCCTTGATGGCCCATTGAAAAAATTTTTTGGGGGGGAGATGTTTTGGACAGGTAACCCTCTCCACTTCATTGAGAGCTGAATGCATAAATAATTTGTATTACTTTGGCCAGCCCCTCCTTACTTTACACTATTGGCAGCCCACTGGACAGGTAAGAAGTGTCATAATACAAAGATATAAATACACACTGTACAAATTTTAGCACATTTTTACATTCTGCAATTACCTATCAAGATAATAGGATACAAAACACTTTAAACATTACCATTTGAAAGTATTCAGGCAGGCCCTTGCACTACATGCTTTGACCACAAAAGAGGTAGGCATAGTGTGTATGGATTTGGAAAAGTCAGCAGATAGAGGATTGGTATCAGCTGACTTAGCAGTTGGGGGGAGAGGGGGTTCCAAATGATTTTGGGACTCAAAAAAAAGCCTCTGGCACTCTGCATGAATTTAAAGCAAAATTAACATTTATACACATTTTAGGGGGTGTTTAGGGTAAAGCACTACTATGGAGCTGACAAAATACAATGTTAAGTAACTAGACGAGGTGGATATGGGCCCAGGAGAGCATGCTGGGGAGGGAAGTGAAGGCAAATATGCATGAAGGACAAACATTTTTTTTTTTTAAATTCCAGCATGCATGAGGACAAAGGGGACATTCACAGCATATTACAATCATGGTAGTTAGGGAATAAGGAAAGAAATACAATACATTAGTAAACATTAAATACAATAAAATGGATAAAAATCTTACCTTAAGATAGTCCTTCTGCAGGACCTGGATGATGGCAGAACAGGTCTCTGGGATAATGATCCCCAGAGCCTGTCGAGAACTTGAGGTCCTGCAGGCTTCTCCCTGTCGCCAAGTACCGCAACGTGGCGACTAGCCTCTGCTCTGGAGTGATGGCTTGCCTCATGCAGGTATCCTGCCTGCTGATATAAGGGGTCAGCAAAACCAACAAATGGTGAAATACAGGGTCCGTCATCCGGAGAAAGTTCCTGAAATTCTCAGGATTATTCTCACGGATCTCACGGAGCAAAGGTATGTGACAGAATTGGACACACTGGAGCAACCAATTCTTGGTCCATGAACTCCTCCTCGCCCTGTTCATGGACTGGGCTTGTGTCAAAGTGTCAAAGTAAGAACTCCAACACCAAGCCCCTGCACAGCACGAACTCTACAATGAGCACATACACGCAACATGGATAGAAAACGGTCGGCTGGTCGGAAAAAAGTAACAGAACGCACTGAAGAACAGCAAGGCCTGTGAAGAGCGACCTGAAAAACAGCAACGAGCGGACAAGAACACACTGAAAAAACCAATGGGAAATCACTGCACGCACTGAAGAACAGATACAAACCCACAAGCACAAACTGAACACCGGAAAAACGATCTGAAAACCACGAGGCTGAAAAGCGCGAATCGTCTCTCACCAAAGACGAGATTAGCAAAAAGGAGCCCAAAGGGTGGCGCGCTTTGTATTGAACTGCCCTTTTATAGACTCATCGTACGTGGTGTACGTCACCGCGTTCTTGACGTTTGGAAATTCCGAGAACTTTGTGTGACCATGTGTATGAAAGACAAGATTGAGCCAACATCCGTCGGAAGAAATCCGATGGATTTTGGTGTCGGAATGTCCGAACAATGTCCGACCATGTGTACAGGGCATAAGACTATCTGGGAAGCTGGGTTTACGGCCAATCCAAAGAAGTGTACCATTAGACAGGAGGAGGTCAAATATCTTGGGTACACTAATGAGAGGGAAGTGGTAAAACCCCAAGTCAATAAAGTCGAGGCCATACAGAGTTGGCCACGTTCTAGCAGCAGGTACGAGCCTTTCTGGGAATCACTGGCTATTATCGGCGATTCATTCCTCATTTTGCTTCTCAGGCTGTGCCCCTCACCAATCTGACAAAAGGGAAAGAGTCTGTCGTGGTTAAATGGTCCCCAGAGGCTGAAGCAGCATTCCAGTCCTTAAAAACAGCCTTATGTAGACAGCCAGTGCTGTACTCACCAGACTTCTCTAAGGACTTTGTTGTAAAGACTGATGCATCAAACGTTGGGTTAGGAGCAGTGTTGTTCCAGGTCTGGAACGGGGAAGAGCACCCAGTCATTTACCTCAGTAGGAAATTGAAGTCCCATGAGGTAAATTATGCCATGATTGAGAAGGAGTGTTTAGCGGTGAAGTGGGCTCTAGATTCCCTTCATTACTATCTGCTAGGTAGGCACTTTGACCTGGTAACTGATCACACTCCTTTGAAGTGGATGGCTCAAAACAAGGAGACCAATAGAAGGATAAATAGGTGGTTCCTGGCCCTACAGGAATTCAACTTTACAGTGAAGCATCGCCCTGGCGTTAAAATGGGGAATGTGGATGCTTTGTGTCGGGTACATGCGTGCCTGACTGTGTGTATTCCAACCCCAAGGTTGAAACAGGTGGGGGGGGGTATGTGACAGCAGGCAGGTAAAATCACCTGGTTGCATCCAGGATGGAAAATATGTATGCCCTAGATTCAGGCTTTATGCCGATTTATACCACTAGGGGGAGTCCTGCAGGGGAAGAGTTAATGAGCCCAGCTGAAGTAAGTGGGCTCATTAAGACCTATATAAAAAAAAACCCAGCATGCTTAGGGAGATGCTCCACCCTGGAACCAGTTCTGTGTTTGTGTAGGCTGGGGAGTATGGTATCTGTCCTGTGTGGTGAGTTAATGCCTGTGTGGCAAACTTTTAAAACAGGGTGATAGGAACTGGGGCAGCACAAGACTGCACCTAGTTGTTAGATAGGGAATCTACGTGTGTAGTAAGCGGTCAAGCTGACCAGGATTTCTTTTCATGTTTTTTTGTTTTGCTGTTAAATTTTTCACTGCATATAGTATAAATAAAGCGCACCTTTGTTTTTTCACCTACAACGCTGTCTGCTGTGCCTGATTTTGTGTGGTGAACCCATCCAGGGGTCACACACACCCGCTGCCAAGCTAACCCCCTCACAATATATATACACACACACACATTACTATACTTATGAATTGTGTTTAATTAACTTTGTCTCCTTACAGTTTCAGCTTACGTCCATCCATCGGTCCTTTTTATGCCTTCTGTACACCATCGTCTCCTTTCTTGTCTTTTTGGGTCCAGGTGAAACACGCGCCATCCCAGCATAGTGGAAGTACACTGCCATGCGGTGTCCATTTACCAGGCCATGGCACTATAAAAGGAGCCCCCCTTGGCTCTTGTGCCAGCCATCCATCCATTTGTTTCCCGGTGTTTGTACGCACACTGCTTTTCCATAGAGAAAATTGCACTAGCAGACTTTCTGGTAAATATTAATGGCATTACTTATTCTTTTTGGCATTAATTGACTGTCATTCTCACATCTTTAACTGCACCTTTTGAGGCTTGGGTTCAATACGAGCCATCTCCTCTGAAGCAATGTTGCCTTTATGCCATGTTTTGCTATGTTAATCTAGTGACAAAAAAATCCCCATATGTTGCTTCTCTCTTTGCCATATACATATCCATTTTTGACTTCTGTTTATACTAATTTGCAGATTATTACTTTTCATCAAATATAAAATTATTTTTGTATGGATTATGAACCTGGCATGATATACCTTCACTGTTTTCCTCCCCCTCTCTGGAGGTATTCCGTTGCCTGGTCTCGCTGGTTTTCATTGTGAATCTGCTGGCTTGGTGAGCAGTTTTGGTTTCAAGGACCTCTGGATGGACTTTGCTGTCTGTTTTTATTGTTCTGTGGCTGACATACTTGCTCTCCATTACTTCTGTCAACATGTAAGTTCAGTTCAGTTGTAACTATAAAAACAAGCAATAGATGTATTCTCTGTTTATATGTTATCTACTCTCTATTATTCTTGATTTATTTTTATTATAGAAATAACATGCTCTATCTACATATACACCCCTGAAGAAAGAAGGGATTCTGAAATGTGTTGGGTGTGGCCCATAGACTTCTGCCATGGTATTAACATCACGGCAGTCCTGGACCTATGAATATTACAACTTCTTTGCTATGTTATGTTTATGCACATGTTGATCAGCCACCATTCTTGTTTACATATATATCTATATATTTTTTATCTGATATTAAATACAATTCTATATTTTTATATCTATTTTTTTCTATATTTGTTGATTCTACACATTGTGATTGATATATCAATCAATAGGGCCATTAAAGTCCCGTTAAGGGGGAATTTTTTCCACTTATTCGGAAAGGGATGGCACTTGTACGTGGACAGTTATTACACAAGCATGCCATTTTTTAGTCACCTTTTTAATTCTGGAGTTGGCGCATGTGGCACCATGTGATCTAATCGCCGGGGCTTCCTCCAACGGCTTGTAGATTCCCGACTTAGACAGGGGGAGAGAGCTTGCTTGAAGTGTAATAAATTGCTTGCAGTGAAGTGGAGGGACACACAGAATGTTTTCGTTCTGTGCTCCATTCAAGCAGATACGACAGTCCAGATTACAACTGTGACTGGTGTTGTTGAGAAGCCACTCTGTGTCCATGAATACAAACTTAACATGGGAGGAGTGGACTTCAATGACCAGATGATGGCGCCGTACAGAATTGCTCGTAAGGCCAGACGCTGGTATAAAAAAGTGTCTATATACTTATTTCAAATTGGCTCTGCTGAATGCTTATGTGCTATACAAAGCGAACTGGATCCTTCCTAAAATTCTAGGAAGAGATCATCAGAGCCAATCTGCTTCCAGATGGTGCTGTGGCCCAACTTCCCAATGCAAATGCAGTGAGCCGGCTGCATGAGAGAAAGAATACCCCAAAGAAGATGTCGTGTCTGTAGAAAATGCGGATATTGGCGTGACACCCGCTTTTATTGTCCCTTCTGTCCTGACCAACCTGGTCTCTGCGTCGGTGACTGTTTCCATCGCTACCATACACTAGTTGAGTATTAGAATAGGACACAGCACGGCATAGTGCTAGGGCACACTTACACAGGATATCGAAAGATGTTAGATGGCCATCACATTTTGACAGACCCTAAGCTGGAATGTTTATAGTTGCAATAAAAGTGTAAAAGAAATAAATAAAAGAGCCAAAAATAGTTGTCGTTTTATTGTTCTTCTCTCTATTGTTCTGCTCTGTTTTACTGTATTTTATGCTTAACTGTAATGTTTTATTGTTACTGTGTTTTATCGTGTTTGCTTTGCAGGTATGTCCTACTGTTATACTGTAATGGAGAAAGATTTTTTTTTTGCTGGGCATCTGAAGGTCATTTAGCACCACATCCCTTGTATAAGCATAACATTTCAAAGATCAAGGAGTTTGGGATTTTAAAAGGTACAAAGACTCTACAACATGAATAAAAAAATATACAAATTTATCTGAAAAATATTTAAAGCAACATAAAGATATAAAGATGTCCAATATGATCATACAATGCATAGACAGATGCAAACTGCTTGAATCTCTACATGTTTCACCAAACCAATGGCTTCTTCAGGAGAATTATTATCAGGCACGGCACATATGATCACTAAAATCAAGAAATAGAAAAAATTTTTTGAGACAAGAGCTATATTACATCAATCACAAATAATAAACATATACAAACACTTTAGTTTAATTTCCTACATCGACAAAGAGACTGAACAGCAGGTCATGGGTCAAATTTATTACCTGTATGTTCAATGAATAGATTAAAAGACTTATAATGGCTGTCACGTACCTGGTGGAGATTGAGCTGAAGAGAGGGCTTCTCTTGCACCTCCTGTCCAGCACCCCTGGTAGAGATGATAGAGAGTGAAGGACACACAGTGGCATGAGGGCTGATATAGCAGATGGCTCTGGTTGGGTCTTGGCAGGAACCCAATGGCCGCAGATCACTGGATAGGCACCGAGAACAGGGACTCTGTGTTGCTGGATCAGCAGGCGGAAACGTGGTTGGAACATAAGCCAGGGGGTCATCAACAGCCGAGCAGAGCAGGTACCAGAACGTGAGGCAGAAGCAAGGGCAGGATACAGGCCAGGTTTGGTACACAGTTGAGCAGCGAGGTACAGAAGCATGAAGCAGGCACAGGGTCAAACACAAGCTGGGGTCACAGGAAGGCAGGCAGAAGTCAAAGGGAAGGTTCAGGTAGAAGCCGGGTCAAACACAGGAACACTGGAACAGATCAAAACACAGGTAAACAAGCTGAAAGACCACTCAGCAATGTTTGTATGTCATTGCTCCATATAAATAGACCGGCTGGCACCAGTGCCTGTTCGCAGCCGCCCACGCCCACCTGTTCACAGCCGTGTGTGTCCGCGCATGCGCCAGTACACATTATTCTTGGCGCACACACTACTGTGCCCGCACCTGTGCACCAACACGCGTCTATCAACTGGACTTCTCTTACAACGGCTCCAGAGTCAGAGGGATGATTCAATCATTTGGTGAAACCATAGAGAGAGATATAGATAGATGCCCCCTAGTGGTCCATCTATGGGGAAGATAACGGATAATAAATATCAATAAGATAGAAATTACCTTATTTATCGGCGTATAACACGCACTTTTTTCCCCTTAAAATCAGGGGAAAAATCGCGGGTGCGTGTTATACGCCGATCCCCTGCGATCGCCCACTGACTGAGCGGAACGATCGCCGACTGCGCCGCCGGCACCGAAATACACAGAGCCGGTCCTCGGCTCTTCTCGGCCACTTTCGGCTTCACTCGAGCGCCGCCCAAACCTAGCCGAGTGTACTCGGCTAGGTTTGGCTAGCTCCGCTCACAGTCACGCCCATCCCGGGCGGGACTACGAGTGGAGCCGAAAGTGGTCGAAAGTGAACGAGAGCCGCCGAGGACCGGCCCTGTGTATTTCGGCGCCGGCGGCGCCATTTTCAAACTGCAGTGACACTGACATGTCACTGCAGTTTAACTGCAGCCTGGCAAGGCTGCAAAAGGACACAGACAAAGCTGCAGATCGGCACTGGCAAAGCTGCAAGGCTGCAAATGGACACTGATAAGGCTGCAAATGACACCAAGGCTGCTGACTGCAAGGCTGCAAATGACACCAAGGCTGCTGACTGCAAGGCTGCAAATGACTGCAAGGCTGCAAATGACACTGGACAAGCATGCAGATGGACGCTGTGCAAGGCTGCATTGATGGGCATTTAAATGTAAGTTTTTTTCCTGAAAACATTTTTTCCTTATAATTCCCTCCTAAACTTGGGGTGCGTGTTATACGCCGCCACGTGTTATACGCCGATAAATACGGTAATCTAAGCCAAAAATATGGCAGAAAAAGCTTACCTGAGGCTAACAATACTTATGAACAAGTCCCACACATCGTATAGTTCCCAGTATCCAAATTCAGATTCAGATAATGGCAATACCAAGGGGGGGTAGGTATTTTGATAAGCCCTTAGGAGCTGACTCGGAGACACTAAAATAAATGAACCAAATTCAGAACCAGTAAGACTCCCAACAACCAGAAATAGGACCAAATGAATGGTGCCTCCAAGAAAACAAGATCACCTGCCGTGGACAGATGTCCACTGACATGTTGCTGGCATCCTTATATATCCCCCTCCAATGGCGACAATTGGAACCAAATGGAGGAGCAGATGCCGTTTGAAGTCAGTGCGCATGCTGTGGTAACAATGTCCAAAGGGAAGGGATGGTCAAATATTTAACCCTATGCCTACCAGAAACCGCGCCTGGAAAAGACCGCAGATTTCTTAATGGAGACAAGGGCATACACAACTGACAAATGACGCCACCTAGTGGAGTTCAAGGAAGCAGAAGGCACCAGAATGACGCCCTGGGCGTTTGTATGGTCACCTGATCTAGATGCAATCCCCAATGGTTCAATCTAACAGCTATACAATTGTAGGTATCTCAAAAATGAGAAACATCATAGAAAACTTACAACAAAAACAACTAAGGAGCCAAACTTAAATCAAAGTTATTAAAGATTATGTCTAAAATGAAAAGATAAGACCCATATAGGAGTGATGCTCAATCAATAAACTTTGCCGATCCAGGTTACAGGTCAACTACAAAACAAATTTTTTATCTTGAAGAAATATAGACAAAAAATTGTTAACGAGAGATTAATCTCATAGATCATGGCCAAAATTATCCTATAGAAAAGGCTTGAAGCTGATGGATTCATTCAAACCCGGATAGATGGTAGCAGCCAGGGAATGAATCCATTTGGTCTCCCATTGAAGGAGAATTTTATCCACATCTCCCCCTCTTTCATGTGTGGGCACATATTCAGAGCAAAGAATTTCAACTTTGATAATTGAAAGGAATGGTAGAGTCCCATATGCCTACTGATTGGTGTCTCCATTTTTTTCTTTGATACAAGCGACACATGGTCCCTGATTCGATGAAAGAAGGGCCTTTTGGTCTTTCCCACATAGAATGCCCTGCACTCGCACTCCATATAGTAGACCACTCCCATTGACTGACAGTTTGCATAGAAATTTGGTTTGTATACATTACCATTTGGAGGAGCTACCTCACAGAGTTCATCAGAAATCGCATCTTCCACATGGAGCTGTGCCCCTGCGAGATTGTCCTGCTACCCTAGGGGTCAAATGGCTATGCACCAATTAATCCTTCGGGGATTTGGACTTCCTATAGGTAATCTGAGGGTATGGGTTTCATGTATTTGGACATCACCTCATCAGTAGCCAGAAAGTGCCAATGTTTTTGGATAATTTGTCAAACTTTTTTTATGTTCCCCCGCATAGCATGTTATTAGCCTAACCTTTTGATCTTCTTTTTTGGGTTTCTTGGAATTAATTAAATTCTCTCTGTTATTCAATTTAGCTCGATGGTAAGCTTTTTTCAAGCAGGATCGACTAAAGACTCTGTCAATAAGACGAGTCTGTAGGGCCCTTGCTTCATGCTCAAAGTCCTCATTGCAACTACAATTTCTTTTCAGTCTAAAGTATTGACTATAGGGTATGCTCTGAACTAAGGTTTTTTGGATGAGAGCTCGTAGCATGTTAAATCTTGTTTCTAGCTGATGGTTTTCTATACAGAGTGTCAAGGAAAATCTAAGCTTCTCCCTATAAGCATATCATTTCTTTGTGCTTAAAAGCACAAAAAGCTTTCTTATATAATGCCGGGAAAGCGCGCCTTTCTTTCTCTCCAAGTAACACAAACAGACGTTGGAGTCACCTCCAGCTCAGTATAAAATCCTGAACAGGAAGTCAAGTGGCTTTTATTTATACTAAACACATCGATAACAAAAGAGGCTGCTGACTTCAGAATCAGCAAATCAGACATTTGTATTCATTCAAAAGAACCAATGACACACATGCATATTATTTAAATAGAAATGCAGTAGTGACGTGTGCAGATGGTGGCATGCAAAACCATGTGGCAAGCACATGGTTTTGAACACAACCGTGTGCACACTCCCACTGCTACCAGTGATGCGAACCATATTATACCATGGCCCAGTGGGCCATAATTTTGTATGGTTATGCTATGGTTCCCAAAGTACGCAGACTTGCTTACTTTAGGAGTTGAAATGCGGTTGCCATGGAGTGGCCAGTTCCCTGGAGAGGCATAAACAGACATCCTTAAAGGAGCAAACAAATCCGCCATGTCCACAGGAAGGTTTCCGCATCCAATGGTCTTCCACCAGTGTCTGTATGTGCAAATACCTTCACATGAGAGTATTGCAGCAAAACTGACACTGGGGGGCATCTGACAACATACATTAATAAAATTTTCCACAACAGCTCCTCCTCTTTGTCATATCCTCCCATGTGTCCCTCAATGAATCTTGATCTTCTTCTTACACCTGGAAATGTATCAGTCCATATGAGTCCATAAAAAGCAAAACACGGCTTGACATTTAGACTCTGCTCTTCAGGAGGAATGACTTATAGGGAGGACACGACATGGTGAGCTGTAGTAATCGCCGGTCGGTCTGGGATCGTCTGTGTCTTGTACGTGGGCTGGGCTTCGGGGCGTCTCATCTCGGTGAGGAAGATGCGGTCATCTGCTCAGGCTCTGGTCACGCGTCCAATCAGGCAACAGGAGCACCTCATCATGACATATAGAAGGAATAGAACTAAAAACAACATGAGTATATATACTCCTACTTCCTTCAACCATGATCCGATAGAAAATAAAAAATCCCCCCAAGTTTCCCAAACCCTTAAAAGGATTCCAACCTTTACTAGCTATAGCTCTGGCTTTGCCTTGCAGGGATCTAACCTTATCCATATGGGCCTGAACGTTGTCACTGGTATCCTCAATCCAGGTATAACAATCTTTACTTATGAATTCCCAGAAACCCCCCTTGGACTGTGGGAATTTCCTTGTAGCTTCAACAGTTACATGAAACATCCCATCCTCAATGGATGAGAAATTGTTCAATCATTTCAAAAACTCAAGCCCCCATCGTGTACAAGCAATTCCCTTCTAGCTGTCCCTGCCATTCTTACCTTCTCTCGCACCATCAGATCCTCACAATCGGCCGCAACATAAGATGCTAGGACGAGTTTCACCAGCACACATGAACCTCTTGCCTTAGGGAAATTACCTTATAAGCTGTAGATCCGCATTAATACCAAACTAAAGTTGAAGCACACTTGTGGGCTACCTAGTTATCCCGATACCAAATCTGGCAAGAACCAGAGCTATTGTTAAAATGATAATTAATTTTACCCTCTAGAAATGTATCCTTAAGTTCTATTGACAAGTGTCTGATTGGATTTTACTAGTTTGTCAAAACTCCTCACACCAATATGAACGTCCCATATAGCATGTACCGCCATCATCGCTGAGGCACTAGAGCTTGGTGGAGATTCAGAGTAGACCCCACCATGTGTCCTGTTCGCTTTCTTAGCTAGTTGGAAAATAGACTTTAAAAATATAAATAAACAAAGATACTCCTCATCCTTTGGTGTAGTTGAGCAGCTGTAGTTCTTGCAGTGGCTGGCCTGGTCTTGTCCCTCTAGCTTCTTTACAATGACCCAGTCACCTGGTTAGAAAGAATGTAAACTGGTTATTGTGTCAGGGTCCAGAAGGGACACGTGAACCCTGTGGTGGACCTTTTGAAGTTCATGTTACAGTGATTGCACCCACCCCATCAGCTGAGAATGTAGGTGACAGCTAATGAGGAAAGTACAACTCTGGTTTTGGTTGTCCTCCAAACAACCCTCATATGACAATAACCCAGACATCGAGGCTGTGGTCACTGCATAACCTGTGCGTGGCTTACCATCTGGGGTGTAATACCTGGAACCAGTGACAAAAAGGTTCTTAGCATCTGGGATGGGGCCCCTTTCACCAGACTGCTGCTTGCTGATTCAAATTCCATCAAAGAAAGACGGTCTTGGCACAAACTTGGTTAGAATTAGAGCGGTTAGTATTATTGGTTTGAAAATTTGTCATTCTCACCACTCTCATCCCCCCTTTTCTTCCTCCTCATTACAAACTGGAGGAAGACATGCAAGGTTTATGCCACATACACATGATCGGACTTTATGGCATACTTGGTCTGGCGATCTTTTAGACGGACTTTGTACGCTAGGTGCGCCGGACTTAAAAACGGACGGACTTGGACATACACGATCACTCCAAAAGTCTGATGGTTTTGAATGCGGTGACGTACAGCACGTACAACGGGACTAGAAAAAGGAAGTTCAAGCCCCACTACCCCACCTTTGGCCTCCTTCTGCTAATCTCGTGTTTATCTCGTGTTAGTAGAAGTTTGGTTAGAGACGATTCGCGCTTTTCACACTTCAGCTTATTTCGATAGCTTTCTGCGGTTCAGTTTGTGCTTGTGAGGTTTGTATCTGCTTTTCAGTGCGTGTTAGTCAGTTCATAACCTGCCTAGCAGGCCGTTCTGGTCCGCTCGTTCCTGATTTTCAGGTCGCTCTTCATAGGCCTTGTTGTTCTTCAGTGCGTTTGTTCTAAGTTTGTTTGTTTGACCAACCGACCATTTTGAAGCCATGTTGCGTGGACGTACTCGTTCTCGAGTTCGTGCTGCGTGGGGACTTGGTGTTGGGGTTAATACTTTGACCCGAGTCCAGTCCATGAACAGGGCGAGGAGGAGTTCATGGATGAAGAATTGGTTGCGCCAGCGTGACCAATTCTCGCACATGCCTTTGCTCCGTGAGATCCGTGAGAATAATCCTGAGGATTTCAGGAATTTTCTCAGGATGACGGACTCTGTTTTTGAACGTTTGCTGGCTATGCTGACCCCCTATATCAGCAGGCAGGATACCTGCATGAGGCAAGCCATCACTGCGAAGCAGAGGCTAGTTGCCACTTTACGTTACTGGGCGACTGGGAGAAGTCTTCAGGACTTGAAGTTCTGGACAGGCATCTCCCCCCAGGAGAAAGTAACAGAAGAAATAGGTAGTCCACGCTAATGGGTGTAATTAGAAGCCTAGGTGGGAAGTATATTCCTAAAATTGATAGACTGCTGCCCTCACATACGCTGACTCCACAGGGGGTGGAATGAGCGGAAAAAGTGAAAAAAGAAAAAAGTGTGTGAGTGTGGCGCTGTCCCAGAGTTGTAAAAGAAATGTCTGCATATATACAATTTTATCCAAAGTGTCACTTGTGTATTCCCTTAAGTGAAATATGTATGGCAGTTATTACCACTCCTATGGGTTAAAGTGACTGGTGATTTAAACATAAGAAGCATAATGAGTGCAATAAATCGCATCCAAGGTGTCTAGTGCTATATTCCCTCAAAAGGAAAAAACGGTATTAACCACTGCTAAGAGCATTAAGTGGTCTGTGTCTAAACACTAGAAAACACAAAGTTGCAATAAATACATCACACGTGACATGCAAAAAATTCTAAGGTGTCTGGTGCTAAATAAATAAATATTAAAATATTGCTCTACAAACGTTGCAAATAACAAAGTGACAAGTGCCCTATAAAAAGGTCAATCTAAAAAGTACTAAACACATGTGCCATGCAAATGGTTCTATGATAATAAACAGTTCATGTGGGTATATGCCCGGTACACTATAAGTGAAAAAAGGCGTCCATTGTAGGATTCCTCAAAGCACACAACAGGTGTTAATCCAGTGCTAGTGTCTCGCGTTGTGATTGTGCAGAGACTCACCAGCTGTATATCCCCTGCAGGGGTAACGAGTAGTCACAGTATGTGCCACTGTGCAGCAGTACTTGGCAAGACCAGGACCAGGATGATATCATAAGGACATAAGAAGAAAGGATTCCATAGCGTGAAACCGTTTAAAAACACTATTTATTAGGTCAGATAAAAAGGGTACTCACATTGTAGTGGAAAAAATGAGCGGTGTACAATGCTTACAAAGATGTTCCTAAGCGTCAGCTTTGCAGGGAGATGTCAGCAAGGCGTTCAGTCAAAGGCCACGCCCTACGTACGTTTCATCACACGGACTTCTACGGGAGCGTGGTCCCTGCATCGTCTCCCCTATCCTTATATGCTGTGCGGTTCGTAGTGCACCTGCGTTCCAGCGGCCATATTTGGTGTGTGTTTGTGTTCCAGCGGCCATGTTTTTGTGTGTCGGCGGCCATTTTCCCTGGGACAATGCAGACTGAAGCCCGCAGTCCCATGGCAGTGGCCATGTTTTTGTGTGTCGGCGACCATTTTCCCTGGGACAATGCAGACCGAAGCCCGCAGCCCCAATGAAGTGATTAAATCCCCGTGGAACGGCCTGATACAGCGCTGATTTCCACACACTTTTCTTTTTTCACATCTCCCCCCAGGCTCTGGGGATCATAATCCCAGAGACCTGTTCTGCTATTATTCAGGTCCTGCAGAAGGACTATATGAAGGTAAGTTTTTTCCTTTAACATTACATGATATGTATTTAATGTTTGCTAATATATTGTCTATATGTCCTCGTTACCTAATTACCATGCTTTGAATATGCTGGGAATGTCCCCTTTATCTTCATGCATGCCTGTTTTTTTACCTTAATAATTTTTTGGCCTACATGCATATTTCCCTTCAATAACCTCCCCACCATGCAATCCTGGGTCCATTTATACCTCTAGCCTATAGTCCTTTGAACAATGTATATTGTCAGCTCCATTGTACTGTTTTACCCTCCCCCACCCCCTCAAATGTTTGCATCTGTCAGGTGTGTTCTTGGCCCCAATTAGTACCCCTCCCCCACCCCCTCAAATGTTTGCAACTGTCAGGTGTGTTCTTGACCCCAATTAGTACCCCTCCCCCACCCCCTCAAATGTTTGCAACTGTCAGGTGTGTTCTTGGCCCCAATTAGTACCCCTCCCCCCCCATACAAATTGATCAATGCTCCATCAGAGGGAGTGAGTAATGTTATAAGTGGGCCTTATTTTTTTTGTTCTAAAAATAACACATATTAATAATATTCAACTGCTATTGTTCAATAATGTTTTTGTGTAATCTGATATTCAAGTTATGTTTAAAAGTACTTTTTTTTTTTTTCTTGTTTGACTCCACAGTTTCCTTCAAACACACAGGAATAGCAGACTGTGGCCTCCCAGTTCGCTGACCGTTGGGACTTTCCCAACTGTGTCGGGGCGATCAATGGGAAGCATGTCTGCATGATGCCACCACCCCATTCGGGGTCTTATTTCTTCAACTATAAGGGGTTCCATAGTGTAGTTTTGATGGCGGTGGTCTCGGCACAATTGGAATTTATGTTCGTGGATGTGGGGAAGAACGGAGGAGTCTTTGCACAGACCGAGCTGTGCCAGCATCTCCAGACTGGTGGCCTGGGATTGCCACCTGATGACCAGAATGTGGATGGACTCCCCTCAGTTTTCATCGCTGATGAAGCATTTGCTCTCGGCGAGCACTTAATGAGGCCGTTCCCCCAATGGACACTCACCCCTGAGAGGAGGGTATTTAATTACCGGCTGGTCAGAGCAAGAAGAGTTGTGGAGAATGCCTTTGGGATTCTGGCCAGCCGGTTCCGTTTGTTCCTCTCCGCAATAAATCTAGCAGAATACAAAATCAGTTATGTGATTTTTGCTTGCTGCATTCTGCATAATTTCTTGAGACGTCATTCTTTGACATATCTATCTTCTGTTGGGCCTGAGGCTGGACTTGGTGTTGATGAACCACTCACAGGCCTGGAAAGTGGCCGTATTGGCTTGGCCCCCAAAACCGCCCTTGAAGTGCGTGACAGATATGTCAATTATTTTAATGGTCGGGGGGCCATTGCAAAGCAACAAGATCTTTAAGATTTTTTGAAAAAAAAAATTAAAAAAATTTGGCAACAATCTCTTGTTTTGATTCTTGTTTGCATTTAGTTTTGTCTGTCTCCTAGTGCACTTGTAGTGGCAAGTGCATTTCCCTTTAGTTAAAAAAGCCCTTTGTCACTGTAACCACACAAAAAATAACAAACTGTTATTGATAAATAATAAGCCATACACATTGTAGTAGTAATAACATTTTACTGTGTGCACATTGAAAGGTGCATTTTGTTTGAACGTGTTTTTTTATTTTTTTTGTTAACAATTTTTTTTGTATTTTTTTTAGTTTAGGCATATTTGTAGAAAATATACATTGTTTACAAAATTTGGCTTCACAACAGGGTTTTAAAAACCATAAGAACAAAAAATAACAGGAACTTACAAAGTTCAACATGTTAATAACGGTGCTGGTGATGTCACCCATGTAAAATAAAAAAATTGCAGATGCTCACAATTCCTGGTGAAAAAAGGTTCAAGTCAACATGTGCTATCTCCCATCATGGGGGAGCAATGGACGTGTTTTGTGTGTGCAATCCCTTTGTTCCTCTCACAAACTAAAATTATTCTGATGAAGGGGTTGCAAACACAAAACAAGTACATTGATATCCCCTGATGGAAGATAGCACATGATGACACACCGTGTGCGTCTGCAAAATTTTTACATTAGTATTTAGCAAGTTAAAACATTTTAGAAAAATAAAACTTGACAATGAAATGAAGAACATGATTGATGTTTTTAGGCAAAAAGTTATTAGATTCTGCCCAAAACATCAATCATGTTCTTCATTTCCTGTTGCATGCTGTCCAGCCGATTTCTCATGCTGTCAATTTGGTCACGCATTCTATCAATTTGGCCATTCCACACCATTATCTGGCCAATGAGTCTTTGTGCACTGTCTGTGCTAAATGGCTCCGCCGCTTGGCCTTCCACAACCAGAACATCACCTAAAATTTGTGGATAAAAAAATTATTGTAAAATATGCACGCCTAAATAGATGAACTTAAGCTGGGGTGTCAGTCACTCACTTGGTGGGGTGGAAATATCGCACGCTTCCTCCACCTCTCCTTCCTCCAGCTCGTCGGGTGGGCGTGGTCTTGGGCTGGGACTTGGGGTAATGTCAGCTTCAGGCTGGTGACTTGGGGGGGTCCTGGGATCCTTGGACTGTTGTCTGAGTCTTTTCTCCCCTATGATAATTAAACAAAAGGTATAGTTAAAACACAGTGATATTTCAGTCTTGAAAAAGGAATATGAAATGTTCGTTAGAAGTTGTGGACAATTGTCATTTTTTTGGCACCAAAAATTTTGAAGACAGGATTAAAATTCACTCTGCCCAAAAATGCCAAACAATACACATTTTCATGCAAGTTTCACAGATGCAGAGACCTCAAGTATCCCCTGGAGCCCCTATGTGTATTACCCCCCAAAATTTTCTCGGGTGTCACATAGTACACTAGTGCTCGTGAGTCCAGAAACAGCTGCTGTGTCCTGTCCTTACATTACACTGAATCATTATTGAAGAAGCATTATATTTTCAAACACATCTACACAACATCACCACATTTTTGGAATACGACAAATTATCAAGACCTAAATGTATGTCCAAACCCTGTACCATCATATTTGGTGAAAAAAAAACGTCATTTTCTTAGTATCATATGTTTTTTCAAAAGAACGGTCTTTACTAACGATGCTGTATAAACAAAAAGCATATGGATCAGCATGCAAGTTAAGTATCTCTTTTGGAACACACAAGTACTTACTTTTTTTAAGCAGCTTCTTTATTTGCCAATATTGTTCAGGCTCCCTACTTTTGAGGTCAGACCACCGCTTCCTCAATTGTTCTTTAGCCCGTTTAGTGCCAAATTTTTGTTCAAGAGCGGTGACAACTGAGAACATTATTTTGTCCTTCCGCATATTGGGTCGGTGTAGGGTCCTTTTTTGCCATCGTAGTCCTCCCTTCTCAATATGGACACCATCTCCACCATCTCTTCAAAGGCCATGTTGGTGGCCTTATAGCTCCTCCTGGATCTGGATGGTTGTGGCTCCGGGCTTTCCTCCGCGCTACTTGCAGAAAATCTCTCCGCCATCTTTCTCTATATCCTGCCACTGCGCAACGAAGAGTGAAGGGGCGGGGACAAATCGTACTAAAAAACATCAGGGGCGGGCGACGCAAGTGTAGCATGACACATGCGCAGTGTATATAAAGCTATTACGCTGGCCTACGTATGTCCGAGCGGAAGTAGCGAGCGTCAGAAACGAAGGTAAGATTAAACGTGGGTGTGTGTTTGGTGAATGTGTTTGGTGTGTGTGTGTGTACCCTAGATTGAGCCAAATATAATACTGGGAGTTTGGACTGTGACATTACAGTTTTTATCTTGTGCCTTGTCTTTCAGAAAAAATGAATCCTTTTAAGGAGGAAGAATTTTTGACACATTTTCTTGATTTGTATCAAGAAAACAGAAACCTGTGGGAGGTCAAGCACCCATTGTATTTTAATAGAGATGTAAGGAAAGCAACACTGGGCACACTTTTGGAATTTGTGAAGATTCGAGTCCTCCAGGCAGACCTTAAGTTTGTGGACAATAAAATTGGTATCTTGCGCAACATGTACAGGTGGGAACACAAGAAGATCCAGGAAGCGCGCAGATCCGGAGCAGCAGCAGACCAGGTTTATGTCCTCAAACTGTGGTGCTAACAAAAAATGCGATTTCTGGATGACCAGACAGAAGCAAGGCAATCACTTTCGAGCCTTCCCTTGAGCCTTCCCTCCACCCTTCCCTCCAGCCTTCCCTCCACCTCCACCCTTTCCTCCAGCCTTCCCTCCACCTCCACCCTTTCCTCCAGCCTTCCCTCCACCTCCACCCTTCCCTCCACCTCCACCCTTCCCTCCACCCCAGCTGAGGAGTCCCAAGAAGAACTGGGCCCTTTCATCCTTGATGAAGTGGATGCGCCCAGCTTCAGCCAGGTATAATTTTTTTGGTGAATTTGGGATTGTGTAAATATTAATGATGTAAACCTAAAAATGTTTGAAGTGCTTCACCAAAAATGACTTCATCACAATTATTAATATGTAGACATATTACTAGACAGTAGTGGCCAAAGTCAGATGATGAGATGTCAAAACTAGGATCATTTTTAACCTTTGCTTGATAGCGAATAAAGTCCACGAAATAAGAGAATGGTGGGAAGGGGACGTTGTGCTTTTGCTTGTATTTGGAGCCTCGTGAAATCCAGGTTTTGAAGGCTGTAAGGTAGCTTTTGCACTATAGAGTTTAAGCCACGGGCTGTGTCCAGAAAGGCAAGGCCTGGCAAGTCTCCTTCTGCTTTGGCTATTTGGAGTTCTCTCACTAGGTCACTCAATTCTCTCAGCTTCTGGTAGCCTTTGTTAGGAATCCTGGGAAAGTCCTCTATTCTTTTAAAAAGAGAGTTTTCTATAACTTCTGGGGAACCGTAACATTCATCAATCCTCTCCCATATCATGCTCAGACCTCTAGTTGGGTAATTAATGTTAATGTCTCTGATTCTCCTTGCATGCTCTGACGACACATTCCCCAGCCAATTGACTAAGAGATCGGCTTCTTCACTTGCTTTTAAATCAAGGTCTCTAGTTGCATTTCTGAAGGACGAATGCCATGCTCTATAACTTTCAGAGCAATCGTTAAACTTTGCAAGTCCCTTTGCTAACAGTTCATGTCGTGCTAAGAACTTGAAGAAATCTAACATACCTTGATCGTTGTGTGAGTAGCCAGGGGGCGCTCTGTTGTGCCAGGAACTTGGTGGGTATTTGCGGTCATCAGAGATACAGTCGCTGTGTCTTTTAACCCGTCATTCTTTATTTTCGATTTGGTCAACTGTGACGTAGTGTTTTGATAGCCTGGATGCAGATTGTGCAGAAAACTGTGGGAAAGTGCGGGGTTACTTTCTTGCTTGATGAAAGGCGTGTGAATGGCGGGGGTTGATTCTGCTCTCGGCCGCTGTAAGCGGGCAGTTGTCTGGTTCGGCGTGTCTCCGCACATATTTTGAGGTACGCTCTGTACCGTCGTCAGGAATGGATTTTTTTCCAAGTACGTTGCTGAGCAGCTCACTGGTGGGCTTTGCAAGTTCTTCTAAGATGTCTGCCTCGGCCGTAGCAGCCGCTGACTTCTTCTCTGCAGCTAGTTCCTCCAATGCAGTTTCCATACGTAACTTTTCTAATTTAAGTTGCATCTCTTTTTTGGCGAATGCAGCTTTTATTTTGGCCTCCTTTGCCACAAAGTCAGCTTTTACTTTTGCAGATTCCACCTTTGCGCGGGCAATGGCGATTGTTTCGCTTTTCACTGATCTCCTTGTGCTCGTGGGGTAAACTTCCGACCTCGTTGTAAAGTGCTCTGACTTTGTCTGTGACATGGTGTCCGGCTATATGGAAGCTGAAAACACTGCTGTATTACTGGCGTTCTGTATGATAGCCGTGCTTAGAAGCCTTTGCTTTATTGCTGTTCTGTATGCCAGCCGTGCTTAGAAGCCTTCGTTTTACTGTTATGCCCCTCACTACACGTGACTGAGGTGTATTTGGGCACACTGTTAATTCCTCTCATACCAATGCATTCCAGTAGGCGCAGAATCCTTTTGAACTTTTATTGATACAAGATAGAGTAAAACTGTAACAGATACAGACAAAATTCAATTAATAAAGATCATACAAATAGTGCCTCCCTATCTATCTAGCTAAAGACACAATTAATAAACATACCGAAGATGAATCCAGATGGCTAACATAGAGCATGGCAGCAGATGTACTTGGTTCCATAGGAAGGAAAGAGGAAAAGACTGCAGGAAGCTGATGCAAGGCCTGATGGGATTGAAAGTACGGAGGCTTGCATGTACCAAATCTAACCAGCTATTCTAAATAATTACTTTGAAATAGATATAGCACAGTTATACAAAATGGCCACTAGATGGCAGCATAGAGCAATCTAATTAAAGGGGTTGTAAAGGTAATTTTATTTTTTTTTAAAAATAACTAACATGTCATACTTACCTTCACTGTGCAGCTCGTTCTGCACAGAGTGGCCCCGAACCTGCTCTTCTGGGGTCCCTCGGCAGCTGTTTCAGCTCCTCCCCGCAAGAACTAACCACCTTAATGCGAGCTCCCTCGCATGGTGGTTAGTTATTGCGGGCGCGCTCCTGTGATACAGCCGGCGGCTATAGCCGCTCACTGTATCACTCGGCCCCGCCCCCCGGCGCGCCGCGTCATCGGATGTGATTGACAGCAGCGCGAGCCAATGGCTGCGCTGCTTTCAATCCATCCACTGCAGCCAATCAGCGACCAGGATGAGCTGCAATAGAGATGACGGGAACGAGCAGCGGAGATTCGAGGTGTCAGGTAAGTAAAACGGGGGGGCTGGGGGCGGCGGTATTGTCAAAAGTTTTTTCACCTTAATGCATATAATGCATTAAGGTGAAAAAATTTTTACCTTTACAACCCCTTTAAATCAAAGAGTCAATAGGAAAATTACAAGCCTTATTAACCACTTCAGCCCCGGAAGGATTTAACCCCTTCCTGACCAGAGCACTTTTTACAATTTGGCACTGCGTCGCTTTAACTGCTAATTGCGCGGTCATGCAATGCTGTACCCAAATGAAATTTGCGTCCTTTTCTTCCCACAAATAGATCTTTCTTTTGATGGTATTTGATCACCTCTGTCGTTTTTATTTTTTGCGCTATAAACGGAAAAAGACCGAAAATTTTGAAAAAAAATGATATTTTCTACTTTTTGTTATAAAAAAAATCCAATAAACTCAATTTTAGTCATACATTTAGGCCAAAATGTATTTGGCCACATGTCTTTGGTAAAAAAATGTCAATAAGCGTATATTTATTGGTTTGCGCAAAAGTTATAGCGTCTACAAACTAGGGTACATTTTCTGGAATTTACACAGCTTTTAGTTTATGACTGCCTATGTCATTTCTTGAGGTGCTAAAATGTCAGGGCAGTACAAAACCCCCCCAAATGACCCCATTTTGGAAAGTAGACACCCCAAGGAAATTGCTGAGAGGCATGTTGAGCCCATTGAATATTTATTTTTTTTGTCCCAAGTGATTGAATAATGACAAAAAAAAAAAAAAAAATTTACAAAAAGTTGTCACTAAATTATATATTGCTCACACAGGCCATGGGCATATGTGGAATTGCACCCCAAAATACATTCAGCTGCTTCTCCTGAGTATGGGGATACCACATGTGTGGGACTTTTTGGGAGCCTAGCCGTGTACGGGGCCCCGAAAACCAAGCACCGCCTTCAGGATTTCTAAGGGCATAAATTTTTGATTTCACTCCTCACTACCTATCACAGTTTTTTGAAGGCCATAAAATGCCAAGATGGCACAACCCCCCCCCAAAAGACCCCATTTTGGAAAGTAGACACCCCAAGCTATTTTCTGAGAGGCATGTTGAGTCCATGGAATATTTTATTTTTTGACACAAGTTGCGGGAATGTGACAAATTTTTTTTTTTTTTGCACAAAGTTGTCACTAAATGATATATTGCTCACACAGGCCATGGGCATATGTGGAATTGCACCCCAAAATACATTTAGCTGCTTCTCCTGAGTATGGGGATACCACATGTGTGGGACTTTTTGGGAGCCTAGCTGCGTACGGGGCCCCGAAAACCAAGCACCGCCTTCAGGATTTCTAAGGGCATAAATTTTTGATTTCACTCCTCACTACCCATCACAGTTTCAAAGGCCATAAAATGCCAAGATAGCACAAAACCCCCCAAAATGACCCCATTTTGGAAAGTAGACAACCCAAGCTATTTGCTGAGAGGCATGGTGAGTATTTTGCAGCTCTCATTTGTTTTTGAAAATGAAGAAAGACAAGAAAAACGTATTTTTTTTTTTTTCAATTTTCAAAAGTTTGTGACGAAAAGTGAGGTCTGCAAAATACTCACTATACCTCTCAGCAAATAGCTTTGGGTGTCTATTTTCCAAAATGGGGTCATTTGGGGGGGGGGGGGTTGTGCCATCTGGGCATTCCATGGCCTCCGAAACTGTGATAGGCAGTGAAGAGTGAAATCAAAAATTTACGCCCTTAGAAAGCCTGAAGGCGGTGCTTGGATTTCGGGGTCCCGTACACGGCTAGGCTCCCAAAAAGTCTCACACATGTGGTATCCCCGTACTCAGGAGAAGCAACAGAATGTATTTTGGGGTGTAATTTCACATATTCCCATGGCATGTTTGAGCAATATATCATTTAGTGACAACTTTGTGCAAAAAAAAAAAAAAATTTGTCTTTTTCCCGCAACTTTGTGTCACAATATAAAATATTCCATGGACTCGACATGCCTCTCAGCAAATAGCTTGGGGTGTCTACTTTCCAAAATGGGGTCATTTGGGGGGGTTTTGAACTGTCCTGGCATTTTATGCACAACATTTAGAAGCTTATGTCACACATCACCCACTCTTCTAACCACTTGAAGACAAAGCCCTTTCTGACACTTTTTGTTTACATGAAAAAATTATTTTTTTTTTTGCAAGAAAATTACTTTGAACCCCCAAACATTATATATTTTTTTAAAGCAAATGCCCTACAGATTAAAATGGTGGGTGTTTCATTTTTTTTTTTCAGACAGTATTTGCGCAGCGCTTTTTCAAATGCATTTTTTGGGGAAAAAACACACTTTTTAAAATTTTAATGCACTAAAGCACACTATATTGCTCAAATGTTTGATGAAATAAAAAAGATGATCTTAGGCCGAGTACATGGATACCAAACATGACATGCTTTAAAATTGCACACAAACGTGCAGTGGCGACAAACTAAATACATTTTCAAAAGCCTTTAAAAGCCTTTACAGGTTACCACTTTAGATTTACAGAGGAGGTCTACTGCTAAAATTACTGCCCTCGATCTGACCTTCGCGGTGATACCTCACATGCATGGTGCAATTGCTGTTTACATTTGACGCCAGACCGACGCTTGCGTTCGCCTTTGTGAGAGAGCAGGGGGGGACAGGGGTGCTTTTTTTTTTTCTTTATTATTTTTTTGCTTTTTTATCTTATTTTTCAACTGTTACTCTCATTATTATTTTTTTTTTATCATTTTTATTGTTATCTCAGGGAATGTAAATATCCCCTATGATAACAATAGGTAGTGACAGGTACTCTTTTTTGAAAAAATTGGGGTCTATAAATTGGGGTCTATTAGACCCTAGATCTCTCCTCTGCCCTCAAAGCATCTGACCACACCAAGATCGGTGTGATAAAATGCTTTCCCAATTTCTCAATGGCGCTGTTTACATCCGGCGAAATCTAAGTCATGAAATGCTCGTAGCTTCCGGTTTCTTAGGCCATAGAGATGTTTGGAGCCATTCTGGTCTCTGATCAGCTCTATGGTCAGCTGGCTGAATCACCGGCTGCATTCTCAGGTTCCCTGTTGGGACAGGCGAGCCAGAGAAAAACATGGAAGACGGTGGGGGGGGGGCATTCCTTCCCACTGCTTGTAAAAGCAGTCTAGAGGCTAATTAGCCGCTAGGATTGCTTTTACATGAAAGCCGACCGCTGGCTGAAAAGAATGATACCAAGATGATAGCTAAACTTGCAGGCATCATTCTGGTATAACCACTCAAAGTTCAGCAACATACCAGTACGTTGCTGGTCCTTGTTGGGCATATATTGTAAACTTTTTTTTCATGCAGCCTGTGGGCTGAACGAAAAAAAGATATTGATCGGTGGGTATGCCCACCATTAGAATACCTCCCTTCATCCACCCACTTCTAATGATGGGCATACATGCACCGTATATATATGCCGAAGCATGGGGGCATCCTCCCACAAAAGGCAGGAGCAAATCGCTCCTCCACCCACTGCTGCCCCCACGCTTCGGCATATATGCTGAAGTATGTAACTGTGGTGGTGAAATCACCTCCGACAGTGCTGGAGTCACGGCTTTATGTATCGTGGGAGCAAACGCTGTTGCTGTCAAGATAAATAAATCCGCTCTGCAGCTGAATGGCGTACCTGAAAACAAAAAAGTGGTTAACAATAAAAAAAAGTATAAAAAAATTGCATACCTATAAAGCAAACATGATAAAAACATAACAATAAAACATTGCAGTATAGAATACAATAAAAAAGAACAGAACAATAGAGAGAATAGAGAGAGAACAATAAAACAACAACTATTTTTGTTTTTTTTATTTTATATATTTTTTTTGTTTTTTTTTGTTTTTTTACACTTTTTTTGTAACTTTAACTTTTTTAACTGGTACCAGGTTTGGGTCTCTCAAAATGCGACAGCATCTTGGGAGACCCTGTGAAAGTATGTCCTAGTCTGTGCAGTGCTGTACCCTACGCTAATACTCCACTAGTGTATGGTAGCGTTCAAAACATTCATCAATGCAAAGACCAGGATTGCCAGGACAGAGGGGACAATAATAACGGGTGTCACACCTAAATCCGCGCTTGCTGCAGACACTACATCTTTTTTGGGGGGTTCCTTGGGTAGGGGTACTCGGGAAGACATATTGAAAATGCCTCTCATGCAGCCGGCTTACTGCATTTGGTTGGGGATGGTGAGGTGGAGCACCGTCTGGATACAGAAGGGCTCTGACGATCTCTTCCTGGATTTTAAGGAAGGATCCAGTCTGTCCTGAAGCTCTGTATGGCACATGAGCGTTCAGCAAAGCCAATTGAAATAAATAAACAGACACTTTTTTGAACCAGCGTCTGGCCTTACGGGCAATTAGGTACGGCACCAACAACTGGTCATTGAGGTCCACCCCTCCCATATTTTGGTTATATTCGTGGACACAGAGGGGTTTCTAGACAACACCAGTCGCCGTAGTAATTTGGACCGTCGTGTCTGCATGAAGGGAGATAAGAACGAAAACATTCTTATTGTCCCTCCACTTCATAGCTAGCAAGTTATTACACTGCAAGCAGGCTCTCTCCCCCAGCCTAAGACGGGAATCTACAAGCCGCTGGGGAAAGCCCCGGCGATTAGGTCGCACGGTGCCACATGCTCCAATCTGATGATCAAAAAGGTGGCTAAAAAGTGGCACGCTCGTGTAATAATTGTCCACGTACAAGTGGTACCCCTTTCCGAATAAGGGTGACACCAAATCCCACACTATCTTGCCAGCGCTTCCTATGTAGTCAGGGCAGTTTGTCGGCTCTACGTGACTATCTTTGCCCTCGTAAACCATAAAACTACATGTATAGCCTGTGGCCCTGTCACAGAGCTTATACATCTTGACCCCGTATCTGGCACGCTTGCTGGGAAGGTACTGTTTGAATGACAAGCGGCCAGAAAATTTAATCAGGGACTCATCAACGCAGACAACTTGATGGGGAGTAAACAAGTCTGCAAAACGTTGGTTGAAGTGGTTTACGAGGGGCCGAATTTTGTAGAGCCGATCGTATCCAGGGTCTCCACGAGGACGACAGAGTTCATTGTCGTTGAAGTGCATGAACCGCAAAATCTGCTCGTATCGTGCCCTGGCCATGGAAGCAGAGAACAAGGGTGAATGGTAAATTGGGTCAGTGGACCAATATGACCGCAACTCACTCTTTTTATTCAAGCCCATGAGGAGGGAAAGGCCCAGAAAGATCTTAAATTCGGAAACCGTAATTGGTTTCCAATCTCTGGCAAGGGAGGACTGGGGATTAGCGGCGATGTGTTGACCAGCATACAAATTGCTTTGGTCCACAATAGATCTATAGAGATCTTCGGTGAAAAACAGTGAATAAAAATCCAATGGCGTAAAGTCAACTGTTTCCACCTGAATTCCGTGTTGGCCAGTGAATGGGGGAAGTACGGGTGCTGCAGAAGTGGTGGGTGCCCAATTCGGATTGGCGAATGCAGCAGGAAGGGCACTATGGGCACGACGGGCCTGTGTTCATCTTCTTGGTGGCAGCGGGACACTACTAGTGCTTGCCACCTCACCAGCTTGAACTGCACTTATGGGACTCGCCACGTCACCACGTGATACTGCAGTGCTGGATGTACGACCAGGGTGTACTAGGCCGCTGGTGCTTGCCAGTTCACCAAAAGGAATAGCGGCACTAGTACTTCTCTGGTCCATACGAGAGCCCTGCGGTTCTTGCACTTCAAGGACAGAAGAAGAAGATTGGGGTCTGGTACGCCTGACCTTAGCAGGGACCACAACTCCGTCGTCAGAGCTATCTGTCATGGAGCCGCTGTCCTCTACAGGATCGTATTCTGAGCCTGAATCTGACAGATGAGTGACTTCCTCTTCACTATCTGTCATGCTCAGAAACCTGTAGGCCTCTTCACTAGTGTACCTTCGATTTGCCATTTTGGGCTCTAAATTTAGGGGTACACTAGTGAGACTCACAGGCAAAAAAGCTCCCGACTGTTAGCGACTGATTCAAAACGCTACCAAAAAACTGTTAGCGATCGCAGGGATCAGGCCTGACTCTGCGAACGCTGCAGTTATGTGTGCTTAGTGTTTTGTAAGTGTCAGTGATCGATCGATACTGCACTTGGGTGGGCTGGGCTGGGCCGAGGGGCAAAACGCAGGTGCTAGCAGGTATCTGGGCTTATCCCGCTAACACTGTGTTTTTGGGGACCCTAAACTGCTGGGGATGCTAGTATAGATCTGATCGGATCAGATATCGATCCGTTCAGATACTATAGCACTAAGGGAGGTGTATGCTGCGTGCGTGGGTGTTAGCGGTACTGGCGCTAACCTGACGCTGCCTGGGGCGATGCAGACCTTATCTGATCCTAAAAGTGTAACTTATATTACCGCCGGGCAATTAGGGGGCTAAACCTTTATAAGGTAATAAACGGCGGGTGCCCTAAAACTATAATAAACTATAAAAAATAAACTAACTAACCAGCGTCACCCGTAACACTTATACGGTGATCGCTGGTGAAAGGGTTAACTAGGGGGCAATCAGGGGGTTAAAACCTTTAGCAGGTAGTATATGGGGGTCCCTGTTGCTATAAAATACTGACAGCGAACCTATATACTTACCTCCCTAACTAGTGTCACCTGTGTCACTAATACAGCGATCAGAAAAACGATCGCTTAGCGACACTGGTGACGGGGGTGATCAAGGGGTTAACCTTTATTAGGGGGGGTTAGGGGGGTACCCTAGACCTAAAGGGGGGTACCCCAGACCTAAAGGGGGCTAACCTAACTGCCCTAACACTTATAACTGTCACAAACTGACACCAATGCAAAAAAAAAAAAAAAACTGCTATTGGTGTCAGTGTGACAGGGGGTACAGGGGGGTGATCGGTGGGTGAAGGGGGTGACAAGTGTGCCTGGCATGTTCTACTGAACGTGTTGTATTGGTGCAACTTACTTGGATCGAAAAGACCGGCTCGAGGAGGGATGACATCACTTCCTCTCCCTCTGTTTACATTACAGAGGGAGAGGAAGCATTTAATTCGCTGGGAGCGATCGGGAGGGGGTAGCCAACAATGGATGGCCTCCCCCTCACCTCTCATCGCCCGCGAACAAGAGTCGACTGCCTATGGCACCGGGGGGGGGTCCCGCGGACCCCCCGCCCGCGGGAAGGCAATCACGTACCAGGTACATGATTTTGCCTGCCCGTGCCATTCTGCCGACGCATATCGTCGTTAGGCGGTCGGCAAGTGGTTAAAGAAGGCATGACACCAATATTGATTTGGTATTTTCTTCTGATCCTGTGGATTGGGATAGGAATAGTGAAAAGCTGAAGGAGTATTTAGCTATAAATGGCATAACTCAAAATAAAAATGCTGACTTTTCCTTATCGGCTCGCAAATATTCTGATCGGACCCGGTCATTCTCCAATTTCTTGCAAACTGCAGAATGGAGAACTGTATGAGAGAACCTGGCTGGTATACTCTGAGAAAGCAAAAGCTGCTTTTTGTGCCCTTTGCAATCTTTTTGGTAGTTCATCTGCTAAATGTCAGCTGGCTCAAGAAGGATTTAGTGATTGGAAGAATGCTTCTGTTCGCCTAAGAGAACACGAAGACGCTGAGCAACATAAAACATGTTTTATGAGATTAAAAAACAGGAACACTGCATGTGGCAAAATGGATAACATGCTAATTTTGCAACAAAACAAAGAAAGAGTACTGGAGAAATGTCCTCAGACTTGTTGTTGCGGTTGTGAAGGCTTTATCTTCTCATGGATTGGCATTTAGAGGCACAGATGAAAGTTTTGGCTCTCATACAAATGGTAATTGTCTAATGTTACTTGAACTCATTGCTGAGTTTGATCCCTTCATGGACGAGCACATTAAGCGCTATGGCAATGCTGGCTCTGGCACCGCACCTATCTGTCCAAAACTGTTTGCTATGAATTCATTGAAATATTGGCAGTCAGACTGTTAGATGCAATAATTATCGAGGTGAAGGATGCTAAATATTACTCGATAAGGGTGGATTCAACCCCAGATGTTTCTCACGTGGATCAGCTAGCCTTCATTATACGATATGTGAATGACGAGGGTGTGCCAGTGGAACGATTTATAAAGTTTATACCACATATTGGCCACAAAGCTCAAAGTTTATTTAACCAGTTGCCAACCGGCCCATAGCCAAATGACGGCTGCAGGGCGTTTGGATAACTCTGGGAGCACGTCATATGACGTGATCCCAGAAAACTGCTCCCGCGCGCCCTGACAGGGAAATTTGGCTGCACACAGCCAAATCCCCTGTTTCTAATAATAATAACAATTTCGTCTAATGATATAAATGCATCTCACCTTTTGATCGTATGCCATCCTCTGGTGTAGCCCTTCCTCTGTTATGTGCCCCATGCTCACAAATAGCCACCACAAATGCTCATGTTTCCAGTTCCAACATCACACTGCCTGCTCAGCCGTGTGCTGCCTCTTTATTAGCATAACAGGAACTCCCCAAAACTCGAGGGTTCAGCTTCCAACAGCCAAACACCTCTTACAAAGCTTGTGACCTCACAGGATATGACCTCACAGGATGTGAATGACCATATAAGGATTTAACAACAGAACACAAAACAACCACCAATTACTACAGGACATGATACAATATACTAAATGACGATGACTAAAGTTCCTCATGCATGGGATATTATCTGCAGGTGTATGTCATGGCACCCCAAACATGTTGATCAGGCATACCAGGGGTGACAAGAGCAAACCACCGCTAAACCGATAATGTCTTTGCAGAGCGAACGCATCCCCACCAGACGATCGTTCTGTGCATTGCACAGGGGCCCTTTGCTGGCAGACATGTCCTCTCTCCGCAAACACCTTTCTCCAAACACCAGGAAGTTTTCCACTACCTAACAGGTCTCAACCAGCGTCAGTCTGCCCCAGTCAGCTCTTTAGAGCGGGCTGCGATTGAACAGACACTGGGAGACTCTTATGACAATACATTAATATAAAATTTTCCACAACAGTTCCCTCCTCTTGTCATATGATCCCATGTGTCCCTCAATGAATCCTGATCTTCTTCTTAGTCCATAAAAAGTAAAACATGGCTTGACATGTAGACTCTGTTGGAGATGACGTGGTGAGCTGTAGTAGTCGCCGGTCGGTCTGGGATCCTCTGTGTCTTGTACGTGGGTCGGGCTTCGGGGCATCTCATCAGGGAAGATGTGGTCATCTGCTCAGGCTCTGGTCACGCGTCCAATCAGGCAAGCATCTCATCAGGAGTAGAAACAAAAACAACATGAGTATATATACCCCCTACTCCTTCACTATGATCCACTGCAAGATAAAAATTAAATCCCCAATGATTCCCAAACCCTTAAAAAGGATTCCAACCTACACTATCTATAGTTGTGGCTTTGCCTTGTAGGGATCTAAACCTTATCCATATGGGCCTGAACTTTGTCACTGCTATCCCCAATCCAGATATAACAATCTTTACTTATGAATTCCCAGAAACCCTTGGACTGTGGGAACTTCCTTGTAGCTTCAATAGTTACATGCAAGTTTCATAAGCTCAAGCCCCCACCGTGTACAAGCAATTCCCTTCCAGCTGTCCCTGCCATTCTTACCTTCTCTCGCGCCATCAGATCCTCACGATCGGCCGCGACATAAGATGCTGGGATGAGTTTCACCAGCACACATGAACCTCTTGCCTTACGGGAAATTACCTTATAAGCTGTAGATCCGCATTATTACCAAACTACAGTTGAAGCACACTTGTGGGCTACCTAGTTATCCTGATACCAAAGCTGGCAAGAACCAGAGCTATTGTTAAAATTATAATTAATTTTACCCTCTAGAAATTTTCTGTTAAGTTCTATTGACAGATGTCTGTTTGGATTTTACTAGTCTGTCAAAACTCCTCACACCAATATGAACGTCACATATAGCATGTACCGCGGTCATCGCTGGGGCCCTAATAGACCCAACCATCTGTCCTGTTCTCTTTCTTAGCTAGTTGAAAATACACTTTGAAAATATAAATAAACAAAGATACTCCTCATCCTTTTGGTGTAGTTGGTCCGCTTCTTGCAGTGGCTGGCGTGGTCTCATCCCTCAAGCTTCTTTACAATGACCCAGTCACCTGGTTGGAAAGAATGTAAACTGGTTATTGTACATAAAAATAATTGTGCCTGCGCTAAACGATATGTGATAAAAAATATATAAAATATATATTAGTAAAAGAAGTAACGTGCAAAAATATTTAAATTAAACTGCAATAAATATGCTACTAAAACCATACGTATGAATATATGTATATAATGTGTGATCCTTTATGATAAACCTCAAAATTTGATTTTGCTGATTATGTTGGACACTTGAATGCCACAGGATAGCACTTGGCATTTATGTTTATTTATGCACGGTGCGCTTTCAACAGTTTATACCACGATTGCACTTTTCTCATATGCACTTTGAGGTTTATCATAAAGGATCACACATTATATACATATATTCACACGTATATGGTTTTAGTAGCATATTTTTTTTGCAGTTTAATTTAAATATTTTTGCACGTTACTTCTTTTACTAATATATATTTTATATATTTTTTATCACATATCGTTTAGCGCAGGCACAATTATTTTTATGTATTATACTACACGGGATGAAACGTGGTTTAGTGTTTGCTGCTTAAAAATTATTAGTGTACACCTTAGAGGCATTAGTCCTTCTGTGGCTCGCAAGAAACCCATACTTTGTTAAACTGGTTATTGTGTCAGGGTCCAGGATGGATTCGTAAACCCTGTGGTGGACTTTTTGAAATTCATGTTACAGTGATTGCACCCACCCCATCAGCTGAGAATGTAGGTGACAGCTAATGAGGAAAGTACAACTCTGTTTTTGGTTAACCTTCAAACAAACCTCATATGACAATAACCCAGTAATCGGGACTGTGGTCACTGCATAACCTGTGCGTGGCTTAAAAAGGTTCTTAGCATCTGGGATGGGAGCCTCTTTCACCAGACTGCTGCTTGCTGATTCAAATTCTGTCAAAGAAAGACAGTCTTGGCACAAACTTGGTTAGAATTACAAAGGTTATTATTATTGGTTTAAAAAAATTGTCATTCTCACCACTCTCATCCCCCCTTTTCTTCCTCCTCATTACAAACTGAAGGAAGACATGTAGGGTTTAGAATGGTGCAGAATAAAGCAGTGAAATAGCCTATGATACTTTTACCTTCTTATACACCTGTACACACACTTTCAGAAAGTCTTTGGACCTGAAAAGATACTTATAAACAAAAGTTATTACTCTATCCTTCAAAGAATGGTAAACAATACAACATTCATGTACATTGGTAAATTGTCACTGACATTCCACAAAACTGACAATAACTAAACCCTCTGTAAATCTTACTTTCACGTTTTGTTTTTTTTTTTACTAAAATACAACAGCCGCGACACGCAAGAGGGCTGTCGCGGTGGGTTCAAACATCTTGTTACTACATGAGAAGACTAAAACATGAGACAAACATTTAGATACAAATGTGAGGGAGATATTTCATAGTTCCCAAAAACGAAAATGAAAAAAAAAATAAAAACGACCAGATGGAATGCTGCCTTCACTCTTTTAGCGATAGAAAAAGAATACAATTTGAAGAGCACGAGAGCATTTCGAAATCTTTGCATGGACCAGCCACACAATGTTCAAAAACAGGCCTGTGTATTTTTAATCACACAAATATGTACTACGCATCCATCAACTCACTCAACATAGATTTCTGAAGCCGCAGTCGCGCTACATCAACTCCAGAGGGATACCCAAAATAGTATCCTTGGACCACCTATGCCAATCTTTCTGGGGTTTAATGGCCTTTTCCCCATACTCAGATTTCATGTATTATGTAGCTGTCTGACTGGGGTGCATGGACGACCCATTGCCCATGACGATTCAAATCGCTTTTTTGGCAAACTCTGCGTCCAGAGAACCCTGCGCTTTACTTTCGGAGCGATTATGGTTTGCGCCTTTATCACCATAATCGACCCCCGCATCCCAATTATCATACACGGCCTGAGCGGGGCTGTTAGCGTACTACTCCTCACGTTTATGCTAATACAATTGCGAACTGGAATTCCGACTATTATACACGGCCTGACCAGTTTCACGATATACAGCCTTCTAAACGCGTTCGTCCGACAACTACAAAAACACCATGAAATCCTCCGCTATTCAAAACAAAAACAATCTTATGGCTTCTATCTGTACCGCGATATTACAACAATAACGTGGATGCCTCCTGTTTGCTCTCTACCAAAAATTGTATTACAGTATAAACCTTAATTTAATAATAAAAATGATTTTGTCCTTCCGAACACAAGTCAAAAGATCCCAAGCCCCTCCCACCAACTTCCTGTTGCACATCTGAGTAGGAAGAGGGGGGAGGAGGGGAAGCCTCAAATAGTTTCATACTTTGTCTATCAAGACATTAGATAAATCTATGGCTAACATCAACAAATAAAACCTTTTGTCCAGGAGTGGGTGGAATAAGCCCCCATATTGCAAATGGGAGGGAATCCCCCTTGAGTCACATATCCCCTGGGAAGTCAAACCACAAGTTTTGAGACCGAAATACCACACAACAGTGTAACAAAAGCCAAAAACTGAAACTCCTGCAAAAAGACGGCTGAAGGAGTTCAACCAAAGTCTTTCCCTTCCACTGAAATTTAGTTGTTGATCCCGCCAAAATCGAGATTTCTTAATAAAAACCTAAATTATTGTACTGGAAATGGAATTCAGTACAAAATATTTCGCTCGAGACTAAAATCAGCAGAAACAAAAAGGCAGTTACAGCAATCAAAAATCGGTCCACGGCAAAATGGTGAATGAAACCCGGACTACAGAAAAATGGCCGACATTAACAAATGACAAGACAAACCAGGATATCTCTCTCAAAACTGACTATACAATTGAGACACCAATATTAAAACTTATTCCTAGACAAACACTTTAGGCTATGTCAACAGAAATTCCCCCCATGCTATTCCCTAGAACCCTGAGACCCCCACAGGGTGTAAACAGCTCCTATTGTGATGTCCCAACAATGCATGGGCACTTGGATATGGGACAGGGATTTCAAACTAGAACCAATATTCAATACAGAAAACGCAATAGTTTCCTTGAAAAGTATGTAAACAGTACAAAAATAGAATTCACAAAATGGTGCCTAGAAGCCAGATTGTAGCTTAAAGCATGTGGCTTTGCACACACAAGGGAATACACAATGGAGCAGCTTCCCCTATAGGAAAGCTCAGAGGTCTTCAAAATGGCCGCCGATGCACATGGTGACCACAACAAAAGCCAGACCCCAACAAAATGGCACATTTTCCCACCAAACCTGAAATTCAATACCAAGATGGATAAACATTTCAAAGTTCACACACAAAGGAATAGAAAATGGCCGACAACAAAAGAACAAAAGGAAATAGCAGACAAAAAACATTTTCCTGCTAAAACCAAAAATTTCTCCCCAAAAAATTACACATTTGAGATACTAAATGGACACTTAGACAAATATTTAAAAGTGTTAAAGTTACGAAAAAGCACAACTTAGGAACACATAGTAGATGAAATCTGGACCACAGCAAGATGGCCAATGACAAAAGACCACATTAAAAAACACAAACACACGGCTGCCACATACCCTCTTCTCAAACTCAGTTCACATCAGCTTTCACAGGAACAAGACATTGAGAAATACAGACAATGAATGCTTCCCTGTTCTTTTCATTCTCAAAACAAAACCTTTCTATTGTCAACAGGGAGTAGCCAACTTTCACCATTGCTCGACCCCCCCTCACTAAACTCATGGCATCTTTACAAACAGATTCAGCTACTTACAAAACTACTCAGCCACACGCACACACACACATTGCAGGCTGCAAATAATCCCAATTCATACATTCCTATTTCTCATAAACTTATTACACAACATACAGTTACTTACACATACACACTGTCTCCTTACATAAAGATTCGAGATACAAATACACACACACACACATGCAGGCACACACCAGACATACGATCAAACTTCCAGCATTATTTCAAAAGACGAAAAATTTGTTCTTTTCGCAAAGCAGAACCACCCCAGCACATCTTAATGAACCGATTCTGAAGGAGGTTCTGTTCACTCCTATGTTTTGGCTCGCCAAGCTGACAGCGAAATTTGGCTGCACACAGCCAAATCCCCTGTTTCTAATAATAATAACAATTTAGTCTAATGATATAAATGCATCTCACCTTTTGATCGTATGCCATCCTCTGGTGTAGCCCTTCCTCTGGTATGTGCCCCATGCTCACAAATAGCCACCACACATGCTCATGTTTCCAGTTCCAACATCACACTGCCTGCTCAGCTGTGTGCTGCCTCTTTATTAGCATAACAGGAACTCCCCAAAACTCGAGGGTTCAGCTTCCAACAGCCAAACACCTCTTACAAAGCTTGTGACCTCACAGGATATGACCTCACAGGATGTGAATGACCATATAAGGATTTAACAACAGAACACAAAACAACCACCAATTACTACAGGACATGATACAATATACTAAATGACGATGACTAAAGTTCCTCGTGCATAGGATATTATCTGCATGTCATGGCACCCCAAACATGTTGATCAGGCATACCAGGGATGACAAGAGCAAACCACCGTTGAACCGATAATGTCTTTGCAGAGCAAACGCATCCCCACCAGATGATCGTTCTGTGCATTGCACAGGGGCCCTTTGCTGGCAGACATGTCCTCTCTCCGCAAACACCTCTCTCCAAACACCAGGAAGTTTTCCACTACCTAACAGGTCTCAACCAGCGCCAGTCTGCCCCAGTCAGACACTGGGAGACTCTTATGAAAATACATTAATATAAAATTTTCCACAACAGCCCCCTGGGGCGCGCACACGGGGACATCCGTGACAGCCGGGTCCTCTGGACCCGGTGCATCACAGATCATGGTAAACGGCCGCTGATCGCGGCCGTTTACCATGTGATCGCTCCGTCAAATGACGGAGCGATCACATTTAAACAAACCGGCGTCATGACATGACGCCGGTTCCACTCTCCCCTCTCTGTATCGATCGGTACAGAGGGGGAGGAATCGGATGGGAGCAGCTCTGTGGGCTGGATGTGTAGTGCCCACAGCGCTGTTCAGTGACATGTGCAGTCACAGCCATGGATCCATCCATTCATGCTCAGCCATCCCTCCATGCTCAGCAATACCCTGCAATACTCTGCAATTCCCTGTGCAATACTCTGCAATTCCCTGTGCAATACTCTGCAATACTCTGCAATTCCCTGTGCAATACTCTGCAATACTCTGCAATTCCCTGTGCAATACTCTGCAATACTCTGCAATACCCTGCAATGCTCTGCAATGTCCCGCAATACCCTGCAATGCCTCACAATACTCTGCAATGCCCGCAATACTCTGCAATGCCCTGCAATACTCTGCAATGCCCCGCAATACCCCACAATACTCTGCAATACCCTGCAATACTCTGCAATGCCCCGCAATACTCTGCAATGCCCCGCAATACCCCACAATACTCTGCAATACCCTGCAATACTCTGCAATGCCCTGCGGTACTCTGCAATGCCCCGCAATACTCTGCAATGCCCCGCAATACTCTGCAACGCCCTGCAATGCCCCGCAATACACCGCAATACTCTGCAATACCCTGCAATACCCCACAATACCCCACAATACCCTGCAATACTCTGCAATACCCCGCAATACTCTGCAATACTCTGCAATGCCCTGCAATACTCTGCAATATCCTGCAATACTCTGCAATACCCCGCCATACCCAGCCATACTCTGCCATACCCAGCCATACTCTGCAATGCCCCGCAATACTCTGCAATGCTCCGCAATACCCCGCAATACTCTGCAATACCCCGCAATACTCTGCAATACTCTGCAATTCCCTGTGCAATACTCTGCAATACCCTGCAATGCTCTGCAATGTCCCGCAATACCCTGCAATACCCTGCAATGCCACACAATACTCTGCAATACCCCGCAATACTCTGAAATGCCCCGCAATACCCCGCAATACTCTGCAATGCCCTGCAATACTCTGCAATGCCCCGCAATACTCTGCAATGCCCCGCAATACCCCACAATACTCTGCAATACCCTGCAATACTCTGCAATGCCCCACAATACTCTGCAATGCCCCACACCACAATACCCTGCAATACTCTGCAATTCCCTGTGCAATACTCTGCAATTCCCTGTGCAATACTGTGCAATACTCTGCAATTCCCTGTGCAATACTCTGCAATTCCCTGTGCAATACTCTGCAATATTCTGCAATTCCCTGTGCAATACTCTGCAATACTCTGCAATACCCTGCAATGCTCTGCAATGTCCCGCAATACCCTGCAATGCCCCGCAATACTCTGCAATGCCCCGCAATACCCCGCAATGCTCTGCAATACACTGCAATACCCTGCAGTACTCTGCAATGCCCTGCAATACTCTGCAATGCTCCGCAATACCCCGCAATGCTCTGCAATACTCTGCAATACTCTGCAATGCCCTGCAATACCCTGCAATACCCTGCAATACCCCGCAATACCCCGCAATACTCTGCAATACTCTGCAATGCCCTGCAATACCCTGCAATACTCTGCAATACCCAGCCATACCCAGCCATACTCTGCCATACCCAGCCATACTCTGCAATACTCCGTGATACCCAGCCATACTTTGCCATGCTCAGCCATAGCCAGCCATGCTCGGCTATACTCACCCTTGCTCAGCCATACTCGACTGTACTCGGCCTCTGTATGTGGCCAGGCTGTGGAAGCCTCACACATGTGGTATCGCCGTACTCAGGAGGAGTAGGAGAATCTATTTTGGGGTGTCATTTTTGGTATGTACATGCTATGTGTTAGAAACAATACTCTGCAATACCCCGCAGTACTCTGCAATGCCCCGCAATACTCTGCAATGCCCCGCAATACCCCGCAATACTCTGCAATGCCCTGAAATACTATGCAATGCCCCGCAATACCCCGCAATACTCTGCAATACCCTGCAATACCCCACAATACCCTGCAATACTCTGCAATACCCTGCAATACCCTGCAATGCCCCACAATACTCTGCAATGCCCCGCAATACTCTGCAATGCCCCGCAATACCCCACAATACTCTGCAATGTTTAATTTTTGTGGTATGCATATGCTGTGTGTGAGAAATAACCTGCTAATATGACAATTTTGTGAAAAAAAAAAGAAAAAAAAATCTTGATTTTGCATAGAATTGTGGGAAAAAAATTACAACTTCAAAAAACTCATCATGCATCTTTCTAAATACCTTGGAATGTCTTTTTTCCAAAAAGGGGTCATTTGGGGGGTATTTGTACTTTTCTGGCATGTTAGGGTCTCAAGAAATGAGATAGGCCGTCAGTACTTCAGGTGTGATCAATTTTCAGAGATTGGCACCATAGCTTGTGGATTCTATAACTTTCACAAAGACCAAATAATATACACTGATTTGGGTTATCTTTACCAAAGATATGTAGCAGTATAAATTTTGGCCAAAATATATTAAGAAAAAATTACTAATTTGCAAAATTTTATAACAGAAACAAAGAAAAATGCATTTTTTTACAGAATTTTCAGTCTTTTTTCTTTTATAGCACAAAAAATAAAGAACCCAGCGGTGATTAAATACCACCAAAAGAAAGCTCTATTTGTGTGAAAAAAAGGGCGAAAATTTCATTTGGGTGCATGACTAAGTAATTGTCATTCAAAGTGTGAGAGCACCGAAAGCTGAAAATTGGTCTGGTTAATAAGAGGGTTTAAGTGCCCAGTGGTCACGTGGTTAAAGCTGTAAGTGATACATTAGAATTTCACCAACTTGACCTTCAGAATTGTAGAGGTCAGTCATACGATAATGCTAGCAATATGTCTGGCCCATATTCTGGACTTCAGGCTCGTTTTAAAGAATGAAAAGAAAATTTAAAGAATCCACTAGCTATATATACCATGCTCTGCACATTCCGTGAACCTTGTAGGAACATGTGCTGCAGAAAGCTGTGTAGAATCAGTATCATTCTTTGGAGTCATCCAACAGCTGTGTGTTTTTTTTTTCTGGCTCTTCCAGTAGGTGGGAAGTCTTAACTTCTCATTTAAATGCCAAGTCCACGGTTAAAAATCTGTCTGTCACAAGATGGTCACCATGCAGTGATGCATGTCGTACTCTGAGGAAATCATGGACAGAAATTATTGAAGCCCTGGAAGCAATAGAGGATGATGACTCTCAAAGGCCAGTGACAAGAAGAGAGGCTGCAGCACTTCTAAGAATAGGAGAGAGTTATCACTGCTCCAGGAGCATTTAATAGACAAAAGATGAATCTTTCTCGGTTTGGAGGTCGTAGGTGCTGGCTATTGCTGATAGCGATAAACAGGAATAAATTCTGTACAGCCGCACTCATAGATAAGCCTTGTTTATTTGGAAGGTTCACATCACATTCAAAGGTAACAGCAGACAGGAAAAGAGCTGACGTTTTGCACTAACGTTAGTGCTTACTCATAGCTAACAATCACACAACAGGAAATCAAATAAATACTATTATAAACTATTACTATTACTATATTACTATTATAAACTAATAAATACTATTTCTAAGTGTTGAGCACATGTGGCCAAGTAATTAGGTGATAACTCAAACTCTTAATGAGCACAAGTATGGAAGATATCCGTAATTAGCCATCATGGGCAACACCTCTTAGTGAAACAAACAAGACGATTTCACATAATCGATTGTGATTAAGGAGTAGTGGAGATGGAAATGTGAGTGATGCGTGAAAAAAACACAAATGAAGTGTCATAAATGAGAAAAATCATGTGTGTAAATAAAACAGTGAGTGAAATGAAGAAAATCTATATGTGTATATACGAGAAAGAAAAAAAAATGTAAAAATATGTTGGTATGGGAAGGTAAAAACAAATATATGAAATAAAAGATAAAAAATGTTGAATGAATGATAAAAAGTGCATATGTATGTGTAAATAAAGAAAATAATGTGAATGAGAGAAGCTATTGATGTATAATAAATATAATGCATGTAAAGTACTACCAATAATCTTGAGTATTATGGAACAAATAAGGTGAAGTAAAAATATAACAATAAAGAAAAAACATATGAAAATGTGAACGTGAGAATGCAATGTGAAGATGATTGAATACATTAATGTATAAATGGATGGGACATGTAGATATAGCAATCGCTGATTGCAAACAGAAAAGTGATGAAATGATACACTAACAGTGTGTCTATCCATATACATGAAAAGCAAACATTGTATCAACACAATTTGTAATAAATATCAAAGTTCGATTATAAGTCTTACAGACATATTAGTGAATAAGATTACATAAAACATTGCGCTTTAAAAATATATACACATATATCTAAATCAAAATTAGCATTAGTAAACACCTAAAAACCAAAAAGGTGATATAAAGGTGAAGGACCCCCTTACAAAGATTTTCTCTTTATGTATATATGATGTAGCTGTTCGTCGGTACAAACTAGACACTGTCACTAGAGAAAGTAGGGGAGGAGAGAAAAAGGTCTAAAAAACGGGAAAAAGGTGTACAAATGATATATTAAAATCAATGTAATATATAAAATATATATCCAAATTCAGTACTTACAGCAGAATTCCCAATTCTAGTATAGTCTAATTCTTATATATATATGTAGGTACCAGAACTGGAGACACCTCTGTCCTTCAAAGATGAGTATATGCCTCATGATTACGTATATATGTACCCTGGCCATTAAACAATGGCCCGATGTAGGACCGGAGGATGAAAGGAAAGGTACACCGTTATAATAGCGGTGGACCAGGAAAACTACAAGTGATGTGTGTTTATATGTATTCATTAATGCTTAAACTAAAGACACCTATATCCCTCAAGAAAAGATCTATGTCATGAAAATACATATATACACATCCCTTGGCTATAAAACAAAGGTCCGATGTAGAACGGGAGGATAAAGGAAATAGTACCCCGTTGTAATAGCGGTGGACTAAGTGATCGGCCTTATAATAAATTATTGAAATACTACAGCACCGTGGTGGAATGTATATCGGCCGATGGTGATCTAAAAGTTGACACTTGTTCTATACACATGTGACAATCCTGATTGATCGGGGCGGAAAATCCATCCGAGGGGGAAAAGATTTGAGTGTAAAAGAGAGTGGGAACAAGAACAGGAAACAGGGGGTGCAAGCGGAGGGGTGACTCAGACGGGGGGGGGGTTCCTACACCTATTCTCTGAGAAAAAAAGCCCTGCCAAGGACATCAACTCATAAATGGAAACAATGAATTCGATCCAATGGAGTATAGCATAATGAATCTGATACAGGATAAATGAATTTAGGTGGAAGGGACAATTCTATATGTATACAAAGAACCAAACCATATAGGTAGGTCAAAGTCAGCAACAGACGTTAACCATGTATGTGCGCTACACACCATAAAAAAGGAAAAAAAATATATAATAATGAAAATAAATGTAAAAATCAGAATAAATAAAAATAATGTTAAACCATATAGGGTTGAATAAATAGAATATGTAGTGCAAGTGTTTACAAAGGAAAAATCAATCGTAATAGTGGGAAACATCCCACTCACAATTGAGCCCGAACAGAATTCTAGTATGAAGGGAAAAGATCCAGAATACTTCACGTTTGCAAAGCGTCCTGAATCTATCACCTCCTCTTTCTGGTGTGACAATTTTTTCAATGCCCTGTATAGAGAGACTAGAGGTGTCTTTAAAATGGATAGAATTCCAATGTTTGGCAACATTTGTAGATCTGTTTTTTTCTATATCAAATAGGGGGTCATATAGCCGATCTTTTAATCGGCGTGTGGTGCGACCTACATATTGAATGTGACAAACGTCACATGTAATTAATTAAAGCAAAAATTGAGTATTACAATTAATGAACGACGATATGTCAAAGGTTTTGACATTGGTACAGGATCGTACTTGTTTGCCTTTCTTAATGTAGCAACAATAGTTACACCCCCTAATTCCACACCTAAAGTTCCCCTTGAAATGTAGCCAATGTGACCCTGACTGTGTACATGAAAAGAGGCTGGGAGAAAGAAAACTGCCCAACGTAGGTGCTCTTCGAGAAACTGACCTGATACCCCCGGAAAGGATTTCATGGTAAACCGGATCATTAAATAAAATGGGGAGGTATTTGGTCACTGTATTTCTAATCTTGGTAAATTCTAAACTGTAAGGTGTGGAAAAAGTGGGAACATTTTGTGAAGACAATGAATTTTTATTATTTCCAAGTTTCTTCTTTTTATGTTTGTTACTATTGTCCTTAAGTAAGGACTCTCTGGGAATTGTACTGGCCTTAAAGAAGGCTTTATTAATTGTCTTATCTGAATATCCTCCGTCTCTGAATCTTTGACTCATGTCAATAGCTTCTTTTGTAAAGATGTCAGGTGTGCTGCACAGATGCTTTAACCACTTGCCGCCCGCCATATAGCAGAATGACGTCGGCAAAGTGGTTTCAATATCCTGACTGGATGTCATATGACGTCCTCAGGATATTGAGCCGCTGCGCGCCCCCGGGGGCGCGCATCGCGGCGATCGTTGTTGCGGGGTTTCAGTCTGACACCCCGCAACACCGATCTAGGTAAAGAGTCTCTGACGGAGACTCTTTACCACGTGATCAGCCGTGTTCAATCACGGCTGATCACGATGTAAATAGGAAGAGCCGGTGATCGGCTTTTCCTCACTCGCGTCTGACAGACGCGAGTGAGGAGAGCCGATCGGCTGCTCTCCTGACAGGGGGGGTCTGTGCTGATTGTTTATCAGCACAGCCCCCCCTCGGATCCTACCCAGGACCACCAGGGAAGCCGCCCAGGACCACCAGGGAAGCCGCCCAGGACCACCAGGGAAACCAGCCACACTGGACCACCAGGTATGCCCCCTAGACCCCCAGGGAAATACTGATCTGTGCAAAGGCAGCTGCCAATCAATGCCCAGGCAGCTGCCAATCAGTGCCCACTCCCATGCCTACCACTGCCAGTGCCACCAGGGATGCCCATCAGTGCTGCGTATCAGTGCCCATCAGTGCCACGTATCAGTGCCCATCAGTGCCGCCTATCAGTGCCCAGCAGTGCCGCCTATCAGTGCCCAGCAGTGCCACCCATAAGAACCCATCTGTGCAGCCTTTCAGTGCCCATAGGTGTTGCCTAACAGTGCCCATCAGTGCCCACCAGTGCCACCCAGTGCCACCCATAAGTGCCCATCAGTGCTGCATATCAGTGCCACCCATCAGTGCCGCCTACCAGTGCCCATCAGTGCCGCATATCAGTGCCCATCGTCAGTGCCCGTCAGTGCCCGCTCATTGGTGCCACCTCATCGCTGCCGCCTTATCAGTGCCCGTCAGTGCCGCCTTATCAGTGCCCATCAGTGAAGGAGAAAACTTACTTATTTACAAAATTTTTAAACAAAAACAAAAGCAAAACTTTTATTTTTTTCAGAATTTTCGGTCTTTTTTTATCTGTTTCGCAAAAAATAAAAACCGCAGAGGTGATCAAATACCACCAAAAGAAAGCTCTATTTGTGGGAACAAAATGATAAAAATTTAGTTTGGGTACAGTGTTGGATGACCGCACAATTGTCATTCAAACTGCGACAGCACTGAAAGCTGAAAATTGGTCTGGGCAGGAAGGTGTCTAAGTGCCCTGTATTGAAGTGGTTAATCTAAGAAACTGCCTATAGGGCACACCACGAATGGTGTGTCTCGGATGGACAGAGTCAGCCCTCAAGAGAGCATTTCCTGCCGTAGATTTTCGAAACAAACTGGTGACGATTTTACCATTGATACCTGTCAGTTTGACATCTAGAAATTCTATGGTGTCTGTCTGTAAGGCTCCAGTAAATTTTAAGTTCAAATTGTTATCATTTAGATATGAAAGCCATTGATCTGGATCAGCATTCACATCAGAGGTGATAAATAGCAGATCATCTATGTAATGACAAAAGAATGCAGTATCTAGACGGTGGGGGCTATCGTGTCCAAAGATGCAGGTCCTCTCCCACCAACCCATATATAGGTTGGCTAATGAGGGCGAAAACTTGGCCCCCATGGAGGCACCGCATCTTTGGAGGTAATAGCCCCCCATCAAACATGAAATAATTGTGACTCAAGAGGTATTCTAGAGACTGTAGGATAAACTCTTGAAGAACAAGTGAAAATTTACCAGATTGTTTTAGAAACCAAGCAACTGCTTGAATGCCCAAATGGTGTGGAATACTGGAGTAAAGGCTTGTCACGTCACAGCTAATCCACTTGTAATTATCATGCCATTCTATATCTTGTAATTGATTAAGTATATGTTTGGTGTCCCTAAGAAACCCAGGGAGATCATATACAAGTGGCTGTAGCTGTCCGTCAATCCATTCTCCAAGACGTTCATTAAGTGAACCTATCCCAGCGACTATAGGTCTGCCCACAAGGGGATTTAACCCCTTGTGGACTTTGGGTAGGTGATGGAACACAGGCATAATGGGGCATTCAGGGATAAACAATTCTTTTTCTTTGTCTGAGAAAATGCCAGCACGGACTGCTCTATCTAAAAGTGATGACAAGACTTTCTTAAAAGAAAACAGACAGGAAAAGAGCTGACGTTTCGCACTAACGTTAGTGCTTACTCATAGTTAACAATCACGTAACAGGAAACTTGGAACTTTGTTGGATGTCAACAGATTTTCACGCAGTTTGACCCTCAAAAAACATTATTTTGAACTCCCTCTTGATGATGACCAATGCTCGGTGTGCAGTCCTGAGTCAGGTGAGTCTTCTCCCTCTTTCCCTCATATGTTTACAGAGGTCTGCGCTCTGCAGGACCTCATTGATTTAGCACAAGAGTCTGATCCAACCCCCGTCGATCCCACCGATATTCAAGATAAAATATCATTTAAACATAGATCAGATTTTTACCCGGTGGCATCCAGGGGGAAGGATCTTGATGGTCGAGAGGGATTTAACCCAGCTGGCTCGGGACTGCCGCAGAGGACCGATTACCGATAATTTAACCAGTATTGAGAGACAAGCTCTCAAACGCTGTCAGCTGACAACACAATTGTGATTAGGAATGCAAAGGGGGCACCGTTGTAGTTTTAGATTCAGTAGTTTATAGAAATGAAGCATTGCGCCAATTGTCTGATGGCAACACGTATCAAAAGCTTCCAGGTGACCCCACGTCCTCTTTTAAGAAAGTCTTGTCATCACTTTTAGACGGAGCAGTCCGTGCTGGCATTTTCTCAGACAAAGGAAAACAATTCCGTAGAAAGACTTCTGCGCTACTATACCAATAATAAAATAAGCGAAAACTGAATGATGATGTTCCTGCAAAATCAAAATAGTGAACACCACTCACTAGAAAAAGCTCAAAATATTGCACACTTAAATAAATAATATGTGCATGTGATCCTGCGCAACACCTCTAACATATATAGACAATAAAGAATATGTGATGTGAAATCTCCAATATTAGTAGTATATAATACATATGTGGAAGTAATCTTGATGAAACTAATAATGTGTAAATAGATAAAATCCAGTGTACAATATCAAATCAGTGAATAATCAAATAGTCCAATAGTGATAATATGAGGTGAATAAAGTGCTGATAAATAAAGTTCAAATAAGAAGAAAAGCAACCAAAAGTTGATAGATGATCTTGTGACTTTCGTGATAATCACACCACCACTATGTGCTCCCAGAACTCTCACCTTAGCGGCATACCAAATATGCCTAAATGTATCTTCTGGGATGCGGTCCACGTAGCAGGAACAATGATGTTGGTCCGTGATGTTTATGGGGAAAATCCCCTCCCAGTGGTTGATGAACTCCACATGCAAAATAATAATTAAGCCTCCAATAGGGTAATTGCAAATAGATTTATTAAAAATAGCCGCTTACACTGCAGTAAAATCGAATGCGCCAAACATAAACAAGGAAACAGCATGACAACGATACCCGATACGTCACTTCCGGTCTGCGCTGTGTATTTTCGGTTACGTCCTACGCGTTACGTCATATCACATGACTTCCACAGGGAACCGGATTGGTTGGTACATCTGTTTATTTATATGGTTGGGACAGGAAGTGATAAAATCGCCATTTTGTTTTGGACCAAGTGTTGTTTAGGCGGCGGCCATTATCCATAAGATAAAAGCAACATGGCATTGTGAATAAAGTTTATTGACAATCAAAAAGTTAAAATGGGAAAGTGCTACCCCGTAGGTGAAGCCACGCGCCGCCAGATTAGATCAAGGGGCGAGATCGCATCATACATCCAATGGTTTCGTGAATGTTAAACACTACATGTATGGTTTTGACCCATGGCAAATTAAAAGTATAAAACAACCCAAGAACTGGTTATTTCATACAAGCTTTAAAATTATGCGCTAAAAGTAAAACATATAGATTGGTCCAACCATATGGGACCTGTTTATAGGTAAATATGTAAAAAATGGGAATGGTAAAAATAGAGTATAAAGTCATTTAAAATTAAAGCGCAGATATATATGTATATCTATCACTAAGAAAAAAAGGGAAGGATAAAAATTGAATCGATAATCTGCACACCGGAAATTAAATAAGAGGTTTACATTGATTGTTCATATGGAATAAATTAATAGTCACTAATAAAGCAATTCAAATCAAATTCTATGTTTAACCCCTCAGGTGCAAGTGTCCTTATTTTATGTATCCATTTGGACTCTTTCTGACTGAGGGTTCTGATTTTGTGATCCCCTCGCCATGATCTATTGTATCTTTCAATCCCCCCAAATAGTAGTCCTGTAGGGTCTTTATTATGCACTAAAGAAAAATGTTTGGATACATTATGTTTCGGGAAGCCTTTTACAATATTTTCAATATGTTCTTTAATCCTTACTTTAAGTGCTCTTTTGGTCCTCCCTACATATTGCAATTTGTAAGAACATTGCAGAACGTAAACGACTCCTTCTGTGTGACAGTTAATAAAATCTTTAATTGGATAAATATTTCCTGTGCTTGTCACCTGAAATACATGTTTCTTGCCTTGGAATTTTTGTGCATGTTGGCATGCATAGCAATATTTACAGGGATAAAAGCCTTTACCATTAAAAAAGGAAAATTTATTTTTGAGAGGTGGTTCATGTACATTTTTCACGATTATGTCCCTCAATGTTGGGGCTCTTTTATAAATAATTACTGGTTTGTCAGGTAAAATTTTATGTAGATGTTTATCTCCTTTTAAAATATGTCAATGCCTTAAATTGGACATTAAAATCCAGAACTAGGCTTGGTATATCTGAGTTCGATTGTGCTTTCTTGGGTGCATGTATCATTTGCTTCCTGTCCATTGTGTGAACGGATTGAATCTGTTTTCTAATTAGTTCTTCTGAGTAGCCTTTCGTCACAAATCTTTTTTCAATCAGGTTAGCTTGAGTCACGTAGTCTGAATCATTAGTGCAGTTGCGTCTGATTCTCACCAGCTGTCCCTTTGGGATGTTAAATAACCAAGGTTTATGGTGACAGCTTGTAATAGGTAAATAGCTATTTCTTGATACTTCTTTGAAGTGTGCTTTAGTTATTAATGAATCTTCATCAATAATTATTTCCAGATCTAGAAATTCAATCTTTTTCGCATCAATTTGCCAGGTCAGATGTATGTTTCTGTCATTGCAATTTAAGTTGCATAGAAATTGTTCCAGTGATTCCTTACTACCATTCCATATTATTAGGACATCATCAATAAATCTTTTAAATAGTCCTAGTTCGCAGGGTGGATATTTATGTACTGTTTCATCCTCTCATTGGACCATAAAGGCATTAGCCACACTGAGGGCAAATTTAGCACCCATGGCTATGCCAGTTGTTTGCTTGTAGTAGGTTTGGTCATGCCAAAAATAGTTGTTTTTTTTAAGGAAAATTCTAAGCATTTAATGAGGAATCTTCTTCTTGTGTACATTTTAATGTACTATATTTTCTCAAGGCCCATTTAGTGGCTTCACAAGCCTGGTGGTGTTTAATAATTGTGTAAAGGGATGAGACATCCACAGTTGCCAATAAAGTCCTTCCTTCTAGGACTGGCACATCTTCCAGTAATTGTAGAACATGTTTAGTGTCTCGTACATATGATGTTGTGTGTTGAATAGCTGGTTGAATAAAATTATCGATGTATTGGCCCATCCTCGCTGTCAAGGAATTAATCCCATTGACAATGGGTCTTCCTGGAGGGTTCTCTTGATCTTTATGTATTTTAGGAACAGTGTAAATCACTGGAATTCTACATGAGTCTGGGACCAGGTATCTTGCTTCTTTAGCATTCAATATATCTTTCTTTACTCCTAAGTGCACAACCTTTTCTAGCTCCTTTCTGCATTTCATAGTAGGATTACCTAACAATTTTTGATATGTAGTTGAATCTTCACGTTTACGTTTAATTTCTTCCTGATATTTTGATTTGCTCTGGATGACCACTCCTCCTCCCTTATCTGCTGGTCTTATTACCAGATCTTTCCTATTAATCAAAAATCGTATGCCTTTTTTGATGTGTATAGGGTCATTTACTTTCTTGATCTTCAAATGGTCCAAATCCTTTAATAATAGATTTTTAAAGACTTCAATATGTTGGCTATCATGTATCTGAGGGTTGTAAAGAGACTTGTTTCGCAATTTGCTGTGTTCCACTAATTGTGGATCATATGAATTTGTAGTTTGTCTAGTCTGTGGATTACTTAGGTCTGCCTTCTTAATATTCATTTTCCTTACATATTTCCTTATTCTGATGTAAGTTTCAAATTTGTCAAGATTTTTGGTAGGAGCATATTTTAGACCTTTGTCTAATACAGCCAGTTCTTCCGTGTTTAAAATTTGGCCACTCAGATTGAAGATCCCTTCACCGATTATTCCCTTTTTCTTTTGGAATCTCTTTCCCGCTCGGCATCCCCTCTTCGTTCTGGAGTTCTTCTGTTTTTTTCTTCCTGTTGTCGTCTTTTTGGGGAGTATTGGGGTTCTTGTGGGGGTCTTCTTGGAGATCGGTATACATAGTCTTGTTTCCTCCTTGGTGATGGTTCCCTCCGACCTCTGTCTAAAAAATCAGACCTGTGTGTTTCTTGTTCATAATGAGGTTGACGATATAGTTTCTAATCAGTTCAAACCTATTGGATATAGGTACTGGACTTCTTTCATATCTCCCTTGTTGGTTATAATAAGGTGGTTCTCTATTCTCTCTATATGTGTCTTCATTATATGGTCTATCATTATAGGGTCTTTGATTGTATCCCGTATTGTAGTGAGGTTTTTTAAAAGGTTTCTTGAAGGGTTTTTTCCAAGTGTTTCTAGGGGTTTGGTGTCCATAGGTCTGATAGTTCTGGTGTTCTTGATACGGTTTGGGGGTATGTGGATATGTTTCCCTATTATATCCATTGTGTGGTGTTAATTGTTGTGATGTGCTAGCTTGAGGTTTATGAATTCTTACCTCTCTGGTGTTGAGTATGCTGAAGTCGGGACTGGTTATTCCAGTTTGTTTTGCTATTTGAACACTTGGTCAGTCTTGTAGTCTGTGACATCTCTCTGGTATTTTTTCATCTTTCTTTGTTGTGTCTCTAGATCTTTCGCCATGAGATCCTTGTTCAGTTGGTTCGCTAGTCTTTTGAATTCTGCAGATTCTTTATGTGGTTCCAATTTGGACTTTAGTTCCTCTATTTGTTGATCTATAATCTTCATTTTCCTATGTTTTCTGTTTAGGAGGAATCTTAGGCCTTCAATACTTTTCTCATTAAAGAATCCATACCATTCATCAATGGATTCTTTATCCAAGAGGCCATCATTTGGGGGTAGTTCCCATCTCAGTCTTCTAGGGACTATGTTCTCTCTTAAATAACGTCCAAAAGTGTTTGTATCCCACCACAAACTAATTTTTTTCTCCATTGTATGACCCAATCTGCGAGCTAGAGTTTCTAAATCGCTATTAGTTTTAGTTTGTGTGGAAAAAATCACATCTAGATTAACATTTCTGTGTTCCATAGAAGTGAAAACTTCCATAGTGGCTGCAAAAGTGAATGAGTGAATAGGTACAATAATAATTCCGTAGAAAGACTTCTGCGCTACTATACCAATAATAAAATAAGTGAAAACTAAATGATGATGTTCCTGCAAAATCAAAATAGTGAACACCACTCACTAGAAAAAACTCAAAATATTGCACACTAAAATAAATAATATGTGCATGTGATCCTGCGCAACACCTCTAACATATATAGACAATAAAGAATATGTGATGTGAAATCTCCAATATTAGTAGTATATAATACATATGTGAAAGTAATCTTGATGAAAATAATAATGTGTAAATAGATAAAATCCAATGTACAATATCAAATCAGTGAATAATCAAATAGTCCAATAGTGATAATATGAGGTGAATAATGTGCTGATAAATAAAGTTCAAATAAGAAGAAAAGCAACCAAAAGTTGATAGATGATCTTGTGGCTTTCGTGATAATCACACCACCGCTATGTGCTCCCAGAACTCTCACCTTAGCGGCATACCAAATATGCCTAAATGTATCCTCTGGGATGCGGTCCACGTAGAAGGAACAATGATGTTGGTCCGTGATGTTTATGGGGAAAATCCCCTCCCAGTGATTGATGAACTCCACATGCAAAATAATAATTAAGCCTCCAATAGGGTAATAACGTAATTGCAAAAAGATTTATTAAAAATAGCCACTTACACTGCAGTAAAATTAAATGCGCCAAACATAAACAAGGAAACAGCGTGACAACGATACCCGATACGTCACTTCCGGTCCGCGCTGTGTATTTCCGGTTACGTCCTACGCGTTACGTCATATCACATGACTTCCTCAGGGAACCGGATTGGTTGGTACATCTGTTTATTTATATGGTTGGGACAGGAAGTGATAAAATCGCCATTTTGTTGTGGACCAAGTGTTGTTTAGGCGGCGGCCATTATCCATAAGATAAAAGCAAAATGGCATTGTGAATAAAGTTTATTGACAATCAAAAAGTTAAAATGGGAAAGTGCTACCCCGTAGGTGAAGCCGTGTGCCACCAGATTAGATCAAGGGCCGAGATCGCATCATACATCCAATGGTTTCGTGAATGTTTAACACTACATGTATGGTTTCAACCTATGGCAAATTAAAAATATAAAACAATCCAAGAACTGGTTATTTCATATAAGCTTTAAAATTATATGCTAAAAGTAAAACATATAGATTGGTCCAACCATATGGGACCTGCTTATAGGTAAATATGTAAAAAATATCTTTGTTCTCCAGTCATGTGACAAGGGGATAGAGACCGAGGGAGAACGTTTTCCCTCAGTCTCTATCCCCTTGTCACATGACTGGAGAAAGAAGATATTTCACAGTCTCTCCCTTTTCTCAACATGGGGAATTACTGATCGGGAGTCATTCAGAGGCAATCTATGTGGGAAGAGAGGTGATATATGGCTGAAGTATACAAAGACCCTGGCAGGGGTATATGCCACAAGCGGATACGATCTCCTTAAAAAAGAGATCAGTGTAGCTGGTAAGCGGCAGTCATTTTCCAGGTGAAGGAATCTTTGTCTATCCCTGATCACTCCTTCTGAGGTGTTTTTCCAGTTTGAAGTCACCAATAACCAACGTATTGAGGACATCACATATTTGGGATTATTCATATTGCTCTCTATGAGAACTTTCTGTTAACCAGAACTGCACTTAGGACATTTCAGTGATATACTGTACAGTCTTATTTATAGTACATTCATTCTGATCTCATGACGTATATGGTTATTTTATATATTTCTTTCTCCCAGCCTCTTTTCATGTACACAGTCAGGGTCACATTGGCTACATTTCAAGGAGAACTTTAAGTGTGGAATTAGGGGGTGTAACTAGCGTGTAACGCTACATTAAGAAAGGCAAACAAGTACGATCCTGTACCACTGGCAAAACCTTTGACATATCGTCGTTCATTAATTGTAATACCCGATTTTTGGTTTATTTAATTACATGTGACGTTTGTCACATTAAATATGTAGGTCGCACCACATGCCGATTAAAAGATCGGCTATATGACCACCTATTTGATATAGAAAAAAACAGATCTACAAATGTTGCCAAACATTGGAATTCTATCCATTTTAACCACTTCAGCCCCAGAAGAATTTACCCCCTTCCTGACCAGAGCACTTTTTGCGATACGGCACTGCGTCGCTTTAACTGACAATTGCGTGGTCATGCGACGTGGCTCCCAAACAAAATTGACATCCTTTTTTCCCCACAAATAGAGCTTTCTTTTGGTGGTATTTGATCGCCTCTGCAGTTTTTATTTTTTGCGCTATAAACAAAAATAGAGCGACAATTTTGAAAAAAACGCATTATTTTTTAATTTTTGCTATAATAAATATCCCCCAAAAATATATAAAAAAACAATTTTTTTCCTCAGTTTAGGCCGATACGTATTCTTCTACATATGTTTGGTAAAAAAAAAAATCGCAATAAGCGATTATTGATCAGTTTGCGCAAAAGTTATAGCGTTTACAAAATAGGGGATAGTTTTATGGCATGTTTTTAATAATTTTTTTTTTTAAATGGCGGCGATCAGCGATTTTTATCATGACTGCAACATTATGGACACATCGGACATTTTTGACACATTTTTGGGACCATTGTCATTTATACAGCAATCAGTGCTATAAAAATGCACTGATTCCTGTGTAAATGACACTGGCAGTGAAGGGGTTAACCACTAGGGGGCGGGGAGGGGTTAAATCAGTACTAGGGAGTGTTTTATAACTGTCAGGGGGATGGGCTGTGTGTGTGACGTCACTGATCTCTGCTCCGATGACAGGGAGCAGAGATCGAGTGACACTGTCACTAGGCAGAACGGGGAGATGCTGTTTACATCAGTATCTCCCCGTTCTTCCTCCCCGTGAGGCGATCACGGGTATCCCCGAGGCGATCGAGTCCACGGGACCTGCGACCCGACTCACGGAGCTTGCCGTGCGCCCGCTGGCCGCCTCTTAAAGGGCAACGTACAGGTACGTGATTTTTGCCCTTCTGCCGCAGTATATCTGCGTGAGACGGTCGTCAAGCGGTTAAAGACACCTCTAGTCTCTATATACAGGGCATTGAAAGAATTGTCACACCAGAAAGAGGAGGTGATAGATTCAGGACACTTTGCAAACGTGAAGTATTCTGGATCTTTTCCCTTCATACTAGAATTCCGTTCTGGCTCAATTTTGAGTGGGATGTTTCCCACTATTACAACTGATTTTTCCTTTGTAAACACACTTGCACTACATATTCTATTTATTCACCCTATATGGTTTAACATTATTTTTATTTATTCTGATTTTTACATTTATTTTCATTATTATATTTTTTTTTTCATTTTTTATGGTGTGTAGTGCACATACATGGTTACCTTCTGTTGTTGACTTTGACCTACCTATATGGTTTGGTTCTTTGTATACATATAGAATTGTCCCTTCCACCTAAATTCATTTATCCTGTATTAGATTAATTATGCTATACTCCATTGGATCGAATTCATTGTTTCCATTTATGATTTGATCTATGTCCTTGGTATGGACTAGTTATCTCTATTTGACTTACATTGTCTGATTGACAGTAGATTGGTCTGTTAATATTTATACCTTTTGGGTTGCCACCACCGTTGTGGTCCGCCTCCGCTTGCACCCCCTGTTTCCTGTTCTTGTTCCTGCTCTCTTTTACACTCAAATCTTTTCCCCCTCGGACGGATTTTCCGCCCGATCAATCAGGATTGTAACATGTGTATAGAACAAGTGTCAACTTTTAGATCACCATCGGCCGATATACATTTCATCACGGTGCTGTAGTATTTCAATAATTTATTATAAGGCCGATCACTTAGTCCACCACTATTACAACGGGGTACTATTTCCTTTATCCTCCCATTCTACATCGGGCCTTTGTTTTACAGCCAAGGGATGTGTATATATGTATTTTCATGATATAGATCTTTTCTTGAAGGATATAGGTGTCTTTAATTTAAGCATTAATGAATACATATAAACACAAATCACTTGTAGTTCATCCTGGTCCACTGCTATTATAACAGTGTACCTTTCCTTTCATCCTCCAGTCCTACATTGGACCATTGTTTAATGGCCAGGGTACATATATACGTAATCATGAGGCGTATACTCATCTTTGAAGGACAGAGGTGTCTCCAATTCTGGTACCTACATATATATATATATAAGAATTAGACTATACTAGAATTGGGAATTCTGCTGTAAGTACTGAATTTGGATATATATTTTATATATTACATTAATTTTAATATATCATTTGTACACCTTTTTCCCGTTTTTTAGACATTCTTCTCTCCTCCCCTACTTTCTCTAGTGACAGTGTCTAGTTTGTACAGACAAACAACTACATCATATATACATAAAGAGAAGATCTTTGTAAGATCTATATGGATAGACACACTGTTAGTTAATTTTATTACTTTTCTGTTTGCAATCAGCGATTGCTATATCTACATGTCCCATCCATTTATACATTAATGTATTCAATTATCTTCACATTGCATTCTCACGTTCACATTTTCATATGTTTTTTCTTTATTGTTATATTTTTACTTCACCTTATTTGTTCCATAATACTCAAGATTATTGGTAGTACTTTACATGCATTATATTTATTATACATCAATAGCTTCTCTCATTCACATTATATTCTTTATTTACACATACATATGCACTTTTTATCATTCATTCGACATTTTTTATCTTTTATTTCATTTTTTTTTTTTTTTTACCTTCCCATACCAACATATTTTTACATTTTTTTTTTCTTTCTCGTATATACACATATAGATTTTCTTCGTTTCACTCTTTGTTTTATTTACACACATCTTCATGATTTTTCTCATTTATAACACTTCATTTGTGTTTTTTTTCACGCATCACTCACATATCCATCTCCACTATTCCTCAATCACAATCGAATATGTGAAATCGTCTTGTTTGTTTCACTAAGAGGTGTTGCCCATGATTGCTAATTACGGATCTCTTCCATACTTGTGCTCATTAAGAGTTTGAGTTCTCACCTAATTACTTGGCCACATGTGCTCAACACCTAGAAATAGTATTTATTCGATTTCCTGTTGTGTAATTGTTAGCTATGAGTAAGCACTAACGTTAGAGCGAAACGTCAGCTCTTTTCCTGTCTGCTGTTACCTTTGAATTTGATGTGAACCTTCCAAATAAACAAGGCTTATTTATGAGTGCGGCTGTCCAGAATTTATTCCTGTTTATAGCACTTCTAAGAAGTCTGAATTGTCTGGAGGTGGCCTTCATGACAGTATTTTGGAACAGCATTTTGGAACCTTTTAATGCAACAAACAAATGATTGCAGAGTGCAGATGTAAACATTTCAGCAGTTGTGAAGCTCTATGGGGCACTTCTCCACCTCATGCAAAGCTATAGAAATGAGTTTGAAAGATTTGAATCAAAAGCCAAAGAATTCTCTGGCCTTGGCCTTGGCCTTGGCCATTTTAAAACCGCTTGCGCTAGAACTAGAAAAAATAAATTTCCATTTGATGTAAGTCAAGAAGGAGATGTACAGTTAAATGCTACAGACCATTTTAGGGTAAACACGTTCTTTCAATTCTTGACAAATTAAACAATGAGCTGCAAAGAAGATCTGAGGCTTATGAACAAGTCTACAACAAGTTTCATTTTATTGAAAAGCTTACTACACTAGCAACCAGTGATATACAATCTTAGGCTTCCAACCTATGTAACAGCTATCCTGATGATTTGGAAACGTCACTTCCTAAAGAATGTCTGTACCTTTGTTCTTACTTGAAAAATATTGATAAAGGTGAAGCTTCAATTTCAGAGCTCTACAAAACATTCAAAGCTGAAAAATAGCAGGTTATTCACCCTAATATTGATATAGCAATGCGTATTTATCTTTGCACTCTGGTTACTAACTGTTCAGCAGAACGATCTTTTTCATGTCTGAAACGAGTAAAGAACTATTTACGATCATCTTTGGGTCAAGAAAGACTGAACAGTTTAGCTTTACTTGCCATTGAGTCAGAACTTTTAAATACTTTGTACTACGAAGATATTATCAATGAGTTTGCCAAAAGAAAAGTTAGAACTAAAAAATTGTAGGGAGTTTCTTACTGCTATAATCTTTAAAAGGCATTACAGAGTATTTTCAGTCTGTACAATTAAAGCCCATTATTTTCAGTGTTCTCGTGTGTGGAGATATGTTTTTAATTGATCTATTGTAACAGTCATCGATAAAGGACGAGAATGGTGGTGTGTGTGTGTGTGGGGGGGGGGGGGCAGCATTGAAGGACCCGGCCTTGGGGAGGCAAAGGGAGTAAATCCGGGCCTGCATACCCACGCGCACATACCACTCGCGCATGCCCATGCATGCATGCTGCATACACAGCGGGCATGCATTTTACTACAGAAATCCATATTTTGATGTAAATTTACCACTTACTTACTTGGCACTTAAACCCCCCTCCTGTCCAGACCAATTTTCAGCTTTCAGCGCTGATGCACTTTGAATGAAAATTGAGCGGTCATACAACACTGTACCCAAATTAAATTTTTATCATTTTTTCCCCACAAATAGAGTTTTCTTTCGGTGGTATTTGATCACCTCTGTTTATTTTTTGTTCAAAAAATTTTAAAAGACCAAATTTTTTATAAAATTTTGCAAACAGGTAATTTTTCTCCTTCATTGATGTACGCTGATGAGGCAGCACGGATAGGTGGCAGTGATGGGCACTGGTTGGTTACACTGATAGGCAGCACTGCTAGGTGGCACCACTGGTGGGCACTGGCAGGTGGTACTGGTGGGCACAGATGAGGCAGAATTGCCTCTTCGGGACCAATGTCCCTTGCACATAAGCTGGTGATCGGCTTTTTTTAATCCTCACGCTGTTAGCGTGAGGAGAAAAAAAAAAAACAATTACCGAGCTTTAGTTTACATCTTGTGATCAGCTGTCATTGGTTGACAGCTAATCATGTGGCAAGGGGCTGGGATCGGCCCCTTACTCGGATCTGTGATCACCCGAGTCTCAGTGACTCGGTGATCACAGTGCGCACCCTGCAGGGGGCGCGTGGGGAGCCCCTCCTATGACGGCCTCCCGGAAATTCAGGTCCGCGCTGTGGCCGTCATTCGGCTATAGTGCAGACGCCAAGTGGTTAATCGAAAAACAAATGCAGATTTCTAGGACTGGCCAAAAAAACTTTTTAGAGTCAAAGGCAACTGACGCTTTGACTTTCTATTATAGAAGGTCTAAATGGGCCATTAACATGCATCACAATTGAACTAAGGAATGTGTCTTTGCAAAGTTAAACTAAATGAAATCATTTATTTTTGCTTGCGGATAGACTGCAGAGGGATTAGAAGTCTTGTCAGTTTTGGGGGATGTCTACACCCCTGATAGGGTGAAGACACCTCCCAAATTTTGCCACTTTCTCCTTCAAAATTATTCACTTCCTGTCACATAGCCAAACAGGAAGTGAGGGTAAAACCTTACCAATGTCTTTCCTTGGGGACACACAGGTCAATCTAAATAGTTTCCCCATTCGGTAAATTGCACTCTAGCATTTTGCTATGTACATCCCAAATTATTATGCATCTTCGACTTTGGGGTTTATTTACTAAAGGTAAATCCACTTTGCACTACAAGTGCACTTGGAAGTGCAGTTGCTGGAGATCCGAGGGGGATATGCAAGGAAAAGAAAAAAACAGCATCTTTTCCTCTACACGATTGGATGATAAAATCACCAGTGCTTCCCCTCAGATTTTCATCAACTACACTTGTATTGCAGAAAGGATTTGCCTTTAATAAACCCCAAAATACCTAATAATTTGGGGTGTACACAACAAAGTGCAATTTGCCTAATGGGGACACTAGTTAGATTGACCGGTGTGTACCCAAGGCAAAATATTGGTAGGGTTTTACTCTGACTTCCTGTTTGGCTAAGTGACAGGAAGCAAAACCAATTTTAAGAAAAGGGACACAAAGTCCAACCTAAAAAAAAACAAAAAAAAACAAAAAAAAAATGTATTTGATTTCCCTCAAATGCCCACAATTAGAATAGGATTGTCTTGAGCTTGATTTTTGAGCTCAATGCTCTAAATCAGTGCTTCTCAACCCTGTCCGCAAGTACCCCCAACAGGCCACAATTGCAGGTTTTCTTTCATCTTGCACAGGTGCTTTAAATCACAGTTAATGGCTTTGTATTTTGGACAGCTATTTTAGATAAGATAAGTTCCCAAAACATGTCCTGTGTGTGGGGGGCGTACTTGAGGACTGAGGCTGAAAACCACTGCACTAAAAGAAAAATGAATACTTAGCGCTCTGAAATTTTACTTTCCTGGTGACTATCCATGGCAGCATACACACAATCCATGCATACACGCAAACACATCTGTTTTGCAACGACATAACAAACAAAATACAAAGAGAAAATACATGTGTTACAAACTCGATAAGGACACGCAAATGTACTCTTTTTTTTTTTTTTTTTAATTCCACTTCAGAAAACTCTCGAGAGACTATTCAGCTTGACGCTCATTCACTGTCTCCAACAAGGTCTTACATCGTCGTGGTAGAGACTTAATTTTTACTCAACATCCTCCATTTTTTAAACTTCCAGATGCCTTCGGCATCCACACCCTTCTTTTTATCCAACACGAAAAAAAAGTATAGCTTGCTTAGCCATAATCCTATACATTGCTTACTGTCTAACGAAACATTTTTATATACATACAAGTTGCGTGCATCCCACATCACCCCCTTTAATGTACATAACACTAACTACAATATTCTCTGTTTATCTTTTCCCAGTTTCCCCAAGCCATACATCATCATTTTCCACTCACTCACCTTCACTCCTGTTATTTCTTTCACCAGATCTTGACTCCTATTGATCACATCTTTCGCTACACCACACCCCCAGAACACATTCTCACTGTCTTCTACACACCCACAATTCATTCTCGGACAAATATCAGACACCCGCGAATCCCTCCTCTTCATAAATAGCCTTGTAGCTAGACATTCATGCAAACTCATCCATACTATCTGTCTCTGCACATTTGTCATCCCATATATACTCATTTTCTTCCATACTTTACTCCATACTAAATGATAACAACATAACAACAGAGGGATCAGATTGAATTTCGAGGCCAGTCGCGAAGAAATAAACTTTTTGGACCTAAAGATTACAGTAAAGGGTGATAGATTTATAACATCTACCTACTTCAAGCCGACTGACAAGAACTCCTACATCCCCCTTGATAGCTGTCACTATGAACCTTGGTTAAGGGCAGTTCCCCGTGGTCAATATGCACGTCTAAGACGGAACTGCACTGAGGTTGACACTTTCAATAGTCAGGCAGCTGTCCTCACCAAAAGGTTCATAGACAAGGGGTATGATAGTGGGGTTCTATCGAGAACCCTTCAAACTATTCGAGATAAGGATAGATCGTCGTTGTTGATGGATAAGCAACAGGATGGGGACAATTCCCAATTCTCGTTGCCCTTCATCACGACGTTCTCAATACAGCACAGAAGCATCAAGGGACTGATTCGTAAACACTGGCATATTCTGACTAGTGATCAGGTTCTTGGAACCATCTTGCCTAAAAATCCCCAGGTTGTGTTTAAGGGAGCATCCTTGCTTGGAAATAGGATTGCCCCCACGGTTCAGGATCCACCAAGTCAGGATAGGAACTTTTTCCATAATCTAACTGGTTATCATAGATGCAAGAACTGCCAGGTCTGCATTGTTAATAGATGCAAGGATAGACATATTAGTCAGTTCACTTCTACCAGCACCTTACATACATACAAGGTGGAACCATTCATAACCTGTTCCTCTGTAGGTGTGGTCTACCTTATACAGTGCCCCTGCGGCCTACAGTATGTGGGGAGGACCAAAAGGGCACTGAAGGTTAGACTCACTGAGCACATCAATAATATCAGAAGAGGTTTTGACAAACACCCAGTATCACGACATTTTGATGAGGTACATGACAGAAACCCCTCTAAAACACTCTACATGGGGATAGACAAGTACAGGCCCCACTGGAGAGGCGGGTCATTAGTCAGGGAGATTTCGAAATGGGAAATGTCCTGGATACACAGACTCAAGTCCTATGTCCCTTTTGGGTTCAATGTTGATACTGACGTAAGTGCGTTTATCAACAACTCTTGAGCACACATCGGATATATGATGTTTGGGTTAGTGGATAGCTGGTGCTGTTTTTTTATTTCAATTCTTTATTTCTATTTTTATTTTTTATTTTTTGTTTTTGAACCCAGACTTATTGGACCCTGTGGGTCCCTTTCATTATCAGACTTGGGATCACAGAGGTTGTCCCCTTGGGTGACTGGTTTTTGAGATCATAACCCGATCCCATTTACTGTTTCCCTCTCCCCTTCCTTATCCCTAATTTGGGTTTTATCTTGAGAATGTAACTTTATTTTATATATTTTTGTTTCCCTGTGTATTGAGCGCCTTTATTCCTGGCATTTCATGCATGATGTTAGTTTCACCGCCCATTCTGCAATTTCACCAGCAGATGGTAGTCGTTCTTACTCTGTCGGTGGTCCCATTAGGTTCAATCCCCCCACTTCCGGTTTCAATTTATGTTGTGACCGAGGTGGCTGGTATTGTAGCCTCATTGGTGTGACCGAGGTGGCTGATATATCTATGTAGCCTCATTAGATAAATGAGGGCCGTTGGGGATTCCATTGTCCCCATTCTAGATCTAATTTAGTCAGTGGTGAGATCTATGATACAAAGTATGTGGCCTTGTACCGTTTTTGTTATGTCACTAGCATTCTGTCTAAGGCTGTGTATGATTAATATATGCATCTCCCACTATCCTTGGATTGACAATTTCACCGTTTTTGGGTTTCTGTTATTGTTATCAAGGTTTCGCTGCCAATATGTAATATTTCTATATTTCTATATGAACCTTATCAATCTTTTATTATGATTGTAAGCATTTCCATGTTTGTCACCGTTACGGGATATCTTGGGTTTTATCTATGTCATTTTATTGGTGTCTCAGAGTTGTGAGTTTAGCTGTGCAGGACGGGCGGTGTACTGGAGGGATGCGGGTCGCTTTGGTGCACCGGGCCGTGTCTGTTCGATGCACCGTTATGTCAACTAGCGGTGGCAATATTTATTTATTTGTATCTGCCATCTGGGTCGGGTTCCGCGTTCCACACTGGGCTATTTGGTAGCTCATTGGCGAACCCCTTCTGAGAGCGAGGCTTGGTACAAGGTTCCTGTATATAGGGAGGTGACGCAGCACGCCGCCCATGCCCCTGGATGACGTGACCTATCATGAAACGCGTAGGGCGGAGCAGGACAGCGCGCTCACGTCACCTCCAGTCTGTGTGTTTATCTCCAGAGAGACGGGTCTGTCCGTACGTGTTCGGCCAACACAACGGACTTCAGGCTTTATTTTCCATTGCGTATGTAAGTGTGTTTTTGACATTTTATTATTAAAGTTTTAAAGTTTTATACGATCGGAGTTTCTATTTTTATTACATGCATTAATACTATCCGATATGGATCTAGCCCCTCCGATGGTCTGAGGCACGCCGAAGCCCAGCAGTTCAGCACGGGATTCTGACTTACCAACATAAGCTGTTATGCCGTCTATGATCCTCTGTAATGGGGGATCATTTACATCTGGTAAGAAGTAACCCCTTCTACACTGGCGGCGGATCACATATTTTTCTTCACTAATTTATAGCCAAACATCCTGCGTGTGGACTTTACCTATGGTTCCAGTACCTACACGGGTGGATCTTCCCCTTTTTTCCTTCACATGATTTTGAGAGACTTTGCATATTATTTTTTCACTTTGGATTATTGGTGTTGAGACTTTATTTATTTAGTGTCTACATTATTCTGTTTTGCATTTTTGTTAAATCATATTATTGGGGTTGCTAGAGCACTTTATTCACATTACTTGTCATGGATGTGATTGCGTTTACCCCATACACTTCATGAGGTCTTACTAGTGATTCGATTATTCACAAGGGATTAGCTATTTATGTTGTATGTGTGTCATATATTTTTGAATTGCAGCTCCTTTAGTCACAATTTATTCCTTAGCGCAGTTTTATTTTGCTTTTTTCTTCCATACTTCCCGAGCCACCGACACATTAACTCCCCTAAGGTTACACACATACTCCTTCTCTATCAACCACTTTCTCGCCTTCACTTTATCCCTCTCCCCTTCTCCTAAATCTGTCAACTTAAACTCTACCCTAAACTTTTCCAATACCCAGTAGTCGCGTGCCACCACGTAAGCCACCGGTATCCTTGAATCCCTTCCCAACCACCCCCATCTCCTAAACAACCACCCACCCGAAAAAGCTATCATCCTAGCACACACTCCACCATTCCTCAAAACTTTCACCATGCAAAACCAATAATGCATTAACAAAAACACTCTCACATTTGGAAAACCCAACCCATTACATTCATGTCTACACACATATTCTCTCTTGACTCTTTCCATTTTCGACCCCCATAAAAAGGTAAACAATAACTATTTCCCTCCTGGGGAGATAAGATTGAGGAAAGATATTACTTGCATACAAAATTAAAGGTAAGATTACTGCCTTGACTACTAAAACTTTCCCATAAATCGACAATTTTCTTAGACACCAAAACCTCAACTTCTTGGCTATCTTTTCTCCCACTTCATTCCAGCACACTTCCCCTTTCATTCCATAGTCAAACACAATACCCAAAATCCTCACTCCATCCTCAACCTTCCCAATCTGATCATCCACACATTCCACTTGTCTTCCATACACACCCAAACTACACTTATTCAAATTCACACTCATTCCCGCACATACACAAAAAATAGACAAAAGTAACTTCACCCTTCTTGCGCCCACCACCGACTGACACACTGCCACATCATCCATATAACCCAAACATTTCACAATTTTCCCCCCACTCCCAGGCACCAAAAAGCCCCTCACCAACTTATCCCTCTGTATCATCCTTAACAGTGGATCAATAAAACAAAGAGAATAGGGGACAGGGGGCACCCCTGTCTCACCCCAGATTTAACCAAAAAAGCCAGCGTCAAACTCCCATTAACCAGAACCCGACTACTGATCCCCCAATACAACCCTTTATTACATTAATGAGCAGCTGTGGTATACCCATCCGCTTCAAAACCTCCCACAAAAACCCATGATTCGCTTTATTGTATGCCTTCTCTAGGTCAAATGATGTCAGGATAAGCAAACTATTTCTATCTTTACAAAAATGAATTATATCCCTAACTAAAATTAAATTCTCCAAGATCATTCGACCCGGCACTGCACAGGCCTGCGTCTCACTAACCATCCTACTAATGACCTTAGATAATCTCCTCACCACCATTTTTGCAAAGACCTTGTAGTCTGAATTTAGTAAGGAGATAGGCCTCCAATTTCGAATATCCATCTTATCCCCCTTCTTATAAATTAATACCACTACCCCCTCTTTCATAGATTCGGATATAATGCCTTCCCTCATCATGTAGCTAAATACCACAACCACATCCCGCTTAATAATATCCCAAAACAATTTAAAAAACTCACTTGGTAAGCCATCTCCTCCAGGGGTTTTATTAGCCCCCATGCTTGTCACAGCTTCCCACACCTCCTCCTCGTTCACCGCTTTCTGCAAAAAAACCTTATCATCCTCATCTAAATTACCCTCTACCATATCAATCATTCTTGTATCTGACTCATCAACACACACTCCCTCATACAACCGTTCATAAAATGTCACGCATTCCAGCACATTCTCTCCCTTACATTCCCTACCTTCTTCATCAAACACACCCTCAAACACTCCTTTTTCCTTACAAACCTTCTTGAAAAAACTCTAGAACATTTTTCATCCTGTTCCAGGTGTTTAACTCTTGCTTGAAAAATAATTTGTTTTCCTCTTTCAGTTAATACCTCTTTAATCCTCTTCCTAACATCTATTTCATCAGCCATGTCATAGCCCATATTTCTAAATGAATATAATGTAGCCAACCTGACTTGTAACCGAGAATATCTTTTCTCACTGCTACTTTTATCACTACTCTTTTTTTGAAAAAGAATTTAATTTTCCTTTTGACCCAATCCCACCACCCCAAAATATTACTAAAATCTTTTTTCCTATTAACCCATCTACTATATACATTACTAAAATGGGCTTTGACATGGTCATCCTGCAACAATAAACTATTTAACCTCCATACCCCTAAACCAAACTTAATACTATCTCCCATACTCAATTCAACATACACTGCCACATGGTCTGAAACCCCGGACTTAGTGTTGGTGATTCTACCTCCACTCCAACATCCCCCAGGACCTCAAAGGGTCTTGTTTCAATTCCAGCTGTCTCTACTTTCAATTTCTTAGCCCATCTCTTCTTAAGGCTCTCCAAAGCATCCACCTTGGTCTTGGCACCCAGTGTCTCCATCTTTTCCACCTCCTCTTCTTGGGCTTCCTGCACCTCCAGATCCCACTGTAAGGCTGCTGCCAACTCCTCCATAGCCTCCTCCACTGCCCTCTCCACTGTTAATGGCGCCACACTGGTGGGTGGCACTTCTGCTCTTTCCTTCACTCTCTCCTCCACACCCTGGTGCCCACTTTCTTCCTCCTCCACCACCGCCTCCTCCTCTTCCTGTCTTTCAAGAGAGTCAGACAGTACTTGTGTGGACACTGGTCGTCCACTCTCAGCAGTGCGCCTGACAGCTTCAGCATAAGAGACATAGGCCCTTCTTACTTTTGGACAATTCTTCACTGTATGATCATGCTGTCCACATATATCACAGGCCCGCTTAATCAAGCAAGCCCCAGCCTCATGTCCCTCCTCCCCACAGTTCCGGCAGTGCATCTCCACATTACATTCATCTCTGGTATGCCCAAACTTATGACATCTTCTGCAGTATGTCGGTTGACCAGGGTAGTAGTGAAACCCTCTATTTCCTGCTATTGAAAAATTAGCTGGTGGATGCCGAACTCCACCAATCCCTTCAGAATCCACCTTCAGCTTGACAAAAAAAAACTTTCATTTGCCATTAAAGATCCCCAGACAATTAGTCAGCCTGAAGCCTCCATTCACTGCAGAGCATTATCTCTTCAAAATGGCCACTACCAAGGCAATGTCCATGAAGGGGTTAAACAGGTGAACAACCAATGGTTTCTCCTCCATAGCCTACAAGGGTTCCACTATGAAAGGCCTTATAGAGTCATGGTTAGCTTTCTCCAATTCCTTACACTTTTCAATAACTCCCATACAAAAATTGCTATGCACAAATTAAACATAATAGTACCTTGGTGCTGCATGGTCCTGGATACAATAGATGTGACATGGTTCCACTCCAACGGATTTCTCCAGCAAACCCTGAACAAAGAACTCCAAACTCACTTTATGCAAATGGCCAGGTATAACCTGAAACCGCGGGGTGTTCTGAATCCCCTTTCGCTCCATTGAGCTCAGCAAAGAAAAATTCAGACCATCACACAATCTTGCCTCTTTTAAGGGCAAGGTAAAGAATGCTATCTGCAAGTTTTATATAACATAGGTTTGTGTGCTAATGAGGCAATTGAAAACACATGCACAGTCCATGAAACACAAAAAACGCAAGTTCACCCAATCTAGAGACTGAACTTCAAAGTGGGTACACCTGTTAAGGATGTCCTTAAATTACTAACCAAAAAAAACATACTCTGAGCATGCCCAGAAACATCTAAGCGTTGTGCACACACAAAAAGCACAAAAAAAAAAAAAACAAAGTCCCTGAGCATGCCCAGAACAACCCAAATGCAGCAAGCACAAAATAAGGCACCCGCTGTCCAAAATTAAGCACATCATCCAGCATGCTCCAAAATTACAGATGGGACAAACACCCCCCAGTTCAGGGGGGCAAATAAAGAGCCTAACATATGCAAACGTTATAGAACAAATACCATTGCAGTCTATGGGAACTGACTTGTTAATTTTGCTAGTCCCCACTTGGCTGGCTTATCTTCTAGTTATTGGCCTTAAAATGGGTACGGGGGCCCAGGTCCCACCCTAAGGGACATATATCAATGTCACCAATTGGACAACCCCAAAAACGAAACAAGGAGAAATGCCTTTAAATATGCCAAATTGCTTAAGGGCCAGTTCACACCAATGCTGTCCAGTGCGTATTTTATGCATCAAAAATGCATGGAAAGTCGGTTACATGGTTTTAAATGGCATAGTTTGTTCCAGTGCGTTCCAGTTCCAGAAAATAAAGTAGAACATGCTGCATTTTACATGAACTGGACTGTACTGGAATGCTGTAAAAGGCAACAAAAATGCATAATAAACGCACAGTAACACATCAAAAACACGCATGCAGAAAAGCATCTGTAACGCATCTGGACTTCGTTTCCATGGAGTGAACTAGCCCTGAGCCCTGGTTCACACTAGGGCTGGGGAAAAAATTGATTTAAATCTTGAATCGAGTTGGGAGGTCAAATCGATTCAAAGTTTAAGCAAATCGATTTTTTTAGATTTTTTTTTCCACCCTGCCGGTCCTGAGGAGCTGCGGGCAGGAGTTTTTAGGTGGACGCCACGGACTAGGCTCGCCTAAAAACTCCTGCCTGCAGCTCCCCAGGACCGGCACTGACACCGCGCCGGTCCTGAGGGACTGCGGGCAGGAGTTTTTAGGTGAGGCAGCGGCTTCGGCCTAGTCCGCGAGGCCGGACGCCACAGACTAGGCTGAAGCCACGGCCTTGCCTGAAAACTCCTGCCCGCAGCTCCTCAGGACTGGCGCGGTGTCCAAAAAAATAAAAACTCAATTTGAATTGTGAATCGAGTTCTTTTTAAGAAAATCACAGATTTTTTTTTTTTTTTAGAAAATCTCCCAGCCCAGTTCAGCTGAACTCGCATTGCTTCACTCCCGCAGTGTGAACCTGGGCTCAAGCTAGTAACTTGGGGGGGGGGGGGGGGTTACTCAGCCTGTAAAGTGGTGCATCTGTAGCATGTATCCAAAATGCTGCTTCAAAGATGTAGGGCTTTAGAGAAAACTTATAAATATATAAGATTTAAACACAAAACAAAAAATAGCCCACCCCCCAATACATACAAGGCCATATGGGTCTGGAAAGGCTTCAAATGTGAACCCCCACGTGAATAATACCACTCCAAAATCTAAAAATATTGTGTCCCTCCCACGCACTAACAAACCCCTAGCCAAACACAGCAAGCCAGCCCATGAAAGGGGGGTGTATGCTTTAGGGCAGGAGGGGCTCAGGCACCCCAAAAGTCAACCACCTTGTTCCCATATTCAGGGGGCAAGGGCCTCTTCCACACAACCTTAGGCTGGGGTTGTGGGGGGCTGCAGACAGGGGGGCTTTACAGAATGTAGAAAGCCCCTTTAAACTAGTGGATACAAGGTGCTTTGTGGTTGGTATTGGGCTGAGCCCAACATGCCCCAAAGGCAGCCAGCTATGTTGCGTGCATGTGGCCTTAAAAGGTTCGGGAGGGAGTTGGGCGATCGCTATTCTCACCCCTTTCCTAGCTGGCCCTGTTGTTTGCTCTGAAAAAGTATGTGGTTTGGATTGGTGAAGGCAGCTCACTGCCTTTAGAGATTGGAGAATGGGGTGTGGAGTTCCCCTTTAAAAGCAAAAGCTAGTCCCAAATAATTATATGCATTACAAGAGGGAGACAAGACCATTGGAGTGTGGAGTTCCCCTTTAAAAGCAAAAACTAGGCCAAATAAAACATATGCATTAGAAGGGGAAGATGAGAGCATTGGAGAATGGAGTGTGGAGTTCCCCTTTAAAAGCAAAAACTAGCCCAAATAAAACATAAGCATTAGAAGGGGAGACAAGAGCATTGGAGTATAGAGTTCCCCTTTAAAAGCAAAAACTAGCCCAAAGAAAACATATGCATTCGAAGGGGAAGACAAGAGCACTGGAGAATAGAGTGTAGCGTTCCCCTTTAAAAGCAAAAGCTAGCCCAAGGAAATCATATGGATTAGAGGGGAAGGTTAAATGCCCTTTTAGGAGGAGCTAGAGGAGCGAGAGTCTTTTTACATAATTTTAACAAGGTGCGTGTTACATGTTGGCAATGTAACACGCTAACATGACCTGTGTGCAAATATCCTTAAAAAAACACATAAAAGTGGACCAGCGTAAAAAAAAAAAAAAAAATGTCAAGTTTAGAGGTGCGCCCGTTCAACCCACGCAAATTCATTTACGTTGCTTGACATTTACTTTACTGACATTTAAGATTTTGCCAGCGCAGTGAGCCAACGCATTTGAAAGAGCGCAAATGCCGCTTGCGCATGCGCAGTGCATAAATTGACCTCACGCAGTTCTAAACGTACTTGCAGGCACAGCAGGCTTGTTCAGAAAAGTTACTTTTTCATTCTATTTTGGGCATATTTGTTACTTGGGCAGTTATTACTATACTTCCTCACATCACCCCACATCACCCCCATAATATTGGCACTTATGCGCTGCGCCATGTACTGAGTGGCACACTGATGGCCTCCTCCTGTGCACCGAGATTACTATAGTAAATGGGGAATAGCGCTGAGTTACCGGCGCAAATGTTTTGTAAGTACCAAAACGTACGTTGCGCCTCGGCGTGCCACAACTCATGGCGCAAACGGTTTGTAAATCAGCCCCTATATTCAATAATATAAAATGTCTCCTGGTTTGTTGTGGTCCACTCTGACATCATTTCTAAAAAGTGTACAAATATGAATAATCTTCATTTGTATTATCTTTTTTTTATTTTTATTTTCAAATTTATTTTTATATTATTATTATTTTTATTAATATTATTATTATTTTCTCAAGTAAAATTACCAGCAATTCACGATCCCCTGACCACCACTTTCACCATATACCCATACACATATTTTTCCATCCAATTTATACGTTGTATGGTCAATCTCATGTTTTACAAGTATCTGTCTGTGCTTTTTTAATGTGTGTGTGTTCTCTTATAGTGTGTTGTTTTATAATGCTGTTTTATAATGCTGTTTTTATAATTTTTTAATAATGCTTTTATCAAGTCTATCCATAATAATGCCCAATCAGCGAGGAAGCTCTATATTCCGATATGCACCGCTATAGCCAGCAATGTATATATTCAAAGCTGTGGGACTTTAAGACCCAGGAGCAGCAGCTCCAGTGCTTAAAAGCCCACATCCAACATGGCCCCAGTCAGGCCTGAAGAAGGAGCGCATGCTCCATAAACATGTCGCCTATTGGTTCATCATATTCTGGAAGTGACGTCATCCCCCGACTCCCTGTACATTTCAGATCCAAGAAGTTTCGGTGACCACCAGCACGGCCCGCTCTGAGACACCAGCAAGTAGCTCCTCGGATGTACTCTCTTCACGGACACCCGGCAATTTGTGCCCAATGCCTGTTACTACCTTACTCTTGTGAGTACCCATACCCATTTGTGAATTAAATTTACTTTCATACTGCACTAGAGTGGCGCCTGTGTTTTATCCTCACCTTTTAATAAGTTGCTTCTTATCTTCCACTGGGCTGCCTTCCAGGTGTTATCACATCGACTACATGGACTTTTATTATGCTATCTGTCTGCTAAACTGCAAGTAGTCTGTTGTTTTCTCTGTTCGCGTCTGCCCTAGTGTGGTGGCCAGGCACTATAGCATTGTGTCCTGGGGCAACCAAGTACTGGTAGGCCTGCTTGTCTTAAAGCGGAGGTTCACACAAAAATGGAACCTCCGCTTTTTGGAACCCTCCCCCCTCCGGTGTCACATTTGGCACCTTTCAGGGGGAGCGGGGTGCAGATACCTGTATAATACAGGTATTTGCACCCACTTCCAGGAATAGACTCCTGCGGAGTCACACCCCTTCCCTTCTCCCCCCCCCCCGTCTCCTGGGAAACACATAGATCCCAGGAGAAAGCGGGACCATTTAGGACTCGCAGCGCGACTAACGCATGCGCAGTAGGGAACCGGCAAGTGAAGTCGCAACGCTTCACTTCCTGATTCCCTCACCGAGGATGGCGATGGTAGCAGCCGGGAGCCGAGCGATTGATTGGCTTTGGCTGCCGACATCGCAGGCACCTTGGACAGGTAAGTGTCCATTTATTAAAAGTCAGCAGCTGCAATATTTGTAGCTGCTGGCTTTTAAAGCGGAGTTCCACACAAAAATGGAACTTCCGCTTTTCAGAACCCCCCCCCCCCTCCGGTGTCACATTTGGCACCTTTCAGGGGGGAGGGGGTGCAGATACCTGTCTAAGACAGGTATTTGCACCCACTTCCGGCATAGACTCCCATGGGAGTCTACGCCTCTTCCCGTCCCCACCGCGCTGTCTCCTGGGAAACACACAGCTCCCAGGAGAGAGCGGGGACCACTTACGATGCGCAGCGCGACTCGCGCATGCGCAGTAGGGAACCGGGAAGTGAAGCCGCAACGCTTCACTTCCTGATTCCCTCACCCAGGATGGCGGCGGCAGCTGCCGAGAACCGAGCGAGTTCTCGGCATCGCCTGCCGACATCGCTGGACCCTGGGACAGGTAAGTGGCCATGTATTAAAAGTCAGCAGCTGCAGTATTTGTAGCTGCTGACTTTTAATATTTTTTTTTTTTGGTGGTGTGGGTGGACCCCCGCTTTAATATTTTTTTTTTTAAGTGGACCTCCTCTTTAAGGGAAAGGGGGCTGCTATAGGTGAAGCACACTGTAGTAGTAGCCATAGTGTCTGACCACCTGCATTGAGGTAGACATGACATTTGTGACAGTTTCCAGGGCATAACCCACCTCACGCATGCAAGCCTGGATATGTGATCTTTGTTATGTGCATCCAGTTTACCCTATCCTGTGGGTAGATATAAGGGCAGAGCTATATCGCATGTACGTGGATATAAATATAAGGTGACAAGTGATGGCGCCAAAAATTGTGAATAGTAATGAACGAAGCTGCCCCTTTTAGAGTGGATAAACCACTCTGAATATGTGAAAAAAATGAAAAAAGGTGTAGTGCTAACTGATTTTAAATAATCAAGTTGTTTTATAATTATTACTAGGGTTGCACCAATACTGAGACTGGTATCGGTACCGATACTAAGCATTTGCACGAGTATCGGTACCCGTACAAATGCGCCGATACCTGAAACCGATACCTTCAGGTTCCGCTCCTTCATCTGTCAGCGCGATTCCCCCCGCTGACAGATGAAATCTATACAAAAGAATGCAGGCAGTCATTAGTTATTAAGGAGCGGGGCCACTGCGTCCTTAACAACCAATTACATTTCAGCTGTCAGTGGCGATTTCCCTTCCCCGCAGTGGACCCACCTCGGCTCTTCCCCCTCTTGCACTGGCCCCACCCCCTCTCACACAGGCTCTGCCCCCTCCTGCGCTGACTTGGTTTTTTTGTCCTCCGGCGATGTGCTTCTCCTCCTCGGGCTCCTCTGCAGGGTGACAGATCTGCCTGCCTGGTGAGTAGTGTGTCCTGCACTGAGCCAGGCTTTGCTGCTGCAGAACTTTATGGGGGGAGGGCAGGTCTGCTGGGTGTTTTAGTGCAGTGATTGGGTTCCCAAATACCCCCCCCCCTCTCCGCCCAAAAAATAACCCCCCTCCCCGCCGCTCCACCCTAAACAATAACCCCCCCTCTCTGCCCAAAACAATAACTCCTCTCTCCGCCCCTCCACCCTAAACAATAACCTCCCCCTCTCCCCCCCAAAACAATAACCCCCCCCCGTCCTTCCACCCTAAACAATAACCCCCCTCCCCTCCATCCTAAACAATAACCCCCTCCCCATCCCTCCACCCTAAACAATAACCCCCTCCCCAACCCTCCGCCCTAAACAATAACGCCTCTCCACCCTAAACAATAACCACCTCCCTACCCTAAACAATAACCCAATTTTTTTCATATATCACATTTATGTATGCTGCCATGGATTGGCGTCAGGAAAGGACAATTATGGTAAACATTTGTATCAATTTTCTGTTTTCTTAAAGGGAATATGTGCATGTAAACCTGTTGTGTACTAGTTTTAGTGCACAAACAAATGTGAGTGTTCTATTTTTATTGTTTTATTAATAAAAGATCTTTTTGGAAAGCAGTATGATTTCAGTAGTTTTAATAATTGGTGGAAGGCGTGGCGCGATGCAGGACAGCAGCTCTTCTTAGCAGCTCTGTCGGCCACAGAGACAATAAGCACACTCCGCAGGGCTAAATCGAAGTTTTGACGCCTGATTTCAACCGTCACCCCTACAGGACACCCTCGTGCATGCCGTCGGGCAAAAGGGCACGTGGTCACAAATCTCAACACTCCCTAACCAACTATTTACTCTGCACAAAGGACAAGATCAGGATGTTTCAAGATGAGGCCTGCTCCTCTCCTCAAACTTCCCCTGCTGCCTCGTGTGATCCTCTGGAGAAAGCTACAGCACAGCATGACAGTGAGTACCCTTCTCAACTCACAAAAGCAGATCTGGGCGCTAGCCTGTCAGTTATATATGATAAAATAGCTAACAAGATACAATCTGAGTTGCATAAAACAACTAGCACTCTTAAACATGAGATTGCTTCTCTGAGAGGGCGCACTATTGGAGACCAAACATGACAAACTGTCTCTAGCACACAATGATCTAAGGAAGGATTTTGAACTATTAGCTGAAAATTACTCCTATCTCCAATCTCAGGTCAAGGATTTAGACAATAGAAATCGCAGGACTTACAGATTCATGGAATTCCTTAATCAGTTACTGAACTGATGCCTGCTGTGTCTAAATTGTTCCAGAACCTCCTCCCTGAGACTCCTTTATCTTCATTCATTTGCGACAGAATCCACAGGGCCCTCCGCCCCAAACCACCACCTAGTAAGCCTGCACGTGATGTCATCCTATGCATGAAGGATTTCATTACAAAGGAGAATATACTGCTTCCAGAAATACACACAACATTGAATTGGATGGCACAAATATTCCCAGATATATCACAGGCCACTCTTGATAGAAGATGCAAAATGAAGGAAATAACATCCGTCTTACAATCTGCTCATATAAGATACAGATGGGGATTTCCATTCAAACTGATGGTACCTCACAATGGCACCAGGTACATAGTCCTAAACATTGCAGAAGGCAAAGATCCACTGGTCAGATTAGGATTGCTAGATGCGAAATCAAATCCAAGACCTCCATCCAATCCAGAATCATCACCTATTTGGCCTACCCCTTCCTCGAAGAGTGAGACAATCCTTCAGAAACATGGTCCCATAAATGGACAACTTACATATGTTTAAATCCAGAGAACTTTCCATAACATAATATACCTCCACGCTACTACATGGAAAAAGAAGTACCAACAAGGGAAGTTTTAAATGGATCATAGAGAGAGATGAACAGGTTCCCTCCCCCTTTTTATTTTTAATTTTTATTATTATCGCTTAATATTCTTCTCTCTCCAATCTGACTATCACACAACTCGATAAGCAACTTTCCATAAGTTTAAATGGGAAGGGAAAAGATTTAAAGTAACATGCACGCTTAATCTGTTGTAAAAAGATGCTGAGTCTCTGCGCCTCCGCTTGTTTGACCCCCAACTCACTTCCGGAACCCATTCATGGATCAGATAGTTCAGATTTTTGTGCTTCTGACCATACAACTTTTGGTCTATTATGACAGGGCTTCTCAAGTGAGTAATGGACAATATGGTCCAAGTTTATCTGTTTTAAGGCCAAACTGGTTCATTCAGTTTGACCCCCCGTTTTTGAGTTATTCGTTTCTAATTTTTCACTGCAGGTTTTTTAACATGTTTTGTTACACCAAAAGGTCTACCGTAATTAATCAATTACTAAGATTGTTAATTTTACTATTACTCATGATGCACACATATGGTAAAGTATCCCACATATTTTGGGACAGTTGCTACAGAAATCTGTCTTATAACTATGTCATTAGTTTTTGCAATTTTGGTGAGGTTTTACTTCCTGTCCTCATGAATAGCACAGCCGGACTGCGCACGTGCAACCGGAGCTTGTGGATGCAGTTAATTGTAACCAGCTGCTAGTAGTGTCATGCTGTCCTATCAAGGGCCAGCATGACATGGGATTATGTGTTTATATATGGGCGTGCTTGCATCATTAGGCCACGCCTCTGATGATATCCACATAGGATGAAATATGTCAGGCTGGCCGATGCAAGTACACTAAGAGCCGCAGAGTTTTTTTACATGTTATGACGTTCCTTTATTCCAGTAAGTAGACTACAAATAAAGACTGTGTGCTTTACTCTTACGGGCTTCACTATTTGTTGCCTTTTTTCTTCCATTGGGTTAATATCCTGTTGTTTAATGCACATATATCCATCTTCTGATGTGAGTCCTGATGTTTATCTGAGATTGATGTACCTGGATACCTTCATGCTTTGCCTATCATGCTTGGAATGTGCCATTTGAATCCATCACTGACCTCCTGCAATATATGATTACATGCGTGTTTTTCATATCCGTCTGGTAAGCAGATTGATTGCACCTGGGTGTGGTGTGCTTTCTATATGCACATTGAAGTTGGTGGAGGTTCTACATCACTTGTACCTCTCTTATACTTAGACTGTTACATTTTTTTGTTATGAACCACTGAAGCGCTGCATTTTGGACTTTTATTAATAATGACTTAAAAATATTCGGCCGTATGCTGGCGGATAGACTGGCTTCTGTTATTCCCCCTTTAATCCAACCAGACCAGTCCGGATTTATTCCCGGTTGACAAATCACAGACAACTTCCGTTTAGCAACAAGTGTAATTCAAGACTCTAATTTACATTCTCATCCAACACTTTTACTTAGCCTTGATATCACAAGGCTTTTGACAGCGTTAGCTGGTCTTATTTGGATTTAGTACTCCCCAAATATGGTTTATGCAATGAATTTCTACATGGTTTCATAGCATTATATCATGATCCCCAAACACGTATTAAACTCCCTGGTAATAATTCAGAATTCTTCCCATTAAGCAGGGGCACCGGGCAGAGGTGTCCACTGCCCCCACTCCTTATTGCTTTGGTCATTGAACCCCTTGCCTGTGCTATCTGGAACAACGTAAACATCAAAGGTTACACCAAGGGCTCTAGAGAATTCAAACTAAGCCTATATGCGGATGATGTCCTATTATTTCTCACTGAACCATTAATCTCCCTACCAAACCTTATTTATTTTATTTTTTTTTAATCTTTATTTAAGGATTGCTGAATGTACAGAAAGGAAGGAAATCAAACATATCATTCAACCAATTCCAACATTAGGCATCAACAACAATTTGTTCAAGAAATTTTTGCATTAATGAGATAGTACTCCAGGTTCCGTTGCCACGTTTCAAACAAGGATATGTTGTCTAGAGTCTCCCCTACCGCCACCGCAAATAAGCGGTGCGGCAGAGGAAACCCCCCGTCCAAAAAAAAAAAAAAATTAATAAAGTAGACATAGACCAGTGAGTAGGACCAATAGAGATAACCTTACTTTAGGGGACTATGCCTGAGCCTTATACTACATATAAGTTATAATTTCGGTACTGGAATAAATGGAATGGTATCAGCAGATTACCGCAATCCGGGGGGGATTTTCTTATTTATATGAAGATAGGGTGGGAGACACCAATGGCGTCAATAGAGAGAAGAAAAGAAAGGAGTGAGGGAGGAACAGTATAGGGGAGGTAAGAGGAAAGAGGGGGGGGGTGTGGGGTTCCAGTGAGGTCGACGACCCAAAACTCCAAATTGTCTTAAGACAAAGCATTCAGAAATAGGACTTGTAGTCATCCGAAAATCAGAACAGGTTCCAACGTGTCCATCAGGTATTGTGTTCCTCCTCCCTTTCCCCTAAGGCAGCTGTGAGCTGTTCCATCCGTTGAATATCGCAAACCCTGGCAAACCATTGTGACACTGCCAGTGGGGACTGCTGCTTCCAAGCGCTGGGGACACACACCCTGGCTGCATTCAAGAGGTGTTTCAAGAGGGATTTACAATAACGCCTACAGGACATAGGAGTTTTATTTAGGAGTACTGCTGCCAGGTTATGCTGAAGATCAACATCTGTGAGCTTGTGAATGATTTGCAGCACCGGTCTCCAGAAAGCGGTCAGGGCTGGGCATTCCCAAAAGATATGGAGTAGTGTACCAGTCTGTGTGCCACATCTCCAACACAGTGGACTATGTCCTGGGAATATAGACGCCAGTACAGAGGGGGTCCTGTACCAGTGTGTCAAGATCTTATAGGTAATTTCTTGGTACTTGCTACATAACGAGGATTTATGTGCAAAAAGAAGTATGCGATTCTTTTGGTCTTTGGTGAACCTGGTATTAAGATCTCTCTCCCATTTCCTCAGAAACGGGGGGTCTTGTTGGGATGTGAGAGAAAGTAAGATATTATAAGTATAAGAAAGGGATTTCCGCACAGGCTCATCTCCCAGGCATAATTCCTCAAATAGTGTCGGTTGTCTGCGGAAACCATCTACATCCGGGAGGGACTTGAGGAAGTGCGTGAGTTGCAAAATCTTCCACCTGCCCAAGATGGAGGAACCAAAACTAGGGTATATGCCTGAAGGGTCACTCCACTCTGAGGGTCCAAGAAAAGACGAAGCTCTAACTAGGCTCTGGTCCGGGTGTAGTCTGAAGGATTTATCAGCAATGCTGGGTAAAAAGTCCGGGTGACCAATTATGGGCGTCAAGGGAGAGGGAAAACTAGGCACCTCCGCCATTTTAAATTATCTGTTAAGCTCCTGCAAAGTGGGCTCAATTTATGGGTGTGGGGATGTGAATCTGGAGAAGCTAGTCCTTCTCCAAGGCGTGCCCTCAAGGGGAAATGGCACTGTTTCCCGTTCCAGGCAGACCCAAAGCTTGTAGGATAGGTGTCTACACCAGTCCACCACTCTATTCATGTGAACTGCTGTATAATACAGGGCTGGATTGGGGAGGCCAAGAACCCCTCTGAGTTTCGATCACTGTAAAAGGGATCTTCGAAGTCGCAAGAGTTTGCCCTCCCATACATAATTGGCAGAGCTTGTAATATAAATGTAAATCAGCCTTGGCATGATATTCATCTTTAAAACATTACATCTACCAAACCATGAGACCACCAATTTCTTCCACCTATCTAAATCTGAAGAGAAGATGTTCAGGAGGGGTTGGAAATTGAGTTGGTAGATGAGATGGGAGTTCGAAGGAATCCTAGTGCCTAAGTATTGAATGGCCTGTGGAGCTCATCGAAAGGAGAAATTGTCACAAAGGCGAGCCTGTAAGTTAGGAGTGAGGGAGACGTTGAGCGCTTCCGATTTTTGCAGATTCATTTTGAAATCTGAAACATCCCCGTATTGGCGTAGTGTCGATAAGAGAACCGGGAGATAGGTAAGCAGTTCCGCCACATAAAACAGCAGATCATCTGCGTAAGCAGCAATTTTATGGTGGTATGTACTCGTTTGGAGTCCTCTAATGTCGGGGTTAAGTCTAATATGTTGAAAAGGGGTTCTAAGGAAAGTATAAATAAGAGCGGAGAAAGTGGGCATCCCTGCCTTGTGCCATTGCTTATCTTAAAGGGGTTTACCCTAACCGATGCAGTAGGGGAAGAATAGATGGCGGATATCCATGATAACTTAGAGTTCGGCACACCAAGGCGTCGCAGGGTGGCTAGGAGGAAAGTCCAGTTCACCCTGTGAAACGCCTTTTCGGCGTCTATGGACAACAGGATGAGTGGGATATTAAGGTGTTTAGCCCTCGCCACTATATCTATCTTTCTAATTGTATTATCCCGTGCCTCTCTGTTGCGGATAAAACCGGCCTGGTCCAGGGGGATTATGCATTGGAGAACAGGACCTAGTTGCTCGGCTAAGATTTTTGTGAACAACTTAAGGTCACAATTGAGTAGTGAGATAGGCCTGTAACTTGCACAAAGGAGTGGATCTTTTTCAGGTTTGGGGATAACAGTAATGCTTGCCTGCAAAAGGTCCGGAGGCATGGCGTGATTATCTAGTATTGCGTGAAATGCAGAAACGAAATGCGTTGTCAGTTGGGCTTGGAACGTTTTGTAATAAGAGATTGTAAAGCCGTCAGGTCCAGGCGCTTTCCCTTCCGGGGACCCCGCCAAGGCATTTGTGAATTCGTCTTCCATTATAGGTTGTGAGAGTTATGCCCCGTACACACGGTCGGACATTGATCGGACATTCCGACAACAAAATTCTAGGATTTTTTCTGACGGATGTTGGCTCAAACTTGTTTTGCGTACTCACGGTCGCACAAAGTTGTCGGAATTTCCGATCGCCAAGAACGCAGTGACGTAAATCACGTACGACGAGACTAGAAAAGGCCAATTCAGAACCAAGCGCGGCACCCTTTGGGCTCCTTTTGCTAATCTCGTGTTAGTAAAAGTTTGGTGAGAGACGATTCATGCTTTTTCAGACTCGTGGTTTTCAGATCATTTTCTGCTGTTCAGTTTGTGCTTGTGGGTTTGTATCTGCTCTTCAGTGCGTGCAGCAAGTACCATTGACTTGTCAGTGTGTTCTTGTTCATTCGTTACTGTTTTTCAGGTCGCTCTTCACAGGCCATGCTGTTCTTCAGTGCGTTCTGTTACTTCGTTCTGAGCAGCCGACCGTTTTCTAGCCATGTTGTGTATAAGTACTCCTCATAGAGTTCGTGCTGTGTGGGGGCTTGGTGTTGGGGTCCTGACCTTGACACAAGTCCAGTCCATGAACAAGGTGGGGAGGAGTTCATGGACCAAGAATTGGTTGCTTCAGCGTGACCAGTTCTGTCATATGCCTTTGCTCCATGAGATCCGTGAGAATAATCCTGATGATTTCAGGAACTTTCTCCAGATGACGGACCCTGTATTTTACCATTTGTTGGCTTTGCTGACCCCCTATATCAGCAGGCAGGATACCTGCATGAGGCAAGCCATCACTCCGGAGCAGAGGCTCGTCGCCACCCTGCGGTACTTGGCGACGGGGAGAAGCCTGCAGGACCTGAAGTTCTCGACAGGTATCTCCCCCCAGGCTCTGGGGATCATTATCCCAGAGACCTGTTCTGCCATCATTCAGGTCCTGCAGAAGGAGTATATTAAGGTAAGATTTGTATCCTTTAATATCACATTTTATTGTATATAATGTTTGCTAATATATTGTATTTCTTTCCTCATTCCCTAATTACCATGATTGTAATATGCTGTGAATGTCCCCTTTGTTCTCATGCATGCTGGATTTTTATGTAATTTTTTTTTTGGTCCTTCATACTTATTTGCCTTCACTTACCTCCCCAGCATGGTCTCCTGGCCCTATATTCACCTCATGTAGTCACTTAACAATGTATTTTATCAGCTCCATAGTAGTGCTTTACCCCAAACACCCCCTAAAATGTTTTTAAATGTGATTTGTGCTTTAAATTCAGGCAGAGTGCCAGAGGCTTTTTTTGGGGGGTCCCCAAATCATTTGGAACCCTCTCTCCCCCCAACTGCTAAGTCAGCTGATACCAATTCTCTATCTATCCTCAATCATCTATCTGCTGACTTTGCCAAACCCATACACACTATACCCATCTCTTCTGTGCTCAGATTTATGGATGAATTCCCCAAAGCATGTAGTGCAAGGGCCTGCCTGTATGCTTTCAAATGGTACTGTTTCAAGTTTTTGTATCCTATTATTATCTTGATAGGTAATAGCAGAATGTCCAAATGTGCTCAAATGTGTACAGTGTGTATTTATATCTTTGTATTATGACACTTCTTACCTGTCCAGTGGGCTACCAATAGTGTAACTAAGGAGGGGCTGTTCCAAGTAATACACATTATTTAGGCATTCATCTCTCAATGAAGTGGAGAGGGTTACCTGTCCAAGAGCTCCCCCCCCATAATGTTAGAAATGGCCCATGACAGGGGGGGGAGGGGGAATATGATAGGTGTACCTTATACTTTGGTCTTTAAAAAGTCCCATAAATCAATGTTATCTTGATGTTGGCCAAGAATGTTTGAGTCTAATCTGCTTTCCATGTTTATGTGCAAAAAGCCTAATTTTTTTTGTTTTCCTCAACAGTTTCCTTCCACGCCACAGGAATGGCAGACTGTGGCCTCCCACTTTGCCCAGCGGTGGGACTTTCCTAACTGCGGAGGGGCAATTGATGGGAAACACGTCCACATCATCCCACCACCCAACTCGGGGTCGTACTATTATAATTATAAGGGGTTCAATAGTATTGTGATGTTGGCGGTGGTGTCGACTACTTATGAGTTCCTGTATGTGGACGTGGGGAAGAATGGCCGGATGTCCGATGCTGGAGTCATCGCCCAGACCGAGTTCTACAGGCGTCTCCAGAATGGCAGCTTGGACTTGCCACCTCCAGAAGATAATGTGGAAGGACTCCCATTCGTCTTCATTGCGGATGAAGCCTTTGCGCTGGGGGACCATCTTATGCGGCCATTTCCGATGAGGACCCTCACCCTGGACCAGAGGGTTTTTAATTACCGACTGGCCAGAGCCAGAAGAGTGGTGGAAAACATGTTTGGAATCATGGCCAGCTGGTTCCGCCTATTTCTTACACCCATACATATGGCGGAGTATAAACTGAATCACATTATCCTGGCGTGCTGTGTTCTACACAACTTTTTACGGCAACATTCTGCCAACTATGCTGGCTCAGTTGGGCCTGAAGCCGGAATTCAAAATGAACCAACCCTGACGGTGCTTGAAAGTGGCCATCCTGGCTTGCCCTCCCTGAGTGCCCGTGATGTCTGGCTAAGATACCTGGAATTCTTTGCAGGTAGGGGGGCTATCAATATGCCAGACAATGTGTGAAACCTTTATCAAATAAAAAAAATCCATTAAGCAAATCTTTGGTGACATTTACTGCTTGTGTTTGTTTTAGCTGACCCTGACAGAAATGTGTGGAGTCCTGAAAATGGCGTGATTGTGTAACCTTACAAAGCACTGTTGGGTGTTATTTACTAAAGGCAAAGACACTTTGCACTACAAGTGCACTTGAAACTGCACTTGTAGTACAAAGTGGATTTGCCCTTAGGAAATAACCCCCATTGTCACAGAAAGCAGCAATTAGTGTTGGAGCGTTGAGACAATTATCCACACATTCTTGATTAACAATCTTTTTAATACCTGCACAATCACATGTGCATTTTGACAAGGTTTTTAAAACAAACAAACATGTTTGTTGTATAACAATTTTTGGGGTGGCATTAGAAAAAGTAGAAATGTCCATTTGAGATAAAACATGCATGTTTCAAACCAACAAGAAAGACACAAATCTTGAACTTACAAAGTTCACATTTGGTAGAACTTGAAGGCAATATCAGACATGAGTATTTAGGAACTGTGTTTGATATTGCGTTTAGATGGGGTGAAGTCACCCCAGGAAAAGCCAAATTTTGAAGATGCACACCAATTTACGAATGTCAACATGTGCTATCTGCCATCACGGGGGATCAAGGGACGTGTTTTGGGGGAGCAACCCCTTCCTCTCAGCTACTTTATTATTGAGGAAGGGGTTGCACCCCCAAAACGCGTCCATTGATCTCCCGTGATGGCAGATAGCACATGTTGACACACTGTGTGCCTCTTCAAAATTTGGCTTTTCTACAATTCGACAAAAAATTTAAAAATTGTAGCACACCATAAAAGAAAGGGATTTGGAGGGGTTTTAAACTCTCCCCAAAACATCAATGATTTTTTTTGAATAACATCATTGATGTTTTTCTTGATATTTTCCAATGCAACATTACACCCCATGATCTCCCCAATCGGGATCTGTGCACTTAACAAGGTGAAATGCCCTGGATCCACAACATCACGATCATCCAAAAAGATAGAAACCAAAAAAAAACATGTGTTATAAATATGTCGGCATCCATATCTTACCTGAGCCTGTGGTCGCAGACACTCACCTGTTGTGGTGACTAGTTCCACCACATCTTCCTCCTCCTGCTCTTCTTGTCTTTGGGGGATTTCCCATTCTTCCAGAGGTGGGGGGTCTCTGGTCTCCTCGGATGAGGGGTGTCCTCCGAGTGTTTTCTCCCCTATGTAAAAAAAAAATGGTATACTTAGCACACAGATATTTGATGGCAGAACTATAAATATGAAACATTGCTTGGAAGTGGGGTACAATTGTCTGTTTTGGGAGAGTTCCAAGATGTAGAATTTTGAGTGTCCTTTGTCAAGCTTCAATACTTTACCTGTTTTGTCCAAGCTTCACAGATGGAGACACCCCTATAATATACACTGGAGCACCTGTGTGGGCCCCCTAATAAAAAGGGTGTTCTTGTGTCCCACACTAGTGCTCCAGTTTCCAGATGTGAAAACTGCTGCTGAGTGTCCTCTCCTTACACAGAATCGAGTTTGAATTTCATTCTAGTAACAAACCCATCTACACAACCAAATTATATTCATACAAGTAGGCCCTAAAAAATGTGGGCAAATGCATATGGCCAAAACAATGGTGTTTTATAGGCTGAAAGAAAAATGTTTGATACGAACGAATAATGTGCCCATGAACATGAAAGTTGCCATTTTAAACTGTACAACAGTTAAGAACTGAAAAGAACAAAAAGAACAGGAACACAGGACAACTACTTACTTTTTTGCAGCACTCTCCGGATCTTTCAGTACTTTTCATGCTCTCTTAATTTCAGGTCCGACCACCGCTTCCTGAGCTGATCTTTCGATCGGCATACCCCGAAAATCCAGTGCAGTCTTTTGACCACTTTCACCATTATCTTGGCCTTTCGGACATTGGGGTTGGGGTAAGGTCCATATTTTCCATCATAGTCCGCCCTCTTCAGGATGTCGACCATCTCCAACATCTCCCCAAAGGACATATTGGAGGCCTTAAATCTTCTCCTTCTGGATCCAGACGTTTCTGGCTCCGGGCTTTCCTCCCCCTCCTCCTCGTTGCTATAATTAGCATGCACCTGCTGTGTCTCCGCCATGTGCTCTTCCCCCACTGCGCCGAACGAAAAGGGACGGGGAATAGACTAGAAAGAACGTCAGGGGCGGGCGGAGTTACACGCATGCGCAGTGTGTATAAAGCATAACACGCGTGCGTAGTACGTACGATCTGTGAGCGGAGGAAGGAGTATCGGAGGGCCGATCGTGATAACTGAGGTAAGATCTAAACTTGGGCCTATACTGCTTCTAGATTGAGGCCTATATTGTAACAAGCCTAGAAGAGTTTTGCCTGACATTAGGGTTTGTCTTGTGTTGTGTCTTGCAGTGAAAATGTATATCTTGAAAGATAACGACTTTATGGCAATCTTCATTGATATGTTCAGCGAGCTGCCTTGTCTATGGGAGATAAACCACCCTGAATATAAGAACCAAACAAAGAGGAAGGCAGCACTGGATCAATTGCTGGAATTTGTGAAGACGGTGATCCCCACGGCAGACATCATCTATTTGAAGATCCTAATTGGTGGCCTGAGGAGCACTTATTTAAGGGAGCACAAGAAGGTCCAGGATTCCCAGAGATCCGGAGCTGCAGATGACATTTATGTCCCTAGGCTCTGGTACTATGACAGACTGCATTTTCTGGCAGGTCAGACTGAACCCAGGTCATCACTCTCCAGTCTTCCTTCCAGGCTTCCTTCCCCCCAGCTGAGGCTTCTGACACCCAACCTGGGCCTTCCAGGCAGCAACATGTGGAGGAGCCCAGCTTGAGCCAGGTATAGCATTCCTCTAAATATTTCTGCTTGTCCAATCAATCATGTTAACTAGATGTTAGTTTGGAGTACTAATTTATGATTGTGAATTTTGAGTGTCCTTTGTCACGGTCCAATGCTTTACCTGTTTTGTTCCAAGCTTCACAGATGGAGACACCTCTATAGTATACACTGGAGCACCTGTGTGGGCCCCCTAATAAAAAGGGTGTTCTTGTGTCCCACACTAGTGCTCCAGTTTCCAGATGTGAAAACTGCTGCTGAGTGTCCTCTCCTTACACAGAATCGAGTTTGCATTTCATTCTAGTAACAAACCCATCTACACAACCAAATTATTTTCATACAAGTAGGCCCTAAAAAATGTGGGCAAATGCATATGGCCAAAACAATGGTGTTTTATAGGCCGAAAGAAAAATGTTTGATACGAACGAATAATGTGCCCATGAACATGAAAGTTGCCATTTTAAACTGTACAACAGTTAAGAACTGAAAAGAGCAAAAAGAATAGGAACACAGGACAACTACTTACTTTTTTGCAGCACTCTCCGGATCTTTCGGTACTGCTCATGCTCTCTTAATTTCAGGTCCGACCACCGCTTCCTGAGCTGATATTTCGATCGACGTACCCCAAAATTCCAGTGCAGTCTTTTGACCACTTTCGCCATTATCTTGGCCTTTCGGACATTGGGGTTGGGGTAAGGTCCATACTTTCCATCATAGTCGGCCCTCTTCAGGATGTCGACCATCTCCAACATCTCCCCAAAGGACATATTGGAGGCCTTAAATCTTCTCCTTCTGGATCCAGACGTTTCTGGCTCCGGGCTTTCCTCCCCCTCCTCCTCGTTGCTATAATTAGCATGCACCTGCTGTGTCTCCGCCATGTGCTCTTCCCCCACTGCGCCGAACGAAAAGGGACGGGGAATAGACTAGAAAGAACGTCAGGGGCGGGCGGAGTTACACGCATGCGCAGTGTGTATAAAGCATAACACGCGTGCGTAGTATGTACGATCTGTGAGCGGAGGAAGAAGTATCAGAGGCGCCGATCGTGATAACTAAGGTAAGATCTAAACTTGGGCCTATACTGCTTCTAGATTGAGGCCTATATTGTAACAAGATTAGGAGAGTTTTGCCTGACATTAGGGTTTGTCTTGTGTTGTGTCTTGCAGTGAAAATGGATATCTTGAAAGATAACAACTTTTTGGCAATCTTCATTGATATGTTCAGGGAGCTGCCTTGTCTATGGGAGATAAACCACCCTGAATATAAGAACCAAACAAAGAGGAAGGCAGCACTGGATCAATTGCTGGAATTTGTGAAGACGGTGATCCCCACGGCAGACATCACCTATTTGAAGATCCTAATTGGTGGCCTGAGGAGCACTTATCTAAGGGAGCACAAGAAGGTCCAGGATTCCCAGAGATCCGGAGCTGCAGATGACATTTATGTCCCTAGGCTCTGGTACTATGACAGACTGCATTTTCTGGCAGGTCAGACTGAACCCTGGTCATCACTCTCCAGTCTTCCTTCCAGGCTTCCTTCCCCCCAGCTGAGGCTTCAGACGCCCAACCTGGGCCTTCCAGGCAGCAACACGTGGAGGAGCCCAGCTTGAGCCAGGTATAGCATTCCTGTAAATATTTCTGCTTGTCCAATCAATCATGTTAACTAGATGTTAGTTTGGAGTACTAATTTATGATTGTGATTGATGATGCAAAAAGTAAAACCATGTCCCTTTTTCATACACAGGGAAGTCTCAGCCAGGAGGTGGCCGGGCCAAGCAGGCTGCCTGATACCCAGGTCCCTACCCTACACCTTCAAAGACAAAGTGGCAGGAAGAGGAGTAACCTGGAGGAGGCTGCCATAGGCCTCTTTTGGAAGGCTACAGAGGCCCTGAGAACCCCCCACACTGTGAAGGAGGACTTTGCTTGCATAACTGCCTGCAAAATGCTGCAGATGGAGGAGGGCCAACGACTCCTGTGTGAGTCCTTAATTTTGGAAGCTCTCAATAAGTGGTTGAGGGGCCAAATAACAACTGCTATCCACATTTGTGACCTCATACATAGTCCTCCTCCTCCTCCAGGTCCTACTACTCCTCCTCCTCCAGGTCCTACTCCTCCTCCTGCCACATCTCCAACACCAGAGCCACAGCCAGGAAGGAAGCATGGAAAGAAAACCAGAAAGTGATGACCCTGGGTCCAGTCTGGTCTGACAAAAGATGCAGCCTCTTGTAGTACCACAGCCTGGGGACACAGATGTCATCTGCTGCTTTCATGATCTCTGGGACTTCTGGAACAGACTGCACTCCCTTAGATAAGGACTCCTCAGGCCACCAATTTTGATGTTAAATAATTGATGTGTGCCCTGGGAGTCCAAGGCTTCGCCGATTTCTGCTGTTTCTCCAGTGTTGCCTCCCTCTTTGTTTGGTTCTGAGTCCTTAATAAAGGATTTTTTGTTTCAATTATACTTGCCTATGTGTGTTTTCCTTAAAAAAGGACAGTTTGTTTGTGAGGAGAAAGGCACATTTCAAAAATACAATGTGAAATTAACAAGGGACACCAACACCAAGCAACCTTCTTGAGATTAAATAATATAAGATATCAATGGTGTTGTGGTAACTTGACACACAAAACACACACAAAAATATTAGGGAGTAAAACTAACCAAAAAATAAGACAAAGATCAGCCTTGAAAAAAATACAAACCCAAAAAAAAAAAAAAAAAAAAACAGCCTTTAAAAAAAAAAAAAAAGAAAAAGAAAACAACCCAAAAATAATTTTGTCAGATGTGAAAAATCATAATATATTGAGGAAATCCCGATAAATAATAAAGAAAGAAGTTTGAGAGAAGTCTGTGTGAATATGAGCAGCAAAACTACTTCATTCTTCTCACATTATAAAGAAGAAGAGAGTGCGCTGTATTAAACCATTTTTTACATTGCACCGTGACGAAAGTGCTGTATCTATTGCGTACGCTACTTTTACCAGACCGAGCTGTTCCGTCTCGGAATTTCTTCTGAGCATGCGTGGCACTTTGTGCGTCGGAACTGGCCACACACGGTCAGAATTGACGCGATCGGATTTTGTTGTCGGAAAATTTTATAGCCTGCTCTCAAACTTTGTGTGTCGGAAAATCCGATGGAAAATGTCCGATGGAGCCCACACACGGTCGGAATGTCCGACAACACGCTCCGATCGGACATTTTCCATCGGAAAATCCGACCGTGTGTACGGGGCATTAGTCTACCTCCTCTTCGTTAAGAGAAGGCAGATGCGCCGTCGCAAGTAAGTAAGTTTCTATTGCTTCCAATCTCTCTTGGGACCTGTCTAATGGTTGGGAGTGCAAATTATAAAGAGCTTCATAGAAAGCACAAAAGGACTCTGCCTTCTCTGCGGATTCATGGATTTTGGTCCCAGGTGGAGGTGGATAAGGCTGGGATATAGGATAAGTTGCGTTGGATTCGTATGGCGTTGGCCAGTGTTCTGCTGCATTTGTTTCCGTATTTGTAGAAGGATCTACGCGCCCTCAATAGCCTGCTCTTAGATTGGAAAAGAGAGTGTTCCCTGACTTTTTCTCGGAGGTTAGTTACTTCTGCCTCCAATGTCCTGTCAGGATGAGTTTTGTGGCGCTTTTCACAGTCGTGAAGCTTTGCGAGCAACTCAGACAGCGTTTTTGCTCTGGCCCCCTTGAGTCTGTGACCATGTTTGATGAATATTCCTCCAATGTAGCACTTATGTGCCGCCCAGATAGAGAAAGGATTAGAAACCGAGCCTTTCTTGCGCTCAAAGAAATTACATTTAAACTACATTTAGTCGCCATGTAGCTGATCTAGGTGTCATGTAAGGCCAAGCTAATGGAGATTGGAGCGTGCAATGTGACTGATCTGGGCACTAAAGACTATTGGGATCGTGTTGTGTGAGACTAGGAAAAGATCTATCCTAGAATACGAGCCATGTACCACAGAGAAAAATGAGTAATCTCTCTCCTGCGGGTGGAAGATACGCCAGATATCGACCAATCGGTGAGAGTGCAAAAGATCCTTGATTTGGTTTTGAAACTCTCAGGGACAGGGCCGAGGAGCCCGTCGATGAGTCCTTGCGGGGGTCTATGGTGAAGTTGAGGTCTCCCCCCAATACCAAGGTTCCCTCAGCGAATGAAGCCAGGGCGGTTAGACATGATTCAAGTACCGGAAGCTGATCCACATTCGGCAGGTACAGGTTAGCCAGAGTGAAAGTTTGCGATTGTATTGTACCTTTGACGAAAAGGTACCTACCTTCCCGATCAGTGCGAAGGACTATCACTTGCCAGGGTACAGTTTTGGCTAGGAGGATACTCATGCCCTTTGATTTTGTATCGGGCGATACACTGTGATATGCTATCGGGAAGTGATTGTTGTGGAGTCTTCAGATCTTGTCTGCTCTAAAATGAGTCTCTTGTAGGAAAACTACCTGGGGTCTTTGCCTCCAGATTTCAGCGAGACAGCTGGACCATTTTTCTGGGACGTTTAGTCCCTTTCCGTTCCAGGACACCAATTTTAATGACATTTTTATTGGAGCAGGGTCGGGTCGCCGAACCCCACCAGAACCCAGAACAGTAGGTAGCGTGGGGAGGAGGGGGGCTAGATAAGGGAAGGTTAGGAGAAAAGAAGAATAGAGAAACAAAAGGGGGACCGAAAAGAGGTAGGGTATAGGGTGTGGAGGAAGAGTAGGAAAAGATGGGGAAAGCTAAGTCTCCAAATGGAGCACTACTGCCTAATTGGGCAGTTATGGCCTTGTGGGGGAGGAGGTAAGGCACTTCAGAGGTAGGGCCCCCAAAGTACCGGACCTCCCCAACAACTCCCCGCAGGTGGCGGTTTTAAAGAAAGCCGCATTACACTGTTATGCTTCTCGGTAATTAAGTAGTTCAAAAAGGCAAAGTTATGAAATAAACCTTAACTTTCCGGAGTATCAGGTGTGATAATAGAGGTGTAACTTTTATAAACAACAAAATAACACAACTAGACAACACAACTCTCAATCTATTATTTAGAAAGATCGCCCAGTCCCAGTGGGTCAAGGCCACCATGAGGTCTGGTCCCGCCCGGGGCAACCTTTGGGCCTCTACGCTGGGGGAGGAAGAAAAAAGAAAAAAAAAAGGGGGGTAGGAAAGAGGGGGAGAGGAAGGGGGACGAGGGTTAAGGGGAGAAAAAAGGGGGGTACTTGATGAGTAAGTGAAAATAAACAGTAAACAAGAAACACCGGTAGACCGGGAGAGGCCCCCGGGGAGCCGGAACCCCATCAACTGGAAAAGGATTCTGATCTGATCTAAATCCACCAATAGTTAAATGCTCCAACCCGTCCCCTGGTGGCCACCCCCGCAACAGCAATGAGAGGTACAGTCCATGCAAATCAACATCTACCCACCTATGGTGTTAACCCATATGGCATGTAGGGGCCCAGTGAGCGGGGAACCCTCAACTGAACCCCCACATGGTGCTCATCCCCAGTCCATAGCGATAGGTCCAGTTGGGTCTGACCGCTCTCAATGTAGACCTCCCCTCAAGGCCAACGGGAAAGTCCACATAACATCCCTTCCCCGCTGGGTAGACCAGCTGTAGGCCAAAAACAGTATGGGGTAATTCTTTGGTTCGGCGATCTCGGGGGCCGTAGATATTAGTGCAGGAGAATCAGGTGTCATCTCTAACACAAGTTACGAAACCCATAAGTCAACGGTAAAGGGGGCAGCAAAGAAGATATAGCGTGATGTAACACTTACGTGTAAAGGGAAACATCCGAGTCTCAGGCAGTCTGTTACCTGAAAGCAGTTCTAGCCTAAGAGGCTCATGGCTCGTTATCCTGGGGAGCCTGTGCTCTTCTACGTTGGGCTCGGCGGTTGTGTCAGGACCTTTGGGGTCTAGCCAAGGGGTTTGTTGTGGGATTGTTGTTGCTAGAAGGGAGCACAAACGCCAGCCAGTTGGGTAGCGGTATCTGAGGCAATCCGAGGGAAGTGAGGAAAGTCGGAACATCCGTAGGTGATCCCCTGATCATTGAATCTCTCAAGTAAGGGCTTCATGCAGTGGCGCATCTGGAGGGTCCTCCGGGACACGTCGGGCAGGAGGGTGATCGGAGCGCTATCAAAGTCGATGTGTCCCCTGTGCCAGGCCTTTTGTAGGATGTCCTCTTTGACCAAGTAATTATGCAGACAACAGAGGACATCTCTGGGTCTGTCTTCCTCGGGACTTCTGGGACCAAGAGTTCTATGGACCCTGTCTATTGCGACAGGTGTCTCTGGAGGGTGCTCCAGCCAGTTGTTAAATATGGCGGTTACAGTCGACTTTAGGACAATCTGTTGGGTGGCTTCTGGTAAGCCACAAATTCTTATATTGCGCCTGCGGTTATGATTTTCCAGATCATCCATTAAGAGGTGTAGTTGTGCCATCTGGTCTGCTACTTCCTCATGTGTAATTTGAAGGCCGGAGACATCATGGCGGAGGGCTGAGATGTCGGTTTCCTGTGAGGAAACTCAGGCAGTCACTTCCATTATTTCTTGCTTAATCCCCACAATTTCTCTGCAAAGTGCTTTCTCTATTCTGGCAGCCACAGAGTCCAAATCATCTCTGGTGGGCAGCTTTTGCAAGAGTGCCCACAATGCCTGGTCATTATAGTGCAAAGGAGAAGGTTCCTGTGTGGGTAATGCCAGAGGAGCAGCACACACTGTCATGCGTGGCTGTTGTACTGGGGGGCAGCAGTGTGCCTGGTAAGGAATGCTGAGAGAGCTGAGTGTCTCGTGGGGCCCACTGCCCAGAGCCGCCGTGTTCCCCTCCTGGGCTGCCAAATGGTGTAGGAGACAGTGAGTGGGGAAAGCAGGGGGAAAGATCACTTGGTGGGGAGAATGGAGGCATGTCAATGCTGCGACCGCGTCTCTCACCTCCTCCCGCTGGTGATCCGAGCTCCATCCTCGTGGCTGGCGCCGGCGCCATTTTGGCTGAGTCCGGAGTTGAAGCCGGCGGCTGCATCGGCACTAGAAACCTTTCCATTCGGGTCCTGAAGAGCACGGATCGGTGGAGCCACCTCCCCAGACACAGGGGCAGAGCCGAGAAGCTGCAATGTTGGACAAATCTGCGCGGGTGAGCTGCCAGGGAGCCGCGGACTGGGAGCCCAGGGAAGGTGCGTCTTCACTTTTCCATGCCAAGACCACGCCCCTCACCAAACCTTATTAAAAAATTAGAAGGGAGGGAGAGATATAGGGATTATACCGGTGCCAAAAACGACAACCTTATTTAAGTAAAAACATGTATTTTTATTAATAAAGTCTTAAAAAACAACTTATAGAGGTTACAGACATAAGGTGTGCATCAAAAAGTAGACCATTTAAAATCCTTTGTAGCGATTTTTAACGAGGTTTGGCCTGAGAGTGTGGTGGCCCGTCCCGTAAATAGGTATTTTAAGCGTCCTACATGTTTCGCCAGAGGTGGCTTTCTCAGGGACAGATGGTTATACCTATAGCGCTACTCTATAATCTATAGAAAAGATATAACAGTCAGACACTTTGTATGCAACGTTACAAATGCAATAATATAAAAAATGCATTAAGAACATTTAAAGGATGATTTCTACTATGTTTGCGAGCCGTCATGCATGAACCCAATCAACATTAACCCAAAGGAGTGGCCAGAGACGCTACACCGCACATTCGCAGTTCAGCCCACCCTCGGCCCATCCCCCCGAGCCAGGTCACCCATAAGGGGAAAAAGTTGTGACTACCTTAAAATCACTGGGGGTAAGCACGGAAAGCCTCAGAGGCCCCACCAGGAGCACCAGGTACGATAGGTGGCTGCAGGGGGCAGAGAAGATTGAACCTGGCAGAAAGATATCCATAAATAGTATTTATAGATGATAAATATAGCAAGTGAAGTGGAGCCCCAAATATTAATGGGGTTCACATCTATACATATCGAAAATTGGACTAACATAGTCTCTGACTCATACTTACAATATTTGGTTCTAAGGCTTGTATGCAGGACACCGGGTAATGCTCTATCATTTGTATTAAGCCACATATAAAATGATGAAATCTAGAAATAAATTGAATCTGGGATGAAGGAGATAAGAAAAGAGGGGGAAGGGAGGAAAAAGGAGGCATATATCAAGAACTTGCCAGCATGAATAAATGAATTTTAGAAAAATGGGAACATGGATATGAATGTTCTGAAGTATAGTCAGAACCTAGATCAAAAGATGTATTAGGACTTACCAAAAAGATGGTATAGTGAATTAATTAAGTGCCTGGTATATGAAAACACATTTGGATGTAGTGTACAATCCAGTGTTCTGAAAAAGACAAGGTATGTATAAGTATAAGACCCAGGGGGGAGAGGGGAGGGCTCCTATTAGCCCAAAAAAGTCTAGATAAGAAGTATATATATATGTACCATAGCCAGATGAAGATGAGGCGTCCGTGTCCTGTGAGTCCCCGGCGGTGTAATGATCCGGGAAGCCGGCGCTCTTATGCCCCCCACACGCGTGCAGCGTCTGACGTCACTGCACGTGTGAGCGGACAAACATCGCCACTGCGCATGCGCTGCACGGCAAAGCCTCCGGGCCTACAAAGACCAGGAGGCTTAGCGGTGATGTCACATGTAGCGTTGTATACACGCTACAGACCCAGCGCTGTACTGTAACGACATAAAGTACCCTGGAGATGAAGTGATCTTAAGATCACCAGGTGTCAGTGGCTCGGGGCGGGCAATTGCTATATAGCAATGCCCTTGAGTGTCCATACAGCCAAGGTACCCCGTGAGCTCAGATGGCAGCCTCGGAGTGAACCCGTGCTGTCCTCCGGGGGTTCACATACAGATGTTGTTTAAAAGACCTCGCCTGGCGAGGAGGGGCAAAAGGATGGTAAAGCAAAAGGGGGGGGGGGCGGTGGGACATACGACCATGCAGCGAGCCCCCTGGACACAACGAGGGCCAAGTGTGAATGGGTAGAGACAAGCTGGGGACACAAAGAGGCCCTGAAACATGCCCGCACACAAAGGGCGAGAGGGAATGTAGGGGGGAAGGGGGCGGAAAAAGGGAAGGGCCAGTCCGCAGCGTGTATTCTAAAAAGACAAGCATGACAGCTCGCAAATACCTAGAACAATACATAACAAAAACAAACATCTATTTGCAATATGATACAACATTTAGTAAGGGCTGTTGTTTTGTACATATTAAATGTAACACCTCTGAAACCAATGTTGTAGGCAACAAACATTAACAAAATTTCAAAATTAATAAATCGTATCCATTGAAAACTAGATCCTAATTAGCCAAAGCCAATCTTAAACGTGGGGAAGGAGGTGGAGAGGATATAATGTGAAAATTAGTGTGAATTCTATAATGCAATTAAAGAAAAGGCTTAAAGCTTATATGTTCATTAAGTCCTGGGTATCTAGTGGCATCCAGGATATGTATCCATTTTGTCTCCAATTGTAGTAATTTTTGGTCTATGTCACCGCCTCTGACATGTACTGGGACATGTTCCAAAGCTGTAAATCCGACAACGTGAGGATCAAACCTGTGATGGTCTGCTACGTGTCGGTTAATCGAGGTAGACGTCTTGTGCTTGTACAGTGGTTTTATATGATCGCGTATTCGTACATTAAAGGGGCGTTTGGTTTTCCTGACAAAGTAACTGCCACAGACACATGTGGCTAGATATACTATGCCTATAGACTGACAGGTGACTTTAGGTTTAATTTTGTGGATTTGACCATTTGGAATCGGTGTTTCACATGCATCAAAAACAAAATCGCATACATCGCAGTTGCCACAGGGAAATGTGCCAAAGGATGTCAGTATATTGTCTTCTTTAGGTGCATGATGACTAGCTATAATCTTATTTCTTAATGATGGAGAACGTCGATAAGCGATCTGGGGCTGAGATTTGATGTATTTCTTTATTGTCTTATCTGCGGTAAGAAGAGGCCAAAATTTGTTCAAAATATCTCTGACTTCATTATGGTGTTGTGAAAACTGTACCGCTATTTCCTTTGACACCATGGCCGACTTTTGTGGGGAAGCTTGGGGGGATTTCATGACGAAAATACAAACCTCTCATACAGCCTCAAATATCTCTGACACCGAACTTGACAAATGTTTTATTAGATTCCAACGTCTATTAGAAAAGAAAGTGAGTATTTATTGGCACAAGGTGTATTTTGAAAAATAAGTTGAACACCAAATTGTCCCATGGGGACTCAGAATACAAATTTTCCCCAATATTAAAAAAAACTACAGACCCTCTCAAAAAAGCTTGGGAAGATAATTTGCAAACATGCTCTTTCAACATGATCAGCATGTTATGTCAAGAATACGACAAGGAACTGAATTTGCTTGACATTTCAATTAATGAATGGCTCTCGGACCGTGCTGCCGACATGTCTTCCTCGAGGTTCGCCCAGAGGGACCTCCGGGCCCACCTCGAGGAATACACGGTAGAGATAATCAATGCTAAAGAAAATACGTTTTTGCGTGATAAACTTGCACATACCAATGGCTATGCCTATAGATGGGATAGTAATGTCCCCAAACAACCTACCAACAAACCTAGTTCTGAGAATGTACCTAGAAATAACAATGAAGCACCTAATGTTTTCTCCACTTCATTTTCTTCCAGTTCGTCCACTACATATCGTGATCTTTCACAAGACAGGATTCCAAAAAAAAAGGAAAGGAGAGTTACCTACCACCTCCACGGACTCTATCCGACGCACTTTTGGAGCCACAAACGCCATTAAACCTATGTTGGCTCGACCAAAAACCACCAGCACCTCCACTCCGCTCACACAAGCATTACCACGACCCCCACTCACGAGCACTCGTTCTGCGCACCCGGCACTCACTTCAACAACTACGGCACCTCTTGCTCTCCCTGCTACCATCGGAAGACGGGTAAGTGAACCAAATTTGACCACTATGTTTCCTCCTACACAACAATCCACGGATCCCAAGTTAGCTCCGATTTTTTTATCCCAAGCACTGGACTCGGTACAGAGTCCCACACCTCAGCACCTAGAAGCTTCCGATCACCACGAACACATGACTTAGATGTCATAAACCTTTCCTCATTCCCTTTAACTCAACAACAGATCAAAGTACTCCAACTAGGTCTCACATTCTGCCCTTCTGCAGAATTCGACAAATTCCAATTCGTTAAGGAGATTCACCTTTTTGCAAGAAAATTAATGTATAAGGTTATCTACGATAAACCTCTACAAACCCAAACCGCAGAGCCATCATTGGAAAATACGGTCCCTACTTTGGCCGAAATTCAGGCCCTTAAGGACTTACTCACGCTTCTTGAAGAGGGAGGAACCAAGGACGAATGCCAACTACAGATTGACGGTGGTGACATTGTGGTCTCCGGTGTTTCCTTTCCCCCTCCGTCCTCTTTTAAACCGAAATCGAAATCCTTCCCTTCCCTTTCAGCTAACCCAAACATCTGGGCTTTTGTGAAACAAATTTCTCATACTATCAAACATTATGAATTTTCCACTTCATACCCACCTAATTTGTCTCTTGCCCTTAAACAGGCTCTCAAATCCTTACAGAACCACCCTGGGCTGGTAATAAAGCCGGCTGACAAGGGTGGGAATGTGGTTGTAATGGATGTTGCGGCATATGAACTCATGTGCCGCAACATCCTGGACAACAAAAATTGGTACCAGCCCATTTCACGTACGTTGATTGACAACTTTGCCACTGAGTACTATGAACTTATCTTTTCTGCATACCAAAAAGGGACCATAGATGTTAACACCTGGAAATTTTTAAATGTAAAGGACCCTAAAATACCCACATTTTACCGAAACTCCACAAATCTCTTAAATGTCCCCCTGGCCGTCCAATTGTGTCAGGGTGTTTAAGTCTGACTGAAAACCAAGTGCTCTTGTAGATAAATATCTAAATCCACACGTTGTGGCACTCCCCTCCCATGTTAAGGATACCATACATCTCCTTCGTATTCTAGAAACTCTACACCTACCGCCGGGTGTCTGGCTGGTGGCGCTAGACGTAGAGAGCTTGTACAATACCATACCTCATAGCATGGGCATTAAAGTAATCTCTCATCCGTTACAAGAAAGAGGCCCACAATTTGAGGCCTATGGCCAATTTGTTATTGACTTGTTAAAGTTTATTCTAATGCGAAATCATTTTCTGTTCGGTACTTCCCACTTCCTCCAGGTACAGGGTGTAGCTATGGGCACTAAATGTGCACCGTCCTACGCCAATCTGTACCTGGGGGGGGGGTGGGAAAGGGTACTATTTGCTAACCCCAACCTCGCAAAATTTCTGTGCCACGTGACAATGCATCAGCCACAGTGTTTTCAATCCCCGGAACATGAACAGCAGTCACAAAACAATTCTTATGTAAACAAAGCAGAACCAAATGACGCAGTAACCGCACCACCGGTGGCGATGATGCGGTATTATTATTAATGGCCTGGACCACCCCCATATTATCACAATGAAACCACACCCTACGATTCCTAAAATCATCCCCCCAGAGCTCCAGCGCCAGCACGATGGGGAATAGCTCCAAAGCCGCCAAATTGCGCACCAAGCCCTCCTCCTTCCAGTATTCCGGCCATTCCCCGGCACACCACCTCCCTTGAAAAAAGGACCCAAAACCTCCGGAACCAGCAGCATCCGTAAACAACTCCATATCATAGTTGGAAACCATCCTCTCCAACCACAGCGATCGACCATTATATGTTGCCAAGAAAGAATCCCACACCTGCAAATACTCTTTAAGCTCCAACCCCAACCTGATAAAGTGGTGCGGAGCTCTGACACCTGCCGTGGCAGCCGCCAAATGCCTGCAAAACCCACGCCCCATAGGCATGATCCGGCAGGCAAAATTAAGCTTCCCCAATATCGATTGCAATCCGTGAAGCTGAATCTTCTTTACCCTGATGGCCTCAGCCACTTCCTGCCTTAACCCTTCCAATTTGTCTACTGGCAAACGGCACTCCATAGCCACTGTATCAATCACAATCCCCAAAAAACTCAACTCAATGACTGGACCCTCAGTTTTTTCCGCAGCTAATGGCACCCCAAATTCAGCAAACAACTGTTGAATCGTGGCCAACAAGGACGCACAAACTTTGCTCCCTGCCGGCCCCATACACAAAAAATCATCCAAATAATGGATGACGGATGACAGGCCTGACACGTTCCGCACTGCCCATTGCAAAAACGAACTAAACTTTTCAAACAAAGAACATGAAATTGCACATCCCATGGGCAAACATCTACCTACAAAATATTCTCCCCGTCACCGACAACCCAATAATTGGCAACACGTCGGGTGAACCGGCAAGTGGCGAAACGCAGCCTCTATATCCATCTTAGCCAACAATGCCCCCTGCCCCAAATTCTGCACCCATGCGACCGCCGCATCAAATGACGTGTACGACACCATGCACAGATCCGGGTCAATGGAATCATTAACCTACCCCCCCTCGGGTAAGACAAATGGTGGATGAGCCGAAACTTATTCGGCTCCTTCTTAGGCACCACCCCCAACGGGGATATAACCAGATCAGGTACCGGCGGTGCCTCAAACGGGCCAGCCATACGCCCCAACGCCACTTCTTTTAACAATTTTCCCGTAACTACATCAGTGTGCTCTTTCGCCGACTTAAAATTATCATCTGCAGGCGGAACTACCCGGAGCTGACTATTCAATTGAAACCCCTCCGTGAACCCTAATTCCAAAAGCTGGGCCGCATTCCAATCAGGATACCGCCTTGGAAAGGGCACCATCTTTCTTACCATCACTGGCGTCCTCCCTTTTTCCAACCTCCCCACCTTTTCCCCGTCCCTGTTTAAAGCACCGGGACTGCGAATGCGAGTCCCCGCACGCGGAGCATTCATGTCTAAATCGACACTTGGCTCCGAATTTACAAGTCCTTGCGTTAAATTGCCAACAGAAACCCATGCGACCGCCGGCCGGTTGTCCGGCCAAACCCGAACCCCCGGCCCCTCCCTGGAAGGGAGGTAATGAGCCTCTTGGAGAAGACATTAGCTTCATCCAAAGTCTAATGTCTTTATGGTCCCACCTCAATGCAGGACGAACCGCCTTCCTCTGCCGGAACTGCTCATCATAGCGCAGCCAAGCAGTCCCACCGTACACTCTCTGTGCCTCCCTGATAGAATCAAGGTAACAGAAGAGCGGTGAGAAATTCTCAGGCGCCCTCTCCCCAATCACGCTTGCCAGAATCGCGAACGCCTGCAACCAATTCGCAATCAAACGATAGCGCCTCTTTTCTTCTTCTTCTTTTTTGCTCTCGTCTGGCTTAACTTTGTCCAAGTTAAACTTCTCCAAGGGCAACAAAGAGAAAATTTCCACATACTCACCTTTCCAAATGCGCTCCTTTATCTCCGCTTTTAAATGAGCTCCCAAAGGACCCTCAAAACACACGTACACTTCGTATTTGGCAGCATCCGCCAAGCGCACCCCATCGACACCAACCGTCCCTTTTCCAACTGACGCTGTATCACCGGCCACTGCAGATGAACCCGCCACCACTACTGGCTATGCCAGCGGGGGCCCCATATTTGCCACCCCTGACCCCCCCCAATACTCGGGTCCCCCACTGATCCTGTACAACCCGCTGCCACTATGCCACTATACCGTGGCCCAATGCCACCAGAGCAGCTCCCGGACCCGCAGAGGCGCAGGGCACTGCCCACGCAGCCGCAGGAGAGATGCCACTTCCCGGGCGTGTACCAGCCTCGCAGCGTTCTAGCTCCTCCCGGAGACCTGCCAACAACGTCTGCACCATTCCCCCATCTTGCCCTGGTGTTCCTAATGACTGAGCACCCCCAGCGGGACCCTCCGCCTGCACTATCCCTCATCCCCACTGGTACCCCAGTACCCACTACAACACCCCCTGACAGCCTAGCTTGTTCAACAGCAGAAGAAACAGGTATCACAGTGGTCTCACCTGGCTGCAGCCGCCGCACCGGACATCCAGCCGCGCTTCATTCTCTGCGTGCCGTCTCCTGACTCAATCCTGTGTCCCTCTCGTCCACTTCACCCTCAGACAGGCTGTCCTGAGAACTCTTGGCCATCTCGTGAACACCGTCAGCAGGCCGCTGGACTGTACAACCCACTGCCACTATGCCACTATACCATGGCCCAATGCCACCAGAGCAGCTCCCGGACCCGCAGAGGCGCAGGGCACTGCCCAAGCAGCCGCAGGAGAGATGCCACTTCCCAGGCATGTACCAGCCTCGCAGCGTTCTAGCTCCTCCCGGAGACCTGCCAACAACGTCTGCACCATTCCCCCATCTTGCCCTGGTGTTCCTAATGACTGAGCACCCCCAGCGGGACCCCCCCGCCTGCACTATCCCTCATCCCCACTGGTACCCCAGTACCCACTACAACACCCCCTGACAGCCTAGCTTGTTCAACAGCAGAAGAAACAGGTATCACAGTGGTCTCACCTGGCTGCAGCCGCCGTACCGGACATCCAGCCGTGCTTCCTTCTCTGCGTGCCGTCTCCTGACTCAATCCTGCATTCCTCTCGTCCACTTCACCCTCAGACAGGCTGTCCTGAGAACTCTTGGCCATCTCATGAACACCGTCAGCAGGCCGCTGAACTGGATTAATTGCCGCCGCCGAGCGCCCGGGTGTGACGTCATCACCCTGCGCCGTTCTCTGCAGCCCCCCACGAGGTCTGTCTCTGTCTTGCCGAGCCACCGGCCGGGCTGGCGAAGCCCGACTGGCCGTAGATCTGGACCGTGCAGCGACATGATCCCCCCGATGTACACCAGCTCTGTCAGCCATCGGCCTCCGTCCACTCTCCTCCGGAATATAGGCCCCAGTCGCCCTCTTTATTAAGCCGTCACCCATCGCGGCCTCTCTCCCCCGCCGAGCTGCCCACCGGCCAGGCGGCGAGCCCGCCAAGGCAGCCGCTCTGTGTCTAACATCCACCACTGGGGGGCGGGAGCTGGGCCCACCGATGCACTCCCCCCCGTGACCACCTAGACCGGGGACTCACCGCAGGCCTCCTCTTCGCAGGCGGCACTGTATCCTGTGTGGCGGCCCGATCCGCTCCCTGTCCCCATCGGCCACCGGACTATAACGCTCAGGAGGCCGTGACCTCCTAGCATGTGGCCGCTCCGAGGGAGGTGTGCTAGCGGTCGCACTAGCAGGTGCCTGGCTGGGACCCTGAAGCAGCTGACCTCGTATTGGGCCATCCTTTGATCCTCCTTGCCCCTCATGACACGACTGCTATACTAAACCAAGTACAGCCCAAACACCTGTCCTCGTAGAGGCACCTCAGACTCCAGTGTGCCTTGCTTCTCCCCAATAACATCACCATCCTCCGATGTGATACCCTTAACCCCTCCACTCTGCTTCCTCTTCTCGAGGGGGGAACCTCCTTGGAGAATGATCCTCACCTCACCGCTCAAGACTGCTTCGAAGTGATGAAGATGGAGACATCACACCTAACAACGGTCAGTGAAACAGCCCTTGGGTATCCTGACTTGACAATTTTTGTGGATGATTCCAGGTATGTAGACAGCACTGGATGGTACCACACAGGATATGCAGTCACCACCGAGGATACAGTTCTTCAGGCTTCAGCATTACCTTCCTCCATGTCTGCCCAGGAAGCAGAACTCCAGGTCCTAACCATGGCATGTAAATTGGCAGAAGGAAAAAGAGCCAACATCTATACAGATTCGAGATGTGCCCTTGGTGTGGCCTGCGATTTTGGGAACATCTGGAAAACCAGAGGGTTCTTGACAGCAGCAGGAACACCTGTAAAACACAGTGCAGCTATCAAGGACTTAATGGATGCCTTACTCCTCCCAGCACAAGTGGCCATACTTAAGGTGAGGGCACATGGCAAATTGGTATCTCAAGAAGCATGGGGCAATCACCTGTCAGATACTGCTGCAAAACATGCTGCAATTAGAACGCAAGAAGTGGTCAGCAGATTGAATGTACCCATCCTGGATAACCCAATAGATGCCCCTGAAGAGACTGTACAAACCACCATGATTCTACAAAACTCTCCTGTAAACAGGACTCGCCTCAAGGAGTAACAGAAGGCAGCTGACAAAGAAGAAAAATAAGTGTGGATCAAAAAAGAAGCCCCAGAAGTTGAGGGAATCATGGAATTAAACAAGAGACCGTGTCTGCCACGATCAATGTTTCCTGCAGTGGTACAGTGGGCCCACGGTGCCTCTCATCTGTCAAAAATCTTGATGAACGCCCTGATCAACAAATACTACTTGGCTTTGGGGATCACTCCACTCACCAACAACTTCTGCAAGTCGTGCACCATCTGTGCTAAGTGCAATCCTGGAAGAACAGAGAAGGTACCTTTGAAGCATCTAGCAAAAGCCCAGTACCCTTTCCAAAGGATACAGATCGACCACATCCAGATGCCGAAGAGTGGTCGATATGAATATGCATTGATTGTCATTGACGTGTTCACCACATGGCCAGAAGGCTATCCCGTTACCAACATGACGGCAAAGACCACGGCTAAAAGACTTTTAATGGAAATAGTGTGCAGATATGGTGTCCCAGAGGTTATAGAGAGTGACCAGGGGCCAGCTTTCACGGCCTCAGTGACTAAGGAAATATGGGCAGCTTTAGGGGTCACACTAGCTTTCCACACCCCATACCATCCTCAAAGCAGTGGGAAGGTGGAAAGATTGAATGGCACAATAAAATCTAGAATGCTAAAAATGTCTCAAAACGGGAATGAGTTGGCCAGACAGCCTACCCATTGCCTTATTCAGTGTTAGGTACACTCCAAGGGGAAACCATGGCCTGTCACCCTATGAGATATTGTTTGTTTCAGCCCCCAGACTGGGTTGTTACTTCCCACAGCAATTACAGCTCCAATCTGATGTATTGACTGATTATGTGACTGCTTTATCTCAAGAATTAACCCGTATCCATTCACAAGTGTTTTCTTCCATTCCAGATCCTGAGTTAGATACAGGAACGCTCAAACTGGCTCCCAGTGATTGGGTCCTGATAAAGAAGTTTGTGAGAAAACATGCTCTTGAACCCAGATATGATGGTCCTTTCCAGGTTCTCCTAACAACTACCACATCAGTCAAGGTGGCCGGAAAGAACACGTGGATACACGCCTCCCACTGCAAGAAAGTCCCTGTACCCGAGGAAGAGACCGAGGGGACCAAATCATGATCTTGTATATCCTTTTCATTGTAATCATTGCTCAGGCACAAGAGGTAGCCATCAAACAGAAAGATGGTATAACACAATTCTGGTATAATTCATTCAATACACATGTTGCCACCTTTATATCCCCTTATGAGAAGACACTTCCAGGTATTGATTACAGAATCCAGTCCTGGGATAAAGCATTAGGCCCCGGGACCATATACATATGCGTCACTGACACCTATTGGGGTAACAATTGTGATTACTGGGGAGCAGTGGGTTGGAACACTGGAACAGACTGAGGTATAAGCCTGAGAACGCCTTGAATAGAAAGGACAAAAATGGGAAGTCACTCTTTTTTTTTTTTAATTGGGAAATCCAGCTTTATTAAACTTAAATTCACAGGTATATAACAAGCATTTGCCATGTACAGAGGTTAGAGAATAGCTTTACATCTTGCACATTGAAAATTTTAACATACCATTTCTTATTAGTTTGACAATTGCGAGAGAGCCGCTGGTAAGCCTGGTGCCATTTTCTTAATCCGCGCTCAATTATATTTCTTTTATTTTGCAGCCTTTGCATCCCCCCTCCTCCTCCCCCAAACACAGTATACTGTTTTATATATATTGGTGTGAAGCCTCTAAGTACAGGTCTCGCCGTCTTCCAGCCATCTATCCCATACCTTCGAGTACTTTTGAGTGCATTCTCTATGTGTGTATATCAACTTTTTGTACGGTAGTGTATTGTTTATATCTCTTTTCCAGGACGACACTGTAGGGGGCAGAGTCTGCATCCAGGTTTTAGCTATGACTTTTCTGGCTGCAAACAGGGTTTCATAGATAAAGGTAGCATGGAACTTATCTATATCTGCATCGGGTAATAGCCCCAGCACACATAGTCTTGGGTCCAGTGCCACAGGGGAGCCCATTTTATCATGTAAGAATTTTATCACTTGCTCCCAATATATTTGTAGACATGGGCATTCCCAAATCAAGTGGTAATAGGTACCCGGCCCATATGTGCACATGGGGCATGTCGAGCCCCGTGACGGCTGGTATTTAGCTATCCTTTCGGGAGTCAAGTATGCTTGGTGGACAATATATAGTTGTGTCAATCTGTCTGAGAGTTTGGGTGATGCTTGTTTAACATTATCTAGTATTTCGTCCCAGTCGGAGTCACTGATATCTCCCACATTCCTTTCCCAACCCGATTTAGCCTTTTGAATTACTGTTTCTACTCTGGGAAGTCGGATAGTATAATACAAGTTTGAGATCAGTTTTTGGGGTTCAGGACCCATAATTATTTCTAATACTTGAGGGTGATAAATAGCGTTAGCGACATCCCTAAGTTGGAGGCGCAGAGCATGGCGAAGCTGCAAGTATTTGAATAACAGATGGTGCGGTATCGAGTATTCATCTTTGAGGGATTGAAAAGTCTTGAGCTGTGTATCAGTCAAGACCTGGTGAAGGTATATTATTCCATACCTAGCCCATATGTGCGGATCTGGGAGAGTTTTGAGTTCTGGCAAGTGGTTATTGAGCCAAAGGGGGGTGTGGGAGTGTATATGTCCCAGTTTAAGCCTCTTCAAGGCTGCATCCCATATTTTCTGGTGATGTGTTAGCATGCCCTCATTATATCGGGGGAGTCTTTTACCCGTTAGTCCCCCTCGAAAAATAGCTTGTAGGGGGGATGATAGAGGACTTTTGGGGTCATCACATATTAACATTTTGTATCGCTGCATTTCGTTCTTGTTGAAGTAATACATGTGAGATAATTGGGCGGCTATGTAGTATTCCTGTAGGTCAGGCAATGCCATCCCTCCCATGGCAGTGGGGTTTTTAAGAATATGCCAGGCCAGTTTATGTCTTCCGTGTCCCCATACGAATGAGTTAAGGATGGCCTCCATCTTTTTAAAGAACTTGAGGGGGATGTATAATGGTGCGTGCCAGACCATGTATAAAATTTTTGGCAATAAGATCATTTTGATGATGTTTATTCGACCCGTTACCCCTAAGGGTAATCTGGACCAGGCCTGCGTTTTGGTTTTTATCAGTTGGAACAGTGGCTCTACATTGTTTGTAATGTAGTCTCCCAACTCCCGCGTAACCTTCACCCCGAGATATTTAATAGTATTTACTCTGGCTAGGGGCAGTTCTGGGCAAGTGATCGGAGGAGAGAAGTGGTCTATGGGGAGAATTTGTGATTTATCCCAATTTATGCGCAGTCCTGAGAAGCTTCCCATTTGTTCTATAATCCTCAGCGCTGTTTGCAGCGATGGGCCCTGGTCTGCCAAGTATAGGATAGTGTCGTCCGCGTATAATCCTATTTTTTCGGTGTAATTGTCAACGCGTAGGCCCTCTATTTCTGTTTCCGCTCGTATGGCAATTGCCAATGGCTCTGCCGCCAAGGCGTATAGAAGAGGAGAGAGGGGGCACCCCTGTCGTGTGCCCCTCTCCAGGGGGAATTGTTCTGATAGCCAGCCGTTTACGAATACTCTAGCTTTTGGTGTTTGGTATAGGATCTGTACCCATTTTATAAAATTTTGCCCGAATCCGAATTCCCTTAAACACTCCCATAAAAATTGCCATTCTACCGAGTCGAAGGCCTTGGCAGTGTCCAAGGCCACCACCACTCTAGTTCCGCGATTGTCATGTCGTGCTTGAATATTCATGAATAACCTCCTAACATTCATGGCCGTATTTTTCCCTGGCATGAAGCCCGTTTAATCAGGGTGTATTAGCGATAGAATGACCTTGTTAAGGCGCGATGCGAGTATTTTGGCTAAAATTTTAATGTCCCCCTGCAAAAGAGATATGGGTCGGTACGATTCTGGATACCGGGGGTCTTTTCCTGCTTTGGGTAGTACTATTATTTGTGCTTCTTGCATAGAGGAGGGGAGTATACCTTTGTCGAAGATGTTCTGATATAGCTGTTTAAGTTTTGGAATCATTACCTCCGAGAAGGTGTCATAAAATTCTAGGGGCAGGCCGTCCAGTCCCGGTGCCTTTGATTTGGACAGTTGGGATATGGCTTCTGTGATGTCATCTTGTGTTATAGGGGCTTCAAGCATCTCAATTTGTTCTAGATTAAGTTTGGGGAACTGTATTGTACGTAGAAAATTTTGCATGTCTTGTTGAGAGTGTGTGCTCTGCGATTTATACAAATCGCCATAGAATACCTGAAAACTGGCCGCTACTTGAGGGGGATCAGTAACCATATCTCCCGGAGGTGTAACCAGAGACACCACCACCGGTGGTTTGTCATTCAAATGCGCTAGGTACGCTAAAAGCTTTCCTGCCCGTTGGGAAGTCACTCCTAGATAGAATGACAATCAACAAACACACAGATCAGTATTTCACCAAGGAGTTCAGGCTGACCATTGAGAATCCTAGCCCAGGAAACAGCGGGACCTATGTTCTGGGCCTATGGTGGGGAAGTGGGTATCACAGTTTTAGAAAGCCTTTCCAACTGAAAGATATGTTCAATAACCCAGAGTGGGGTTATTGAACATATCTTTGATTTAACATCATCTATCTCCAACCCCCTGAAGCCCCATCTACAGACATTAAAGGACATGGTAGCCATAGTAGACCCTACCTTTGAGGATACTATGGCTGGTTCTCAGATGTTCTGGTTCTCAGATGTCAACTTGTGGCTCGAGTGGATGAGGTACAGTGCAGGGAAATACAATAAGACCAATGTGTGTGGGGGGGCTAGACCACATCTAGGAACAGTACTCCTAAACATACCCCCCGAACATGAGACATGTTTCCTCAGCCTGTTTACCAACACAACCACTCCCTGTGTGAACATTGGAAGAAGGAATATCCCTTAGTCACCAAGACCACCAAGCCAGGAGAAGGTATCACCATATACCCTGGCAATTACACATATTATGGAAGATATCACGGAGTGGGGAAACCCCTTCTGAATTTCACTAAGGGTTACTGTGGGTCTTATAGTGAGGCCTCTGCAGATCTGGTGCAAATCAAGTCCAGTCTTTGGGAGACGTGTACTGGATTTGTGGAGGCATGAAAATCGGAAGCCGATTGACAGGACAGTGGACAGGAGAATGTGCACTGGCCATGGCCATAATGCCTCTACATATTCTCTCAGAGAACCCAAAACCAGATGCAAACAATGCACCCAGGCCTAACAGGAGGCGTAGGAGTGTCCCAGCAGGAAGCTTTGACCCTTATGTATACATAGATGCCATAGGGGTCCCTAGAGGGGTCCCAGATGAGTTCAAAGCAAGAGACCAAGTAGCAGCAGGATTTGAGTCCCTGATCCCCATCATCATTGTAAACAAGAATGTAGACTGGATAAATTACATCTACTACAACCAGCAAAGGTTTGTCAATTACACTAGAGATGCACTCAAAGGTTTAGCCGAACAACTAGAAGCCGCTTCACATATGACCTTCCAAAACTGTATGGCCTTAGATATGGTCCTAGCTGAAAAGGGGGGTGTGTGTAAGATGTTACCTGGAACGAGTACATGCTGTACTTATATCCCAGATAACACTGGCCCAAATGGTAAAGTGACTTTTAGCCATCCGGAAACGTAAGGATTTGTCCAAAGCATTAAGGAAGAATTCAGGGCTCTCCAACCCCTGGGATCAGTACTTCACCTGGATCAAGGGGGGATGGCAGGGAATTTTAACACAGATCGGAATAGCCATTCTGATAATTTTAGTGACCCTAGCTGTCATGGTCTGCTGTGTTCTTCCCTGCCTTAAAAAGTGTGTAGAAGGGGGGCGTGGCCTGGACATGGCTGAGTGAGGCTGCTTTCTCTCTGAGCTCCCGTTCTCAAACTCCAAACCCCGGAATTTTACCTCATTTTAATCGGCATGAAAACCAACAAACGATACAGGACAAGAGCTGTATCCAAAGGGACCCCTTCCAACCAGAAATCCAGAGAAATACGTTATTTCAGGCAAGAACTTTCTCCTGGTGCCAGGGTTGCAGCGCCACGAGGCCCTCCACGTGAACTCACACACCAGGCCTCTACCAGAGGTATCCAGACTTCCCCTGAGAACTTGCCTACACCACCCACCCAGATATATGAGACCCCAGAAGGCACTACAATAAGAAGAATGACCTCCACACATCCCACCGAACCAGCACCAATGGACCCAGACATCCGAGCGCTCCTACAAGCACTCCCCACTAAAAATGACATCGAATCGATGGATCCTACGGCTTGAGGAGACTCATCGCCGGGATATACAAGAAGTGAGAGGGGAAGTGTCCAGCTTGGCTGACAGAGTCTCTTCAGGAGAGACGGCGGTATCCTCCTTAGAGGAAAGGGTGTCAGCTCTAGAACAAGCCCGAGACCTGCACAGGGACACAGCCATCTCTTTACAGCTACACATAGAAGATGTCGAGGACAGAAGCCGTCGAAACAACTTGCGGCTTCGAGGTATCCCGGAAACTGTCAGCGCGGAACACCTAGCAGAAGCGGTGAAGAACATCTTCCGCATCGTCCTAGATGAAGCTGACATAGAGATAGATAGGGTGCATAGAACGCTGGGACCGAGACCAACAGACCCATCTAACCCGCGGGACGTGGTGTGCAGACTGCACCGCTATCTACAGAAAGAGGCCATCCTACGCCGCGCCTGGGAGCATGGAGACGTAGACCACAACGAATCTCAGGTCAAAATATTACCAGACCTATCGAGAGCCACCCTGAAGCGCCGTGCTATGCTGCGACCTCTTCTCGATCTGGCAAAGCAGAAGGGATTTACGTACCGCTGGGGGTACCCACTGTCGGTAAACTTCCGTAACGACACAGCCGCATTCACGCTGCAAACAGCAGCGGACCTGCCGGCGTTATTCCGCTTTCTGGATGCGACCCCGATCTCAATACCGGACTGGCTACAAATTCTCCCACGCCCGACGGGGAGATCGGGCCCCTCGGCTGCGCGGGGACCGTTACCACCTCGTCAGCGGGGAAGAAGGAGACGCCGCTCTGCATCCGGAAGTGCCGCACGTGAGTAGAGATGTTCTGCTGTCCCCATCCATCCCTGACCTGCGTCCCCCCCTACACCACCATTGACTCTTAAAACATTCTCCTCGAACACCCCCAAATAAAAGGTCCAACACTTTTCATGTAACACACCCCGGCTGGGGCTACCCACAGGAGAGGAGAGACGTTTCACCCTGCCGCCAGTTCCCACACTACATTACTGTAACTTTTCTCACAGGGAACGTCCCGGCAGTGAGGGTCGAACCTGACATACCGTTATAGCCTACCCCGAGATGACCCACGGGTCTAACCGCAACAATAAGGCTGTGGAACATTCCCCCACATGCATGTAAGAGATTCTACAATAGAGGTAGATTACATGGTGGACAGAAACCGGAACAGACACTTTTCATGTGAGGCACAGAAGAACATACCAAATCCCATACAAGAAAGCTGTGAAGGAACTAATAGAACTTCAGTGTCCTTACAGATCGGGAACCGCTGCCTCTTACTGCAAAATGAGTCTTGCTGTGGGGGTGGGGGTGGGGGGGAGGGAGGCAGGTATTGTTCCAGTTTGTTGATTCTGGAGGGACATTTCTGTACCTTACACATAAAATGTGGTGAATACCGACTGGCCCTCTCCGAGGGAGATGAGAAGCTTATAAGCTCCATAGACTAGAAGCCCACCACAATCACCCAAGAACACAAGTTAAAGGTCTACAGAAACATCCCTAACACTTTTTAAGTATTGAGATGGAGACCCCTGTTTGCACTTATTACATTTGGTTTGATATAGTTTCTGGATTTGAAATGTTGTTTTCATTACTGCTGAACAACCTCTTGCTATTGAATATTGCTTCCTGTACTGATTTCTCTATATCAGAATACAAAAACACACCGATTAAACATATGACCTTACTCAGCCCTTGACCGTGTCCGAGGAGACTCAGCCCTTGACCGTGTCCTCCCACAAACCCATTTAGGCCAGCGCTGCATATTCGGATTTCTTCCGGACAGCACCTTAGCAAGTACTTTCTCTTGCGCCCGTAGTACCCTAGTACGCTGCACACTCTAGTGCCAGCTCTCTAAACCTTCCAAACCTTAAATATTCTCCTCTTTCCCTAGGGGTAATCTACCCTGAAAATACTCTCTCTGTACTATATATCTTTTCTTCTGCAATCTCTTAACCGACCCTATCTCCAAGCCCCTCCCCCCCCCTCTCAATCCGCGAGCATGGACACCCTAAATATAATATCATTAAACACGAAAGGACTAAACACACCAGAAAAGAGGCGGATGCTTCTTAATGACATGAAACGCCTGAAGGCTGACGTAATCCTACTACAGGAAACGCACTTCAGAGACAATACTATACCGATCCTTAAAGTGGAGTTCCACCCAAAAGTGGAACTTCCACTCATCAGATTCCTCCCCCCCTCCGGTGACACAGTTGGCACCTTTCAGGGGGGAGGTGGGTACAGATACCTGTATATTACAGGTATCTGTACCCACTTCCGGCATAGATAGCCACAGAATCTGCGGTTATTTACGCCACTTCCTGCTCCCTCCCCGCTGCCTGCTGGGAAACACACGGGTCCCAGAGGCAGCAGGGACCATCCGTATTGCGCTGCGCGACTCGCGCATGCGCAGTAGGGAACCGGGAAGTGAAGCCGCACGGCTTCACTTCCTGATTCCCTTACCGAAGATGGAGGCGGCAGCACCCGAGGACGGAGAGACGCTTCGGCCTCAAGTGCCGACATCGCGGGCGCCCTGGACAGGTAAGTGTCCATGTTTTAAAAGTCAGCAGCTGCAGTATTTGTAGCTGCTGACTTTTAAAAAAAAAATTTTCGGCGGCGCTCCGCTTTAAGAACAGATACTATCCCATTGTTTACCACTCTACCAATACACAAGCAAAGTCCAGAGGAGTTTCAATCCTAATATCAGCTAAAGTTCCATGGACATGCTTAGAATATAAAACAGACCCAGAAGGACGATATCTGTTCTTAAAAGGACTGATAGGGGATACAAAGATGACCTTCGCAAACCTATACGCCCCCAACGAACACCAGGACACATTCATTAAGAGACGAATAGACCAACTTATACAGTTCACTGAAGGCCAACTGATTGTAGGTGGTGATCTCAACACACCCTTGACCCCGACAGAGGACACGTCCTCTGGCACATCCTCGATCTCAAACACCTCACGCAAAATGATACAAACGACCCTACACTCGGCACAACTGATAGACGCCTGGCGCCTTTTCCACCCGGGAGAGAGGGACTATACGTTCTTTTCCCGGCCTCACCAGTCGTATTCCCGCATTGACTATTTCCTAATACCCCACAGAAATTTACAGGCAGTTCTAAACACCAAGATAGAATCAATCACATGGTCCGACCATGCCCCGATAGCGTTGAGATACGCCATTGCTGACCCGCACACGACTCAGCGCCCGCCCTGGCGATTAAATGAAAGCCTACTGCAAGACCCAGAAGTCTACGCAGATGTAAAGCAGGAGATCGAACATTACTTTAACGCTAATAATACCTTGGGCAGTGACGCTGGTCTGGTGTGGGAAGCACATAAGACCGTGATCCGTGGTGTGTTTATCAAACACGGATCCAGACTGAAATGTCAAAGAACAGAACAATTAGATACCCTGCTTAAGAAATGACAGACATTAGAAACAAGCCATAAACTAACCCCTACAAGGGAATTAGGGGCCGAACTAGATACCACCCGTACACAAGTCACGGACATACTGCACTTTAAAGCAAAAGCAGCACTTCAGATATGCCGGAGAAAAATTTATGAATCTGGTAACAAATGTGGGAGATTCCTGGCCCGGTCCCTACAGCAACAAAAACTAGCGCCTTACATACCCCGGATCACAACTACCTTCGGGAAGATGGTTTCCCTACCCAAACAAATTACGGAAGAGTTTAGAACTTACTATAACTCTTTATACAACCTACGCACAACACCGCCCACATCAGATAATACACCTGAATATATAACCTCGTCGCTAATGCCAACCCTACCGATGGAGGCAAGGGAATCACTTGAGGAACCCATCACACTAATAGAACTCCAATCGGCTATAAAAACCACCAAGCAGGGGAAAGCACCAGGACCTGACGGCCTGACCATTAATTACTATAAAACTTTTCTTCCCTCGTTAGGCCACTACATCACAAAACTATTCAATGACCTTGGCACCGGCTCAAAACTACACCCCTCTACACTCCAAGCACAGATCTCAATAATCCCAAAAGAAGGTAAAGACCCTACACAATGCGGGAGTTACCGCCCAATATCATTGCTAAATACTGACCTAAAACTTTTTACCAAAATTATTGCCTCTAGAATACAACAACACTTACCACAACTCATACACCTAGATCAGGTGGGCTTTGTTCCAACCAGAGAGGCCAGGGACAACACCATTAAAGTTCTAAATCTACTCCACATAGCAAATAGAGACAAGATTCCAAGTATATTTCTTAGCACAGATGCTGAAAAAGCATTTGATCGCATACACTGGAAATTTCTGTTTGAAACACTGAAACATATCGGAATAAGAGAAAGGCTGTTTAATTGGATATCCGCAGCATACTCGAATCCATCAGCCAGAGTCAGGGCTAATGGTGTTGTCTCAGACCCTTTCCCAATATCAAATGGCACTAGACAGGGTTGCCCACTTTCACCCTTACTCTTTGCCCTAACTTTGGAACCCTTCCTGTGCCACGTGAGGTTGAAGCCAGATATCACGGGGATTGCAGTACAGGGCTCCCAACATAAAGTATCTGCATATGCAGATGATATGATGTTCTCCATCACTAACCCAGCCATTTCCCTCCCAAACTTAATGAAAGAATTCGAGATTTACGGCCACCTTTCCAACCTAAAAATAAACTTCAACAAATCAGAAGCCATGGGAATAGAGATCCCACAGACTCAACTCATACACTTCCAGAACAACTTCCATTTCAAATGGACAAACAAGGCCCTGAAGTACCTAGGCACTTATATCCCTCCAAAACTCTCCCAAATCTTTAAACTTAACTTCCCGCCCTTACTAAAAAACGTCCAAACGCTACTCCACAGTTGGAAAAATGACCTACATTCGTGGTTTGGACGTTGCAATATACTAAAAATGATGGTGCTTCCCAAATTTTTGTATCTATTACAGGCTCTACCCATTCACATACCCGCAACCTATTTCAGACAGGTACATTCCCTATTTTTAACTTTTCTATGGGCTGGGAAAAAACCACGTCTCCCGAGAAAAACACTATCACTCCCGAAACACCATGGTGGAGTGGCCATGCCAGAGATTAAGACATACTACCAGGCAGTGCACCTGAGTAGGCTTATTGACTGGTGCAGACATCAGGAAACAAAGCTATGGCCCCAACTAGAACAATCACAATTTGAAATCCCATTACATAGAGCCCCCTGGAGCAGCTCCACACTCCCCGCACAAATACGATCTTATCCACTGATTGGGACCACTACGAACGTTTGTGCACACCTACTAACACAAACGTCTCTCTCCACTAAAAATTCACCATTGAGACCCATAATAGGCAATCCACAATTCACTCTAGGTATAGTAGATCCTACATTCCGCACGCTCAGAAACACAGGGATGTATCAAGCCTCCCATTACAGCTCTGGGGGAAGATGGGTAACGCTGGCCGAACTATCAGATCCGAACGGTAAGTACCGATTGGATTTCCTGAGAGCAAATCAGCTCTCACACTTTCTTAGCAGCTTGGCCCCCCCCAAGTGTAACTGACCCTCCCCACACTGAGTTCGAAGAAATCTGTATGGAAAGCGGTGTACTCCCGCACACGCTATCTCTGACTTACAACATGCTCATCACACTTTCTGGGAATTATCAACACCCCAGTTTTGACAAATGGGAAAAAGACCTGAATTGCCACTTCACTCCGCAAACAAGAACACACATCCTTCATTTCATTCATAAATCATCCATATGCACCAGATTCCAAGAAACCAATTACAAAATTTTTACGAGATGGTATAGAACACCGGCACTATTACAAAAAATTTTTCCTGAGACATCGAATCTATGCTGGAGATGTCAACAAAACACAGGCACGCTAATACATATCTTCTGGTCCTGTCCCCGGATAAGGCCCTTTTGGGAGAAGGTTCGTGGAATAATACAGCAGTTCACTGACCGTAGCGTTCCTGATGAACCGGCATACTTCCTCCTACACGCCACCGATACACCTGCTCGGGCTTACAAAAGGTCAATCGTTCGACACCTATTAGACGCAGCTAAAATCTGTATTCCCCTCAACTGGAAATCCCCCGAACCGCCCTCCATTACCAGCTGGCTTAGGAAGATAGACGAAATTAGCAAATTAGAAGACCTGATCCTCACAAGTCAGAATAGAAGTGAGAGATATTCCAAAACTTGGCAGCTATGGAACATATTTAAATACTCAGCAGAGGGACAAGCCCTCCTGAGAGAAGACACAGGTACTTAATCCGTACTAGAATTACTTAAGTCGCTAATCGAGAGTCTGGAAGAAATTTCGGCGAGACAATTTGGAGTCCCCCTGCTCGCGGATTCCCCCCTCCCCACCTTCCCCCCCGTCTCCTCTCCCTCTTCTCTCTTCTTATCTCTCTATATTTTCTCCTCTATCCTTGCTCTCCTGATCTGCAGGAAAATAAGAAAAAGGAGGAGAACAGGACACACAAAGGAACAATTAATAGGCCCTACCTGACTAACGTCACTGGACGATCACACCACGACATTGTCATAACCCGAGGTCAATAAACAGCATTTTTAATACATGTCAATCTAGGAGATCTTACACATTTAGAACCTCGAGAATGTGTCAGCCTCATATTACACCACATCACATGGGATCATCACAATGTGCAGGACAAACTCTTCGTTACAAGACCTATGTAAATGTTTGTCTTGCACTGTTACAATGTTACACACCGATATCTCGGTTCCTGTGGACCTGTTTTCTGTGATAAATAAAAAATTAAAAAAAAAAAAAAAAGTGTGTAGAAGGGGCATGACCGGAAGTTGCCCTGCATGGAAGCCTGAGCTCTTAGCTCTCCACTAGCCCACAGCCTTGCGGCCTCACAAGGGGATTTCTAGCACCTGTATATGGGTGGAATCAGGAGGACTCGATCCTCTAAAGCCAGGGGATCATCCCAGCCACCTTTCGGCTCATCCATGACCTTCTGAGAGTATTTTAAGCCGCCCTCAACACTCGGTGGCGAGATGGACAAGATGGCGCCAACTACATCTGCCTCCTCCACGCGGCCTCTGCAACCGCCGAGCTCCCTATCTCCAGCCCATCCACGGAGCGTATCTGCATCGGCTCAGGAGACGAATGGGCTGCAACTCCGGGACCCGGGAGCGGTGAGTCTACCCCCGCTCCACACCTCCCAAGCAGAGCCGTGGCACGATCCCCAGAACTCAGCACCAGGCCTCTCTGCAACTACACATACACAGTGTTCTGAGGCCTTCCCACGGTTGCTGCGTACGGCCTCGGACCCGGACCTGTTTGCGGGGAGCGCTGTCTCCCTACTCCCTCGCTACAGCCGGATGACTTCCTCCCTCTGCCAGATCCAGAGTGTGCCCGGGCCCCGGGACTCCTGCAAGCAGGGCAAATTGGAGGATGCACGCCTCAGCAGGTACATTATCCAGCTTTTCCCCAGCCACAGAGACAATCCCGCCCCAGCAACCCCAAATCTACAGAGAGGGGGGCAGGCCATACGATTTCTTATGCTCAGGCAACCAGCTCCCCAAGCCTGGCCCCTATGGTCGAGCATGCAAACAGCCATCCCTCTCCTCCACAGCTCCCTGAGTGGAGCGACCTGCGGGACCCCCAAATGCAGTCCTGGGCACCAGTACAGAATGTGCCTACCCTTCACCCTCAGCGAGAACCCTCTCTACCGCATTTTCTACACCAACAAATGGGGATTGATCCCCGCTACCAGCAGACCCCCCCATGGCAGGCCTGCCTCCAAGCCATCCCAACCAAAGAGGACTTTATACTCCTTATTGAGGAGGTCAAGTCTGCCTGCCGAGCAGAAATCCAACAAATTCACGCTAATCTTAAACATTTCTCGGAGAGAGTGGAAATGGCGGAGAAGGAAATACAAGCGACCAAGCTGGTGGTACACTGCACTCAAATACAGGGAGCCGACCACCACCTAATGCTCAGGAACATGCAGTGCCATATTGAAGATTTGGACAATAGGGGGCGCAGAAACAACATCCGTGTCAGGGGCCTGCCTGAATCAGAGGGTCCAGAAGATCTACACGACACCCTGCAAATTCTATTCAACAACCTCTTGGAGGAACCCCCGAATAAACCCATAGAGATGGATCGAGCACACTGTGCCCTACGTCCCAAAGGGCCTATTTCCAGGCCCCGTGACGTCATATGCAGGGTCCACTCCTACCCCCTAAAAGAAGACATCATGCGAAAGGCCCGTACCATTAAGAAGGTGGTCTTTGACAATGCACAGATACAGCTATACCCAAACCTTTCTTGGATTACCTTACAGAAATGTAGACTCCTTCAACCTCTACTCCTTTCGCTACAAGAAAACGACATAGTCTACCGCTGGGGTTTCCCTTTCAGCCTTACAGCCCACCGGCAAGGAAAATCAGCAGTGTTACGCTTCCCTGAGGACTTAGACAATTTCTGTGACACCATGGAGATCCCTATCCCCCGCCTCCAAGAATGGGATTTGGTGGATACGCCAACACCACCTCCCTCGGTCTGGCAGAAGAACCCCCCGTCCAAACGCCCCAGGGGACAAGACTCTCCCCGCGGGCCTACTAAACCTAAGCACGGCTGACGGTCATAGGTCTTTTTTCATTTTTTTTTTTTTTTTTGACGGCCATGGCTATGGCGCATATAACTCTCTTTGAATCTCCTGACCCACCCATCAGCCTTACTTGCATACCCCTTAGGCCTCATGCCCGTTATTTTGTTTTGTTTATTGGGCACCCCCCACTGGAGACTTGAAAGTGGTAATTTTTCTGGTCACTAGTCCCTCTATAGGATTACCCTACTAAAGTTCCCTTATTACCCTGTTGAGGTATCTGGTTACTGATCTATACGGTTCTCTATGGCCCCCCCGGCCTGGGTCCTCCTTTTGGGCCCTGACCGGGAGGACTTATTGGAACTTATTGGGTCCCGGGCGGTATAAACTGCTTGGGGCTTCATTGCACTGTTTATTTTTGATTACTATGTTTCTAACTAATGTGTTTTCCTCCTCTCCTTCTGTCTCCTCCCCCCCCTTCCTGGCTCGCCACGTGCTCTGAACGAACACTCGGACATATCTTGAAAATGGGCCCCCTCCTTTCCTGGGCACCGAGGCACCCTCGCGGCTGGATCAGATAAGTACTCTCGAGCTCACACACACCCACGACCATGGCTAAGATTATGTCGCTTAATGTCCATGGACTGAACTCAAATAGAAAGAGACATCTTGCGTTGAGGGAGCTCAGGTATTCTGAGGCGGACATTGTCCTACTCCAGGAAACGCATTTTAACAAAGGAGACTCCTTCACTTTTGCTTCCAGACAATATCCTCAGGTTTACCAGGCATTTAACCCCCGCAAGCGAGCAGGGGTGGCCATCCTTTTTAAACGTGGCTCCCCTTTACATGCTCTGAGTCCTTTGTAGATCCACGGAGACACTACATTATTTTGCGAGGTCAGTGGCAAATGCAGGCTGTCACTTTTTGTACCCTGTATGCCCCTAATACCCGACAAATTCATTTTCTAACCAAAGTATTTGCACGACTGTTTAGGACACCCAACGGATATCTGATAGTCGGCGGGGACTTTAACTTATCCCACTCGGTTGGACTGGATCGCCACGTACTGAACCCCACAGACCCACAAACCCAAGCTGCCAGGGACTCAAAATTATTTTGCCAGATCACCAGACGTTATGCCCTATTTGATACATGGCGGGCCCTACAACCGGGAGATAGACAATACACATTCTTTTCTGCTCCCCACCACATGCACTCCCGCATCGACTACTTTTTCGTCAATAATGCCACCCTTCGAGCCACTAGTGATGCCCAGATCCTACCGATCTCCTGGTCCGATCACGCCCCTGTAGTTATGACCTTGGAAATAGGTACCCCTACCCGCAATCCCTGTAATTGGCAATTAAACAACTTCCTCCTCCAACACATCCCCTCTAAATCGGAACTAGAGTCCGCACTGCAGCATTATTTCCTTGAAAATGACACTCCTGATATTTCCCCCTCCACTCTCTGGGAGGCCCACAAAGCGGTCCTCAGGGGGCGTTGTATGGCGATCTCCTCGGCCATGAAGGAAGATGCGAAAGCCTCTAAACTCCGAGCCGAAAGGGACCTTAGGGCCCTAGAGCTCCAACTACAAACCTCACCGTCCATATCCCTCCTAAAAAAAATTGTCTGCTTACGAACTACACTTTGAGACCTGGCAATAGGCCAAGTAGAGAAGGCGCTCCTTAGATTAAAACGAACCTACTATGACAAAGGTAACAAAGCCCACTCTCTATTGGCGCACAAATTGTCAGAACGCTCCCACTCAACTACCCCCCACCAAATAAAGGACAGGAGGGGCGCCCTCCTCTCACACCCTCAAGATATAGTTCAAGCATTTGAGGAATTTTACACAGCCCTATACAGTGACCCCGAGATCCCGCACGATCCCCTCCCCCCTGACCTGAATGACCACTTGCAGCACTACCTGGAGGATAGTGGTATCCCCAAGCTTCAAGCGTCGGACCGACTTTCCCTCAATGCACCTATTACAGCAGAAGAACTGACAGCCACCATTAAATTCCTGCCATCACATAAATCCCCTGGCCCAGATGGCCTCCCCTATGAATATTACAAATCATTCCTCCCAATTCTCCTACCACATATGTGTGTAGCTCTGGTAGATTTTTATCTACTGCTGATGGGTAAATCTAGTGGGTCACTTATTATAGGAAGTTGGATTTGCCTCTGTTCCAGCTTAAGTGGGTTGCATGTGGTTCCACACTGTGCCGGTGGGTGTCGTTGTCACCATCGGCTGGTGTTGGAAAAGCAACGTGTTGAAGCGTATGAGTGCTCCTCTGTCCTGGAGACAACTCGGTGGAGGTGGTCCTCCGAGTTGCATTCTGGGAGAGGGTATTTATGGGACAGACGCCATGTTTAGGGGTTGGTTTTCAGCCACCTGCTAGCCCTCCTGGCCGACAGGTATGTGTTAAGAGTACCACCTCGTGGTCCTCCGGTCCAGAGGCCCACGTCGCTGCAGCGTGTGGGTGGGCCCAGAGGTCTGTCTGGGGCCTACCACAGTAGCAGAGGAACGGTCCTGAGCTGTCTATCCTGGAAGATCCCAGGAGAGGACCCGTCATGGAAGGATCATGCAGAGTGCTGGTCTGGAGAGGGGCCTGGTGACTCGGTTGGAGGACGTATCCTGAAGTAGTCTTACTGCATAGTTGGCTTAAAGGTTCAAGCACTGTGTCTGACATTCATCGTAAACCAATACATCCTGTGGCAGAGGATCGTACGGGTTTTATTTCAAACAAGTCTGTGGCAGAGACTTTTGTTCGTGCTACGTACTGGCTGCTAGACAAGTGAGAGAGGTCTATCCAGGCGGGCAAAGATTGAATCCCACAAGAGGAGCGCATTCAACTACAAGTGTTCGATTACTAAGAATGTTCTGAAGAATACTAAGGAAAGGTATTTGAGCTTCCCTGCAGCTTTCCTTTTGCCTCTTTCCTGCTACTTCCTTTATTTGTTCATTAAAGCATTGGAAAATCTACCCAAGTGTTTGGTGCTTATATCGTCCAGAGGTAAACTCAACAGAACCCTAGACCCGGTGCTGGTGAAACAGAGGTATCAAGAGTGAAGGTAACAAGCCCCCTTTAAACCAGCAGCTCCACCGAGAGTTAGTGCTACATGTGCAAGCTGTTTAATGTTTTTCTTTTAGCAAACCCCTATTCCCTCGGACATGCAAAGGTCATTTGTCATGTTAATCCCCAAACTCGACAAAGATCCTTCATTATGCGCTAGTTACAGGCCGATCGCACTTTTAAACTCTGACCTAAAATTTTTTACTAAGCTCCTCTCGATGCAATTAAACCTGATACTGCCCTCTTTGATACATAAGGATCAAGTGGGCTTTGTCCCCCTCCATAAAGCAGGGGACAATACGAGACGGATTATTGACCTAATAGATGTGGCAAACAGGGACGGACTAGAGACTCTGGTTCTTGGGCTAGATGCCGAAAAGGCTTTCGAGCGCCTTGGCTCACCTTTCCTGTTTGCCACGTTGAAATGCATGGGGTTCAGGGGTCCCTTCCTACAAGCTATTCAGCACTTATACACAAGCCCCACATCCCAGGTCAAGACCCCCTTTGCCCTGTCCTCTGCCTTTCCGATTGCGAATGGGACCCGCCAGGGGTGCCCTCTCTCACCACTACTGTTTGCATTGTGTGTTGAGCCCCTGGCGGCTTCCATTCATAGAAACCCAGACATACATGGGGTCCCGGTGCGGGGAAGGGAATTTAAATTAGCACTGTTTGCAGATGACATTATACTTACCCTGATCCAACCTAGAACCTCACTGCCCAACCTACACGCTGAACTTTACCTTTATAGATCCTTCTCTGGCTATAAAATAAACGTGGGTAAATCGGAGGCTCTTCCTATCAATATCCCAGCAACAGAGACCCAACATCTACAGCAATGCTTCCTTACCACTGGAAGACGACAGCCCTGAAATATTTGGGAGTTCAGATCACCCCATCTTACGCTACCCTATACCGAGCTAACTTTCCTCCCCTGTTCCGGTCCATAAGGGATCTGCTACAGAAATGGAAGGTTCACCATATCTCCCTCCTGGGGAGGGTGGCCTCTGTTAAGATGACCATCCTCCCCAAACTCCTTTACCTCTTTCAAATGCTGACCATCCCAATTCCATATGCAGACTTGAGAAAACTTCAGGCAGATTTAGTGCGCTTTGTATGGAATTATAGGAGACATAGAATATCTCAGTCAGTCCTAACGACGTCGCGTTCCGACGGTGGGTTGGCATTTCCTGACTTGGATAAATATTACCAAGCTGCCCAACTGTGTGCCCTGGCCTCCTGGTATCCCCAACGATCCTACAACAGATGGACAGAAATTGAAAAAATATGGCTGGCACCCACACACCCAAATAGCCTGCTCTGGAATGCAAACGTGGAGGTGGACTCGGCCTGGCTTTTGGGTCCTATGCTCCATCTTAGATCACTCTGGTGCAGACTATCTCAAGTACATAAGCTGGGCTCAGAGAGATCACTCTTAACGTCCTTCCTTTAAAACCCCAGAATGCCTGCGGGTCTTACACATCAGATGTCTTCGCCATGGGCGACACGGAATTTATTCCACTTTGGCCATTTAGTGCACCCCTGTACACGCAGGATGCTCTCATTCGCTGAACTCCAAAAAAAATTTGATTTACCTCTCCAGGTGTTTTATGGGTATTTGCAAATAAGACACTATGCCCAATCTTTCGCCCCGAACCTCCAATTCTCAGCGCCAACGCTCTTTGAGAGCTTGATGTTGGAGGGCTCAGCACGCCGAGGCTTAATTTCAGATATATATCGGTTGTTAAACTCCTACTCCTTCTCCACCCAGGGTAAGCATGCATATATGCTTCGCTGGGAAAAAACATTAGGAGAGGAAATCCCAGAGAAGACGTGGTGGACGATCTGGTCTCAGGCAGCAAAAAGCTCCTTCTGCACGCTTTACAAGGAGAACGCCTATAAAATACTTTTTTTTGGTACCTGACGCCAGATGTTCTCCATGCCATTTACCCTTCCAGCTCGGATAGATGTTTGTGCTGCCAGGGAGCCAAGGGGACCCAGTATCACATCTATTGGACTTGCCCCAAGATAGTGCCTTTCTGGACGGAGACGCAGCTTTTACTGTCCCGCCTTCTAGGAGTACAGGTTCCCAGAACCCCGAAATCATTTCTCCTTGGAGTCTCTACTCTGCAGATTCCCAAACATTCCAAAAAACTGCTTAGACATGTCCTGACGGCTGCGAGATGCCTTGTTGCCCTCCTTTGGAAGCGACAAGCCCCACCCACCCAAACAGACTTATACACCAGAATAAAGGACATAGAGCTGATGGAAAAAATGACAGCTAGTTTAAAAAATAGATTGGAAGCATATGACAAAGTCTGGGAAGAATGGCATAGACGAGAGGACCCACCCTGAGCTTGTGGTCGAGCCTTCCCATCTCTCCCCCTCCCTCCCCACCCCATTCTATCTTTCTTTTCTCTACTGTGTTCTTTCTTCTCTCTCCTCTTTGGATTTTGCTGAGGTCCATGAAGGAACCTACTTGACAACTGCTAACTCTTATGTGGAACCAGCTATGAATCCCTTCTGTTTGGTTTATTATCTACTAACGTTTGATGCACACCGGCTTTACTGCTGGTCTGTTGAAGCCTATGCATCACAGTGTCAATGCTCTGTTTATTCACCTGCTTTAATGTTCAATAATAAAAAAAAAAAAACTGTTATTTGAAAAAAAAAAAAAGTGTGTAGAAAAAGCTGTTGACCAATCTACTCCCATGTTTGTGAACCAAGAAATACCAGATGATGACGAAAAGAGTTGCAGAGGAGAATGGGCCAGGTGAGTAGGACTTTTAGTATGAGAGACAGATTGAAATAATCGAAATAGACAGTTTCAAGGGGGGACTGTAATGGATGTGATTAAGAGTCTCAAGTAATATGGTGAAATGTCTATTCCAATATATATATATACATGTTTTATATATCTGACATATATTAGCTTCTATGCTTATAAGCCCTAAAAAATATTCAGATATTTGCAAAGCTTATCCCTCCCTTGCTGCTGTGGAACTGAAGAGTTAACAGAAGGACAGTTAACAGAAGAATCACACTTCTTCTAAGAATGCAATCAAAGTTAGCAAGAACACTGCAAGAACAAAGCTACTTCCTCATATGGGTGACCCAGCTAAAGCCAATATTTTGTCACTATATGTATTTATATATCTGTGGTTGTTTTGTGGTTTGCATACACTAGTCCAGGGGTCTCAAACTGGCGGCCCTCCAGCTGTTGCAAAACTACAAGTCCCATGAGGCATTGCAAGGCTGACAGTTACAAGCATGACTCCCACAGGCAGAGGCATGATGGGATTTGTAGTTTTGCAACAGCTGGAGGGCCGCCAGTTTGAGACCCCTGCACTAGTCTTATCTGATGTGTCTTAATCTTGTCAAAATGGCATATAAGTCTTGCAAAGAGGAAATATTAAAACAGCGTTTTTTTATTCTGAACTGAGTGTCAGCGTAATCACTTCAGAGAGCATGCACGCTTTATATTCAATTCGATCAGGGGTAGATATAATAATATCAGACTTTTGTTCTGATCCAAAACACTCCATAGAGTTAGGCTTTATGGCAGAGTGGCCAGAAGAAAGATATTACTTATGTCTGGCGCAAACCCAACACATCACATCACCCAAAGAACACCATCACCACTGTGAAACATGGTGATGGCAGCATCATGCTGTGAGGATGTTTTTCAGCAGTTGGGACTGGGAAACTGGTCAGGGTTGAGGGAAAGATGGATGGTGCTAAATACTGGGATATTCTTGAGCAAAACCTGTACCACTCTGTGTGTGATTTGAGTCTAGGACGGAGGTTTACCTTCCAGCAGGACAATGACCCCAAACACACTGCTAAAGCAACACTTGAGTGGTTTAAGGGGAAACATGTAAATGTGTTGGAATGGCCCAGTCAAAGCCCAGATCTCAATCCAATAGAAAATCTGTGGTCAGACTTATCAGATTGCTGTTCACAAGTGCAAACCAGCCAACTTGAAGAAGCTGGAGCAGTTTTGCAAGGAGGAATGGGTAAAAATCCCAGTGTTAAGATGTGGCAAGCTCATAGAGACTTATCCAAAGCGACTTGGAGAAAAGGTGGCTCTACAAAGTATTGACTTTAGGGGGGTGAATAGTTATGCTCATTTAATTTTTCTGTTATTTTGTCCTATTTGTTGTGTGCTTCACAATAAAAAAAAAATATTCAAAGTTGTGGGCATGTTCTGTAAATTAAATGATCCAAATCCTCAAACAATCCATGTTAATTCCAGTTGTGAGGCAACAAAACATGAAAAATGCCAAGGGGGGTGAATACTTTTGCAAGGCACTGTATATTGATTGGTTTGCGCAAAAGTTATATCATCTACAAAATAGTGGATAGATTTATGTATTTTTTTATTTTATTATTTTTACTGGTAATGGCGGCGATCTGTGATTTTTAGCTGGACTGCGACATTGCGGCGGACAAATCTGAACCTATGTGACACTTTTTGGGAAACAGTGGCCCCAATACAGTGATCAGTGCTAAAAAAATGCACTGATTACTGTATATAGCACGGTCCCCTTGAGGACTGCTTGAATTCATCTGCTCATCTGCATCACCATGACCCTATGAACCTTCCAACCCACCTGACACTCTGGGTTCTGACATCTTTTTAAAAGCACCTTTTAATGACACATCACATAAGTCAATATATTTATGGTATCTCAGCTTTTACTGAAGTAGCAAAGTAGTATTGGTTTGTAAAGGAGGGCAATAGATCAAACGAGTTCTGAATAACAACACAGACTCAGTAGAAGAATTTCCCCAAAGACAGCTTAAGAACAGTTTAACAGCAGGAAGATACAATATACATATATCTACAAAGGCATACCACCTGTAACGTGAACTGAAGGACAATAAATGGTTAAGTGTTTAATGCAATTAGTTACACTCTAAAGGGAACCCCAGGCCGTCCTATTCAACCTTAAAATCCTAATGAGAGCTCTGACAGAATAAGGATGGTGTAAGGCCCATTAATTAGTGACAACAGCAATGTTAGTGGTGCAGGCCTGATAGTCTTCACCGGCAGTTGGAGCTCATTAGATTATATCCAATAAGGCACAGTGATGAATGAACAGACTGACTGGCTTAAACAGGCTAATGGTTTTCCTTGAAGTGGTTGTAGGTAAAGGTGTCTATGTACAGTGTTCAAATAGGTGTGCAGTAAAGTGTTCCAAAGGTAAAGATGTCTGTACACAGTGTTCAGATAAAGTAGCCAGGGAAATAATGCAGAAGGTGGGCGGTTGCCCTCTCACCAATGACTTGTCCGAACTAGAGGCCTTGAAGTCAGCGACCTGGGAAGAGACGTCTGTCGATGGAGCCACCAGGGATGACACATGGATGTCGGGCTGGAGAATTTGGTGCCGTGAAGATGTCTGGCAAACAGCCTCAGAGATGGGCCCTACGAGGCCGGGCTGAAGTTTCTTGACACCGCCTGGTAGGCCGCAACCTCTTTCTCCCCGTCACGGAGAGGTATCCCTTACGCAAGGCCCAGGAAGAAGAGAGCGTGAGATGGAACGCCTATCTCCTTTATAGTCTCTCCCAGAAGTCCCCCGGATGATAGCAATGATCCCTGGGATATTTAGTCCTGGTGTATAGTTATGCAACAGAACCGCCGGTCACAAAGAACTACTAATCCCACAATCCAGTGGGTTGGCTCACCAATATGACAGTCACTGGCGTCCAGGCATCCAGGGCACATGATGTTACACTTATAGTCTGCCATCGCTACATCCTCCCCCCACTTAAAAGTCTTTGGTCCCCAAAGACCGAACACAACCTATGAGATCAGTCTTTAAATAAAACATGCCATTGTGGATATGGATAATAAATGTAAGTAAATTAAATTAATTTTGTTTTAATTTGATGTCATTAACCCCTAGGGGTGGTCCATGATTTTTAAAGCATAAACAAATGAAATAAACTAGAATGCAGATATAATCAAAAAGATTAGTATATTTATAATGATAAATTGATGCAATTCTTACAAAGAAATACATGAATCATAAATTTACCAATCAAAATGACATAAATCACATGATATGAATACAGATTCGGGAAAATAGTATTAATTGAATTCAAGATTAAAATAGGCTTAGCTCGGTACCCTTAGTTTAAAACCTGACACGTTTCTTGGCTTCCTGCCAGTCATCAGGGGTGGGATGCAGGTATTTACTAAAAAATCAATAGAATAGGATGAGTATTAATATATGTAAAACCTTCTGAATAGAGAGAAAATATCAGAAACAACAGCTTAATTGAAAATTACTTACAGATTAGCCCATAAATTGGGCAAAACTCCAACAATGGGATTTTTTGTGGTCCCAAACAAACTGTCTCACCCGGGGTTGAGGCAGGGTAACAAACACACCCCCCCCCGAATGATCAGAGAGATGGTCAGGGGAAATGACAGCCATGGACCGTCCCAGACACCCTTTGACACCTATCCAATGGGTGTTGTGTATATATGTATTGCGGACATATTCTTGTCTTCACACACATTCAACGTACACACACTTCATTTTTAGTGCACTGATTATACACTTTCACACCCTCTTTTGGGTGAGTTTAGACCTTCTTTCAATTTTTTTATATGACAAACATACACTTTGTCTTCACATACTCCCCAGACGCTTCATCAAACACATACAAACTCCATTTGTCTAACACACACATTTTTCAGCAGTCACATTTATTTATTTATTACTTTTTTGACATTCACAGTTTTTTCTAAGTTTATAATTTTTCAAAGTTTTTCACAGATTTGGGCAATACATACATACACAACACCCATTGGATAGGTGTCGAGGGTGTCTGGGTCAGTCCGTGGCTGTCTTTTCCCCTGGCCCTCTGTCCGATCATTCGGGGGGGTGGGTGTTACCCTGCCTCAACCCCAGGTGAGCCAGTTTGTTCCAGACCACAAAAAATCCCATGGCTGGAGTTTTGCCCAATTTATGGGCTAATCTGTAAGTAATTTTCAATTAAGCGGTTGTTTCCGATATTTTCTCTCTATTCAGAAGGTTTTACATATATTAATATTCATCCTATTCTATTGATTTTTCAGAAAATACATGCATCCCACCCCTGATGACTGTCAGTAAGCCAAGAAACGCGTCGGGTTTTAACCACTTAAGCCCCGGACCATTTGGCTGGCCAAAGACCAGAGCACTTTTTGCAATTCGGCACTGCGTTTCTTTAACTGACAATTGCGCGGTCATGTGACATGGCTCCTAAACAAAACTGATGTCCTTTTTTTCCCACAAACAGAGCTTTCTTTTGGTGGTATTTGATCACCTCTGTGGTTTTTATTCTTTGCGCTATAAACAAAAAAAAGCGACAATTTTGAAAAAAAGCATTATTTTTTACTTTTTGCTATAATAAATATCCCCAAAAAATATATAAAAAAACATTTTTTTTCCTCAGTTTAGGCCGATACGTATTCTTTTATATATATATTTGGTTAAAAAAAATCGCAATAAGCGTTTATTGATTGGTTTGTGCAAAAGTTATAGCATCTACAAAATAGGGGATAGTTTTAGGGCATTTTTATTAATATTTTTTTTTTTACTAGTAATGGCGGCAATCAGCAATTTTTATCATGACTGCGACATTATGGTGGACACATCAGACACTTTTGGTGAGATTTTGGGACCATTCACATTTATACAGCGATCAGTGCGATTAAAAATGCATTGATTACTGTGTAAATGTGACTGGCAGTGAAGGGGTTAACCACTAGGTGGCGCTGTAGGGGTTAAGTGTGTCCTAGGGAGTGATTCTAACTGTGGGGGGGAGGGGCTGTGTGTGACACTACACTGATCACCGCTCCAGATCACAGGGAGCGGTGATCAGTGACAGTGTCATTAGGCAGAACAGAGAGATGCTTGTTTACCTTAGCATCTCCCCGTTCTTCCACACACCGTGAGACGAACACAGGTATCCCCGCGGACATCGAATCCGTGGGACCCGTGATCACGGTCACGGAGCTCCCGGCGCGTGCGCGCCGCAAGCCGCCTCTTAAAGGGCAACGTACAGGTACATTAATCTGCTTGTACGTGCCCTTCTGCCACAGTATATCTGTGTGAGGCGGTCGGGAAGCGGTTAAACTATGGTTGCCGAGCTAAGCCTATTTTAATCATGAATTCAATTAATACTATTTTCCCGAATCTGTATTCATATCATTTGATTTATGTGATTTTGATTGGTAAATTTATGATTCATGTATTTCTTTGTAAGAATTGCATCAATTTATGTCCATTGATTTGTTTGCATTGAATTTTTTGATTATCATTATAAATATACTAATTTTTTTGATTATATCTGCATTATAATTTATTTCATTTGTTTCCTCTTTTTTTCTCCTTTTTTTTGAATATAATTCTTTATTCAATTTTTTTTTTCCAATTATATACAGAACATATGAACAATATAAAACAATAACAAGAAAAAGAATAAGCCTATATTAAAGTAGAGAACAAATCTAACATTCCAACCTCACAATAAAACAAATAAACCTGCAGCATCTCATATTAAGGTCATACAATTAGGAATTTAAAGCCACAAAATATACCTAGTAATAAATATTACTACAATTATTAACCTGGATTGCACTCTTTCCATATTGCTACAATAAATTCTTCCTTTATTATACCTTCCCTTCTCTACTTTAAAATAAAATAGACCTCTCCCCTGACCCCATCCCCTGTAGGCTATGGGAGGGTAATAAAAAAACAAGGAAAAAAGGGAAAAAAAGGGAAAAACAAATAAAATAGAATATCTTAAGGACATCTCAACCTCTGCCCCCCCCCCCCCCAGACCACCTCATCTTACTTGGTGAATTAAACAATCAACATACTAAGGTGTACAAGTAAAGGTCATCCATGGCCGCCAGGTTTCCCTACATTCCTCCTCTCTATCATGGAATAAGGCTGTCATGTTTTCCATTGTCCTAATTTCATCTATTCTGGATAACCAATGTTGCACTGGTGGTGTAGTAGTAGATTTTCATAGGTCCGGGATACACGCTCGGGCAGCATTGAGCATATGTGCTGCCAATGGCTTTTTATAACTATGGAGGGGTATCGCGTTTAGGTGCAGGAGATATCCCAAAGAGTCAGAACCAAGGTCGACTGATGTCAATTGTTTGATCCAGTTCCCCACTTCCTTCCAAAACGGTATAATTAATGGGCATACCCAGAAAATATGGAATAATGTCCCTGGCTCTTTCTTGCACTGCCAACATAGGTTAGAGGTTTGCGGGTAAAGTTTATGAAGTTGGGCTGGAACCTTATACCACCTGACCAGCAACTTATAACCCTGTTCTTGAAAGCGACTTGCTTATAGAAGGTGTATGGGCCAGTGAAATAATCCTTTTAATTTGCATACTTGTAAAGGAAATTTGGGTCCTCCTCTCAGCGGCGTATATACGAGGGGACATGGCCTTCTGGAGGCTCAGGGATCAGTTTATAGAAAAATGACAGCAAATGTGGTACATATTCCCCCGCCACACATAGATGCTCAAAGGATGTCAGTGGCCTAACATGAAGTTCTGCATCTGGTATAGACCTTAAATAATGTGCCAATTGAAAGGTTGACCAGGAGCTATGGGGGGCTGTGAAAGGGTGGATAGATAGATAGATAGCATATGGAGAGAGAACATCCTGAAAAGTTTTATAGTAAGCAAGATTCAGTCCATTTGGGCTGGGGGCTTTCCCTACTTTAGAGGATTCTATTGCCATAGCCAGCTCTTTATCTGTTATAGGTGCTTTCATTCCCTCTGTTACCTCTGACGAGAGGGAGGGCATACCTGAAGATATCAAAAAAGTAGATATCAAATCTGCCCGAGATACACCTTGCTGAATTTGGGTGTTAGGGGGGTTATAAAGCTTCAGATAGATCCATCCCTGTGAGGTAGTGAAGTGCATACGTCTGGTTATGCCAAGTCCTATCAAGCCCCGGAGCTGTTTATTGTCAAGCCCAGGCGTGAAGCCTGGGTTCTGAATCACTGGTGTTAAAGGTGATGGATTGGGAGAAAGGCCCTTTGTTGAGAGTGTTTGAATAAGGGCTGCAATTGTATCCCCAATCATAGGGTGCCTCTTCAATCCCCGATAATATTTATGGGCAACCCAGGGAAGCACAGACAACACGATCGGTGAGGCTTGTTGTTCTACTTGTACCCAGGGTTTGGTCTGCGAGGAAGTACGCCATGACACCACTCTAGACAAGTGTAGAGCTCGATAATATGAGATCAAGTTAGGTAGACCGCTTCCCCCCTGGGATTTAGGCAGCACTAACAGTGAGTAACGGAGACTAACAACTTTATTGCTCCAAAGAAATTTAATTAACAATGTCCTACACTAACTAAAAATGGCTTGGTAGTTTAATAGGTATCGCTTGCATTAGATATAAAATCTGTGGGAGCAATGTCATCTTAAATGCGTTACACCTCCCAAACCATGTAAGGGTAAGTGTTTGCCAAACTTGGAGATGCGATCCTATTTTAGATAATAATAAACAAAAATGAATCTCATATAATGAGGCAGTATCCAGGGCTAATTTAACTTCCAGATATATAAAAAAGACCGAACCCATTTAAACAGATAGAAGCCTTGTAACTTTACAATACGCTCCGAAGGGAGAAGAATACTCATCGCTTCGCTTTTAACATTTATAGAAAAATTAGAAAGATCCTTATACTGAGCAAAACATTGAAATAAAGAGGTAGTGAAGCCTCTGGGTCAGTGAGAAAAAATAAAAGACTTTGCAGAGAAAAGGTTCTAGAGTTAACACAAAAATTAATGGAGAAAGAGGGCAGCCCTGTCTCGTCCCATTGGACAAAGAAAAATACTCTGATCGGATCCCATTCACCAGCACAGCGGCTGTGGGGCCAGTGTATAATGCCTGAATCCAGGACTGCATTGTGACCCCAAGCCAATATGTCTGAGGGTAAGTTGTAAGAACTGCCAGTCCACCCCATCGAAGGCCTTTTCGCCATCTGTTGATAGGAGCAAAAAAGGTCCGGCCTCAGATCGGGCGAAGTGGATCAGATCTATTGCCCTTACAGTATTGTCCCTGGCCTCTCTCTGAGGGATAAAGCCTGCCTGGTCTGCGTGAACAAGATGGGGAATATATGGTAATAGCCTATTTGCTAGGATTTTAGAAAATAGTTTTAAATCGGCGTTTAAGAGTGCTATGTGGCGGTAATTCCCACATTGAGTGTGGTCTTTGTCCATAATATGAGCCCTCAAAGCGTCACCTGTTAGCTTACAATTGGCTGAAATAAAGTTATGGGTACGTAAAAAATATGGAGAGAGAACATCCTGAAAAGTTTTATAGTAAGCAAGATTCAGTCCATTTGGGCTGGGGGCCTTCCCTACTTTAGAGGATTCTATTGCCATAGCCAGCTCTTTATCTGTTATAGGTGCTTTCATTCCCTCTGTTACCTCTGACGAGAGGGAGGGCATACCTGAAGATATCAAAAAAGTAGATATCAAATCTGCCCGAGATACACCTTGCTGAATTTGGGTGTTAGGGGGGTTATAAAGCTTCAGATAGAATTTTTGAAATTCCTGTGCTATAGACTCTGGGTCTGACAACTTGTTGCCGGAATCAGATGTAATTTGAGTGATATGCAGTTTTGTTTGTGACCCTTTCAGTGCCCTAGCTAGGAGAACCCCTGGTTTATTTCCATATTCATAGATAGACTGTTTATATCGGCATAAGTTTTCCTTCACTTCTGTATTTACGATTTGATTATACGGCTGACGTAAGGTGAGTAGTTCTTTCTGTGTCTGTAGAGCAAGTGTTTTTTATGTATAGCCTCAAGTTTACGGATCCTCAGAAATAACAACGCAGTTTCCGACCGCCTCAATTTCTTTATCCTTGCGCCATGTTTAAGGAATATTCCTCTTATAAAGCATTTGTGTGCCTCCCACAGTACTGTCGGGGGGGTATTAGGTTGATCATTCTGCTTGAAATATTCTTCTAAACCCTGAAGGACCCCACTCATAGTGATAGGGTCCTTTAACAATGTATCATTGAGCCTCCAAGACCAGTTCCTTGTAGCTACTATGTTTAAGTCTATGTCCATTTGAACCGGTCCATGGTCGGCAAGCAGAATTGGTTCAATCGAAGTGACTCAAACTCTGTCCAAATCTTTCTGAGTGATAAAAAGGTAGTCGATTCTTGAATATGTTGAATGTACTGGGGAGAAAAAAATGTAATCTCTAACATTGGGGTGTTGTAGGCGCCATACATCTACCAATTGAAGGTTTAATTCTGCCTTCAGTTGCTTTAAATAAGAGAATGATAAGTGAGATACCCCCTTTGAAACATCTAAGAGTGGATCATATGCAAAATTAAAATCATCCTCCTGATCAATACTCCATCGCTGTGCTCCAAAATCAGGGGGATCAGTGACCTTTAGAACAGCAGCTGATTCGAATTTGGAAAGTACACATTGACCAAAGTTACCTGGGTGGTTCCAATTGCACCCTTGACAATCAAGAATCTACCTTGCTCATCTGCAATATATGTGCCTGGCGACCATGGAACAGACCTCGCTATAAGAATACTGACTCCCTTAGCTTTAGAAATCGGTGATATACCACTGGATATACTCTATTAGTCAATTTTGGAATTTTCCTGGCCTGAAAATGTGTTCCCTGAAGAAAAACAATCTGACTCCGCATTTTGGTTAAATCTCTCAATAAGGGAAGTTAACGGAGAGACAATTAATAAAAAAAAAAAAAGAAGAGAAAAAACCTCAACTCTCCCAACCTAGCCCGATGGGACTGGGAGATACCTGATTGGGGGTGTGCCCTTGCCCAGCAGTGCTGCCGATGTCACTAGAGAGAAAAAAAAAGAGAAGAAAAACGGTAATATAAAGAGTCTTCTCCAGGCCTATTAATAAAGACTGAAAGCCTAGCTAAATTAAGGAGTCTATTTAATGAAACACCCTGCCTACCATGATACACTAGGCTATACAAAGAACACAAAACAGACATTAAAAATAAAAAAAAGAAAACCAGGCAAGCTCAAACTCAAAACTCAAGTAAAATCTAACCAATTAGGGACTTGTATTGGTTGACACCCCAGAAATATAAAGAAATCATGAAGTTGGTCCTGGGTGTGAAGTAAGAAAGAGTGATTCTCTTTCTTGACATTCAAATGAAATGGATGTCCCCAAGAATATGTTGCCCCAGAAGCTTTAATCTGATCTAAGAGTGGACACATACATCCTCTCATACGTCGTGTATTCCTTGAAATATTCCTTGAAATATCCGAGAGGAGCAATATCCTTACTCCAGCATGTTCAATCGGACCTAACTGCCACGCTCGACGCATGATCTCATCTTTTATATTGAAAAAATGTATACGGCAAAGGACATCTCATAGACCCGACCCCTGGTAGCTTCTGTACGGAGTGACTCGATGTACTCTATCTATTATGAGTTCATCTAGTGGGGGTTTGCCCAAAATACTATTACAGATAGACTGTATCATAGGTCTCAGCTCTGTATCTTCAATATTTTCGGGGATACCCCTAAACCAGATATTATTCCTCCAGCTTTGATTTTCCAAGTCATCTACCCAAAGAAGAATTGAGGTAAAGTTTTGCTGTGCAACAGAGTTAGATAGTACCAATTTATTAATGCGTATATTCGCATTTTCTACTGCAGATTCTAAGTTAGATTCTAGGTTAGAAACCCGAGTCTCAATGATATCCGACTGTTCCCTCACCTCAGATATCTCCTTCCGTAAAGTCCCTTCTAAACGTTGTGCCACCACTTCCAAATCTCCTCTGTTCGGTAATAATGCTAGATCTTGTTTAGTTGGGAGTGAGAGCAATATTGCCTTTCTGGGTCTTCTGGCAAGATCTAGATTATGCTGGGTTTAGAGAAACCAAAGCTCCCCTATCTGATTGTTGATTAGCTATATTCCCGATCTCTCTTGGAGATACTAAACCACGTGATTGAAGATCCATAGCTGTGTGTTCTGATGAAGCTGAAACTAAGATCAGAGTGGCAGCTGTATTATGGAGTATGGCTGTATTATGTAGAGCTGGTAAAGCTCGAGGCATCCCAGAGTTAGCAACTATAACCGGATCGCTAACTATATTACCCATGTAGGTTCCTGAGTCCACTACACAGTTATTTGTTCTAGCTAATATGATCGCCCTGTCGCTCCTTCTATTGATCCCACTAAAGAAGCAGTTTAACCAGTAGGAGAGGATGGTAGCATGGATAACATACTCTCAGTTCCTTCTGTCCTGAATTATTTGTTCGCCATAGGGTTCGATATGCAAAGCAGGGGTGATATATGCCCCCAGCCTCGCCAACCTTTTCATGGCCCTCTGGGAGGAGGATGTCGTCTATCCCGCACAGCGACCGGAACTGTGTTTATGGGCTAGATATTGTGAAGATATGAAGTATATGAACCATATCTTCTAATGTATCCAGAGTTCCTCTTCAACTTTCTTTTGTATTTCTGATAATTCTTATACTTGTTTTTCTGTAAAATGTTTCTGAATTCTTTTGGTATTGCAACACATGTGCCTGACCAGTTGACATCAAATGTTCTGCCAATGATATGACACAATTCTCGGAAAGGATGTGATATGGGATGTTGACATAGAAAGTCCCTGTCTAAAAGTCAAAATGACCTTTCCCAAATAATAATTCTTCCCTTTCTGTCAAAATAATTCGTTAATTAAAAATTAACGATACTCAGGTCAAGATGACCTAAATAAAAATAAAACAAAACAACTGGCAAGAAACTGTGTTGACATACTTGGTGAAATGCGTACTTGTGACGTATAATTTTGGGCTTTTGCCCCTCATAGAATGTAACGTAACAAATTCTTATAAATATTGTACTCGCATTATAATTTGGATCACTCTCCTGACTTAAATGGGAGAGGGGTCCTCTGTATGTACGGAGCATATTCTGAAGTAAACATACATGAGACGAATGCAGCTGGCGTTAATGTCTTTTATTTCAAGGCTGTACTTGACAGTGGTGACCCCTAGCCGTGTCTTCTTGTCTGCATCTCCACCACCGGCTCCCCACCCTCTCCAGGACGGACAGCAGCAAACAGGCCTCAGGTGAGAAAACTTTTATTTTCTCATGATCTATACTGTCTTTTCTGTGCAGTGTTGTGGGGCCGGTTGGGGGAGTGCAGCCACAGAAGGTAACACGTTTCCTATTTGATTTTGCCTGCATTTTGTCTCTGCATGATTACCGAGAATGTTAAAGGTACCTATTACAATTTAAAGCATGCTACAAAAATGATAATTTTAAGCGCTTGCCTTTTTCTCCTTGTCTCCAGAAATGACAATGTATATATATTTTGTGAAGGGATGTATAAATGCAGGTACCACAATTTCTAGAGAGTGAATAGAAGTTGGTGGTGGTGTTAAATTTTTGTTGGGTATGTTTTTTTTGTATGTTTTTTTTTTTAGCATTTGTGGTCCTAAGGCGGATAGATATTGCCTTCAGCGGATAGCCACAAATGAGGTGAATGACCTGCTGTATGTTCTCTAGAATAGGGAGTCTAGATAGGGACTAGCCTATTGCCACTCAGAAGGAGACGTCCTTGTGAGAGTAGAACGAGCGAGATATCTCAACTTATGTACTGGGCTGCTGGTACACAGCCATAAAGATAAAAGGTGAAGCTCTTAGTCCCGGAGTTCCAAATTATTGTCATTTCTGAAGAGATTAATGAGAAATTGTGATAAATATGGGAAATTTGCTTGAAAAAAATGTTTTGCCTGTCATGAAAACATTTGGGTTAACAAAAGATAAGGCAAAAAACTTATTGAAAATAGCAAAAGCAACAGGGCTAAGTATTGCTAAATTACAACCGAGTGCTCCTATCATCAGAATGATGGTGAGTGGAGACCCAGATGCCCTGAAACATCATGTAAAATGGTGTAAACTAACAAAAAAGGAGTATAAGAAGGGCCCATCTAAATGGTGGCCGCCAGAAGGGTCCCTTAATACACCTACAATTGATGCATTGTTTAATCTGCTTTTTAAAAGGTCTGATTGTGGGGGGATTGACTGTTTAGCAGCCTGGGAGGAACTATCCAGGAAGGATATAAAACCATCCCCCTATAAAATGTGCTCAGAGAAAGCTGTTTTACATGTAGAAGATGAGGATGAAATGCCCAATGCATGGGCTTCCCCTTATGACTCAATAAGAAGGGGGTTGTCAGGAGCGTCTGCACCTATGGTACAGCAAGTGGAAACTACAGGAGGGGAGTCAGCTAGTGATGATATAGGAGAGGCATCTGGTTATCAGCAAGCCACTCCAAGTTTTATGAGAGAAACCCCACAGCGTAGACACATAGGTAAACTTGTTAATAAACAGCATTCCCAACATTACCGTAGGGAGGAACCATTCTATGATGTAGATGGTACAATGACATTTGAAAAAGATGGGGAACTGTGGCAGTACACTCCAGCTAGAGCAGATGCATTAGCAAGATTTAATAAATTGAGTAAATCGCATACTAGTACTCCTCCAGCAGGGAGTTCTAGAGATCATGCCTCACCTGTATTAGTTAACAGGTGAACAGGTGAAACGGATGGGATTACTACCCCAGCGTACTCCAGAAGATAGACAAAGGACAAAAGAGTATTTTAAATCCAAATTAGAACCATTTGGACAAATGCCCTTGAGAGAGGTAGCTTTACCGGGGGAAGAAGATGGCCAGGGTAATTATACCGCAAGAATAGGAAAAGTTTATGTCCCCTGGAAACCTAATGAAATTAGGGCAATTATTGCTGATTTGCCCAACTTAGAGAAATGTCCAAAGAAATGGTATAAAAAATTGATGTGGATAGAGAAAACGCAACAGGCTACATATATGGATATGTGAATCTTGATTGATTGTGCTGTACCAGAAAAGTATGTGGATGCATGGAATGTGTTTGCAAGGAAAAAAGGAGCATATGATCAAGGAATTATCAAAATAGAAGATCCACCACTAGACCCAGTTGTGTATGAAGAAACAATTGATAGATTGAATGAGATTTTAAAAGATTTTTTGATACACTTTTGATAAAGGGCAAGATATGCAAGCATTGATGGATATTGTGCAGAAGAAAGGTGAGGATGTGTTAGATTACTGGAATAGATTCAAACATGCTATTCAGAAGCATACTGATTGGATTCCAGATGATGAGAGTGATATGAAACGAGCAGAGTTGGTGAATGTATTGGTGGGTGGAATGTTGCCTGAGATTAGAGAAGAAATAGAGCTTCGTACAATAGGATGGAGAAAGAAACCTGCCCCTGAGTTAGTTGAGATTGCTCAGATAGCTTACGAAGTGTTACAAAAAAGAAAAGACAAGGTAGAAAAAAGAAAACAAAAATGATGAATATACAACTGCCAGAGGTTAAAGAAAAAGTCCCTGAACCCAAGGGGGTACCAGTATCTACAGTGCAGGTAACACCTCAGGGTGTACCGGTAGCGGCCCCCCCTTACCCACCTTCGGGAGTGGTATATATCTCTAATTATGGGGCGCCAAGGCAAAAGCGTGACAATTGGAGACGAAATGAGGGACAACGCATAAACCCTAGAATTCAGTCCCGATATCAACAAATCATCCCAAATAGAGTAAGGCTCCTGACCCAGCAGCCTCGTGCCTTCCCCACTTGCTTTAATTGCGGATTGAGTGGGCATATGGCCAGGGACTGTAAGGGGCACTAGGATAAGGTGGGATGTGGTGACAATATAGATGACCCATTTTATCAAGCTTTAAGTGTAATTGAAGTTCATTCTGTTGATGAACCAATGGTTGAAATAAATGTAAACGGTATTGATTTGTGTGGTCTCATAGACACAGGGGCTTCACGATCCCTTTTAAATGTCTTTGACTCTAACTTACCACTTTCCAATGAAAGAGTTTCTTTGGTTGGAGTAAGTAATAATATAATTTCTGCAAGGGTCACACAATCTGTACCGGTGACATTGGGAGAGCATTCAACAGAACACTCATTTGTTGAATGAACAAATGAACAGAACCACATTCCCCCTGCAATTTATTAAGAAGAGATTTACTTTCTAAGATGGGGGTAACCATTGCTTTATCTCCGGATAAAACTGTCATTGACATACCGCATACGTTAAGAGAAGAAGCAACTGATCTGTTGTTCATGCCTTTATTAGTAACTGATATGGAGGGAGGAATCCCAGAAGAAGCCAAACAAAAAATTAACCCCTCCATATGGGTAACAGGAGCAAACACTCCTGGCCTTATGAAAGTTGCCCCTGTGCGGTTAAATAGAGACCCTACACTACCAGTACCTAGGCTACCCCAATATCCCTTATCTCCTGAATCAGTTGAAGGTATTAAGCCAGTAATAGAGGAGTTACTACAGGAGGGTGTTTTTCCCCTTGTAGGAGTTCTGCTAACACTCCTATTAATCCAGTTCCCAAACCAATAAAAGCAGGAGAGGATAGACGTTGATGGAGATTGGTGCATGATTTGCGTGCAGTCAACAAGGTAAATATACCATCAGTACCTGTGGTTCCCAACCCCTCTACTATACTGGCAACAATACCTCCTTCAGCAACTCACTTTACTGTAACTGATCTTGCCTCAGCCTTCTTTATAGTGTTCCTGTTCATCCAGATGATCAATGGTTGCTAGCCTTCACGTTTGAGAAAAAACAACTTACCTGGACCAGATTGCCAATGGGGTATCATGATTCCCCCAGTTGCTTTTCTCAGGCGCTCAAGGATAAATTAGATGAGTGGCAGCCACCCATGGGATCAGTATTAGTGCAATATGTGGATGATCTCTTGCTAGCATCCCCTGATGAACAGGCTTGTACTGAGGATTCTATTTCTTTAATGAATTTTCTGGTCAGTATAGGACAAACAGTAGATGCTGCAAAAGTGCAATGGGTTAAAATAAAAGTACAATACCTGGGCCACTGTGTCTCCCAAGGTATCAAACATTTGACGAATAAAAGGAAAGAGGTAATTGCAAAGCAACGAATGCCCACGACACTAAAACAGTTGAGAGCATTCCTTGGATTAGTGGGATATTGTAGGCAGTTTTTACCTCAATATTCTACAATCATAGGTCCCCTACAAGACTTGTTGAAAGGCCATACCAGAAGCAATTACAAATTTACCTCGGATGAGTTAACTCCAGCGGTCCAAAAAGCATTTAAATTGATTAAAAAGTCTTTGTTAACTGTACCCAGTTTAGGTTTGCCTGACTATAGCAAAGATTTTTATCTTTTTTGTACAGAAGTGAATGGCCATGCAAATGGAGTTTTGACACAGCATTTCTGTGGCCAACAATGCCCAGTAGGGTACTACAGTTACCCCCTAGATAGTGTAGCTAGGGGACTTCTTGGATGTTTAAAATCAGTAGCAGCGTCTGCTCTGCTGGTAGAAAAAACTACTGACATAGTACTGGGTAATACATTGTATTTAATGTGTCCGCATGACTTGGAAGCTATGCTGAATAGTGCTTACACTAAACATTTTTCTGTTCAACGAATAACACATTATCATTTGGTTTTGCTATCAGCTTCCAACCTCAAAATCCAACGCTGCCAGACCTTGAATCCGGCCACCTTCTTGCCGGAAGATGACAACGAGGAAATGGAGGATTCTGTCTACCTAACTCATGATTGTGCTAACTTTATTGACAGTGTGACCAAGCCCCGACCAGACTTGCAGGATGAACCCATCTCAGGTATGCCATCTTGTGCTGATCTGTTTGTAGATGGATCTTCTATTAAAAGGACTGATGGCCTCACAGTTGCTGCTTGTGCAGTAGTTAATGGTGACAGTAAATTACTATATGCTGAGGTTCTGCAGAATTCAAAATCAGCACAGGCAGCTGAACTAACTGCTCTTTGTGTTGCTTTGGAACTTGCAGAAGGGGCTATTGTAAATATCTATAGTGACTCAGCTTAAGCTGTAGGCATAGTGCATAGTTTTGCACAACTCTGGCAAGAAAGGGGTTATTTAACAGCAGCAGGAACTCCTATACGGCATAAAGAATTAATTGTTAGACTATTGGCAGCGGTCCAGATGCCTCTTAAAGTTGCAGTAATTAAATGTAAAGCACATACCAGGGCAGATGATAGTATATCACATGGAAATGCTTTGGCTGATAGGTATGCTAAAGATGCTATACATTCTTATAAGCCAACTACAGCGCTTCCAACATTCCTGCTCACAGATCTTCAAGTGGATCTGGATATTTTATCAGCTCTGCAGGCAAGCTTGCCTTATACATCTTTTTGGACCACAAAGGGAGCTGTTTAAGGGGCAGATGGTATATGGAGATTAAAAAACAGACTGGTTTCTCCTCCGACTTTGGTTCCTTCCTTATTTTCTTTGAGCCATGGGCCTTGCCATGTCTCAACAGGAGGGATGTGTCGGGTGGTAGCCAGAGATTGGTGGGCTCCAGGTTTTTCTGCATATGCTGCTAAAAAGGTTACTGAATGTTCTATATGTCAAATGCATAACATTGGAAAGTCAGTGCCCACTCCCATGAAGCATATTCCACATACTGAGGAGCCATTTCAAATTGTGCAAATTGACTTCTCGGATATGCCCCCTTGTGGTCGATTTAAGTATCTTTTGGTTTGCATTGATTAATTTTCGGCCTGGCCAGAGGCATGGCCCACGTCGAAAAATGAACCAATAGACGACATCCTCCTCCTATGGAAAGGCGACAAGGAAACTCTCCACGACTTTATGGCTACTTTGAACCATAATGATAGGGATATCACCCTCACTTATGAACTTAGCACAGTCTCAATTCATTTTCTAGATTTGGAGATCGCCATTTCTGACCGTCGTATTGTAACTACTACCTTCTTCAAGCCGACGGACAGGAATGGCTATATCTCCACGGACAGCTGCCATTATGGTCCATGGCTGGATTCTGTGCCTCACAGCCAACTATTACGTATTCGCAGAAACTGCACCAACACCGCTGACTTTTTACACCAAGCACAGGTTTTGAAAGAACGGTTTCTGGAAAAGGGCTACCAATCCGCTCAGATAGACCAAGAGATCATAAGGGTCTCGTCGATTGATCGGAAAACGCTGACATCTGCACGACCGAAACCAATTCCCAACGATAGATTTAAGTGGTCTCTTTTTACCCAATTTTCGGTCCAGCACAGGCAAATTAAACAAATTCTTAACCGCCATTGGAGCATCCTGAGAAGTGACCCTGTCCTGGGTTCAGTGCTGCCCATTAAGGCATGTGTCACTTTTAGGGGGGCTCCATCGCTGCGGAATTGCATTTCCCATAATGTTATTGATGCACCTACAAAACCGTCCTTCTTCCCAGAGACTAAAGGATATTACCCCTGCAAAAAATGCAGTTGTGCACACACAATCTTTGTGGTAATCGTAGATCTGTGTGTTTTGAGTCTGTCGCTAACTCTACAATATATCAGATTAAACATTTTGTTACATGCACCACGCGTTAGTATGTAGGTCACACCATCAGAACATTCAGTATTCGAGTCAACGAACACATTACTGCTATTAAAAAAGGTCGCACCAACCACAGTATCCCTCGTCATTTTCTAGAGTTTCACAATAAGAATCCGAGGGGCTCTAAATTTCAGGTTATAGACAAATTTGTTCCATCATGGAGAGGGGGTCCACGCATTAGGGGGTTATCACAGCTTGAAACGTTCTGGATTTACCAATTAAAAAGCTACTCCCCCTACGGGTTGAACGTAGAATGGGACGTTAACGCATTTATAAACAAGTCCTAAGTCCTTGATCTATATATATATATATATATATCTTTGTGTCATTTTTATGGGACCCTGTCATACAGCCACTGGATAAGATCTTATACTATTGAATAGGTATTTTAAATTTTAAGTTGATGTATATTTTTAAATAAGTTTTTTTGGTGGGTTATATCATTGAGATCCAATGTTATGTGCACGGATACATGTATGTAACTACTGTCTTTGGATATTGCCTCCGTTTTATTGAATTACATATAGATGTGCCCTCATGCCTCCTCTTATAAACCATTATGCTCATTTCCCCTCTCTGCGGACACCGGAAGTAGAGCGCGTTCGAGCGCCTCGGGCTACCGCGCTATGACAGCCCTTCTGGGCCACTGTAGGTGTAATCACTCCTCTGTTTGGCCTACCACTTCCTCGTTTGATAAGGAGGCGTGGAGCGCGACGTCCGTGGCGCGATGACGTCACGCGCCGTGATGCCGTCACGTGACTCCGTTTTGAGCACCATGATTGGAGGAGCGCTTCAGTTCTAGTTTAGAACTGTAATCAATGTGGGGTATTGCACGGAGATGACTATAAGTTAGCTGCTGGACACAGCTGCCAAGAATTCCTGTGCAATTACCCATACAACCATCTAGGATCCATACAGCTGATTAGTATCTGGTTTAATTATTCTTGTATAAATGTAAGCGTGGTACAGACATTCAGGTTTATGCCCCAGTAGAAGGACGATAGTCCAAAACATGTCGGGTCGCTAAAGCCTAGAGATGCTCTGATACCATGCGATTTTTACCTTGTTCTTTGTGATCACGTTTTACTTATTGAAGTGTGCTGCTCAGCACTTTTTTAGCTTTTCAATAAAAGCCTTTTTTTAACGGATTCATGCCCTATGTGGAGATTTTTTCCCTTCCCTCCTTCCACGATTGGGACCTCGCTGATCCCCAGCCATCTTTCTCTGCACGTTTATTCCATCTGAGAGGGACATCTCGATTGGCTGTGGACCTACACACCACTGAACAGTGACGGTCGCCCCGGATGGGACTCCCCGCCATGACTTCTCCAGGCAGATATCCCTGGGATTGTTGGATCCCTCAAGTTCATATGACACTCCACCGTACGGTGATTGTGTCCATCCTTTCTGGTAAGGTTATTCATTTCTATTGTTTACAGTTTTGAGTTGGGCTCTCAGAAGATCTGTGTGCTAAGTGTCTCTTCATACACACATAATTTGCTTCAGCTTCTATCTCATGCGCAGGTGGGACACCGCATATGCTCATGAACCCCCAGTTTCTGTGGACTTACACATGATCCACCATACGCTTATGGACTTTTCTCCTCATTTGTTTATGTTTACATGTTCACCAACCACATCTATTGCCTATCTGGCATAGTTATGTACCTAGCACTTTGTCACATATACATGTTCAAGATGTATATGCACATTTCCTAGCGCTGCATGTGTTTTGTATCTATTTATTTCCACATTGCTTACCACATTGTTACATGCTGGCAGCTATCACCTGTACTACTTTTTGTAATAGCGCAATTATTGATTTGTTCTATTTGTATTCAGGGGTGATAATGGTAGTAGGGTTAGTAGGATTGCTATCTCTAGTTTCTGTTACCAGGACAACCGTGGACCCAGAGATAGCCTCTGTGTCCCCTACCGTGTCCCCTACCATGCTCTGAGGATCCCCTCTTGGGCTAACGACTGTTTCCCCCCTATTATCAGGTGAGTTTCCAAGAGTGTTTTCCTCTCCCAAATTGTTATCTTGGTTGTCCAGAGTGTCCAAGGGGGCCTGCTAGTTTGGAGTTCCGGGTGATCCGGGCTGTTGCTGTGGAAGAAGTAGCTTTTATTTTAGCTTTAGCTGGAATGGAGGTAGAGCTAGAGATTGAGATTGAAGTGGAGGTGGTAGCGAGGGAGGTAGAGGAGACAGTAGACATATAACGATGAAGGCTATTTAATCTAGACAATTTAGGCTGTTTAACTGTTGCTCCTATGGTTTGTTCCGCGTGCTTTCGGCCCCTAGTCATGACCTTGCAATATCGTAGTATTTGTGGTATTTCCCGATACTTTCCGGTAGATAACTTAGTAACAGGCTGCTTCCAAGTTAATTTCCAAGGGGGTCACAAAGAAAAGAAAAGAAAATGTCCAATCATATTTAACCAGATACTAAAACTTGGCCTGGGCCTAGACTGAACAATCCTAAAAAAGGACGAACTGGGTTAGGCTGAATTGCCTGAATTGAGTAAAATGTCATTGTGGACACTGAGATCTCTCCACAAAGCAGCGCCAATTAGTAATTATCAATATATATGATTATACAAATACAATCATGCATCTTATATATCTTATCTTATATATCATATATACTGTATATCATGTATATTGTATATTGTAGACAATGGGCAGATTAACAGGTTAACTGGTGGTAACTAGTCTATGCTAATATCTACTGGCTATGACTGGCTATGACTGGCTATGACTGGCTATGACAAACAGCAAAAAAAAAAAATTTTTGTCAAAAAATAGTGTCCAAGGAAAACAAAGACAAAACAAAAAACAATAATATCTATCAAAAAGTCAAAACTACCGATAGTCTCTGCGCAAATGCTATAATAGCATAATAACCTAATAGCATGGTAATATAATATGTAGCTTGGTATATAATAATGTATACATATTCATCCTGATGTAAAACCACCAGAATCGACAGAATCAAGAGACAAAAGATGAGAGAGACACAGAAGCACAAAAACAGCAGTTTTCCTTAAAAAAAAAAAAAAAAAAAAATCCTTAAAGCGCTTTGCTCATATGAAAATTCAGTTATTCAGTTATTCAAATATTATATTTTCTCCATTCTTGTTCATTTTGGGTCAATTTTTTATCTGGTTACTCATCTGGTATATCTGGTAGATATCTGGTATATATCTGATAGATCTGGTACATCTGTTCCCGCAGTGCCCTCCAGTACCAGCAGTACACACTGCTAACAGGGAAACTAGCCCAGAAAAGCAAACTGGTAGCAATCTAATAGTCTGATATTCAATCTGATAGTCAGGCGGGCAGCAATCACACAGGAAGGAAGGTTATAGGATTATAGAATTATAGAAATGGTTATACCATGGATTGCCCTGCCTTGTCCAGACCAGGCTCTCACTTATCCAAGGAAGACAACCCTGCTTTACCTTACTGAATGAATAAGTCACTAAGACACCGCACTCCAAAAAAAAATTTAATTTGTTTATGCTTTAAAAATCATGGACCACCCCTAGGGGTTAATGACATCAAATTTAATCAAAATGAATTTAATTTATTTGCATTCATTATCCATATCCACAATGGCATGTTTCATTTAAAGTCCCATTTCCGTTCTCTAATTTTCTATAAAATAACCAGGGATGGAAGCATGCCATTGATATATTAAGGTTGCGACAGATCACTTCTTTCAAATTTTTCAACCTATGAGATCACTTTACTGTATCATAAGAAAGTAAACAATTAGTTATACTATAAACCAGGAGCTGTTACAGTCAGCAACTGATCCAAATAAAGATTTTCTAGAGGCAAATTATATACATTGTCAGGCAAAGTCATATCAATTTTGTGACAGGCCAGTAATAAATTAGTGGTCCAACCAATAGTGTCAGGAGGCGGATCAGGGTCATCCGCTATCAAAGGCTCGATAAAGGAGGCAAGTGCTTGACTAGAACGTTGAGCAGTGGGAATAAGTTCATCAGAATTTCCTCCAAAGGTGTCATAAGTCAATCTCTTAGGAGTGTAGATTTTCTGTCTCAATCTAGAATAAATGCTTTCCAGTGGCTCCGGTCCACAATCTGTTCCCCAGAAATTACATCCGGATCCTGGTTCAGGTTCTGGCTCAAGTTCTGGCTCAGGTTCTGGCTCAAGTTTTGGCTCAGGTTCTGGCTCAGGTGCTGTCTCAGGTTCTGGCTCAGGTGCTGGCTCAGGTGCTGGCTCCCCTTGGATGTCAGGATCACTCTCACTTTCAACTTGATTATTAAAAGAAACAGTGGTTTTCTCCTGTCGTGGAAGAATTCCCTTGGGCTTTGTACGCAAATCCACACCGCGCCAAAATGTGCACTCCCAGCGTCTAAATGTACACAAAGCACAAAACAATTCCTTGGTGCTTAAAAGCACGTTTGTATCAAGCTCTTTGGTACAAGGAAATTGAAGTACTTCATAGCACCAGGTAGAATCAGGAACAATGCTGCTTCAAGCTGGAGTCTCAAGCGTCTGTCCCTGGAGCACAGACCCTTGGGCTTTTTATTTATTGGAAACAAAAGAATAAAAAAAAGGAAGTGATCAGCCACAACAGCCAATCACTTCCTCAGTACAAAAATGACATCACAGGAAATGACAAACAGTAAAGGGGAGGGCACTCACGGGAGGGAAAGGAGGAGGAAGTGCACACGCCCCGTCTTAGTCAGCCTGGAGTTCACCTAATACTGTTCAAAGTAAACAGTATCTAGCAAGCTCATTCTATTGATTCTTACAGGCTTGAGACAATCTGCAGGGACATTGCTACTGCTGTTGTAAATATATGGTACGAGTACACTGACAAGGCAGATATCAATGTCCTCTTATAAAAACAGATATGTATCCAAAAATGGATAGCGTGGTTTGCACGATAGAGAGATGTAATAGGTTTCACTCGTTATGCGAACTTCGCTTCTCTTAATGTGCATAGTCATTTGAAGGCAAGAAGCCCAGCACATTGTGCTTGGTACCTACAAACCAACAAACATCCACAGACACAGAGAACACGTCTCAAATCCCATGAGAAGGTTTTCATACTGAACGTTTTTACCACTGGTCTTGACTCTGCAAAAGTGCTCCTCGATTGAATCAGACACAGGGAGGCAGATGACAATCTATAAAACACACATCCTAGAATAAAATGTCCACATGAGTCCATATAATAAAAGTTTGTACACAACCTGGTGAGCCTCGAATGACTGGATCTAGAGCAGTTGAAAGATACATGATGGTTCGGTACCTGGACCCATGTAGTTGGGTCAGTACTCCAGTGGCATGGCCTTTGCTTTCATAGCAGAAAAGGTAGAAAGGGAGGTCGTAGTTGGGCAGGTGCTTTGGAGAGTTCTTGGATCAAGTTCTGTAGGGTTGACCAGTTATCCTCAGTCAGTTGAAAGGGTGTTTTGGATATAATTTCGTAAAGGGGTCCTAAAGTGGATGAGATGTTAAGGCCCAATCTCTACAGTAGTTGATAAGACCGAGAATGGCTCTCATTTGTCGTGCGTTTCGGGGTTTCGGGAAGTCTTTCAGTGTCTGAATTCTCTGAGTTGTCAGATGTCGAGTACCCTGAGATATACAATGTCCTAAAAAGGTGACCTTTTCCCTGCAAAACTGCAGTTTCTCTTTGCTAGCTTTATTCCCTGTGGACGCCAGATGGTTAAACAATGAGACAGTATGCTGATAACAGACATCCCTTGTGGGGCAGCAAAGCAACAGGTCATCAACATACTGTAACAGTGCCACCTCTGGATTCGTTGGGGTCCACTGATCCAACACTATTTTAAGTTTGCAGCTGTACTCCGAAGGACTAGTCACAGACCCTTAAACGAGGCACGTCCAAGTCAGTTGTCGAACCTGGAATGAAAAAGCAAAAAGGTACTGGCACTGGGGGTCCAGTGGTACCGAAAAAAATGCATTAGTCAGATCAATGACACTGAAAAAAATTGCGTTAGGTGGTATAGAGGCCAATAAGGTGTGTGGGTTGGGTACCAAAGGGGCATTGCTGATAATGATTTTATTGATAGCCCTTAAATCATGTTCTAAACGGAAAGTTGTTTCCTGACCCTTGACAGACTTCTTAGCCACTGGAAACAAAGGGGTGTTACAGGGGGACTTGGTTGGCGTGAGAACTTTTATCAGCAGGTACCGGTCTATTTGGATTTTAAGACTATCCATCTGAGCTACACTCAAAGGGTATTGTGGTAATTGGGGCAAAATGCTCCCTGGTCTGATGTTTACTGTGGTTGGCGGGACCGGCAGAAGACCCACATCATACTTGTCAATCGCCCAAAGTTTGGGATCCCAGAAAACAACCAGGTTCTTTCATGTAAGGTAGAGCCACCATTGCATATAGGCGCTCATCTGACAATGCACTGCTAACCACAACACCTGTTGGAGTGTACTCAATGACTGCTTGTATTTCCGACAAAATATCAGCTCCCAATAGATTGATGAGAATATCATCCGATACCAGTACAGACTTAATGGCCTCTGTGTGTTGGCCCAACCTACAATGGAGTGGTTTGGTGGCATATAGAGACACTGTTTGACCTGTGAGACCCACAGTGGGTGTAGTCTCCCCAGAGAGGGGAACCTTGCCTCTGAGATCTTTGGATCTCAGAACAGTTCGGGCTGCACCGGTGTCAATGAGGCAAGGGAGGGGATATATTAATTCCTCGAGAAACAAGTTGATATGTCCTGACACCGCTTTGCCAACGTCCTATGAAGAATCATAGCCGTGGCTGGCCATCCCTACAACTGAAATTGTTGGATCGTCCAGAATGAACTGCCACTTACCCTTGGGTCTGTTAGGACAGTCACGTCTTAGATGTCCTTCTTGTCCACAGATGTAACAAGTTCGGGCTTTCCAGCGTTGTGTCTTTTTGCAACGATCCTCGCTTGAGAGCGCTGGCCCCTTTGTTCTGCATAAGGGGCTTGGGACACAAGGATTTTGGATGTTTTATCCTGTTTCTTCCTATCCATCTCTCTCTCTATAGCGGAGAGAGTGGATAGAATGGCAGGTATTGTCATTTCATTAAATTCGGGTCTGGATAATAACCGGTCTCGAATTTTCATATGGACGCCTTCTAGGAATTTGGCTCTTAGTAGAAGGTGAATGGCGGTTAACTTACCTCCGTCGGTTGGCACATCAGGACCAACCTCCATATCTGCATCCAATGCAGCTTGTTTCAGGGGATGCCAGAAACAAGCGCATTCCTCTCCTGGGTTTTGACTCAGTTTCATCACATCCGTGGTAGAGGATGCACCATACAACTCTGGAAGTTTGGCTAGCAGGGCCACACAGAATTCCTTACCTCCAAAAGTGGCCTGTTCGTGGGTGACAATGCCGCAATGGGAGATTATAACCCCTGCCAGTTCTTCTCCTACTTTTGCCCTCAGAACCTGGCCACAATCTGTTCCGCTCATGCCGTAACTAAATTGATTTTGACAAAACAACCCTCGGAACCCTCGGGGATTCGTTCTATAGTCAGGCAGTTCAGCCAGTATGGTCCTGATTTCTGAGGAAGCAAAAGGGACATGCCATACCACCCTCTCCCCTAAAGCTCTTTCACCGTTGGTATTGGGAACACCCTCATATTGTTGCACCCGGACTGGGTAAGTACCAGGTTCAGGGACAAAAATGGGCTCAGGTGTATACCTTGGAGGTTGTGGCTTAATTGGTTGGCTAATGTGTGCTACCTTGCCCACAACGTTCCCTGTCTGGAAGCCAACCAATGAAGGGTAGATGGCAGGTATGGCTGAATCAAAAGCTCTCAGCTCAGTTATGCAATCCCCACGGTTCCTTAGTCTGGTCTCAATTACCTTAGACTCACATAGCATCTGCAGATCACCAGTTGAAAATGATTCATAATCAACCACGGTGGAGAAAATGCCCCAGACATAGGCGTGCGCATGGGGTGTGCTGGGTGTGCCTGGGCACACCCTAATGCCCAGGCACACCCCAGGGCTTTTTTGCTGGCAGGATCTCTATTTTGGCACCTCTGCTGATGGACAATGGGAACGCTGTTACTATGCGAGTGGGACTGTTTTTTATTTGGCTGTATAACTCCTGTGAGTGCAGACACTGAACGTGGAGTTCGCAGGCAAGCGGACGCATTTTCCGCTGCTACTTCTACAGTTCCAGCTACTGCATCCCTGACAGCTGAATATCACTCCGCCTCCTACTGTCAGGGATGCTGTAGCCACAACTATAGAGGTAGCATTGGGGCTGGATTAACCCCACTGTTTTAAAACAAGACCTGCCCATTGCCACCGCGGGGCTTCCAGTCCACCACTGCCCTTTGTCCGAGAAAAGTATTTGTCAGGACCGTCCCAGGCGGAGGAGGAGGTAGCTTTTTCCTCCCTGCTCCACCTCCGAGTGCCCCGTCTCCCAGCTTCCGCCCTCCAGTGCCGACAACACAACAACCTGAGGTGAGGAGGATGCGGCCGGGACTCTTGAACAAAAACTTTCACCGTATCATGTCATAGATTTGACTGATACACCCAGGAGCCAAATGGGCCTATGAAAGGAACACCAGGTGGGGATCTAGGGGCTACCAGACGCACCAATAGATGGAGACATCCACAAGCTGAGGAAGGGAATGACAACACCAGCAATAGCACATCTGATTGTAACTGGAGATGTTGAGTACTACTCATAAGAGGACCAGGGTTCACTGACACTCCTTCTTCTAACGCTTATTTCGTTCATACAGGTTGTTGTCACTCTTTTGCGAGATGTGGCCACCGTGGGGGAGGGGAGCAAACTGGACCATCAGATATAATCTGCAAAGAGGTTTTAAGGCCTCAGTTTTTTCCCTCTACACAGTAGCTACCCCCTTGTGTGCCCGATTGGGTTCGTAGGAAGCACACTGCTGTAAATATAAAACTTAATTCGTATAATGTCTTTTAAGGGCCTAGGAGCCCCCTTCCCCCCCACGGTGCACCAACCTGAAGATATTGTGTTGTGGCCATTGTTATAATACTCTGACAGGGTAGTGACGCTATTTCTGGAAAGGGTGTATTTTTGGGTCATTCTAATGAGCATTGGACACCAATGGTATTTATCAGAGGTCACCCCAAACAGGGTACGGGGAAGAAGGGAAGGCCAGCTCAACAGGGGAGTGGGCCTGACCCCAGGGGATGTAGCTGTTACACTATTACCCTATGATCCTCCCTATCCAATGTAAAGGGCCATGGGTCGAGGTCTACAGCGCCGGATGGGGTCCTCTCTTACACAGGACCACAGCCACATTTGTCACACACATGAAACTACCCATCCCATAATAATCTACCAAAAGAGTCTAATAGGGGATTAGAAAAGACACTGACTAGGTCACATAGACTAGACGGAGGTCAAGGGGTCACTATCCATATTTTATACGTGTTGTTTCATTTACTGTGTAAGAGAGGATGGGGTCCTCTGTTACACAGGACCACGGCCGCACTGGTCACAAACATGAAACTACCCATCCCATAATAATCTACCAAAAGAGTCTAATAGGGGATTAGAAAAGACACTGACTAGGTCACATAGACTAGACGGAGGTCAAGGGGTCACTATCCATATTTTATACGTGTTGTTTCATTTACTGTTTTAAGGTACACGACACTAGAGCTACATGTATGGGTCTGGATCCAGGGCCGTATGCGGTTCTACATGAGAATATGAATATATAATTATTTGCTGGTTCACTTACTTATTTTGTGTTCTTGGTTTTCCTTTTCCTTTTGTTTGTTCTTTTTCTGGTTTTATTACAGTACATGCTCAAGTTATACTTTAGGGCTGGGGGATCCGGACGAGGCCGGGAGTACTCCCCCGGTCGTAGTCTAACCTCCTCCCCACTAGGTCGAAGCACCACACCCGGAGATATTCGGAGTGTGCTTCATTGCAAAATATTGCATGATTGTTTCTTAACAATCAGTAGTTGACAGAACAATTTTTAACACTTATTGTCTGCTTTACACTCTCCCGAGCTAACCTAGCTCTCTCATTTCTACCTCTTCTTTTCTCTCTGATCTCCTCCCCTTCCACCCACTCACATCACCCCTCCCTACCCCACCTCCAATCCCCCCTTCCCCAGCATGGTCATGATGGATCGCGTCAATATTTTCTCGCTGAACACCAAAGGGTTAAACATACTCGAGAAACGCCGTATGCTCTTGAATGATCTTAAGAGAGCTAGAGCACATATAGCGTTTATACAGGAAACCCACTTCAAAACAGGCGCAACACCATGTTTGCAAAACCAGTACTTTCCAATAGCCTACCATGCTACAAATCCGAAGAACAAGTCTAAAGGAGTATCTATACTCCTGGCAGGAAAAGTACCCTGGACCTGCAGCGACTCTAGAATTGACCCAGAGGGTCGGTATGTGCTCATTAAAGGACTAATAGGAGACGTACTGGTGACACTGGCCACGGTTTATGCACCAAATAATAGACAAGATACCTTTATACACAGTACACTATCCCTCTCGATGGACATTACTGAAGGTCATCTGATTTTAGGAGGTGATTTTAATGTACCTTTGACCCCAACAGTAGACACATCCTCCGGTACCTCCTCCTTGCGATCCAGTGTACATAAATGCAAGATCTCACAAGATCTACATAATGCCCAACTGATGGGCATATGGAGACTACACCAGGGACTGTACTTTCTTCTTGTCCCCCATAAAACATACTCACGTATAGATTACTTCATGATACCACATTGCCAATTGGAGGCAGCACATGACCCTGTGATAGGGAATATCACTTGGTCAGATCATGCACCCATTACCATGCGCTACTCCCTCTCACAGACATCGACATCTAGAACAAGGATCTGGAGGCTGAAAAAAAAGCCTACTTCAGACTCCTAGTGTATTGACAGATGTTATGAATGAAATGAAACAATATTTCCAAACCAATGACATTGTTGACTGTGACCCAGGAATACTGTGTGAAGCTCGCAGGTCCGTAATAAGGGGGGTCTTGATCAAACACGGAGCACGTATCAAATGAGATTGGGAGAAACAGCTCCTGGGGCTCTTAGACAAAATAAGGGATCTAGAATCAAAACACAAAAGTAACCCGACACCCTCATTAAAAACAGAACTCCTGACTATTAGAAGACAAACGGTAGATATATTACAGTACAAAGCCAAAGCAGCACAACAATTCTGTAGGAAACTTTCCTTTGAATCGGGTAACAAATGCGGGAAACTGTTAGCCAAAGCAGTTAAACAACAGAGATTAAAAGCATACATACCCCAAATTATCTCACCATAGGGACACAAGAAAGTCATGCCCACAAAAATTGCACGTCAGTTTCAGGAATACTATTCCTCCTTATACAACCTTCCGAAACAGCATACCAGTGACACTGACATAAGAGACTATCTTACCATATCAGACATTCCTAAACTTTCAGAGGAGACAGGGGCAGCTCTGGAGGAACCCATCACATTGGTGGAACTGCAGTGCGCCATCAAGTGGATGAAACCAGGTAAAGCACCAGGCCCAGACAGATTTACCCTACAATATTATCAAACCTTATTACCAGTACTAGGCCCACACATAGTCAAGTTATTCAACAATCTTACAGAAGGAGGACGCCTACAAAGGGATACCTTAAAGGCCCACATTTCCCTCATTCTGCAGCTACAGGCCTATATCCCTCCTGAATATAGATCCTAAACTATTTACTAAAATATTGGCCAATAGACTATCTCAGCACATGACAGACCTCATACACCTAGACCAAGTTAGCTTTGTCCCCTCAAGAGAAGCTAGAGACAATACCACCAAGGTACTTAACCTAATACATAGGGCCTCGGTGACCAAAACATCTTGTGTTTTTCTCAGCACAGATGCTGAGAAAGCCTTTGATCGGGTTAGTTGGGAATTTATGTCCTCCGCCCTCAGACACATCGGACTAGGTAATAAGATGGTACAATGGATTTCTAATATTTACTCTATACCGACTGCCCAAGTTAAAGCCAATGGAGTCCTATCTGAACCACTCACCATCTCAAATGGTACTAGGCAAGGCTGTCCATTGTCATCCCCTATCTTCGCCCTAGTACTAGAGCCATTTCTATGCACGATACGACAGAATCCAGATATAACAGGTATCACTATAGACCAGGGCCAATACTAGATTTCTGCATATGCAGATGATCTTTTGTTCTCCCTTACCAACCATGTAGTATACCTTCCAAACCTAATTAAAGAATGTAAAAGATATGGGAACATATCCGCGACTATGGGCATCAACATGACACCAGAAGACCTGTCTCCTCTGAAAACTAAATTTAAATTCAAATGGTCAGACAGCCATCTCAACTACCTGGTGATGGCAGGCGATTTGACACGCACATTTGAACTCAACTTCCCTCCAATGCTGACAAATGCCAGAGGATTACTCCTTTGGCAGATGCAATCTTATCAAAATGTGCATCCTCCCAAAATATTTTTATCTGTTCCAAGCACTGCCAATCAGGATCCCATCTCTATACTTCAGACAAGTACACTCCCTCTTTACCAAATTGATATGGTCACATAAAAAACCATGACTACGCACACAATACGTGACACTTCCAAAACAAAACGGAGGACTGGCCCTTCCAGACATAAAAAATTATTATCTAGCAGTACACTTAGGGAGAATCATCGATTGGAACAGACATGTACAGATCAAACTGTGGGCACAAATTGAATGCAACCAGGTACATATTCCACTAAAGGGAGCGATATGGTGCTACGACCAACTCCCTAAGGACATGACGACACACCCCATCATAGGCGCCACGTTACGTGTGGGTTCGATAACGATGAACACAACCTCCCTGACGTCAAGAAATTCTGCACTACTCCCAATTCTTGGCAACCCAGCATTTACGCCTGGATAGAACAAATCAGAATACGAGACGCTCTTGACAGCAGGTAAAGACTGAGCTCTACACTATGTAGACGAAGATCGATGGACATTGATCCAATCACTGACGAGTGATACTGCTAGCTTCCAACTTTCATTCTGGAAAGCTATAAGATTACACCACTTCATCCACTCAATACCAGACCCAGTACAATTTAAACGCGATTTGACGATATTTGAGGACTATTGTAGAGACAAAGGAGTACTGCCCCAAGTACTGACGAAAACATACACCCTACTTAACACCCCAGCAGAACAACCAAGATGAATGTGCTGCGCCGGTTCATACCTTAATTGGTACGTCGGATAAATCCTTAATTGAGTGTGTGAACTGGCGCAGCAGTACCTGCCCACGAGAATGTTTCCAGCGTAATCCCATCGCGCTGGTTCTCGGCGAGGTACGTCTCGCGTTCGCTGCAATAGGAAGAACACATCTTCCTATTAAAGCAGCGCAAGAAAAACCAGCATGGCAGAAGACCGGGCCACCGCTAGCAAAAGAGCTGGAAGAAGATAGCGGGGGGGCCCGGCAGAAGATACCAGACAGCGACAGAAGAACCGGACAGCGGCAGAAGACCGGGCCACCACTAGCAAAGAGCAAAAGATAGCGGAGGAGCCCGGCAGAAGAGCCGGAGAGCACAGAAAAGATCCGGAGAGCGCGGAGAAGAGGCCGGAGAGCATGGAGAAGAACCTGAGACCGGGAGAAGATATGGACAGCGCAGAGAAGAGGCCGGAGAGCGCAAAAGAAACCCCCAAAGTCGGAAGAAGACCCCCGGAGCAGCCTAATAGATTCCTTTACCTGTCTAGTGTGTTTTTTTCTTGACACCTTTTTCCCCCCAGGTGAATAGGTAGGGGTACCATGTACCCCATACTCATTCACATAGGGTGGGGGGCTGGGATCTGGGGGCCCCCTTATCAAAGGGGGCTCCCTGATTCTGATAAGCCCTCTGCCCACAGACTCCGACAACCAAAGGCCAGGGTTGTCAGGAAGAGGCCCTTGTCCTCATCAACATGGGGACAAGGTGCTTTGGGGTGGGGGGGGCTGCAGCGTGCCCCCCTTCCCCAAAGCACCCATCCCCCATGTTGAGGGCATGCAGCCTGGTATGGTTCAGGAGGGGGGGGGCGCTCGTTCGTCCCCACCCCCTTTCCTGACCGGCCGGGCTGCGTGCTCGTATAAAGGTCTGGTATGGATTTTGGGGGGATCCCCATGCCGTTTTTTCAGCGTAGGGGGTTCCTCTTAAAATCCATACCAGACCGAAGGGCCTGGCATGCACCCGGAGGGGGAACCCATGCCGGTTTTTTATGTAAAATTTGGCGTGGAGTTCTCCCTCAAGATTCATACCACAGTGCCTGGCATTGGCGGGGATCCAAGTCGGATACCCGTGCTTGTCGCTCATTGGGAAAGGAAAAAAGCGCTGCTATCCGCAGCTGACACAGTGCGCTGCGATTACCTGCGGTTATGTGCGGATAGCTGTGCTAAATCGCTCCTGGACGCAGTCAATTCTATTTTTTCTATCCGCACCAAACCGCATGTAATCAAAACGCAGTGTGTGAATGGGGCCATAGAAAAGCATTGTGTGCGTTTAGCTGCGGTATAAAACGCAGCTAAAAGCACAATTCTGGGGTGGGGTGTTTTACAGACGCTATAGTGCTAAAAATAGCGCCTGAAAAATATCCTAAAGAAGTGGCTCCATTCACTCCAGTGTGAATCGGGCTTTCACACTGGAGCAGTGCGCTAGCAGGACAGTAAGGCCCCTTTCACACTGGGGCGGTGGGGGCGTCTGTGGTAAAGCGGCGCTATTTTTAGTGCCACTTTACTGTCCTTTTAGCGGCGTTATTCGGCTGCTAGCGGGGCGGTTTTAACCCCCCTGCTAGCGGCCAAAAAAGGGTTAAATCCGCCCTCAAAACACCACTGGGGCGGCATTTTGCTGGCGGTATCACATCGCTGCCCCATTGATTTCAATGTGGAGGAGCAGTGAGTTCACCACTCCAAAGAAGCTGCTGGCAGGACTTTTTATGACGCCCTGCCAGCGAACTGCTCCAATGTGAAAGCCCTCACTGGAGTGAATGGAGCCGCTTCTTTAGGGTGTTTTTCAGGCACTATTTTTAGCGCTGTAGCGCCTAAAAACACCCCAGTGTGAAAGGGGTTTAAAAAAAGTCCTTCTAGCAGCACCTTTGGAGCGGTGTATAAACCGCTTCTGCCCATTAAAATCAATGAGACAGCGCGTTTATATTGCCGGCAAAATGCCGCTGAGGTGGTGTTTTGCGGACGGATTTATATAAACCCCGTTTTGGCCGCTAGCGGGGGTTAAAACCGCTAGCGGACGAATACCGCCGTAAAGCAGCGCTAAAAATAGCGCAGTTTTACTGCTGCCGCCCGCACCGCCTGTGTGAAAGGGGCCTAAGGCCCCTTTCACACGGACGGACCTTTCAGGTCTGCCTCGGACCTGCGGACCTGAACGGACACTCCACTCCCTCTATGGAGGGTCGGATGTCAGTGGTGACATGTCCGCTGACATCCGACCCACTCCAATCCGAAAAAGTGTAACGGAGGAAAAACCTATTTTTCCATCCGTCTGCGGATCGGGTGACGACGGACTCTACGGTCCGTCATCATCCGATCCCCTATAGAGGAGAGCGGCACTCTGTCAGGTCCGTCCCTGCACAGTGTGCAGAGACAGACCTGTCATCTGCCTGCTCAGCGAGGATCCACGGAGCGATTCCCCGCTGAGCAGAGCGGGCGCCATACACGGACACGTCCGTGTGAAAGAACCCTAAGGACAACGCCCTTTGTACAAAAATTCACGGGAAAGTTTGTACAATGTCCCATCGTGTGTATGAGGCTTAAACACCAGAAATTCAACTTTTCATATCTTTAAAGGTCACTATACACTGGCCAATCAGTTAGATCTTCCATAAATTACATTCAGTGCAAGAGCCTGTTTGATTTTCTACAATTAGAAGTAATTCTTACAGTGCATCTTCCTATTACCGCTTTAGCCTAATGCTCTGTTTCCACTATTTCAATCCCAAAGTTGCGTGATTTACAATGTGCTTTTTCGGCTTGTTTTTCACTATTGCGACTTGTCATGCCACCAGGGGCTGAAAAGTTGCATCACAAGTTCTACCCCATGATTTACAATGAGTACCGTTCATATGTGTGAGACTTGCTTACGCCCATGCGCACATGCCGTATACACAGCGGGCACACATTTATTACAGAAATCCATATTTGACATGGAAACACACATAAAACATAAAAAATATGAAACAATTTTATTGGTCAAAAAAAAAACTGGACTTAGAAAAGAAGCAAGGAAAGCAAAATACACACATGTATGTTAATTTGAGACACTAACAGAATATGTTTGAGGTTTGACACTTTTGCAGTGTAAATTAACAGGAGTTAAAAGGAGTGCACCCAGAAATGGACATCTATTAAGGATTAAAACAAAATTAGGCAAAACATCTTGAGAAAGAATTTCAAAAATAATGCAGCACAGACAGGAAAATAAAAGTGAACAACGTAAAAAACTACAAAAATTGCCAATTTAAAAAAGATTAGCTGTGTGAAGTTGGCACCCCATGTTTGTAAAACCTGAATAAAAATATACCATTCGTTTGTGCCACGTTTGTGTTGATTTGTGCCGCAAAAAATGAGCGTTTGTGCCGGTTCGGTTTCTGACATATTAAACATTCAATTTGGGCGTGGCCTGGCTCAGGATGTGATCGGACATGTTCCTGTGTAGCTCCGGTCTCTCCCTGTACAATCCTGCTCCATCCTGATCATCCATCGTCAGCACCTGATTTCTTTTTTGCCTAATCCCTTCTGGTGTGTCCTCTACATCATCGGAGGGCATTTTGGTTGATGGGAAAGCGGTGTACGAAGAAACAACCTCCGGTAAAGATGAGAATCGCCACACGCTCCTGCCAAGATGGCCGCCGCCATACTATCCACGGGCCTAGCTCATCTCCAGCCTCTACTCCAGAGCTCTTCGGTGATGGCCTAGACGGATCCCCACCACCCTCCCCCGAGATTCCGGACCCTGCAGCCATCCCCTCGGTACCGACCCCGGGCCCGGCGGTCGTGGATGGCGCCAAGGAGCCTACCCTGGCAGATGTCCTGGCCATTATCAAGGTAAACCATGCAGACCTGGTGGGGAAGGTGGATGGGCTTAAGATAGACTTAACCATTATGCGGCAAGATGTGCACAAGCTACGTGGCCGGGTTACCGAGACTGAACGACGTATCAGTGATTTGGAGGACACTATTGCTCCCATTTTACCTAGACTCAATACATATGGGGGAAAGATTACAACTTTGGAGGACAAGGTCGATGACCTTGAAAACCGCCTACGCAGGAACAAACTGCGCCTGGTTGGACTTCCGGAGCAGGTGGAGGGGTCTGACCCTGTAGCCTTCCTAGAGAGCTGGCTTGAGCAAGAGTTTGGCCGAGAACAGTTATCCCCCTGTTTTGTGATCGAGAGGGCCCACCGAGTCCCCGGACGCCCCTTACCAGAAGGTCACCCCCCACGCACGATGGTGATTCGTCTCCTTAATTACAGAGACTGCGATTCCATCTTGGGGGCTGCCAGGCGGAAAGGAAGTCTCCGCATTAATAATGCCGTGGTGTCACTCTTTCCAGACTACTCAGCGACAGTCCGCAACCATAGAGCCAGCTATCAACGGATCAAGCAAATGCTCCGGGAGCAAGATATTCAGTATTCTATGCTATTTCCTGCCACCCTTCGGGTCACATATCAAGGGAAAGCTCATTTCTTTCAATCCCCACATGATGCCATGTCCTGGTGGGAAGCAATACCCCGCCCTCCCAAGCCTCCTGCCTGATGCGGATCCCTACATTTTGATGGCTCCACAGCTTTAACAGAAGTTTCCGCTCTCCTCTGGGATCTCCTTGCCTGCATTATTATTTTTTTCTTCTCCCCCCTTTTTTGCTTTTCTGGTTATGGCGAAGTTTTTGTTTCGTTACTGAAATATGCTGACCTTGGATGATCCTACTTGTCTCCGGAGGGAGAGTACCAATTCTCGGTTTATAACCGGGCCCGAGCTGCCTTAGGGCTTATTCCCCTTATTTTATTTTCTTTTGAAACATAATTGACAAATGACTTTTTTTGTTGCTCTTGAGCTTATATTTTTTTTCCTGCCTCCTGTTCCGGGCCATGTGCCCCAGGCATGGTACAAGTTTAGGGTATAGGCCTACTCCCCTTTTTTGGAGCTGGGCAGGGGAATTAATACCCCTGTTGGGTATTGAATGTGATAATGTCTGTTGTTTTATGATTGTATGTGTGATGTATGCATGGTTGAATGGATGTCTGGCACTGCGACCCTTAATTCTATACGTGGCCGTGACCGGGGGAGGGATTTTCTTTCAGACCCCCCCTGACCCGTATGCACCCATATTATTAACTCCATTTCTAACGTAACTGTTTGCTCGTGGAATGTCCGCGGGCTGAATTCTAAATTCAAAAGAGCATCCATCTTTGCGGCCCTGAAACATAGTAAACCACATATCCTGTGTCTTCAGGAGACTCATTTAATGGGGGCCAAGGTGATGGCGCTCAAAAAACACTGGGTGGCCAACCAATATCACTCCACCTACTCAAATTATGCCCGGGGCGTAGCTATGTTAATCCGTAAGGGATTGCCCTTCGTGTGTCACCAAGTTGTCCTAGATCCCAAGGGGCAGTATGTTATTTTACATGTATCGATACATGGCACACCCCTTATTATGGTGACGGTGTATCTCCCTCCTCCGGTCACGGCTGCAATGTTTTCTGATCTTAATATTCAGTTTGCAAACCTGCCTAGCTGTCCTATGCTTATCCTTGGGGATTTCAACTCGGTCCTGCAACCTGACCTAGATAGATTAAAACCTTTGAAGTCAGAGTCTGGGTTACTCCGTGCGTGGTGTAATACCTATGGATATGTGGATTTGTGGCGCTGGAAATTTCCATAGGCCAAAGTGTACTCCTGCCAGTCCAGGTCCTATGCAGCCCTTTCAAGAATTGATTTTGCCCTCGCCACAAAGGATTTTTTACCGGTTGTTCAATCCATAGCGTATCTCCCCCAGACGGAATCTGACCATTCTATGATACAGGTGGGTCTGACTATGGGCCATAGACCGTTGTTTCGAACTTGGAGACTCAGCCCTCTTTGGATCTCTACTCCGGAGATAGCTGAGGGCATCCCGACTGACATGACTATTTATTGGTCCCTTAACGCTGACTCTGCTCCTGTGGGTCCTGTTTGGGATGCCTTTAAGGCTGTGGTAAGGGGTTCCTATATTTCTAGAATTAAGAGCCACAGATCTGCCGGAAGGAGGACACAGGATGAGCTTCAGAAGGTTTTGGAGGAGGCCCGCGCCCGTCATGCGGGCACCCCCTCCTCTAAAACCAGAGGCATTGAGAGGAAACCAGAGACTTGACCAGAAAGCAACAGTTGTACCTCTCGGCTCGTATACTCGAGCATGGTGGGAAAAATGGCATACTCCTGGCATATCTTGCGCACGCGGACTGTCAGGGAGCCACGATTGCTGCAATTCACTTACCTGATGGATCGATTACATCCGACGCATTGACTATTAATAAAACCTTCGCGGACTTCTATGCCACATTATATAGGGGCACGGAAATCCCTCCAGAAACAGACTTTATGGGCTTCTTTGAATCCCTTGACCTCCCGGTACTCAACACCTCTCAGCAATCCCTCCTAGACAAACCCATCACGCTGGAGGAGGTCACCAAGGCCATAAGCCTCCTTCCCTCTAATAAAACTCCGGGCCTGGATGGGCTTCCTTCGGAGTGGTACCAAGCGCATGCAGAGGTACTGGCTCCTAGGCTCCTCAAACTGTTTCAGGACTCCCTTAAGTTAGGGAAGCTTCCTGAATCTTTAAACGAAGCACTTATTGTGGTTATACCCAAACCCAAAGGATAGTAAATATTGCGGATCCTACAGGCCTATTTCACTTCTGAATGGTGATGTAAAGATCTTAGCAAAAATTCTCGCCCTTAGACTCCAGTCTGTCATCCTGGCCTTTATACCGCCAGATCAATCCGGTTTCATGCCTGGCAGGAGTACATTTGATAATATCCGAAGGTTATACCTACATGTTCATGAGGCGGCACATGCGAGGCGACCTGGGCTAGTTCTGTCCCTAGATATACTAAAAACCTTTGAACTGTGAGTTGGCCTTTCCTATGGGAAGCTATGGCACGGATGGGTATTGGCCCAACTTTTATTCACTGGGTCCACCTACTATATGCAGACCCGAGGGCTAGGGTTCTTACAAACATGGATATCTCTGCATCATTTTCCTTAGGGCGGGATACTCGGCAGGGGTGCCCTCTCTCTCCCCTGCTGTTCGCAATAGCCATTGAGCCATTGGCTCTGGCTGTGCGGCAGACGGCTGAGATTGGGGGCATCCGCTCGGGCCCGTTAGAGGAAAAAATCTCTTTATACGCAGACAATGCCCTGGTATATCTAGATGGAAGGGAAAGCTCTTTTACTAAATTAATGCAGGTGGTGGAGGAGTTTGGTGCAGTCTCGGGCCTCCGGGTGGGCTGGGAAAAATCGCAGGCCTTGGCTATCGGCCCCCCTTCTCCCTACAACTATCTGCAGAGGTCATGTATTCAACTGACGCCCTCCCTTAAGTACCTTGGTAACCAGGTACATGCCGACCTTCCTAGGTATGAGGAACTTAATGTCACCCCTATAGTCCAACAGATGACGGAGAAATTCCGTACCTGGTCGTCATTGCCCCTTAATTTAATTGGTCGCATAAATATATTTAAAATGATCTTTCTACCAAAATTTCTCTATAGCTTTAGGGCCTCCCCGGTTTTCCTCACCAAAAAATTATTTGCAAAACTTGACTCTGCCCTGTTTACTTTTATTTGGAACGGTAGCCAACCTCGTATAGCCAAATCCTCATTGCAGGCGGCCAAGCCTGTGGGTGGATTGGCGTGCCCAAACTTAAGGAACTATTTTCTCGCTTCCCAGCTCACCTATATCCATGATTGGTTGCACTCTGATCCCCAAACTCCTTCCATGGCTTTTCTATTATCTTTGTTTGCATCCCCTACCTCCTTGAAGGACGAACTACATAGGTAAAAAAAAAACGGTGGTTCCAGATTTTCTCCCGTTGAGGTTTGCTTTATGGCCTGGAGGGAAGGGGGAAAGATACTGACACAATCCCAAGTCGTTATTTCGCCACAGACTCCCCTGTGGCGGAATCCAAATATTCCTGAGCTCTATGGTCATCCAGATTCGGCGTGGTGGGCCCGTTTTGGGATCACACATCTCTCTCATATTTTTGAGGAGAATACACTATTGCCCTTTGAATCCATTAGACTTAAATATGGCATCGAAAACAAATTCTTCTTCAAATACCTTTTATTGCGACATGCCCTTAAGACACAATTTGGCTCATTGACCATAGAGCTCAAGGAATCCTCCATGGAGGACCTTCTGTCATTTCCAGAAATAAACTTGTGACGACCTTTTATGGGCGCCTTCAGGTGATGGGCGCGGATCCTTTTCAGAACTCTCACTGTAAATGGCAAAGGATTATGCCTGAGCTTTCTGAAGAGGACTGGGAGGAGGCAGTGGAAACATGCTTTCAGGATATCATCAGTACGGCTGATGTCCTGATACAATTTAAGTTTATACATCACTTACATTATACACCCGCTAGGTTGGTTACAATGAGACTGGGTCGAGATATTGCATGTGCTAGATGTAAAAGGATTGCTGCCGATTTCTTTCATATGTTTTGGACATGTCCTGGACTTACAATATTCTGGAAAGATGTATTTTCTTTTTTTAACCGTAAGCTACATATACCGCTGCCGCAAACTCCGGAGGTCGGACTTCTGGGGGTACTAAATGATATTGTTTCTCGTACCTATGTCAGAATGTTGATACGTATCTTATTATTTTATGCACGTAAGACAATTTTATTTGTATGTAAGCAATAAAATCATAGAGAACAAAACATAATACCACCCAATACCCAAAAAAAGTCTCTAATCACTTATTGCAGCAGCGCTATGTGTCAAGATAGTGAAAACACATGAGGAGTGACATTAAAACTTTTAACAAATAAAGGAGATCCAGGAAAGTTCAAGTAGCTGTGGTCTATTGTAGTGGAGAGCCTCTTTCACCAAGGAAAATCACCACGTGCAGGGGGTATCACCCCAATGGACTTGCACTCACCAAAAGATCAGCATACATAAGCCTTTATAATAAACTCTTCCTTTCTCCTTCAGCCAACCACCAGATGTCAGTCATATTCTTAGGTAAAACCGCATTACATAAGGAAGGAATAAAATAGCCAAATAGTGTAATATTGCTAAACAATTTTTATTAAACTTTTTAAAATATTCCCCCTTTAGCTAACATGCGTACCAGATATATAAATAAAACGAGCAATTGTTAAAGTGCACTGTGCCTGCTTGTCCAGTCTCCCGGGAGGTCCTCTGGAACGTTTGCTGGATAGAAAACCAGCCTACTTCCTTGTTCCCCTCGGGTGCGTGGAACGCACGCGTCACTTCCGGTGAATTACGTCCCTGACGCGTTTCATCACTTCCGGACGTCGTCTGAGGGCGTAATTCACCATAAGAGTGGCCAATATTTATGTAAGCATCATCAGCGCCAACCAATCATGTCAACACTGCTGACCGGACCACACCCCCCATGTGATCTCGTTCTGAGTGCTGTCAGCAATGGGAGATGCAAAGTAAATCACATCATCAGCATAGCTGAATACTTGTGGTCACCGCAATCTTATAACTTGCTAACCTGGAAGCTGACACCCTAGACGTTACAGGAGTCACCATTATCATGTGTATTTGGCATGCGGATATAGTTCTTTATGTATACATATTACGATATACTGTCCGCTAGCCACAACATAAAATGTAATGAAACCTGATCACGGCTGGTGTGTCTATCTGGTGAGATGTAATTATATCTCAAATACAGCATAAATACCAGTAAATTGTGTAAACATATATGCAAAATATCATACACAATACACGGGAAATGTTAAAGATTGTAGTACTAATAATACTAATATCATGCTGCCATAAAAATGTAAATCCTATACAATAGATATAGGAACCAATGTAATGGCAAAATTATCTAAAATTAGAGTATGACCTACTTATGAATTAGAAAACAACTAATGGATGTATGGAATAATACATATCAAATTTTCATATACAATTTCATAAACTGTATAAAAATATAAAAATGTAAAAAAATATAAAAAATATATAAAAAATATGCATAAAATATGTAAAAAAAACACACAGAATACAAAACCCAAAATATCAGTTCAATAAAAACCCACTGCCTGAAACTAATCATTTAGAATACGTGCACACCGGTCAGTGTTATATATCGTTACTAAAAGCCCCTAAAACTGGTTATGTATCGCTGATAAAACAATTTATATCGAGCTCAATATTGAGACCCTTGGGGGAGAGCACATCTACAGAATGGATCCACCTAGTCTCACGTTTAGATAGTTCGCGGATGCGATTCGTACCTCGTGGATTTGTAGATGCTCAACCCCCCAGAATTCCAGCCCTGTTGGGTCCCTGTTATGTTTCAACTTAAAATGTAATGAGACATTGTGGTCCTTATAGCCAATCTTAATGTTATTAATATGCTCAGAGATTCTAATTCGTAGCAGTCTCTTTGTGCGGCCTATATAAATAAGGCCGCAAGGGCATCTGAGAGCATAGACCACATAAGTGCTATTGCACGTTATAAATTGTTTAATGTCGAAAGAACGATCATTAGCAGGCGACACAAAATTTTCAATTCCCCTTAATGGTCTAGCGACTTCTTTGCAAGCTTTGCATTTCCTGCACGCAAAGAATCCGTTTCGGTCCCAGAATGACTGAGGACGTTCAGGAGGGTCTATAACCTTTCTTACTACTTTATCACCAAAACATGTGGTCTTCCTATAAATAAATTGAGGTGTGGGTGGAAGTACAGTGGTGAGTTTCTTGTCCATTAGGAGTATGTGCCAATGTCTTCTAAAAATCTCCTCCACTTCCTTATACTGAGAATGGAATTGGGAAATGAATCCCCATTCTTTACTACGGTTTTTCTTGTTCGTCTTGGGTGCCTCTAAGCTCCCCTGATCCTTCTCTTGTAAACAAAATCTTCTTGGTAGGGCTGCTACTTCTTCCACTACTTTTTTGAGGATCTCCGGTTTGAACCCCTTAGCCTCAAACCTCTCAGTTAGAACTTTGGACTGAGAAAGGAATTCTGCTTCTTCAGAGCAATTTCTTTTTGCACGCATGATTTGGCCCTTCGGAATATTTTTGAGCCATTGGGGATGATGGCCACTGGAGGTAGGTAAATAGCTATTCCTGTCAGTTTTTTTAAAAAATACTTTTGTTTCTAACTTGTCATTTTGTCGATATATAGTCACATCCAGGAAATTAATCGTATCTCTATGCCAATTAGAGGTCAAAGCTATATTGTTCTCATTACAATTTAAAGCTTCTAAAAATGATTCTAGTGACTCTGGTGATCCAACCCAAATAAAAAACAGATCGTCAATGAACCGTTTATAGAAAATCAATTCAGGGCGCTGTTCTCTGAATATGATTTTATCTTCCCACTCTGCCATGAAGAGGTTTGCGATGCTGGTAGTGCAAATTTCGCGCCCACCGCAACACCTCTCCGTTGTGTGTAGAAGTTCCCACCGTACCAGAAGTAATTATGGCTAAGGCAGAAATCAAGGGCATCTCTCAAAAAAACTTTTTGGTTATGGGGAAGGTCATCTCTTTGGGATAGAGCCCAATTAAGTGCCAGCAGGGCATCATCGTGCTGTATAATGGAATACAGAGATGCAACATCTGCTGTAACCAAAAGGGCTTGTGGCTTATCCGTTAGATCTAACGGATAAGCCACATAACCAAAAAGTTTTTTTGAGAGATGCCCTTGATTTCTGCCTTAGCCATAATTACTTCTGGTATGGTGGGAACTTCTACACACAATGGAGAGGTGTTGCGATGGGCGCGAAATTCGCGCCCAGCATCGCAAACCTCTTCATGGCAGAGTGGGAAGATAAAATCATATTCAGAGAACAGCGCCCTGAATTGATTTTCTATAAACGGTTCATTGACGATCTGTTTTTTATTTGGGTTGGATCACCAGAGTCACTAGAATCATTTTTAGAAGCTTTAAATTGTAATGAGAACAATATAGCTTTGACCTCTAATTGGCATAGAGATACGATTAATTTCCTGGATGTGACTATATATCGACAAAATGACAAGTTAGAAACAAAAGTATTTTTTAAAAAAACTGACAGGAATAGCTATTTACCTACCTCTAGTGGCCATCATCCCCAATGGCTCAAAAATATTCCGAAGGGCCAAATCATGCATGTAAAAAGAAATTGGACTGAGAAAGGAATTCTGCTTCTTCAGAGCAAAGTTCTAACTGAGAGGTTTGAGGCTAAGGGGTACAAACTGGAGATCCTCAAAAAAGTAGTGGAAGAAGTAGCAGCCCTACCAAGAAGATTTTGTTTACAAGAGAAGGATCAGGGGAGCTTAGAGGCACCCGAGACGAACAAGAAAAACCGTAGTAAAGAATGGGGATTCATTTCCCAATTCCATTCTCAGTATAAGGAAGTGGAGGAGATTTTTAGAAGACATTGGCACATACTCCTAATGGACAAGAAACTCACCACTGTACTTCCACCCACACCTCAATTTATTTATAGGAAGGCCACATGTTTTGGTGATAAAGTAGTAAGAAAGGTTATAGACCCTCCTGAACGTCCTCAGTCATTCTGGGACCGAAACGGATTCTTTGCATGCAGGAAATGCAAAGCTTGCAAAGAAGTCGCTAGACCATTAAGGGGAATTGAAAATTTTGTGTCGCCTGCTAATGATCGTTCTTTCGACATTAAACAATTTATAACGTGCAATAGCACTTATGTGGTCTATGCTCTCAGATGCCCTTGCGGCCTTATTTATATAGGCCGCACAAAGAGACTGCTACGAATTAGAATCTCTGAGCATATTAATAACATTAAGAATGACTATAAGGACCACAATGCCTCATTACATTTTAAGTTGAAACATAACAGGGACCCAACGGGGCTGGAATTCTGGGGGGTTGAACATCTACAAACCCACTGGAGAGGTACGAATCGCATCCGCGAACTATCTAAACGTGAGACTAGGTGGATCCATTCTGTAGATGTGCTCTCCCCCAAGGGTCTCAATATTGAGCTCGATATAAATTGTTTTATCAGCGATACATAACCAGTTTTAGGGGCTTTTAGTAACAATATATAACACTGACCGGTGTGCACGTATTCTAAATGATTAGTTTCAGGCAGTGGGTTTTTATTGAACTGATATTTTGGGTTTTGTATTCTGTATTTTTTTACATATTTTATGCATATTTTTTATATATTTTTTATATTTTTTTACATTTTTATATTTTTATACAGTTTATGAAATTGTATATGAAAATTTGATATGTATTATTCCATACATCCATTAGTTGTTGTCTAAATCATAAGTAGGTCATACTCTAATTTTAGATAATTTTGCCATTACATTGGTTCCTATATCTATCGTATAGGATTTACATTTTTATGGCAGCATGATATTAGTATTATTAGTACTACAATCTTTAACATTTCCCATGTATTGTGTATGATATTTTGCATATATGTTTACACAATTTACTGGTATTTATGCTGTATATGAGATATAATTACATCTCACCAGATAGACACACCAGCCGTGATCAGGTTTCGTTACATTTTATGTTGTGGCTAGCGGACAGTATATCGTAATATGTATACATAAAGAACTATATCCGCATGCCAAATACACATGATAATGGTGACTCCTGTAACGTCTAGGGTGTCAGCTTCCAGGTTAGCCAGTTATGATAAGATTGCGGTGACCACAAGTATTCAGCTATGCTGATGATGTGATTAACTTTGCATCTCCCATTGCTGACAGCACTCAGAACGAGATCACATGGGGGGTGTGGTCCGGTCAGCAGAGTTGACATGATTGGTTGGCGCTGATGATGCTTACATAAATATTGGCCACTCTTATGGTGAATTACGCCCTCAGACGACGTCCGGAAGTGACAAAACGCGTCAGGGACGTAATTCACCGGAAGTGACCCGTGCGTTCCACGCACCCGAGGGGAACAAGGAAGTAGGCTGGTTTTCTATCCAGCAAACGTTCCAGAGGACCTCCCGGGAGACTGGACAAGCAGGCACAGTGCACTTTAACAATTGCTCGTTTCATTTATATATCTGGTACGCATGTTAGCTAAAGGGGGAATATTTTAAAAAGTTTAATAAAAATTGTTTAGCCATATTACACTATTTGGCTATTTTATTCCTCCCTTATGTAATGCGGTTTTACCTAAGAATATGACTGACATCTGGTGGTTGGCTGAAGGAGAAAGGAAGAGTTTATTATAAAGGCTTATGTATGCTGATCTTTTGGTGAGTGCAAGTCCATTGGGGTGATACCCCCTGCACGTGGTGATTTTCATTGGTGAAAGAGGCTCTCCACTACAATAGACCACAGCTACTTGAACTTTCCTGGATCTCCTTTATTTGTTAAAAGTTTTAATGTCACTCCTCATGTGTTTTCACTATCTTGACACATAGCGCTGCTGCAATAAGTGATTACAGACTTTTTTTGGGTATCAGGTGGTATTATGTTTTGTTCTCTATGATTTTATTGCTTACATACATGTATTGATTTCACTCAAGCAGCTGCTCTGTCTACATCAGATTTCTCAGTAAAACCTGGCGCAGAGGAGTGGGGGATAGAGGCGGACACATCTTCCACTTTTTTAATTTTTTAAGACAATTTTATTGCATTGGAAAGATACTGACCCCCCTTCAGCCCAAGCCTTCTTCCGTATTGTTCATGGGACCCTCCCAAAATTTAAGTTGATATATAAGAGTAGGGCATGCCCTAGGAAGTTCACCAAGATCTGGCAGCCATGGCTGGATGTTTCAAGGGACTTCTGGGGGGGATGTCCTCTCTTCACAATTATCTCAGTGAGGAGATGGAAGGATGTGTTTTAGCAAACATTACTTGATGTATATATCAATGTGGATGGAAATTTGCATACGCTCTAATAAGAGTTTTCCTCATAAGGCGTGCAGGAATTGTGCTGTATTAATGGGGGTCATGGGTGACAGCTGTGTGAATGGGTGCGTGTATGAATGGTGTGACTTTGGTATGTTTGGGGTATTACTGTTTTATACAGCTGTACTACGTCATGAGTTCTGTTATATCATCATTAATCTAAATGTCTATGACATACATGTATGTAGAGCAGTCTGTATTATTGGTTCTTATATTATTTTATTGTTTTTGTATTCTTTTTATTATAAAAATCCAAAAATAAACACCTTTTAAAAAAAAAAAAAAAAAATTCAATTTAATGCAAGCCCCGCCCACTTTGCACCCCATATTGCCGAATTCTAAAAACAAACGCGCCATTCATTTGTGCCGCGTTTGTGCTGGTTTGTGCCGCAAAAATAAACGTTTGTGCCACTTTGGTTTCGAAGATAATGTGCATTATATGTGCTGAAACCCAGCCCACTTTGCACCCCACGTTGCTGAATTTTAAAAACAAACGCGCCATCTGTTTGCTGGTTTGTGCCGCAAGAATAAACATTTGTGCCGCTTTGGTTGTGGAGATATTGTGTGTTATAGTTGCTGAAACCCCGCCCACTTTGCATCCCATATTGCTGAATTTTAAAAACAAACATGCCATTCGTTTGTGCTGCGTTTGTGCTGGTTTGTGCCGCAAAAATAAACGTTTGTGTCGCTTTGGTGTTGGAGATATTATATTTGCTGAAACCCTGCCCACTTTGCACCCTACGTTGCTGAATTTTAAAAACAAATGCGCCATTTGTTTGTGCCGCTTTGTGCTGGTTTGAGCCGCAAAAATGAACGTTTGTGCCGATTTGGTTGCGGAGATATTGTGCGTTATAGTTGCTGAAACCCCGCCCACTTTGCACCCCATATTGCTGAATTTTAAATACAAATGCGCCATTTGTTTGTGCCGCATTTGTGCTGGTTTGTGCCGCAAAAATGAACGTTTGTGGCGATTTGGTTTCGGAGATATTGTGTGTTATAGTTGCTAAAACCCCGCCCACTTTGCACCCCATATTGCTGAATTTTAAAAACAAACGCGCCATTCGTTTGTGCTGCGTTTGTGTGGGTTTGTGCCGCAAAAATAAACGTTTGTGCTGCTTCGGTTGCAGAGATATTGTGCCTTATATTTGCTGAAACCCTGCCCACTTTGCACCCCACGTTGCTGAATTTTAAAAACAAACGCACCATTCGTTTGTGCCGCGTTTGTGCTGGTTTGTGCCGCAAAAATAAACGTTTGTGCCGCTTTGGTTTCAGAGATATTGTGCGTTATATTTGCTGAAACCCCACCCACTTTGCACCCGGTGTTGCTGAATTTTAAAAACAAACGCGCCATTTGTTTGTGCCACGTTTGTGCTGGTTTGTGCCACAAAAATAAACATTTGTGCGGCCTTGGTTGCGGAGATATTGTGCGTTATATTTGTTGAAACCCCGCCCACTTTGCACCCCATATTGCTGAATTTTAAAAACAAACGGACCATTCGTTTGTGCCGCGTTGGTGCTGGTTTGTGCCGCAAAAATAAACGTTTGTGCCGCCTTGGTTGTGGAGATATTGCATGTTAATTTTGCTGAAACCCCGCCCACTTTGCACCCCATATTGCTGAATTTTAAAAACAAACGCTCCATTCGTTTGTGCCACGTTTGTGCCGCAAAAATAAACGTTTGTGCTGCTTCGGTTGCGGAGATATTGTGCGTTACATTTGCTGAAGCCCCGCCCACTTTGCACCCCATATTGCTGAATTTTAAAAACAAACGCACCATTCGTTTGTGCCGCGTTTGTGCTGGTTTGTGCCACAAAAATAAATGTTTGTGCCACTTTGGTTGTGGAGATATTGAGTGGTATATGTTGTCAAACCACACTGACTTTACACCTCGTTATTAAATCTTACATACAACTAGATTTATTTGTTTGCAGTTTGTGCAGATTGGAGGATACTGTACATGATGTTTTACTTCACATGCGTAGTTTTGCCACCCCCACAGGGATCCCCCCCCTTCCGATTCTCTAGCGCTGACTGGAAGAACAGACGGAGGAGGAAATCTGGGGAGGGGGCAGGCACAGCTGGCTCTGGCTCTATTGAGCCAGAGCCAGCTTTCAATCAGGTGACAGGGAGGATCTTGACAGTATTGTCGGTATCTGTCCCGGCTGCAGCGCGGCTCTGCGCTGTCAGGATATAGTGGGCAATAGCCCGCCACATGCACATGAGTTTTTTTGTCACAGGAGAACATACTATATGTCATCTTGTGAACAAAAAGAAAACTAAGGCCAAAACAGGTTGGGTCATAGTTCTCTTTTAACAAAAGTTTAAATCAGGTGTTAACCAAGCAAAACAGCACTCCAGCAAATTCTCTTATATAAGTCACTTCTTTTTTTAATTGCTTTTTTTGAAAAACATCTATGTCAGTAAACATTCTTTTCCTAACAGACTCCATAGGCAGACTACGTGTGGGTTAACCCTGCCTCTTCTCCAATGCTATAGGACCCCTCTCCTATAAATTTGAGCTCACCAATAGAGACTGTGTTCCGTAATAAGCCAACTCCTGACCAAAGGGTGGGAACTCCGTCTGCCATGGAGTCCATCAGGAAAGGAAAATTACGGCAAGTATTTGACAATAAATTTTCCATTTTCCTGACAGACTTCATGGCAGACTACATGTGGGAAATAACTAGCCAAACCACACAGGTGGGTATGCTGATAAAAAGAAGTTTAATTCTCCCCGTCAACTGACTGGGCTCTTAAACCTAAGATCGAAGAGGATAGAGAAGCAGGTTCTATGCAATAGTGTGACATAAAGGTATTAATGGAGGCCCATGAGGCCGCTTTGTAGATGACATCAGGAGCCATGCTGACATCAAGATGCTGCCCACGAAGCCGCCATACCCCTGGTAGAGTGTGCTGTCACCTCCTCTGGAGGAGCCAGGCCCTTAGCCCTATAAGCCTGCTAGATAGACTGGACGATCCAGGTCGCAATCGTTCTGGACGAAGCCCGTTTCCCCTTGTTGTTGCCGGAGTGTAGAGCAAAGAGGAAGTTGGAGCGTCTAATGGAGGATATAACTCGTAGGTATTCCTTCAGCATTTCGCCTACATCCAGAGGATGCATTTCAGAAGAACCCGGGGTCCTGAATGTAGGTAGGACAATTTCTTGGTCCTCATGGAACACTGAAAAGACTTCGGATTTGAGCCAAGCATAGGGATGAGGACCACCCAGTCCGGGAAGAAAGTCAGGAATGGTTCTTCATGACCCAAGGACCCAATCTCAGAAACCCTTTTATCTGAAGTGATGGCTACTAGAAAGGCGGCTCTTGCAGAAAAGTCCTTAATAGAAAGATCCCGCGGTGCTTAGTCCAGACAGTGAGTCGAGGACCAGGGAAAGATCCCATCTGGGGAATCCTGGTCTTCTTTGGGGCCTGAGTCTTGTTGCCCCACAGAAAAACTGCAGAGTTAGAGGATGAACAGCCCACGATGTACCAGAGAAGGCCGACAAGGCAGAGACTTGGACCCTGAGAGAGTTGATGGACAGAGACAGATCTAGACCGGATTGAGGAAAGCTGAGAATATTCTGGGATTCCCGGGTCCCTGAATAATCTGCCCGTAGAGGATGAGAATTTGACAAACTTGGCCCAAATTCTCTCATAGACTTTATTCGTGCTTGCCCTTCTCGAGCCCATGAGGGTGGAAATTACTCCTGAAGCACACCCAAGAGACTGCAGCCTTTCCCTCTGAAGAACCAGACCATCAGTCTCAGTAATACCGGACAGGGGTGCAGGACAGTCCCCCTGAGAAAGAAGGTTCAGCCTGAGAGGAAGATGTAGCGGGTCCCGGAAGCTGAGCTGGGTCAGGAGGGGAAACCATAGCCTGTTCGGCCAGTAAGGTGCTATCATCACCACCTCGACCGCCTCCGCTTGAAGCCTCCGTAAGGATCTGAGGATGATCGGGAACGGGGAAAAGGCGTACGCCCTGTTGGAGCTTCCACTGATCTGTCAGGGCATCTATTCCGAAGGCCTGGCTGCAACGGCCCCGAGTGTAATACTTCTTGATTTTGAAGTTGCAGGGGGGATGCAAATAAATCTACTTCAGGATTGACTCCCAAGGACAGGATCCACTCGAACGTCTGAGCATGCAGTCACCACTCATTGTTGTCCAGCTGACTGCGCGACAGGAAGCCCGCTTGGACATTCTAGACTCCAGGGACGAAGACTGCTGAAATATTGGCCAGATTTTTCTAAGCCCAGGACATGATGGGCTCGACTTCTTGGAGCAGAGTAGAGCTCCGAGTGCCCCCCCTGTGTACATATGAGACCTCTGTGGTGTTGTCCATCTTCAGTAAAGCTGACTTCCCCTTCAGGAGATGAGTGAAAGATTGGAGGGCAGACCAGGCTGCCCATAACGCCAGGACATTTGAGCCCGGGTTGTGAAGACGGGCACCCCTCTTGCCTTGAGCAAGTTCTGACCCACAAAGGGCTCCCCAACCAGCACCACTGGCATCGGTCAAGACCATGACCCACGAGATGGGGGCGATGGAGTGGCAGGTGAGCAGATTTCTGCGCTGGAGCCACCAGAAGAGGCTGTTCCTCATCACTGAAGTTATGTGAATGGACTGATTGTCCCCCGAATTCCATTGCTGAAGAAACCCTATCTGAAAATGGCGTAATCTCCCCAGAGACCACTTGACCATGGGGGTTGTAGGTCAGACCATTGTGTAATCTTTAAGCATTGCGAGGCTTTTAGGTGTGAAGAGCTCATAAAATTCTTCCTTGAATGACTGGAATATTTTCCACGGGGAGAGAGATGGAACTTTCTACCGTGTGGAACTAAGTACAGTATATCAGGCACTGGACTGGTTCCAGATTGCTTTTTCCCAGACGTGCTGGAAGAGAAGCAGACGTGCCCCCACCCGACCCGCCTGGGCAGGCCCAAACTCAAAATGGCTTAGCTGGCTTTCGTCCACTGGACGCCTGGCTCTTAGCAGGCTTCTGGAAGGATGCCTGCCTTCTGCTCCAATTCCTTCTGATATCTCGGCCGGGCCTGTAAGAGCGTGCTTCCCTTGAAGGCTCAGTACTATGTCTTCTGTGCTGAGGCCTTTTCTGATTGAACAGATGCCTAACCTGATGCAGGAAGCCCGACCTCCCACCTGTGGCCCGGGCTATGGTGCTATCCAGTTTGTCACCAAACAGCAAGGACACTTCAAGGGGATCCTACACCAGGCCTGCTTGGATGCTGGGTCAACCACAAGGCTCGCTTGGCCGTGACCGAGGACAGCATAGTCTGGGCCGACAGGAGGATAAGGTCAATTGAAGCCTCCTCCAGGAAGGCTACCGCCAGCTTCAGCTCCTGGATTATCGAGCCCCTTGGCAGTTCTTCTGAGACTCCTCTGATCATGGAGTCTACATTCTCCATCCAGACCTCCATGGCCTTGGACATGGTCGTAAGGGCCAAGGCAGGTTTGTAACCCATCCCGGCTGACCCGTAAATCCTTTTAAGATCTTGATCTATTCTTCTCTCAAGCCCATCTTTGAAGGATACCGCATCCTGCAGAGAAAGAGTGACGCGTTTAGTTAGTCGCATCAGAGCTGCGTCTACGAGGGCAGCATTTTCCAGATATTTCACTTCCTCAGCCTTGAAGGAGTATAACCTGGAGGTCCTACTTGACATAGAGGTCTTCTTATCTACCTTGCTCCATTCCTCGTCAATAATATTATTTAATTCAGAAAGGAGTGAAAAATTGGAATGTTCTTTCTCCAGATGCTTAAAGAATTTCTTCTGTTTAGCTGGGGGGAGTAGAAGAGTCTTCCCACTTAAGGGCCTCTTTGACCGCTTTAATTGGAGAAACCAGGGTGAAGTCAAAGCCTCCGACTGTGCGAGGAATCAGGGGAGGAATCATAAGGCTGGAATGGGCTCCTGGGCCTCGCCAGCCAGGGAGCCAGATAATGTGGTGGACTGGCTCCGCGTGTAAAATGTACCCCACTCTTTGTGGGATTGTTACACCATTCGTTTGACCAGTGTCTTCATTTGCCGGCTTTCAGCATCTTTTTCCCGACCGCCTAGGCATAACAAGGGTCACGTAAGGACTTGACTTCCGGGACCCGGGTCCCACAACCCCAGCAGGATCTGTGATCAAAACGGCTGTCGTGGCAGTGGATGTGGTGTTTGGAGGAGGAATGGTAACATCTCCTTTGTTGGGAGGAGGAATGGGAACATCTCCTCTGTTGGGAGGAGGAATGGGAACATCTCCTCTGATATTGGGTCCTAGACGGAAAGTCACGTCTGGACCTTGATGAAGAAGGTGGGCGTTGAGGCCTGGCAAGGTCCCTGTCATCTTGGACAGTAAGCTGATGGTCTGACCTGGAAGGGATAAAAAAGGGAGAATGTGACGTTTAGGGAATCAGTCCATCTGCACGTGGACCTGGCCCTCCCCTTCTCATGCCCCACATACCTAGAGCATGAGGGCTGGCTGCACGAAGGCAGTGATCTGTCCATGGCACCCTGGCAGGTGAATAGGAGGCGATCCTGCAGCTTTGTAGAAACACTCACACGTCCTGGAACAAAGGAGTACAAATAGCAGTGCAGCTTCCCCTTTAAGAGGCATCTTAGCCCCCCTTCCCTCTTTTACCATAGCCCCAGGCTGAAACTGACCATGATCTGGGAACCTGGGGCCTGAGGAGCTGACGCAAGCTGCCTGTAGTAATCCTAATGCCCTGTAAACACGATAGGATTTTCCAAAGGAAAATGTGTGATAGGACCTTGTTGTCAGAAATTCCGACTGTGTATAGGCTCCATCACACATTTTCCATAGGAATTTCCATCACACAAAATTTGAGATCTGGTTCTCAAATTTTCCGACAACAAAATCTGTTGTCGGAAATTCCGATCGTGTGTACACAATTCCAACACACAAAGTGCCACGCATGCTCAGAATCAAGCAGAAGAGCAGCACTGGCTATTGAACGTCATTTTTCTCGGCTCATTGTACGCGTTGTATGTCACCGCAGTTTTGACATTTGGAATTTCCGACCAACTTTGTGTGACCGTGTGCATGCAAGACAAGTTTGAGCCAACATCCGTCAGAAAAAATCCCATGGATTTTGTTGTCAGAAAATCCTATTGTGTGTACAGGGCATTAGGGTGACAGGGCTCTCAGGGATTCAAACATCCCCGCCGAAATGACGTCACCACCATGCCCGGACTGCGCCTGCGCAGTGGCGACCTACCGTAGAGCGCCTGCACAGCCGCCGGGTCCCCTGCCGCATCACACATGCGCGAAACCAAGCCTCGGCTTCTTTCAAGGATCGCACATGCACAGTAGTGAGCTGGAGCTGCGGCCCGGAAGAGGGAGCTGAACCCTGGAACGCACTTGCATTCCAGGTGCCATAGAAGCAAAAAGAAAAAGAAGACAGCAAGGCACATGAGGGAAAAACAAACAGGGAGCTTTTATATACAAAAACTGCTGCCAGGGAGAATCTTCAGACCTTCCAGCCATTCCACCGAGCCTGGGCATACAAAGGCCGTCCCCACCACAGGACACAGGGGCCTGTAGCCACACACCTGCCCATGGCTGGGCCCTGGGCTATCTTGAAACTACCCGGCATCAACTTCCCTGATCAATTTTGGACATCCGTAAACGTAAGTGCATTGACTTGTTGGTTCAGTGAGGAGGACAAAAAAGGAACGCAGTCTCTAGTGGTGAGCTCAAATTTATGGGAGTGGGGTCCTATAGCATTGGAGAGGAGGCGGGGTTAACCCACATGTAGTCTGCCATGGAGTCTATCAGGAAAAGAATGTTTACTGACATAGATGTTTTTCAAAAAAAGCAATTAAAAAAAGAAGTGACTTATATAAGAGAATTTGCTGAAGTGCTGTTTTGCTTGGTTAACACCCGGTTTAAACTTTTGTTAAAAGAGAACTATGGCCCAACCTTTTTTGGTCTTAGTTTTCTTTTTGTTCACAAGATGACATATAGTATGTTCTCCTGTGACAAAAAAACTCATGTGCATGTGGCGGGCTATTGCCCACTATATCCTGACAGAGCAGAGCCATGCTGCAGCCGGGACAGATCCCGACAATACTGTCGATATCCACCCTGCCTCCTGATTGACAGCTGGCTCTACCTCACTAGAGCCAGAGCCAGCTGTGCCTGCCCCCTCCCCAGATTTCCTCCTCCGTCTGTTCTTTCAGTCAGCGCTAGAGAATCGGAAGGGGGAGATCCCTGTGGGGGTAGCAAAACTACGCATGTGAAGTAAAACATCATGTACAATATCCACCAAATCTGCACAAACCACGAACAAATAAATCTAGTTGTATGTAAGATTTAATAACGAGGTGTAAAGTCAGTGTGGTTTGACAACATATACCACTCAATATCTCCGAAACCAAAGCGGCACAAATGTTTATTTTTGCGGCACAAACCAGCACAAACGTGGCACAAACGAATGGCATGCTTGTTTTTAAAATTCAGCAATATGGGGTGCAGTGGGTGAGTTTCAGCAAATATAAGGCACAATATCTATGCAACCAAAGCGGCACAAACGTTTATTTTTGCGGCACAAACCAGCACAAATGCGGCACAAACGAATGGTACATTTGTTTTTAAAATTAAGCAATATGGGGTGCAAAGTGAGTGGGGTTTCAGCAACTATAACGCACAATATCTCCACCACTAAAGCGGCACAAACGTTTATTTTTGCGGCACAAACCAGCACAAACGCGGCACAAATGAATGGCGCTTGTGTTTTTAAAATTCAGCAATATGGGGTGCAAAGTGAGCAGGGTTTCAGCAAATATAACGCACAATATCTCCGCAATCAAAACGGCACAAACTTTTATTTTTGCGGCACAAACGTGGCACAAACGAATGGCCCATTTGTTTTAAAATTCAGCATAATGGGGTGCAAAGTGGGTGAGGTTTCAGCATCTATAACGCACAATATCTCCGCAACCAAAGCGGCACAAACGTTTATTTTTGCGGCACAAATCAGCACAAACGCGGCACAAACCAGCACAAACGCGGACAAGCGAATGGCACATTTGTTTTTAAAATTCAGCAATATGGGGTGCAAAGTGGGGGGGTTTCAGCAAATATAACGCACAATATCTCAGTAACCAAAGCGGCACAAATGTTTATTTCTGCAGCACAAACCAGCACAAACGTGGCACAAACGAATGGCGCGTTTGTTTTTTAAAATTCAGCAATATGGGGTGCAAAGTGGGCGGGGTTTCAGCAACTATAACGCACAATATCTCCACAACCAAAGCGGCACAAACGTTCATTTTTGCGGCACAAACGCGGCACAAACGAATGGCGCGTTTGTTTTTAAAATTCAGCAATATGGGGTGCAAAGTAGGTGGGGTTTCAGCAACTATAACGCACAATATCTCCGCAACCAAATCGGCACAAACGTTCATTTTTGCGGCACAAACCAGCACAAATGCGGCACAAACAAATGGCGCATTTGCTTTTAAAATTCAGCAGCGTAGGGTGCAAAGTGGGCGGGTTTCAGCAAATATAACGCACAATATCTCCGAAACCAAAGCGACACAAACGTTTATTTTTGCGGCACAAACGCGGCACAAATGAATGGCATGTTTGTTTTTAAAATTCAGCAATATGGGATGCAAAGTGGGCGGGGTTTCAGCACATATAATGCACATTATCTCAGAAACCAAAGTGGCACAAACGTTTATTTTTGCAGCACAAACCAGCACAAATGCGGCACAAATGAATGGTGCATTTGTTTTTAAAATTCGGCAATATGGGGTGCAAAGTGGGCGGGGGTTTCATTAAATTGAATGCTTAATATCTCAGAAACCGAACCGACGCAAACGCTCATTTTTGCGGCACAAATCAGCACAAACGCGGCACAAACGTATAGTATATTTTTATTCAGGTTTTACAAACATGGGGTGCCAACGTCACACAGCTAAAAAGATTTCATGGTAAAATAACCACCACCCAAAAAAATACAACAAACCAATGTAACAAATAAATTGCATAAAAAGACATGTTTTGCAACAACATAACAAACAAAATACAAATAGAAAATACATGTGTTAGAAACTCGATAAGGACACCCAAATGTACTCTCTTGCCGACCCCCCACACACAATCTTGGCTCTTTTCAGGGCAAAGTAAAGAATGTTATCTGCAAGCTTTATATAACATAGATTTGTGTGCTAATGAGGCAATTGCAAACACATGGACAGTCCATGAAACACACAAAATGCAAGTTCACCCAGTGTAGAGAGAACTTTAAAGTGAGTACACCTGTTAAGGATGTCCTTAAATTACTAACCCAAAAAACACACTCTGAGCTTGCCCAGAAACATCCAAGTGCTGTTCACACACAAAACGCACCACCAAAAAAAAACAAAGTCCCTGAGCATGCCCAGACCAACCCAAATGCATTTCACACACCAAAAGGCACAGGAAAAAAACAAAGTCCCTGAGCATGCCCTGAACAACCCAATTGTAGCTAGCACAAAATAAGTCACCCCCTGCCCAAAATTAAGCACATCATCCAGCATGCACCAAAATTACAGATGGGACAAAACACCCCCCAGTCCAGGGGGGTAACTAAAGAGCCTAACATGAGCAAAAGTTATACAACAAATACCATTGCAGTCTAAGGGAACTGACTTGGCAATTTTACTAGTCCCCACTTGGCTGGCTTATCTTCTAATTATTGGCCTTAAAATGGTTATGGGGCCCAGGTCGCACCCTAAGGGACATATATCAATGTCAACAATTGGACAACCCCAAAAAACTAAACAAGGAGAAATGCCTTTAAATATGCCAAATTGCTTAAGGGCCAGTTCACACCAATGCAGTCCATGCATCAAAAATGCATGGAAATTCAGTTATATGGTTTTCAATGGCAAAGTTCACACCAGTGCTTGCAGTTCCAGTGCGTTCCAGTTCCAGAAAAAAAAGTAGAACGTGCTGCATTTTTTCTGCACTGGACTGTACTGGAAAGCTGTAAAGCGCATCAAAAACACACTGGAACGCACTTGTCCTTATTTAAGGTTAAGAAAAAAGAGGGGGGAAATATAAGCACTGGACTGCATCAAAAATGCACCAAAAATGCACTGGAATGTATCAAAAACGTGCATGCAGAAAAGCACCTGGAACGCGTCCGGACTGCGTTTCTATGGTGTGAACTGGCTCAAGGGCCAGATCACACCATAGAAACGCAGTCCGGAAGCGTTCCAGGTGCTTTTCTTCATGCACGTTTTTGATGCGTTCCAGTACGTTTTTGGTGTGTTTTGATGCAGTCCAGTGCTTGTTTCCCCCCTCTTTTTTCTTAACCTTAAATAAGGACAAGTGTGTTGCAGTGCGTTTTTTGTGCATTTAGGTGCATTTTTGATGCATTTCACAGCGTTCCAGTACAGTCCAGTGCATAAAAAATGCAGCATGTTCTACTTTTTTTTTCTGGAACTGGAAACGCACTGGAACTGCAAGCACTGGTGTGAACTATGCCATTAAAAACCATATAACCTACTTTCCCTGCATTTTTGATGCAGAAAAAAAATGCACTGGACTGCATGTGGTGTGAACTGGCCCTTAAGGAATAAAAGTTATTTAAAACTACTCGCGGCTATAATGAAATGTTGGTCCGGCAATACACATAAAAGTTCATTGATAAAAACAGCATTAAAAAAAAAACAAAATTACAAAAAAAATGTGTGGGGTTCCCCTGAAATTCCATACCAGGCCCTTTAGGTCTGGTATGGATATTAAGGGAACCCCGCGCCAAAATAAAACAAAAAATGATGTGGGGGACCCCCTCAAAATCAATACCAGGCCCTTCAGGTCTGGTATGGATTTTAAGGGGAACCCCGTGCCAAAATTTAAAAAAAAATGGCGTGGGGTCCCCCCAAAAAATCCATACCAGACCCTTATCCGAGCACACAACCTGGCAGGCCGCAGGAAAAGAGGGGGGGACGAGAGAGCGCCCCTCTCCTGAACCATACCAGGCCACATGCCCTCAACATTGGGAGGGTGCTTTGGGGTCCCCCCTAAGCACCTTGTGCCCATGTTGATGAGGACAAGGGCCTCATCCCCACAACCCTTGCCCGGTGGTTGTAGGGGTCTGCGGGCGGGGGGCTTATCGGAATCTGGAAGCCCCCTTTAACAAGGGGACCCCCAGGTCCCGCCCCCCCGTGTGAAATGGTAAGGGGGTACAAAAGTACTCCTAGAATTTCACAAAAAAAGTGAAAAAGAGACCGTTTTTGACAATTCCTTTATTAAAATGCTTCTTCTTTCTTCTATCTTTTATCTTCCTTCGGTTTCTTCCTCCATCTTCTTCTTCTTCTTCCTCCGATCCTCTGCTCCTTGCTCCGGTATTCTCGTCTGGCATCTTCACGCACGCGTCAGAGGGGGGCGGGGTCACCAGGTGGCCCCACCCTCCATTATTTAAGCACCGTCAGAAGACGAGAAGCGTCACACAGCGGGAGCTCCCCATCATGGATGCGGAGCGGCCCGAGCACGAAGAAGGGAAGAAGACGCCGTGGAGGAAGATGCCGGACGAGGACACCGGAGCAAGAAGCAGAGGATCGGAGGAAGAAGAAGAAGAAGATGGAGGAAGAAACCAAAGGAAGATAGAAGAAAGAAGATGGAAAGAAGAAGCATTTAAATAAAGGAATTGTCAAAAAACAGTCTCTTGTCATTTTTAACATTTTTGACAATTTTTTGTGAAAAAGTACCCCCTTACCATTTCAAACAGGGGGGGTGGGATCTGGGGGTCCCCTTGTTAAAGGGGGCTTCCAGATTCCGATAAGCCCCAGCCCGCAGACCCCACAACCACCGGGCAAGGGTTGTGGGGATGAGGCCCTTGTCCTCATCAACATGGGGACAAGGTGCTTTGGGGGCTAACCCAAAGCACCTTGTCTCCATGTTGAGGGCATGTGGCCTGATACGGTCCCCCCTCTTTTCCTGCGGCCTGCCAGGTTGCGTGCTCAGATAAGGGTCTGGTATGGATTTTTAGGGGGACCCCATGCCATTTTTTTTAATTTTGGTGCGGGGCTCCCCTTAAAATCCATACCAGACCTGAAGGGCCTGGTGTGGATTTTGAGGGGCACCCCCACACCATTTTTTTTTTTTTTGGCGTGGGGTTCGACTTAATAACCATACCAGACCTGAAAGGCCTGGTATAGAATTTCGGGGGAACCCCACACATTTTTTTTTCTTAATTTTGTTTTTTTTCTTAATGCTGTTTTTATCAATGAACTTTTATGTGTATTGCCGGACCGACATTTCATTATAGCCGCAAAGTGAACCAGCGTTAAAAAAAAAAAAAAAAGTTTAGAGGTGCGCCCGTTCAACCTATGCAAATGCATTTACGTTGCTTGACATTTACTAAGATTTTGCCGGCACACTGAACCAACGCATTTGAACAAGCACAAATGCCGTTTCAGCATGCACAGTGCATAAATTCACCTCCCGCAGTTCTAAATGTATTTGCCGGCGCAGCCAGCTTGTCAGAAAAAGTTACTTTCTCATTTTATTTTGGGCATATTTGTGACTTGGGCAGTTAGTACCATACTTTCTCACATCACCCCCATAATATTGGCACTTCCAGCTTGTTTAAATTTTAAGTTAAAGATGCCATGCGCCATGTCTATAGTGGTGTACCGATCGCCTCTTCCCGTGCGCCGGGAAGAGAATAGTAAATGGGGGATCACGCTGTGTTACCGGCGCAAATGTTTTGTAAATGCGAAAATGTCATTTGCGCAATTGGCGTGCGCCGCAACTCATGGCGCAAATGCTTCGTACATCAGCCCAATGGTGTTCTTACAAAAATGGGAAAAAGACCTAAAACAGACTTTCACTGACGTGCAAACACAAAACATCCTCAGATTCTCTCTAAAATCGACCATCTGCACAAGAATACAAGAAACGAACTATAAGATTCTAACAAGGTGGTACTATACACCTCAGTTATTACACAAACTTTTCCCTACCACGACAGATAAATGTTGGCGGTGTCAAACAGATAAAGGAACACTTCTCCATATCTTTTGGTCATGCCCATTACTACTACACTTTTGGACAACAATAGAGACAATTGTACAAAAATTCACAGACCACACAATTCAAAAAGATCCAGCGTTCTTCCTGCTGCACGCCACTACAATCCCGGGACAATCATACAAGAAATCCATTGTGCGACATTTGCTCAACGCCGCAAAATCTTGCATTCCAGCTACCTGGAAACAAAACACACCTCCATCCATTGGATTGTGGCTGCGTAACGTAGAGGAAATTAAGAAATTAGAGGATCTGGTGCTTACAGCACAAAACAAAAAAGAAAAACACTCTAAAGTCTGGAGGCTGTGGAATTTGTACATATGCTCTGACGAAGGGCAATCCTTACTAAATTTTTAAAAGATATCCCGATACTGGCCAAATGAAAAGGGTCAGTGTCACTATATCCATCACCCCCGTGCTGAACAATACCCCCCCTCCGCCCCCTCCTTTTTCCGCTTTTTTTAACTTTCACCTTCTCAACTGTTGGTTCTATATCCAGATATTCAGATGCCAAGCATTCGATCGAGAAACGGACACTCTGACTAAACATGCAACTCAGTGATTAAGACAATAACACATATGCTAGCATATAAGATCACGATCGTTTATGGTCAAATTGTATGAGCACAATATTCCCTTGCCTGCCTGGTGCGACAGTTTATGTATATCTCATTGCAGATATAAATAGGGCTCTTGCTGAAAAGTCCACATCTATGTTTTACTGTTTATTGTCTTTTTTGACCACGGTTGTTCTATACCCTTTCTGTATTCCCTTGTTGGAAAACTTATTAAAAATCTATTTTTGAAAAAAAAAAACTTCAGGCCCTAAACAAGGGGATGAGGGGCCAACTCACAACTAAAAGCCACGTATGTGAGTTGGACCATACTCCTCCACCACCTCCAGCAACACCACCACCACCACAGCCACCCTACCCACCACAGCAGCCTGGAAGGAAGCGTGGAAGAAAGTATTGAGTGATGGCCTTGGTTTTGTGCGGTCTGGCAAAAGACACAGGCTGTTGTAAGACCACAGCCTCAGGACATATATGTCATCTGATGCTGCTCCCGATCTCTCGAAGTCCTGGACTGTATTGTGTTCCCTATTAAATGGACTCCTCAGGTTACCAATTTGGCCTGTCAAATAATTGATGTCTGCCCTGGGGTACAAAGGCTTCACCAATTCCAAATGTTTCTCCAACGTTGCTTTCCTCTTTATTTTTTTAGGACCCATAATAAATTTTACATTTTTCTTTTGACAAATACTTGGCTATGTGTTTTACTTCAAAAAGGACAGTGTGTTTGTGAGTAGGCAGGAAAAAAATTAAGATGACTCGCGCTGTGTAAATTGGTGAGTGTGTGACCAGATTCACCGTACAAAAACACTAAATACAACCAGTATCAGTGGATGCATAAACCGTCTGTGTGGCAATGTATCACGATCAGTGCAAACAAATAACAAAAATATATAAATCGTCTGTGCAATAATATATCGCAATCAGTGCACACAAATCACAAAAATAAAGTCCAAACAAAATAAATATATTGAAGAAACTATTATAAAGGGAAAAAAATGTCCAAAAGAGAAGAAACCCGAGAAAAAGTGAATTAGCAATCACGGGTCCTTCAACCGCATAGAACCTCAAATGTGCAGGACCACCACCAACAATAAGAGCCTGGCCACTTACCAGAACCCCATGACCCCCCGTTACAGAGGGTCTAAAAGGGCTTTATAAGATCCTAGTAGTCCGGACTTCCCAGGAGCAGAGATGGAGCAGAGATGGGAATGGAAACTGGAAAAGGGCGTCAGGTGCTGGGATGGAGATGGATGGATCCACAGGAGGGGGGCTCAGCCCTCAGCATAATGATGTCATCATAGGAGAAAAGAAAGGGAGGGCTCCCATAGTATAAAATCAGATGGCAATTTATTATAGATAAAAGCGTAAACACTCACATATAAGTAAGACAATCAGCATCATCAAATAGAAGAACAGACTGTGGCACCGGCCGGATGACCACAGATAGCTCGTCCTGTTAGATATACAGCAAGAGTGGGAGATGGCGCGATGATACCGCTCAGCCCTACGCTGCGTTTCGCAAAAAAATGTGGAAAAAAAGGGGCACCTGGAAGACGCATTTTTTTGCGAAACGCAGCGTAGGGCTGAGCGGTATCATCGCGCCACCTCCCACTCTTGCTGTATATCTAACAGGACGAGCTATCTGTGGTCATCCGGCCGGTGCCACAGTCTGTTCTTCTATTTGATGATGCTGATTGTCTTACTTATATGTGAGTGTTTACGCTCTTTTCTATAATAAATTGCCATCTGATTTTATACTATGGGAGCCCTCCCTTTCTTTTCTCCTATGATGACATCATTATGCTGAGGGCTGAGCCCCCCTCCTGTGGATCCATCCATCTCCATCCCAGCACCTGACGCCCTTTTCCAGTTTCCATTCCCATCTCTGCTCCATCTCTGCTCCTGGGAAGTCCGGACTACTAAGATCTTATAAAGCCCTTTTAGACCCTCTGTAACGGGGGGTCATGGGGTTCTGGTAAGCGGCCAGGCTCTTATTGTTGGTGGTGGTCCTGCACATTTGAGGTTCCATGCGGTTGAAGGACCCGTGATTGCTAATTCACTTTTTCTCGGGTTTCTTCTTTTTTGGACATTTTTTTCCCTTTATAATAGTTTCTTCAATATATTTATTTTGTTTGGACTTTATTTTTGTGATTTGTGTGCTCTGATTGCGATATATTATTGCACAGACGATTTATATATTTTTGTTATTTGTTTGCACTGATCGTGATACATTGCCACACAGACGGTTTATGCATCCACTGATACTGGTTGTATTTAGTGTTTTTGTACGGTGAATCTGGTCACACACTCACCAATTTACACAGCGCGAGTCATCTTAATTTTTTCCTTGTTCATGTTATGTGTTTGTGTCACATTTAGACATCGCTGCTTTCTTTATCATAATTTAGACACTTTGAAGCACAATTATTTTTTATATTTTTTTGTGAGTAGGCAGGCACATTTCAAAAATACACTGTCGGCTGTTCGATCGTTCGACGAAGGTCGAACATTATGGTCCTTTCGTGCCAAATTCGAGCAGCGTGTCACGGCCATAATGCACTGCGTCATCACAGTGGTTTTCTGGCTGATGATTGGCCAAGCGTGCACTATGACCCACATGCTTTGGCCAATCACAGCGCCATAAGCAAACAGAGCCATAATTGGCCAACGGCAGGGTGCCTTTGGCCAATTATGGCTCAGGGTTTTATGTACATGCCCTACACTATATAAGTCCGCCTGCAAGTCGGCCGTGTGTAGTGTGTTCCGGCATTCAGAGAGAGAGTGTCATTTAATTTCATTTAGATAAATTGAGCAGACAGTTGATTCAGTTAGCTCCAGTATATTTAGTATATATATACATTCTAGGCTTTGTATGTATATATATATATTTATCTAGTTTAGCTAGATCTCACTGCGTTCCTGTTGTTCTGTTCCTAATATACTACAGGCAGGCAGTTCATTCAGTTAGCTGCAGTATATTCAGTACTGTATCCTGTGCAGCTAGATCTCGCTGCAGACCATTCCTGTTGTTCTCTTCCTAATATACTAAAGGCAGGCAGTTCATTCAGTTAGCTAAAGTATATTCAGTACTGTATCCTGTGCAGCTAGATCTCCCTGCAGACCATTCCTGTTGTTCTCTTCCTAATATACTACAGGCAGGTAGTTCATTCAGTTAGCTGCAGCCTGCAGTATATTCAGTACTGTATCCTGTGCAGCTAGATCTCGCTGCAGACTGTTCCTGTTGTTCTCTTCCTAATATACTACAGGCAGGCAGTTCATTCAGTTAGCTGCAGTATATTCAGTACTGCATCCTGTGCAGCTAGATCTCGCTGCAGACCGTTCCTGTTGTTCTGTTCCTAATATACTACAGGCAGACAGTTCATTCAGTTAGCTGCAGTATATTCAGTACTGTATCCTGTGCAGCTAGATCTCGCATCAGACCGTTCCTGTTGTTCTGTTCCTAATATACTACAAGGGAAAACAAAGAGAAAGGTACTCTTAAGAGGGTCAACAGAGAACACGAGGATAGATGCAAACCAGCTTTGTTAATATCCAAAATATACCAAAATTGTGAATACAAAAAAATGAATTTAGCAATTTAGATAGACGGCTGACACAGGCCTAATTAAAATTGGACAACGTTGTCACAGGGATAATAAAAACAATGGGAGTCGCGGCTACACACCCACACATTCACACCAGATAATCACCATCCGCTCTTATTATGATATACTAGTATATCGTTGGTAAGTCCAAAACCAGGATAGAGATTCGTAGATAAGTGATTATTCCTACAGAGACTCCCAGCATGGTTGGAACGAACAGACACCAACGATGTAAATGCTGGTTATGTGGGTGGACGATCTGGCGATGAAGTCTATTATGGTAATAATCAATGCAAGTAGGAGGAGAGGAGATTTTGACACCATTCTCCTTCAAAAAGAAAAAATGTGGACGTATTACTTGGACTCTTTGGTACCCAAGGGGTTAAAGAGGAGGGCCCATTAAAAAAAAAAAAATTAAAAGTCAGCAGCTACAAATACTGCAGCTGCTGACTTTTAATTGGACACTTACCTGTCCCAGGGTCCAGCGATGCGGGGGATCGAAGCCCCGCTCGCCTCCCCCTCCGTTCAGCGGCGCCGGCATTGCAACTGAGGGCGCCAGGCTGTGGCTTCACAGCCAGGCACCCACTGCACATGCGCGAGCGGCGCCGCGTGCCGTGATTGGCCGCTCAGTCACCTGGGACCTGTAATGGGTCCCAGGTGATTGACAAGAGGGAGGGAGCAGAGCTGAGTCCTTCCTGTGCCGAGGGGGAAGTGATGTCACCAGCCCAGGCACTGAAAGAGGCAGACTACGAGGGACCCCCTAGCAACAGGCATTTAGGGGTGAGTTAAAAAAAAAATTTCCAAATGTTTTTTTTTTTTTTTTTAGGAATTTTCATGTATTTTTTATTTTTTGGGTGGAACACCACTTTAAATACTGAATGCAGTCTACAGCCTATCCTGGAGAAGTGATTAGCCTTTCCATGAAGTAAATAAATTAAAAGTAAAGTAAATCTATGAATGAGTAGAACTTATTACTCTTTCCATTTTATCCACCTTTGTTAATCATTAAACCTTTTTCCCCCTTTCTTCTTTTTTTGCCTTACTGTTCTATCAGTACACTTATTGAGTATTTATTCCCTTTTGCTGAATGTCTTGCATGTGAGGTGTTTCGGATGACATCTAGTGGGTATTGGTAGTAACTGCACCCTCCACAGCCTATTTAAGTTTATCTTGTCGACTTCTCCCTGCTCTGAAGAAACCAGCATCCATTGGCTGGTGAAACGCGTCAGTGGCGTGACGTCAGCACGTCACTGGGAGACGCGCGCTGTACGATCTGGTGTGTCTATACACAGAACCAATGGCTGACGGCTGCTTTTTCCTTCAGTCACGCACTACACGGAAGCAGCGGCTTTGCAGCAAAGGAAGACCCCCTACCTGATTCTATCTACTGGCCAGTACGAAGTGATACTTACGGACACAGCAATTCAGGGACCAAGGCATGCTACAACTTGACGACGGACCTTGTACAGTTGGTGAGAACTTTATACCCCAGTCAGCACCTGTGTAGTACATGTCAGTACTATCTATAGCATCCCTTTCCTGTTGCCTGTACGGGATTACGTCTCGCTGCCTCTGCACCTTATCTTCATCCACCTTTGCTGATAACGTAACCCCCCCTGTAATGCCGTTTGGTTCATAAGCTGAAATTTCTGATTATCCATTTACATTTATGGTTTGCACCTCCATTTGAATGACCTACTTGCATTGATTATTACCATAATAGACTTCATCGCCAGATCGTCCACCAACATAGCCAGCATTTACATCGTTGGTGTCTGTTCGCCCCAACCATGCTGGGAGTCTCTCTGTAGGAATAATCACTTATATACGAATCTCTATCCTGGTTTTGGACTTACCAACGATATACTAGTATATCATAATAAGAGCGGATGGTGATTATCTGGTTTAATGTGTGGGTATGTAGCCGCAGCTCCCATTGTTTTTTTTATCCCTGTGACAACGTTGTCCAATTTTAATTAGGCCTGTGTCAGCCGTCTATCTAAATTGCTTTTTTCATTTTTTGTATTCATAATTTTGGTATATTTTGGATATTATAAAGCTGGTTTGTTTATTATGAGCCAATTATTAATTAATTCATCTGGTTGATCCTGGCAAAACCTTTTTTATTTTTTCCCAATATACTACAGGCAGGCAGTTCATTCAGTTAGCTGCAGTATATTCAGTACTGTATCCTGTGCAGCTAGATCTCGCTGCAGAACGTTCCTGTTCTCTTCCTAATATGCTACAGGCAGGCAGTTCATTCAGTTAGCTGCAGTATATTCAGTTTACATATATACATCCCAGCCTTGTCCAGCTACATCTCACTGCAGGCCATTCCTGGTGTACCTATTCAAATACATTACAAATACATCAAATACAGTATGTCTGAAAGGCCAACAAGGAGAGGGAGACGCTCACAGGCCACTAAAAGAGGGCAAGCAGGCTCTGTGTCTACAGCCATCATTGCTGGTCGTGGACACGGTGCATCCTCAGCACGTGGCCGTGGGGCACGCTTGTCCTTTTTTTTCGGCAGCTGGCCGTGTTGAGCCACAACATGCAGAAGAGTTGGTAGAGTAGATGACCAAGCCGTCCTCATCCTCCTCATCCTCTGTCACCCAGGCTCAGAGTACTTTGGCTGCCAATGCAGCTGCCAAAGCGGCCTCTTCCATCGGCTCAATGTCATCAGTCACTCTTTCCCTAGCCCCACCATCATGCCCTGAGGAGTCCCCCGAACTGTTCGACCACAGTGTTGGGTATATGCTGCAGGAGGATGCACAGCGATTTGAAGGCTCAGATGATGGTGCCCAGATTGAGGAAGGCAGTAACGTGAGCCCAGAGAGAGGGGGTGCCCAAGAAGGACAACAAACTGGCAGTCATGTTCCCCCAGCTGCAGCATACTGCCAGGTTTGCTCCAGTGACGAGGAGGGAGGGGATAATAAGGCCACTGACTCTACATGGGTGCCTGATAGGAGAGAGGTGGAGGAAGAGGCACATCTCCAATGAGGCAGGATGCCCTCCAGGGTCCAGCTTAAGGGCAGCCAACTGACTCCATCACACCGCAGAGCTCTGCATGTGCAGGGCACTGCTGACTCCGCGCGTTTTTTCAAAAGTTCTTTGGTGTGGGCGTTTTTGAGACATGTACAGCAGATCGCACTGTTGCTGTTTGCAACATATGTCTGAAGCGTATCAAGCGTAGCCAAAACAGCAGCTGCTTGGGCACCACATGCTTGACCAGACATATGTCGAGCTCCCATGCAGTCCATTGGCAAGCGTACTTAAAAGACCCACACCAAAGAACAAGGCGAACCTCTCCTTGCTCCTCATCAGCTGGGATCTCCAACCCCACTATACCTTCAGTTCTCTCAGAAACCTGCCCTGAGAGAAATGAAGGTGTAGAATTAGGTGTGCCAAGTACTTGCGGGCAATCTGCTATTGCTACACCAACGTCCGATTGTAGCAGGCAAATTTCCCTACTCCAGTTGCTAAACCGGCAAAAGAAATTCGGTCCCAGCCATCCACATGCCCAGCGGCTGAATGCTAGCTTGGCTAAATTGCTAGCACTCCAACTGCTGCCTTTTTAACTGGTAGACTCTGCCCCCTTTTGTGAATTTGTGGAATGTGCGGTACCTCAGTGGCAGGTTCCCAAATGCCACTTGGCTCTCTACTGGCATGTGGAAGGCAATGTCTTGGCCTCGCTTGTCAGGGCGGTCAGCGGTAAGGTGCATATTACTGCTGACTCATGGTCCAGCAGGCATGGACAGGGACGTTACCTATCTTTTTTGAGTATAAAGCATTTTACTCTGTGCACATTTACATGTGCGTTAGAAAAGGGTTTTTTAACAAACCAACATCTTTGGTGTATAACATTTTTTTTTTCCATTAAACACGTTTTCTTTATTAAAAATATATTAGGTACATATACATCCATACATTTCTTATATCAAATAAAATAAAAAGATAAAAACTGCAAACAATACTGTGTATATTAACAGACAATTCGCTATGTCTTCCCCCAAATTACAAATATTGAGAAACGCTATTTGTTATATATTGTATCACCATCAGCATTCGAGATACATTCCAGCATTGTGCATGTCGTGTCCCTCTAGTAATCGCTTCTCCCTCCAACATAAATTTAACAAAAATGTTATTGATCTATGTGTCCTATTGTAACACCTTTTATATTTTTCAGTGTCATACACAGATTTCAGGTGCCTTGAGCCACTTTTCCCAGATTTTTTCATACTTAGTGGGACACCCTCTATGTGCGTATATGAGTTTCTTATAGGGTAATACTGTATTTACTTCTGTAATCCAGTGTGCGAGCTCTGGAGGATCAGGCCTCATCCAAAGCCTAGCTATAACTTTTTTTGCAGAAAAGAGTGTTTCATGAAGAAATACTTTTTGAAATTTGTTAATCTCTGTGTCTGGGAAAATTCCCAGAATGCACATTTTGGGCTGTAATGTGACAGGGGAGCCCATTGTATCATGTAGGAATCTCACTACCTGGGTCTAGAAAGCCTGAATCCTCGGGCAATGCCATATTAAGTGAAAGAAAGTGCCCACTGCTTGATTGCATAGTATACATGTTGCAGGTCGATTCTGTTTATATCTGGAGAGTTTATATGGTGTAAGGTAGGATCTGTGCAATATAAAAATCTGAGTCAATCGATCCGACAACTTAGGGGATACCATTTTGCAAGCATCTAGAGCATCACTCCATTCATCTTCCATATTACCCACCTCCACCTCTCTCTCCCACCTAGATTTCAGTGCATGTGCTATTTTGGTCACAGATGGTGTTGTCAGCATAAGATAGAATTGGGAGATCAATTTTTTTGGGTCTGGGTATTTCACAGATTCCATGAGAGGATTACGTACTGAGACAAGATCATCTGATGGAAATTGCGATCGAAAGGCATGGCGGACTTGTAGGTATCTGAAAAATAATTGGTTTGGAAGCATAAACTCAGCTTGCAGCCTGTCAAAGCTCTTCAATTTTCCATTGCTGACAATGTGGGACAGGTAGAACATCCCCCTTGAGCTCCACACCTCACTGTCCGGGATCAGAGAGAACTCAGACAGATCCGGATTGTGCCATAAAGTGGTGAAATCGTGTATTGCTGGTATGCTCAACTTATCAGAAGCTAGCTTCCAGATCTTCTTATATTGGTACAAAAGTGATCTACGGTTATCTGTCCTCGCAACTCCTTTTACTCCCCCTGTTATCATCACCATTGAATCCTGAGTCTGCCTAGACCACTCTGGACATAGGAAACTGAGGAATCTATCCCTATCCACCTTATCAACATGGAAAATTTGTGCCAGTTGGGCTGCCAAATAGTACATATTGAAATCCGGAAGGGCCATACCAGCTAGATCAGTGGGGTTCTTCAATTTATGCCATGACAGTTTGTGCCTATTATTGCCCCATATGAATGGTTTTAGGGTAGCTTCTATTACCTTAAAATGTTTAAGAATTAAATATACTGGAGAGTGCCACACCATGTAAAAAAATTTTGGGTAAGAGAACCATTTTTGTCAGGTTTATACGGCCCATTACTCCCAAAGAAAGGCGAGCCCATATCTGAGTCTTCTGTCTGATCATTTCATATAGTGGGTCTATATTTAGTGGTATATAGTCTGCTGGGTCTCTAGTCAGCCGTACCCCCAGGTATTTAATAGTATCTACCCTCTGCAAAGGTAATAAGGCTCTATTCCTAGGTGGCGGGAAACTGTCCAGGGGTAGTATCTGTGACTTGTCCCAATTTATTCGAAGGCCAGAAAACGTACCAAATTGTTTAATTAAATCTAGAACTAACGGTAGGGCATTGTCTGAGTCATCTAGATATAGAAGTGTGTCATCCGCGTACATGCTGATCTTTTCCATCACCTCCCCTCTACCAAGTCCCATAACTCCAGGGTGTGCCCGAATAGCTATCGCGAGTGGCTCCGCCGCCAGCGCGTAAAGCAGCGGTGACAGAGGACACCCTTGTCTCGTACCCCTGGTCGAGGGAAACCGTCCAGAAGTCCAGCTATTAGCCAGTACTTTCGCAACCGGGGCCTGAAACAAGAGCTGCACCCACTTTATGAATTTAGGTCCCAGACCAAAACTACTAAGACAGGTGTCACGGAACGCCCCACACTCCGCTTGAGTGCTTCCGTCATATACCGCTTCCTAAGTTCTGGAACACAAGTCCAATGGATCTGGCTATAGGAACCCCAAGAACTAGACAACACCAGTCTTGGAGTACATCAGAACTACCTTTATTTTGAGATCTCACAGACCTTTATACAGCAGGGATGACTCAAAGCTAACCTAATTATCATGACCTAATTTACTACAAAATGTACCCAGACCAGATGACAGTCTTGTGGGCACCGAGCTTCACACATTAATACAATTAACAATACAAACAACAATCTCCCCCCTCCTCAGCCTAGACCATTCGTCTATTAGCCAGGGCTGGTGGCTAATGTGATCAGCTCTCTCAATTAACATAAACACATGTTGATAACACCAGCATCTCCTCACAGGATGTGTCCCAGCAGAATGAATCAGTCTTATCAGCAGGGGGCTGCTGGAGGAATCCCCCCTCCCTCTTCAGGGACACAAATATACAGTAAGGAGTCCCCATACAATATATACATGACTGAGTCCGATTAATACAGTTCAGACTGGATTTCTCATTCACCTCAAATGCTAGGGCCCATAATCGGTGGGCAACAGGCTTGCACACAGTCCTCTCCAACAGCCTCCGCTCTGGCCATGCCCGTGACATTTCTCCCCTTTCGGCAGGAGACTAACACAGGAGGAGACCCCAGACGGGTTGACTCCGAAGTTAGTCCACAGCTCCAGTCCTCTACTGCCTGTACCCACACAGTACCCCAAACAAATCATCCCAAACAGTGCATTACTCACCCAGCCATCCTCTGCCTCTCTCAGAGAACATATCTGCCGCTGGGGAGAGGCCCGGACTGGCCCTTCTCCCTGGAATCCTTTCTGCCGCTGGAGAGAAGACAGGGGGACTGGGCTCACTCCATCCTGCTGTTGGGGATCTGGGCCGACTGCCCAGCATCCCTGGGGTATACAGGTGGGGACTGAAGCCCCATCAACCGACACCAGATCAAGCTGCAGTTGTGAGGTGATGACTGCATTCTCTCCTTGGATCCTGATCTGCAGCTCGCGATAGACTGCAACCTCCTCACCTTGGGCCTCCACAATTGCTGCAGGTGTGGGGCAGAGGTCTTGGACCCTCTGTCCGGTTGCCAGCACTTCTGCTGGGGGTTTGCCAGGTGGTTCCTCCTTTACAGAAACGTCTATTAAATCCCCAGTCTCTGGAATTGGTAAAAGTGTGGGACAGAGGTCTTGGACCCTCTGTTCAGTTACCAGATCTTCAGCTGGAGAAGTTTGTTTTAACTCCATAGATGCTGCTGGCAGAAAATCACATGTCCCTGTCATTGTTGTGGGAGAAAGGCTGACTACCTCTTCTCTCAGGAAGGCTGAAGCCACTGTTGGTGCTGGGCAGAACACAGTGAACTTTGGCCCTGATAGCAGCTCTTCTGCTGGAGGCTCATCAGGTTGTTCTTCCTCAGCAGAAAAGTCTATTAAATCCTCTACCTCTATAACTGGTGTCTGTGGATAGAGGTTCACCATCTCCTGTCCGTGGAACTCAGAAGATGCCATCAGTGCTGGGCAGAGGTTAGCAGAGCTCTGCCCTGTTGTCAGCACTTCAGTTTTGGGGGTGGCAATCTCCAGATTTTCCACTGCAGATTCTCTGGCATGCTGCTGGACAGGCACATTCCTCCATCCAAGATCATCCCATGCAGAAACAGGATCATCAAGGTCAGTCAGCACTTGCTGCATCCGCCATAAGACCTCCGCCTCCATAGCTGTGGGGGCAGGTTGGCAAAGCACACTATCGCTCTGCCACATTGCCGACTCTTCAGCCAGGATTTCAGGGTTGTCAGCTGGTATTTCCTGATAGTCCCAGGCAAAGGGAGCCCAGCCCTGGCACTGAGCAATGTCTAGCAGTCGTCTGTAGGCGATCTCTAGCTCCCATTCCTGAACGGCCAGAAACTCCAAATCTTCCTGTGCCCAGTGCACTTCCGAAATGTTCAGTAGCCCTTCTCTGAAATCCATGATTTCGTCCACCCGCCGCTCCAAATCACTCCCAAAGTTAGGGTCCCCTGTCAGCTTCACAAACAACAGTCCCAAGCCGCCGTAGCTTAAGCCTTCCGTTGGGCTGTCATCCGCTATCCAGGGACATGCTTGGGATACATGCCACCGGAGGGCTCTGTAGCTCTCATCCAGCTTCATCTCTGCCCAGACCAGCCTGCTTAATTCAGCTGTCTGCTTCTTGTGTGGTTTTTCTCCCAAAAACCGCACCCGCAGTCCGTACTGCGACCAGTACCTTTCCTCGATGGAGGGGAGAACTTTTCCCTGGTGTCGCTGCTCACGGGCTAGCGCTTCCTTCCAGAGTTTGCAGCGAATAGAATCACACCATCCCAGCAGGACCTGCTCCGATACTGGTCCTCTGTGCTGTATCTGCATCTCTCGCAACCTCCTTCTGAATTCCTCATCCATGGCGGCTGGTATCTGTACCTCTCCTCTTCTGCTATCTGGACCTTGGATCCAGATGGAAGTTTGGATGTCCCAGACTTCAGGAAGCTTTCCCGCTGCTTGCCACCAATGTCACGGAACGCCCCACACTCCGCTTGAGTGCTTCCGTCATATACCGCTTCCCAAGTTCTGGAACACAAGTCCAATGGATCTGGCTATAGGAACCCCAAGAACTAGACAACACCAGTCTTGGAGTACATCAGAACTACCTTTATTTTGAGATCTCACAGACCTTTATACAGCAGGGATGACTCAAAGCTAACCTAATTATCATGACCTAATTTACTACAAAATGTACCCAGACCAGATGACAGTCTTGTGGGCACCGAGCTTCACACATTAATACAATTAACAATACAAACAACAATCTCCCCCCTCCTCAGCCTAGACCATTCATCTATTAGCCAGGGCTGGTGGCTAATGTGATCAGCTCTCTCAATTAACATAAACACATGTTGATAACACCAGCATCTCCTCACAGGATGTGTCCCAGCAGAATGAATCAGTCTTATCAGCAGGGGGCTGCTGGAGGAATCCCCCCTCCCTCTTCAGGGACACAAATATACAGTAAGGAGTCCCCATACAATATATACATGACTGAGTCCGATTAATACAGTTCAGACTGGATTTCTCATTCACCTCAAATGCTAGGGCCCATAATCGGTGGGCAACAGGCTTGCACACAGTCCTCTCCAACAGCCTCCGCTCTGGCCATGCCCGTGACAACAGGTCCAAAGGTATCTCCACTCTACTGAGTCAAATGCCTTAGCAGTGTCTAAGGCTACTATCACCCGTGACCCCGGACAATCAAATCTGTAAATTTATAAACAATCTTCTGAGGTTAAAGGAGGTGTTTCTACCTGGCATAAAGCCAGCCTGATCACCATGCACTAAGGACAGAATAACTTTATTCAGGCGGATGGCAAGCACTTTCGCAAGTATTTTGACATCCACCTGAAGCAAAGAGATGGGTCGATATGACTCCGGGACATGTGGGTCCTTGCCCGGTTTGGGGATCACTACTATAGTTGCTTCACACATCGATGCCAGCATTTCAGAGCCCTCAAAGATGGCATTATATAGTTTAAGCAACCTGGGAATCAACAGGCCTGAGTAAGTGGAGTAAAATTCCACCGGTAAACCATCGGATCCCGGGGCTTTAGATCTGGGGAATCCTGCTATGGCACTAGATATCTCATCTGTTGTCAGTGGAGCTTCTAGTTCCTCCACCTGTTCTACAGTTAGTTGAGGGATTTGAATTCCTCCTAGGAAGGACTCCATAACGGATGTGTCATCCGTAGCTGCGGCCTTGCAGAGGTTGCTAAAAAAAATCTTTAAACATATCAGACACTTTCCTAGGTTCCGTCTCCAGTACATCATCAGGAGAACGTAGTGAAATCACCACTGGAGGTCTTTCCTCACAATGTACCAGATGTGCCAGAAGCTTCCCAGTCCTTTCCCCATGTTCAAATGAGTTCTGCTTATGAAAAAAATCTTTCTTTTGGACTTTTCATAATGTAGTTGATCAAGAGCTCTCGAGCATAGTTTAAGATAATTTGCTCTGTCAATGGTGGGATCATTAAGAAAACCTTCCTCAGCATTCCGTACACTTTCCTCTGCCCTATCAATCAACAACATAGATGTTTTTTTAATTTGATTAATGCGTCTAGTGAGAGTCATGCGGGCGTGCAGTTTGAACATTTCCCACACTGATTGTACTGTGGTCGAGTCATCATTTGTCCTTAAATATTGCTCCCATTCCATTGGGAGATCATCATCCTCCGGGAGCAATGTCAGCCAAAAGGGATTTAGTCGCCAAGAGGGAGGTGGACGACCACAGGACAAAGAGACCGTGACCCAGTAGGGACAATGATCAGATAATGAACGGGGAGAAAAACCTGCGTCTATAAGTCTGGGAACAAGAGTTTTAGACAGTAGTATGAGATCTATTCAGGACATGGCATGATGTGACGTGGAGAAGCAAGAGTAAGCTCTGGTTGAGGGGTTTCTGACTCTCCATGTGTCAACAAGGTTAAAACTATGCATTAGTCTAGCGAATTTGTTTAAATAAGAAGAAGGCGACAAGGGCATCGAACTGCTCATTCTATCCATAGCAGGGTCTAACACATTATTAAAATCCCCCATCCATATTGCTGGGATAGTAGGGTACATAGCCACATAATCAAAACCAACGGTGAGCACCTCATAGCTAAATGGTGGTGGGATGTAGAATGCTAACAGAAGTACCAGTTCCCCATGTATTTTAGCCCTTAGGAATACATATCTTCCAAGTGGGTTGATCTCCGCACCCTGGAGCTCAAAGTGTGTGGTTTTAGTAATTAAGATGGACACACCCCTGGAATTTGTGGTGTGGACCCACCCTATCCAAGGTTTTTTGAGTGTTCTATGTGTCATGCAATTTCAGGTTAGCCATTAGGGCAAGTTACAAGAATGTCGAGCTCCAGGGTTCAGAAAGACCTGCATAATATACATAGAGACACAAAACCTCGGGTAATAGACATTTCCTGGAAATAAATTGTATCTATCATGATGGTGTAGACATGCGTTCAGTACACAGCAACAAAACGTGTTTTCCAACTTTTGAAATTTCCCCTCCCCGCCCTGCACAATCCCGAACTGGTGCATGCATTTATCCCAAACTGCCTACATGGCATAAACAATGTCCAACCTGAGGAAAAAAGAATTATCAAAAACCTACTCATATAATGAATCACTGTGACTAGTACAAACTGAGCAGTATTGCATATACAAGAGCAGGTCAGCATAACAGTGAACAGTTCATTCCATCTCAGGTTGTGGGTAGTGATGTGTGGGGCAAAACTGCGCTGAGTAACGATACACATCTCAGGACTTGGCTCACTTCCATTAGTGAGATTATCATAAGGGGATCATCCTCCGCTGGTAATGATTGTGGACTATTTAGTGTCAAACCTACATGGTAGGCTGAGTAACTCGGAATGGGGTATGTAGAAAAAATGTACATTCCCTGGACATGGTGGGGAACAGGGACCATATTGATGCAGGTCCTGCGTATACTTGGTATAACTTATTTTGTAGCTTCTAACCTGTTGCATATTTAGACATAATAGTAGTTCCGTTCATATCCCTGACAAGCTATTATTCTTTCAACAAGACATATAGCACTCGGGTATGATTCTTTGGATGGCATAAAAAAAAAAAAAAGGGAAAAAAAAGAGGGGGGGTACCAGTGACAGTGCACTTAGTTGCGGTCATGGCACACCATTGTGTTACTGGGGGTAAAAGAAGGAGAAAAATCAGAGTCCGTGTATGCCGAGATCAGCATTGGCAATATCTATACTGAACCGCAAATTACTCAGGTCCCATTCCCCCCGCAAACAAGTGGGGGTTTAATGAAAGATAAGCCATGAAGAGCATCAGGGTTACTTATCTGTGTGCATCTCTTTGCTCCAGCCATGCAATGGCCGCTTCCGGATCCTCAAAGAAATGAGCTCGGTCCTCTCCTTCAACTTGCAGACGTGCTGGGAAGAGCATGGCATACTTTATATTTTTGATTCGGAGACGCCACTTAACTTCTGTGAAGGTCCTTCTTCTGCGTTGTACTTCAGCAGAGAAATCCGGAAAAACAGCAATCATTTTGTTTCCAAAGGGAATGTTGCCTTTTTCCCTGCTGAGACGAAGTATGGCGTTGCGATCTCTAAAGTTAAGGAACTTTGCTATGAACGTGCGGGGTGCTATGGGGTGCTCCAGCAGGTGGTAGTTTTCCCGACAAGCGGTGTGCGCGTTCAACTACAAATGTGGGGGAGAGGGAGTCTCTCCCATAAGTATCACAAAGTAGATTTTCCAGAAATGTGGGGGGGTCTTTCCCCTCTGCTCCTTCAGGGAGGCCGATGAATCTTAAATTACAGTGTCTCAGTCTGTTTTCAATCTCATCCTGCTTTTGCATGAGCTGATTTACCTGGAATTGCAGTTCTGCTGTGGAGTTCTGCAGCGGAGGGAGGGAGTCTTCCACATTGCCCAGCCTGGTCTCTGCCTCCGTCACCCTCTCTCTCAGCTTTTGGAAGTCTTGTCTTACCAGAGAGATGTCCACTTTCACTTCCTCAATCTTTGCTGTGACCGTGGTCTGGCAGGCTGCTACTGCTTCTTGGCATGCTGTGATGGCTTCCAGCACTTTAGCTGTATCTGCTCCGACGGCCCCCTCCTCCCCCTGCATGGCGGTGCCATCTTCCCCCTGGGTCTCAGCGTCTTGACGGTGGTATTGTCCCAGTTTTGCGACCGCTGAAGCGGCTTTTTTCGGCGGCGACATGATCCGAGGGGGTTCCCAGTGCAGCGGGGATGATTTTCGGGCGAGCAGCTTTTAAATTAGTCTCAGGATTTGCTAAAACGGATATACAGCCGGCGGAGCTCTGTTCCCTAGCATCCTATTCCATGCCGCTCCAGGCCACGCCCCACGTTACCTATCTTTCATGGCTCACTGGGTGACCCTGCTGGCAGCTGGGAAGGATGCAGGACAGGGTGCAGTATTGTTGGAGCTTGTTTCCCCACCATGCCTCCAAAATGCTACTAGTGGTGATTCTGACACACCTCTCTCCTCCACCCCCTCCTCTTCTTCTTCCTTCATGGCCTCTTCCTCTATAGGTTTGTCCTTGGAACCAACGGTGCTCCGTAGGCGTTCAAAGAGGTTACGCAAGCACTTAGGCAAAAAGATGCCATGTGGTGCTTGAGCTGGTGTGCTTATGGGGACAGGAGCCACACTGGGGCAGAGATTCTGTCAGCTCTGAAGGGGCAGGCTCAGAGGTGGTTGAGGCCACGCCAGCTTCAGGCAGGAATGGTGGTTTGCGACAATGGCACCAACCTCCTCTCTGCCCTCCGACAAGGACACTTCACCCATGTTCCCTGTTTGGCTCACATCCTTAATTTGGTGGTGCAGTGGTTCTTGTGCAGGTACCCAGGCTTACAGGATCTCCTGAGGCAGGCCAGGAAAGTCTGTGTGCATTTCCACCGGTCATATAATGCCAGTGTTCGGCTTGCTGACCTCCAAAAGGAATACAACCTGCCCAAGAACCGCCTAATCTGTGACATGCCCATCAGATGGAACTCAACGTTGGCCATGCTGTAGCGGCTGCACACGCAGCAGAGGGCCATTAATGAGTACATGTGCGACTATGGCACCAGGACAGGGTCAGGGGAGCTTGGCTCAGTGGCGCCAGTGGCTCATGATCAAGGATGCATGCACTGTCCTGTCACGATTTGAGGAGGCTACGAGGATGGTGAGCAGTGACAGTGCATGCATCAGTGATACTGTCCCTCTTGTCTACCTGTTGGAGCACACGCTGCGTGGAATAATGGACAGGGCACTTGAGGCATAGCAGAGGAAGGAAAAGGAGGACTTCCCTACCTCTCAAGGCCCTCTTTATCCAGACAGTGTTCCTGCGGGCCCGCCGATCACACAGGAAGAGGAGGAGGAGGAGGATTGTGTCAGCATGAAGGTGGAGCCTAGCACTCAGCATGAGCAGCAGTCTTCAAGGAATCGTTTACAGTCCCCAGAAACCCATGGACTTGTATGTGGCTGGGAGGAGGTGGCTGTGGATCAGGTCATCCTTAGTGACCCAGAGGACTCCAGACCGAATGCCTCAGCAAACCTACGCTGCATGGCCTTCCTGATCCTGCAAAGCCTGCGAAAGGACCCTCGGATTCATGGTATCAAGGAGAGGGATCGGTACTGGCTGGCAACCCTCCTTGATCCACATTACAAGGGTAAGGTTGCCGAACTTATCCAGCCGTCGCAGAGGGAGCAGAGAGGATGAAACATCTTCGGGAGGCCTTGCAGAAAGGTTTGTGCAACGTGTTTCCAGAGTCTGGGAGGTTACAAATTCCTGGTCCTGGACAACATGTTGCTGAGGCTTCGTTCAGTCACAGAAGGAGCGGTGGAGAAGGTGGCCGTCTGACAGATGCGTTCAGACAATTTTTTAGTCCGCAGCCCCAAGGTCTGATCAGTTCCAGCAACCATTGCCAGCGTCTGATTTACATGGTGCAGGAATACCTAGGGGCAAGATCAGACTTGGAGACCTTTCCAACCAAAAATTCTCTGGGTTACTGGGTCTTGAGGATGGATCACTGTCCAAAGCTTACACAGTATGCAATTGAGCTACTGGCCTGTCCTGCATCCAGCGTTCTTTCGGAATGCACGTTCAGTGCTGCTGGAGGCTTTGTAACCATTCATAGAGTGCGCCTGTCCACCGACTCGGTTGATCGGCTCACCTTTATAAAAATGAATCAGTCTTGGATCACCAGCTACCAAGCACCTGATGCTGATGTAACCGACTAATTTATTTATGAATGTGAGATCCCTTGAAGACTACCTATGCTGATGCTGAGTGACTATCCTGTTATGCTGAGTGACTATCCTATTCCTCCTCAATGTTCATGTTGATAGCTTGTAAGAACATTTTTGGTTCTGGGCACCACCACCAGTGGCTAAGGCCCAATTTTTCTGCCCCTGTCCAACAGGGACGTGTAATTACAATTTTTGCTGTAATATTTTGCAGCAGGGCTTGTTCCTACACTAAACTAGAGTATCTGTGAGGGGTTGCAGTGTTGTGGCACCAGCACCAGTGCCTAAAGCCCAATTTTTCTGCCCCTGTTCAACAGGGGCGTGTAATTACAATTTTTGATCTAATATTTCACAGCAGGGCCCATTCCTGCGCCCACCAAGAGTAACTGTGAGGGCTTACAGTGTTGTGGCAAAACCACCACACCACCACCAAAGGCCCAATTTTTCTGACTTTGTTCAACAGGGGCATGTAATTACAATTCTTGATATATTTCACAGCAGGGCCCGTTCCAGTGCCCACCAAGAGTAACTGTGAGGGCTTACAGTGTTTTGGTACCACCAACACCTAAGGCCCAAATTCCTGCAGAGTATATAGGGCAGGCCCCCAACTTTCAAACATCCGACTTACAAACGGCTCCTACTTACAAACGGAGGGAGACAACAAGAGGTGAGAGGAAATCTACCCCTAGGAAGGGAAATTCTCTCCTGTAAGAGTTAATATGGGAAAAAGGTGTCTCCTCCACTGATGCTTTATCACCAATCCTTGTTTCCCTAAAAACTCAAAATTTTCAAAATCCAATTGTCATTGGGACAGAAAGTGAGGTGAAATCTTCTGAATAGGGGCAAAGACAGCAAAACAAATGTTACAGGGGTGATAACCCTTCCCTATGTTTTCCAAAAAGCTTAAAAATAGATTTTTGGCTGGAGCTACACTTACAAAATGTACCTGTAACGATTACAAACAGATTCAACTTAAGAACAAACCTACAGTCCCTGTCTTTCTCGGGACTGCCTGTATACTGGTGCTCAGAGTATATAGGGCCCGGGGGCCCCACCCCTTTTCTTTTTTTAATTTGGGTGCGGGGTTCCCTTTAACCAGGAAACAAAGAAAAAATCTTGCGAGCCACACTAATCCAATACCTTAATGGAGAACCAACTGAAATAAATGCCCAGCTGCAGACGCAGATCACGTATTCATAACCGTGCAGTAAAACATAAACAAAAAACTTGCGTTGCGCTTAGGAATATATATAAATATCCGTACACCCTAGTGGTGTCATATAAATTGATATAAAGTGCAATGTGCAAATAATATGGATCTAAGATCAACTCTGCATACTTGAGTAAAATAAATATGTCAAAAAGTGAAGCAAGGTGCCATATACAGCAAATCCCAAAGTGTAATGTGCAAATAATCCGTATCTGAAATAATCTTTGCATATGTAAATAAATAAATAAATATGGATCTGAAATCACCTTTGCATATATAAGTAAATAAATGAACACAGCAAAACATTAATACTTGAATAAAAACCGTGCACTATAAATGATGTACTGTATACATATCACATGCAAAAACTCCACTGTAATCATACAAGTGATAGGTGAAGTAAATAAATAAATAAATCAAATGTGCAATGAGTGATATTAAAGACTACAATCGTCCTTATTTGTGAAAAATCTTCCAACACAATAAATGTGCAGTGAAAAAGTTCCAAAAAAAAATTTTTTATAACAGTGCTTCAGAGAAAAGTTCCAGTTGCTGAGTCAAAGTGCCCAAATCATGCCGTGAAGTGCCTCGGTGACCCCCAATGTGGTTGCGCTCACCTTAGAGCATGTGACACAGTGATTAGCTGCGTCAATACACGCTATGGAGCCACCCCTGGGCTCAATGATTGGTACCAGATGATTCTCCAAGCAGACTCTCTATGGCTCCACAAACATCATACCAAAAAAAGAGAAGGGCTATATAGTGTGATACCGCTATATGCTTTATTAAAATTACACCCAATCCCCACACTGGGGTACTCACATTTATTAGGTGCTAATGTGCACCATACATTACAGGTCTAAAAACCGCTACTCGGCGTGCTGCGGGGTATGAGAGATCCACAACCCAGCTCTGTGCTGATCGCTCCGTCCTGGCCCCTCCCCTACGCGTCTTCGACACAGGGAATCACGTGTCTTCATATGATATCCCCCTGATGAAGACACGTGATTCCCTGTGTCGAAGACGCGTAGGGGAGGGGCCAGGATGGAGCGATCAGCACAGAGCTAGGTTGTGGATCTCTCATAGCCTGCAGCACGCCGAGTAGCGGTTTTTAGACCTGTAATGTATGGTCATTAGCACCTAATAAATGTGAGTACCCCAGTGTGGGGATTGGGTGTAATTTTAATAAAGCATATAGCGGTATCACACTATATAGCCCTTCTCTTTTTTTGGTATGATGTTTGTGGAGCCATAGAGAGTCTGCTTGGAGAATCATCTGGTACCAATCATTGAGCTCAGGGGTGGCTCCATAGCGTGTATTGACGCAGCTAATCACTGTGTCACACGCTCTAAGGTGAGCGCAACCACATTGGGGGTCACCGAGGCACTTCACGGCATGATTTGGGCACTTTGACTCAGCAACTGGAACTTTTCTCTGAAGCACTGTTATAAAAATTTTTTTTGGAACTTTTTCACTGCACATTTATTGTGTTGGAAGATTTTTCACAAATAAGGACGATTGCAGTCTTTAATATCACTCATTGCACATTTGATTTATTTATTTATTTACTTCACCTATCACTTGTATGATTACAGTGGAGTTTTTGCATGTGATATGTATACAGTACATCATTTATAGTGCACGGTTTTTATTCAAGTATTAATGTTTTGCTGTGTTCATTTATTTACTTATATATGCAACGGTGATTTCAGATCCATATTTATTTATTTATTTACATATGCAAAGATTATTTCAGATACGGATTATTTACACATTACACTTTGGGATTTGCTGTATATGGCACCTTGCTTTACTTTTTGACATATTTATTTTACTCAAGTATGCAGAGTTGATCTTAGATCCATATTATTTACACATTGCACTTTATATCAATTTATATGACACCACTAGGGTGTACGGATATTTATATATATTCCTAAGCGCAACGCAAGTTTTTTGTTTATGTTCCCTTTAACCACTTGCCGACTGCTGTCAGCACATATACGTCGGCAGAATGGCATGGCTGGGCAAAGTAACGTACCTGTATGTTACTTTGAATTTCCCGCCGTGCCCGCGGGACCCGCAGACTCGATCGCCGCTGGGATACCCGTGATCTTGTCACGGAGCTAAAGAATGGGGAGATGGCGATGTAAACATCATCTCCCCATTCTGCCTAATGACAGGACACCGATCGTCTGCTCCCTGTCATCGGGAGCAGCGATCAGTATCATGTCACTGCTAGCCAATCCCCCCCACAGTTACAATCACTGCCCAGGACACACTTAACCCCTCCCCGCCCCCTAGTTGTTAACCCCTGTAACGAGCCCCTGCTCGCTCGATTCCGCTCTCCCGACAGTCCTCTGCTCTATAGAATCAGATTGCAGATCGCAACATCTGATGGTTCGGTCATCCAATGCTCCGGGACTAGAACTACAGCTATGTGCCGTTTTAATCCAGTTGTGTAGCTCAGAACAAACACCAGGCAGGCTGTATGTAAGTTCAACCAGGAATCTCCTTTATTGACAGGAATACAGGCTCTTTTATACAGTAAAAGAGGAGGTGTATACCTCCTGCTCATATTACTCTAACAATACACCTGTAACCTAATTAACCTAATTAACATGAGCTAGTTTACTAACATGACCTTTTGCCCAGACTTGTGGTCACCGAGCTTCACACAGTACATTATACATTATCATAAGTACAACCACAGGACATTTTCACAATAGCAGGAGCTAATTACAATTAACAATACAAACAGTGTTCTCCCCCCTCCTCAGCCTAGTCATCAACACTTATAGTAGGAGTAGACTGTTCGTCTCCTAGCCAGTCCTGGAGGCTAATGTGATCAGCTCACTCAATTAACATGTTGAGTTCAGAATCAAACAAACCAATAATAGTCTTTACATATATATCCTGGGAGAAATTGGGGATAAATATTACTGTCCCATTTTAAGAAATCCAAGACATACCCTCCAAGTCACCATTTCCCATATGGCATACACAGGGTCCCCAGAGTCTGTGTGTCCTGGGGGACCAGGACCCGAATCCACAGTAATACCACCTCAAGGGTCCCCAGGCATACAGCTCACAAAGAGCACTGTTCCCCCAAATGCCAGGGTCCACGATCGATCGGCAAGAGGCTAGCATTCAGTCCCCTCCAAAAGTCTCTTTCCCGGCTAGGTCTGTCACATTTCTCCCCTTTCAGCAGGAGACTAACACAGGAGGAGACCCCAGATGGGTTGACTCCGAAGTTAGTCAGTAGTTCCAGTCCTCTAATGCCTGTACCCACACAGTACCCCAAACAAATTGTTCCAAACAAAGCATTACTCACCCAGCCAACCTCTGCCTCTCTCAGAGAACATATCTGCCACTGGGGAGAGGCCTGGACTGGCCCTTCTCCCTGGAGTCCTTTCTGCCGCTGGAGAGAAGACAGGGTGTCTGGGCTCACTCCATCATGCTGTTGGGGATCTGGGCTGACTGCCCAGCATCCCTGGGGTATACAGGTGGAGACTGAAGTCCCATCCACCTTCACAGGAAATCCATCCTTTGTTAGTTGAGGGCAGAGTCCAGCAGTACTCGGCCCTGTTGCCAACCCTTCTGCTGGAAACCCCACACCATCTGCTCCAGATAACTGTTGGGGAGGGAGGCCGACTGCCCCGCCTCCCTGGAACTCTGTAGTTGTGGCCGGTGCTGGGCAGAGGTTGATAGCACTCTGCCCTGTTGCCAGCACTTCTGCTGGGGACTCCGCATCCTCCGCTCCAGCTAACCGTTGGGGCAGAAGGCTGGCTTACTCCACTCCCAAACTGTGTAGCTGCCATTGGGGAGGTGAGCCGGCTGCTTCCTTTCCATTCCCTCATATGGATGTTGGGACGATATGTCTATGGTACTGTCTCCCAGGTGCACGGATCTTTGCTGGGGAGGAAAGACCACTTCCTCCACCCTGGCCAACTGTTGGGGAGGGACGAAGAACACCTCCTCTCCCTTCTCCCTCTGTATCCTGATCTGCTGCTGGGAAGTGACCACCTCCTTCTCACCCTGAGCCTCCGGAACCGCCGCAGGTGTAGGGCAGAGGTCTTGGACCCTCTGTCCGGCTGCCAGTGCTTCAACTGGGGAAGTTCCTTGTAACTTCACAGATACTTCTGTTGGTGCTGGGCAGAGCACAGTGAAGTTTGGCCCTAGTAACAGCTCTTCTTCTGCTGGAGGCTCACCAGGTTGTTCTTCCTCAGCAGAAAAGTCTATCAAATCTCCTGTCTCTGCAACTGGTGTCTGGGGATAAAGGTTCACCATCTCCTCTCTGTGGAACCCAGAAGATGCTATCAGTGCTGGGCAGAGCACAGTGAAGTTTGGCCCTAATAACAGCTCTTCTTCTGCTGGAGGCTCACCAGGTTGTTCTTCCTCAGCAGAAAAGTCCATCAAATCCCCTGTCTCTGCAACTGGTGTCTGGGGATAAAGGTTCACCATCTCCTCTCCGTGGAACCCAGAAGATGCTATCAGTGCTGGGCAGAGGTTAGCAGAGCTCTGCCCTGTTGTCAGCACTTTAGCTTTGGGGATAGCAATCTCCAGATTTTCCACTGCCGATTCTCTGGCATTCTGCTGGACAGGCACATTCCTCCATCCACGATCATCCCATGCATAAACAGGTTCATCAAGGTCAGTCAGCACTTGCTGCATCCGCCATAAGACCTCCGCCTCCATAGCTGCGGGGGCAGGTCGGCAAAGCACACCGTTACTCTGCCACATTGTCAACTCTTCAGCCAGGATTTCAGAGTTGTCAACTGGTATTTCCTGATAGTCCCAGGCAAAGGGAGCCCCACCCTGCTGCTGAGTGGAGTCTAGCAGCTGTCTGTAGGCCATCTCAAGCTCCCATTCCTGAATGGCCAGAAACTCCAAATCTTCCTGTGCCCAGTGCACTTCCGAGACATTCAGTCTTTGCTCTCTGTGCTCCATTATTTCCTCCAAACGCCACTCCCGATCACTCCCAAAGTCAGGGTCCCTGGACAGCCTCCAGTACAACAATCCCAGGCCATCGTAGTCAAAGCCTTCCGTGGGGCTGTCATCCGCTGTCCACAGGCACACTTGGGCTACATACCACTGGAGGGCTCTGTAGCTCTCGTCCAACCGCATTTCTGCCCGGTTCAGCCTGCTTAACTCGGCTGTCCACTCCTGGTTCGGCTGTTCCCCCAATAACAGCATTCGCACTTCATACTGCGACCAGTACCTTACATGGATGAAGGGGAGAACTTTTCCCTGGTCTTGCTGCTCACGGACTAGCGCTTCCTTCCAGAGTTCACAGTGGATAGAATCAAACCATCCTAGCAGGGCCTGCTCTGATACTGGTCCTCTGTGCTGTATCTGCATCTCTCGCAACCTCCTTCTGAATTCCTCTTCCATGGTGGCTGGTATCTGTACCTCTCCTCTCCTGCTATCTGGACCTTGGATCCAGGTGATGGTTTGGATGTGTTCACGGCAAGGAAGCTCGATCCCACCATTCCCTCCACGGCTCTCAAGTAAGTCTTTCAGCGTGGCTCTCCTGCAGGCTGGTTTGGAGTGTCCCAGTAACTGGAGAACAAATCCCACGGCTGCCAACCAATGTAATGAGCCCCTGCTCGCTCGATTCCACTCTCCCGACAGTCCTCTGCTCTATAGAATCAGATTGCAGATCGAAACATCTGATGGTTTGGTCATCCAATGCTCCGGGACTAGAACTACAGCTATGTGCCGTTCTAATCCAGTTGTGTAGCTCAGAACAAACACCAGGCAGGCTGTATGTAAGTTCAACCAAGAATCTCCTTTATTGACAGGAATACAGGCTCTTTTATACAGTATTACTCTTTTATTACTCTAACAATACACCTGTAACCTAATTAACCTAATTAACATGAGCTAGTTTACTAACATGACCTTTTGCCCAGACTTGTGGTCACCGAGCTTCACACAGTACATTATACATTATCATAAGTACAACCACAGGACATTTTCACAATAGCAGGAGCTAATTACAATTAACAATACAAACAGTGTTCTCCCCCCTCCTCAGCCTAGTCATCAACACTTATAGTAGGAGTAGACTGTTCGTCTCCTAGCCAGTCCTGGAGGCTAATGTGATCAGCTCACTCAATTAACATGTTGAGTTCAGAATCAAACAAACCAATAATAGTCTTTACATATATATCCTGGGAGATATTGGGGATAAATATTACTGTCCCATTTTAAGCAATCCAAGACATACCCTCCAAGTCACCATTTCCCATATGGCATACACAGGGTCCCCAGAGTCTGTGTGTCCTGGGGGGACCAGGACCCGAATCCATAGTAATACCACCTCAAGGGTCCCCAGGTATACAGCTCACAAAGAGCACCGTTCCCCCAAATGCCAGGGCCCACGATCGATCGGGAAGAGGCTAGCATTCAGTCCCCTCCAAAAGTCTCTCTCCTGGCTAGGTCTGTCACAACCCCTTCACTGCCAATGACATTTTTACAGTAATCAATGCAATTTTATAGCATTGATCGCTGTATTAATGCCAATGGTCCCAAAAATGTGTGAAAATTGTCCGATATGTCCGCAATAATGTCGCAGTCACGATAAAAATCACTGATCGCCACCATTACTAGTAAAAAAAATTATTAATAAAAATGCCATAAAACTATCCCCTTTTTTGCAGACGCTTTTGCGCAAGCCAATCAATAAACGCTTAACGTGATTTTTTTTTACCAAAAATATGTCGAAGAATACGTATCGGCCTAAACTGAGGAAAAAAATGTTTTTTTATATATTTTTGGGGGATATTTATTATAGCAAAAAGTAAAAAAAATGCGTCGCTATTTTTTTGTTTATAGCGCAAAAAAAAAAAAACGCAGAGGTGATCAAATACCACCAAAAGAAAGCTCTATTTGTGGGAAAAAAAGGACATCAATATTGTTTGGGAGCCACGTTGCACGACAACGCAATTGTCAGTTAAAGGGACGCAGTGCCGAATCGCAAAAAGTCCTCTGGTCAGGAAGGGGGTAAATTCTTCCTGGGCTGAAGTGGTTAATAGCCATACAAGACCCAAAGGGCCTGGTAATGGGTAGGGGGGTTACCCATGCCGTTTTTCTCAATAATTTTCATCCATATTGCCGGGACCCAACATTACATTACAGCGGCAAGCAGTTTTAAATTACTTTTATTCCTTTAGAAATGTATTTTTGTGCAGGGACTGTTCTAAACACGGGGAAACATGCGCCACTTTACAGACATACTATAGACACCCCCCAGGTACGATATTTAAAGGAATATTTCACTTTTATTTTTTCACTTTAACCACTTACCGACCGCCACACGACGATGTACGTTCAAACTTTGAACGGGGATATCGTTGTTATGGCAACAGCTAGCTGCCATAACCCCGGTATCCCTGTTTTCGTGCGGCGGCCGGCTTTCAGATAAAAGTGGTCCCTGCAGCGGATTCGCCGCAAGATCACTTTTATCGGTGGCGGGAGAGGGCCCCCCCTCCCGCCGCAATCCGGTGCCCTCCGCCGCTTACCGGAGCCGTCGGTAGCGGCGGAGGCCATCGCGTCCTTCTCTGTGGTGTGCCTGGAGACGAATGAGGCTAAGATGGCGCCCACTCGTCTCCATGACACTGCTGGGCGGAAGCGATGTCAAAACGTCACTTCCGTCCATGCCTCTTAAAAGGCACATTTTTTTCAATGACTTTTTTTTTTTTTTTATTGCATTTTAGTGTAAATATGAGATCTGAGGACTTTTTGACCCCAGATCTCATATTTAAGAGGACCTGTCACGCTTTTTTCTATTACACGGGATGTTTACATTCCTTGTAATAGGAATAAAGGTGATACAATTTTTTTTTTTTTAAACAGTGTAAAAATAAATAAAATAATGTAAAATAAATAATAAAAATAAAAAAAACATTTAAAAACCCCCCGTCCCGACGAGCTCGCGCACAGAAGCGAACTCATAACGCGAGTAGCGCCCGCATATATAAACGGTGGTCAAACCACACATGTGAAGTATTGCCACGACTGGTAGAGCGAGAGCAATAATTCTAGCCCTAGACCTCCTCTGTACAGCAAAATATGCAACCTGTAGAATTTTTTAAACATTGCCTATGGAGATTTTTGAGGGTGAAAGTTTGACGCCATTCCACGTGCAGGCGCAATTTTGAAGCGTGACATGTTGAGTATCAATTTACTTGCCGTAACATTATATTTCACAATATAAAAAAAAAATTGGGCTAACTTTACTGTTGTCTTATTTTTTTATTCAAAAAAGTGAATTTTTTCCAAAAAAAGTGCGCTTTTAAGACCGCTGCGCAAATACGGTGCAAAAAAAAGTATTGCAATGACCGCCATTTTATTCTCTAGGGTGTTAGAAGAAAAACCATATATAATGTTTGGGGGTTCTAAGTAATTTTCTAGCAAAAAAACCTGTTTTTAACATGTAAACACCTAAAATCCAAAACGAGGCTGGTCTTTAAGTGGTTAAGCATCATTAAAATCACTGCTCCTAAAAAAACAGCCGTTTTTTAAATTTTTTTTAGCATTGATACATGTCCCCTGGGGCAGGACACAGGTCCCCAAGCCCTTTTTAAGACAATAACTTGCATATTAAGAAATGGAAATGTTACACCACACCTGCACTTTACAATATTTATAAGATTGTTACATCTGTGGTTAAACTATTGGTGATCGGATATGTCTGTCACTATAAGACTATGCCAGTTATCATGATTGACTAATTTCTATTGATCACCTGATGACTTTACCTTCAATTCAAACAGATTGTATGACCAATCAATATCTATTGGTGTATGTGTGTGTGTGAGAATGAGAGTTGTATGAGGTTATTTAGAAAATGGTGGCCACCTTTTCCTCCTCCAGACTTTAGGTCTTTTAATGTGTACTGGGAATAGGGTTGTAGTTTAATAGTCATTTATATATGGAATTTTACTTTTGGATAGTCTTTAATAAAGATTTGTACCTATATCACTGAATTGTCCTCATAGAAGAGTTCCTTTGTGCTTGTCACGTTTTTCTTTTGGATTTAATTATAACTCAGAGGACTACTAAATCCTAGTGTCTCTGGATTGCTATTTATCATCCGAGATACTTGGTTTAGACAGTGGAACCGTTTAGAAATCCCCATTACAGGTTCAGGCCAAGATATGGCCAGTATGTTCTAAAGGGGGATTATCGGATCGGTATTTAGGAGCAGTTGAGAATCCCCTTTTGTTTTTCTTCTTTTTTTCTTTGATTATTTGGAATATAGTGGGATTATACTTCCCTTCCAAGGGGCTCCTCTCCCTATCCACTTACCCATATCTCCCTAGTCCACTTTTAATATACACATTGAGGGGCACTTTGAGCATACCCCCAGAAAATTCTTATATACAGTATATTTATAGCTGGTATCAATTAAGGACATTGTGGGTAACAATTGACCCCCTCTATCATTCAGATAAACTATGGCATACCTATTGAATGAAGAGATAGACCTGGAAATACAGTCAGCATTTTCCTGCGATACGACTGCGATACACAGTGGGGGAGATGATACCCTAAAACAACTATTAAAAAATCACAAAAAACTCACAATTAAATTTCTAAATAGGAAGTGGGACATCTCCTCACTGAAATCGCATATTGAACACAGGATAATTCCAAGAGGATTGAGGGAAAGAGTAACCCCAGCAGGATATCTGCATACTCCCAGATTCCTCCAACTTTGGAAACAAAGCTGTCTGGAGCGTGGCCTAGCTATTCTTAAAATGATAGTGGATGAAGAGCAGTTACAATTAGAGGAGATTACATAAGTGTTCAATCGCTTGAACCCTACAAAGTGGATCCGCTATTCATTAAAACTAATGAACTTCTAAAGAAAGAGGTAGAAAAAACGCAAAAGCTATTGAAGTCCACAAAACAGGAAAAATTTAAACAAAACCTACAGGATTGGGACAGTGGGGATATATTTGACCCCACTGTACCAAGGGGAAGGAGTAGATCTCGTAGGCGAAATCGCAGAGATAGATCTAAGGTAGCGCAATCCAGATATTCCTCTACAGATAGCGAAACAGGATCCTCTGAAAAGACAGTGGCTTTTTTAGACATAGAGAGGGATCCACCAAACATCTTAAATCCCAGAAAGAGTCAAGTGAAAACAGGCAAATTTCCCCCCAGGGCAAAAACGGAAGTCAAGGAAGAGAAAGAGACACAAAGGGAAGTCAGAGGGAACTAAGATCGGGCTCACAGAGAACTTAATGAATGAAGGGAACATGAAAGATAGACACAACATACACGAAATGGCTATGCAGGATAGGAAAGTAGTTAATTTATCAGATTTTCCCCTCAACCAACACCACATATCACTTTTACAAAAAGGATTGTCTTTTTCACCTACAAGCTCAATGAGTGAATTTGAGGTGTTTAAAGATATAAACCTATTTCTACGTAAGGTTATTTTTAGATACTGGCATTCTGATCATCGGGATGTGAATCCCAATGATGAAAAAAACAAGTAAGAAAGGGAAGCTTTAGAGATACTAGTATCACTGTTGGAAGAGAGTGAGAATTCAAACCTTCAAAGAAGAGAAGCGGGAGGTAGAGAACTCATTAAGGGATGCAATGGAGGCTGAAAATAACTTTATAAGAGATCCAACTCCTGAAAAGGAAAAGACTTGGCAAGAGAAACAACGGGGCTACAAACAGATCACTATGCAGAAGGCAGAGACCAGGCGGCTCTCCAGTGTCAGGTATCCTTGGTGAAGGGTGAGAGAGTGGGAAGAGTGTTAGCTCAGTTGGTGAAATCCAATAAGGCCCCATCAACGGTCCTCGCTATCAGAGCGCAAGATGGATCTCCCCAAAAATAGTGCAAACTTTTAGAGACTACTATAAAAAGCTGTATACCTCGCAGAAAAAAAGTAAAGAGATAGGGATGGAGAACTTCTTGGGGAAGCTATCAATTCCGACCCTATCGCAGGAGGAAAGGGAATGGTTGGAATCCCCAATAACAATTACAGAATTACAACAAGCAATTAAAAGCATGGCGTGCCTTAAATCGCCAGGCCCCGATGGGATACCAACCGAGGCCTACAGGCACTTTGGGGAGGTGCTAATCCCTGAATTGCTGAAGGCTCTGGGGGATGCGCAGGAGAGGGGGCGTCTGCCTGCATCAATGCTGGAAGCAACAATCATAGTCCTGCAGAAAGAGGGGAAAGACCCCCTCGACATGTCTGCTTATAGGCCAATCTCCCTAATTTGTACAGATGCTAAAATTCTGGCCAAGGTCCTGGCTGCCAGATTGAGCAGAGTCATACATAAATTAATACATGAGGACCAGGCGGGATTTATGGCTAATAGATCTACAAGCCTAAATATTAGACGGGCCTTCTTGAACTTACAGTCTCCTATGGAGAATGAGAGTTCAAGAGCCTTGTTGACTCTAGATATTTCCAAAGCTTTCGATAGTGTGGAGTGGGATTACATGTGGTATGTGTTGGGAAAGTTTGGCGCCCCTGGTGTCAGTATCCCCTTCGCAGAAGATATCTCACCTGATGTTACTTAATAGGGCTTATTATACTCCAAAACGGCTCTTTAGGTTCGGCAGAAGGCCTAATGACAGTTGCCCTAGGTGCCAGGAGTCTGGGGATCTCATCCACCTACTTTGGAGATGCCACAGGCTGTTCCGATACTGGGAGGGAGTGGCTAGCAGTCTGGGAGATATCTACTGCACGTCAGTAAAGAGGGAGGCGGTGGAATGTATATTGGGATTCAGAAGGGTAGAGGGGGAGAGGAGGTGTATCACTCAGGCAATCCTGAGAGGTTTATTTCAGGCTAGGAAAATGATAATGCTAAGGTGGCAATCAAAGGACCCCCCGACAGTGAATGACTGGATAGGTACACTTGATGCCTCTATTGGCAGGGAGAGACTGGAGTATATAAAGAGGGGGAATCTTCAGGAATTCGACAAAATGTGGAAGCCATGGATAGATAAGGTGGCCTGCTTAAGGGGAAAGCTTGGAGTGTAAGGGATTAGGTTAATAGCCCAGATTTATATGCACTAGAGAAATATAGTTTCGGTTGACCACACGAAGGAATTTTAGGGTGGTTGGTGTATTGATTTAGGTAGGTAATAATAGAAAATATTAAATTTTGTGTGTGGGTAGGATTTCGTATAGAAAGGGTATGAGAAGGGAGGGGGGTAGGAGTAGGGGAATGGGAAGGAGGGGGGGTTAGTATAAATATCTAAGAGCTCACTATTGGCCCTAATAGGAGGCTATGGGTGTGGGGACCCCATTAGCCCAGCTTCTTATAGGTGGTCTTCTCCTAGTTCTCCTCTTTGGGTTTCTTTTTTCTTTTTTATATTTATGTGCTATTTGTCTCTTCTATACGCAGGGCTGTGAATGTCAATGCCTTCCAGGGTATCCCGGGGTGGGAAAAAATAGGATTTATATAACCTGTTTAGCTCGAGACGGGCTATTTAAGCAGCAGAGAATGAGTGGGATAAGAATTCTGTTAGTAGAATACTTAATAAAGCTGTATTTAATTGCCCATCTTATATTTGATAAAAGTAAGTAAAAAGAAAAGAAAACCACAATGATGTGAACCTAAATTGGCGACAATAATTATTACGCTGATTAGGCCAGTTGGTGGTGCTCGCTGATGTGGTAAAAAGGAAAGAAAAAAAAAAAGAATTCAAACCTTGACGAAGAAATAAAGAGTCCTTCGCCTGAACCACTGCGCCCCTCAAATTTAACCATCAGGTCACTCAAAATGCCCCCCCTCTCGAAACACAAGCAGATTCAATCATTCATTTTTGGAACAAGTCCAAAGGGATTTATCCACGCTTGATTGGAATTACCGTGGAATAGATAATTTAAGACCGGAGGAGAGAAAAGCCCTTAAAGAGCTTTAAGGAGGCCAAGGAGGTCATAATAAAAAGCAGTGACAAAGGCGGAAATATAGTATTACTTTCGCAGGATCTGTATGAAAGGGAAACTATGCGCCTTTTAAAAGATGAAACTACGTACAAAAAACTACCATACAATCCTTTTCCTGAAATCATAGATGCTTTAAATTTCAAACTCAGGATGGCATGCGATAGCAATCTTCTCTCCAACAAAGAGACAAAGTATCTTTGCGTCAACTAATTTAACACGCCAACCTTTTATATCATACCCAAACTCCATAAATCGATTACCAACCCTCCAGGAAGAACTATTGTGTCCGCAATTAAAGGACCACTGGAGAGAGTGGGCAAATTCGTTGACGCAATGATAAAGGAACTAGTGGGTGAACTCCCCTCATATGTACAGGATACACGCGACGTCCTTAGGAAAATAGATGGAATAAAAATGCCGACAGACACCCTATTGGTGGGGATTGACGTAGAATCTTTGTACACGTCAATCCCGCATGAATGTGGCATAAAAGCGGTACAGCACTTTCTTGATTCCAAATTTCCACAATTAGCTGCACAGAATGAGTTCATTGTAGATCTGCTGCTATTTATGTTGGATAATAATTGCTTTCAGTTTCTCAACCAATACTATAGACAATAAGAGGTACCTCCATGGGGGCCCCATGGGCCCCAGCATATGCATGTCTACATCTAGGGCTGTGGGAGTTGGAGTGTGTTTATCCCTCGTCGATGTACCTCAGCCACTGTTCGCTGTGGCTGCGGTACATCGATGATGTGATAATGCTGTGGGGGGGGTACGCCCCTGGAATTACAAGCCTTTATTGATGAATTGAACCTAAACAATAAGAATATAAAACTTACCTTCTCGTTTGATTTATCTTCCCTGCCATTTCTTGATCTTACTATTCAGATCAAGAATGGCCAAATATCTACTAAAACATACAGAAAAGACACGGCAGCTAATACTCTGCTTCTTGCCACTAGCCACCATCCGAAGACCCATGCTGATATTTTGCTTAACCCTGTATACGAGATCTCCCTATCCACTTTTTTGAGCTACTCCTGTTATTTATAATATCCACAATAGTATCCAACTAAACCAGCAATGATGTTTCATATGTATATTTATAGGAATGACATGCGAACATGAGCTACATTGGCTTATGAAATTGCTACTTTGTTATTTATCCTGGGCAACTAATGGAACTGTAGCTGATTTTGAAATCTAATAACTTTGTTTCTAAACCTTTCTATAATTAAGTGGTTTCACTTTACCCAGGCTTTTGTTAGTCTCTTAAATAGAAAGCGCAATCCCATTTATGACTGGGTCTTGAGATGATCGGAGGTTTATATAGGGTTAACTCTGAGTGCTCCTCTGCACGATGTATGTGTGTGTATGGGTGAATGATACCAGGAATGATTAAAGCATAGTGTGTTGTTAATCTGCTGTAATTAATTGACACTTGATTGAGATGAAGATTTAAATCTGGCTGACACACTAATGCGCATGCTCTGAGGAAGCTAATTAATTAGCGAAACATGTAAGCATCAGTATCTGGTATCTGTGAGGAGGATCCATGGATGACCACCTATTCACCTACTGAAATGCCTCTAAACCTCTTCGCTTCCCTCTGACTAAATGCCAGCATCAGAGCCTGACATCTGCAGCCCAGACAGCGGATACTCTAAGTGTATTACTGACGAGGACTTGAATCTACATAAACAGCTGATTACAGCAAGCACCGTGAAAGCAGGAAGCTGCACTGTGTCCAGCAAGTGGGATCCCTTTTTCCAGCATCAGAGACAGCTACTAACAGATCGTACAGACCTCTTCTGAAAGCCGGTTCCTGTACTCGGATTCCCCCTCTGCTTTTCATGACACACTGCTTGCCGCTCGGCTCCAGCATATGGTAAAGTCAGTTTCAATTTCATTTTGTATCGTCTAGCTGTCATGCTTCAGTGACTGTGCTATTTACTACTGAATTATTCTGAATAGACAATATTCACAGTGTGAAACGGAGGCTGCAATTGTCACAAGCTGGTACTACTGAAAAGAAATGGAAATGTTACACCACACCTGCACTTTACAATATTTATAAGATTGTTACATCTGTGGTTAAACTATTGGTGATCGGATATGTCTGTCACTATAAGACTATGCCAGTTATCATGATTGACTAATTTCTATTGATCACCTGATGACTTTACCTTCAATTCAAACAGATTGTATGACCAATCAATATCTATTGGTGTATGTGTGTGTGTGAGAATGAGTTGTATGAGGTTATTTAGAAAATGGTGGCCACCTTTTCCTCCTCCAGACTTTAGGTCTTTTAATGTGTACTGGGAATAGGGTTGTAGTTTAATAGTCATTTATATATGGAATTTTACTTTTGGATAGTCTTTAATAAAGATTTGTATCTATATCACTGAATTGTCCTCATAGAAGAGTTCCTTTGTGCTTGTCACGTTTTTCTTTTGGATTTAATTATAACTCAGAGGACTACTAAATCCTAGTGTCTCTGGATTGCTATTTATCATCCGAGATACTTGGTTTAGACTAGGGATGTCCCGATACCGATACTAGTATCGGTATCGGCACCGATACCGAGCATTTGCCCAAGTACTTGTACTCGGGCAAATGCTCCCGATGCTTCCACCGATACCTGGAAGTCAGCTGTGATCGGCGCGTGGGGGAGTTACAAAGATTCTCCCCCAGCGGCTTTCAGCTGCTTTAGTGACATACAGCTGTGATCGCTCACAGCTGACTGTCACTGCATCTTCCTCCGTGCCCCCTCCTTTCCTCTGTGCCTCTCCGCTGTCCCCTGCATTCCTCTCTCCTTATCTGTCCCTCTCAGCTGTCCCCTCCGTTCTGCTCTTCTTATCTGTCCCCTCCGTTCTGCTCTCCTTATCTGTCCCCTCCGTTCTCCCCCTCCGTTCCTCCGTCCTCCTCCTCCTTCCTTTGTTTATGGAGAGAGTCAGCTGACTCTGTCCATTCACATAACTGAAACATTGTAATCACCTGTGATTACGATGTGTCAGTTTATGAATGGAGAGGAGCCGCTGTCTTCTCTCCATTCATTCTCAGTGCAGCTGACGCTGCAGAGAAAGGGACTGGGGAATCTCTATCCTCTGTCTCTTTCTCTGTCTCAAGGGGGAGATATCAGAGGTCTGTTAAGACCCCTGATATCTCACCAAAGCCCCCCAAAAGGGCTGATTAAAAAAAAAAAAAAAAAAAAAAAACAATAAAGAATAAAAAAAATATTATTGTAAAAAAAAAAAATTGTAAAAAAAAAAAAAATAACACACACATACAACGTTCACCCCCTCCCCCCCCCAAAAAAAAAGCAAGCACTGTTAAAAAAAAAAAAAAAAAAAAAAAAACAAAAACAAAAAAACTGTCACGTGACATTAAAAAAAAAGTATCGGTAATCGGTATCGGCGAGTACTTGAAAAAAAGTATCGGTACTTGTACTCGGTCCTAAAAAAGTGGTATCGGGACAACCCTAGTTTAGACGGTGGAACCGTTTAGAAATCCCCGTTACAGGTTCAGGCCAAGATATGGCCAGTATGTTCTAAAGGGGGATTATCGGATCGGTATTTAGGAGCAGTTGGGAATCCCCTTTTGTTTTTCTTCTTTTTTTCTTTGAATAACTTGCATATTAGCCTTTAAAATTCACACTTTTGATTTCTCACGTTCGAGTCCCATAGACTTTAACGGTGTTCGAAAGTTTGCATGAATTTTCGGTCTGATCGCGTGTTCTGGATGCGAACCGAACCAGGGGGTGTTCGGCTCATCCCTAATCAGCAGCAAAGCAACTTCATTATTCTAGCATTATAAAGAAGAAGAGAATGCGTTGCATTGAAAGATTTCCACATTTGCAGCGTGACGAATGTGCTATCTCCATTACCAAAGCTAGTTTTACAAGACCGAGTGCTTCCGTCTCGTACTTGATTATGAGCATGCGTGGACTTTTGTGCACGGACTTGTATACACACGATCGGACTTTCTGACAACAAAGTTTTGTTGTCGGAAAATTTGAGAACCTGCTCTCAAACATTTGTGTGCGGACATTCCGACAGCAAATTCGATGGAGCATACACACGGTCAGACTTTCCGACAACAAACATACCGTCAAAGTCCGATCATGTGTACGCGGCATAAGACTTACCATACCTGCAAAGCAAATATAATAAAATATAGTAAAAATAAAACATTTTTTAACACAATCTGTGCATAAAAAATATATGCCGAAGCATGGGGGCAATCCCTCCCTAATGTTAAGAGAAAATCGCTCCTCCACCCCTGCCCCCATGCTTCGGCATATATGCTCTTTTTTTTAACTGTGGTGGTGAAATCTCCTCCGACAGCGCTGGAGTCATCGCTTTACATATCGTTGGAGCAAACGCTGTTGCTGTCAAGATAAATAAACCTGTGCTGCAGCTAAATGGCGTACCTGAAAACAAAAAAATGGTTAACAATAAAACACAGTAAACAGTAAAGTATAAAAGAATTACATACCTGAAAATCAAACATGATAAAACATAGTAACAATAAAACATTGCATTGTAGAATACAGTAAAAAAGAGCAGAACAATAGAGAGAGAATAGAGATAGAACAATAAAACAACTATTTTTGTTTTTTTTTTATTTTATGTTTTTTGGGGGGTTTTTTAACTTTTTTTTTCACTTTTTTTTTTTTTTTTTTGTAACTGTAACGGTTCGGTTCCAGGTTCAGGTTTCCCAAAATGCAATGGCATCTTTGGAGATCCTGTGAATGTGTGTCCTAGTCTGTGCAGTGCTGTACCCTACGCTAATACCCTACTAGTGTGTGGTAGCGTGCAAAACATTCACCAATGCAAAGACCAAGATGGTCAGGACAGGAGGGACAATAATAGCGGGTGTCATGCCTATATCCGTGCTTTCTACAGACACAACATTTTCTTTGGGGGGCTCGTTGGGTAGGGGTACAAGGGAGGACATACGAAAAATGCCTCTCATGCAGCCAGCTTACTGAATTTGGATTGGGAAGTTGGGCCACAGCACCATCTGGAAACAGAAGGGCTAGGATGATCTTTTCCTGGAATTTAAGGAAGGATCCAGTTCCTCCTGAAGCTTTGTATAGCACATAAGCATTCAGCAGAGCCAATTGAAATAAGTATACATACACTTTTTTGTACCAGCATCTGGCCTTACGGGCAACTAGGTACGGTGCCAACAACTGGTCGTTGAGGTCCACCCCTCCCATATTAAGGTTATATTCATGGACACAGAGGGGTTTCTCCACAACACCAGTCGCCGTAGGAAATTGGACCGTCGTGTCTGTGTGAAGGGAGGACAGAACGAAAACATTCCGATTATCCCTCCACTTTACAGTGAGCAAATTTTTACACCTCAAGCAGGCTCTCTCCCCCATCCTAAGACGGAAATCTACAAGACACTGGGGTAAGCCCCGGCGATTAGATCGCACGGTGCCACATGCACCAATTACGTGAACAAACAAGTGACTCGAAAGTGGCACGCTCGTGTAATAATTGTCCACGTACAAGTGGTACCCCTTTCTGAATAAGGGTGACACCAAGTCCCACACAATCTTACCAGCGCTCCCTATGTAATCTGGGCAGTTCTCTGGCTCTATGTGGCTATCTCTTCCCTTGTAAACCATAAAACTATATGTATAGCCTGTGGCCCTGTCACAGAGCTTATAAATCTTGACCCCATATCTGGCATGCTTGCTGGGAAGATACTGTTTGAAAGACAAGCGGCCAGAAAACTTAATCAGGGACTCATCAATGCAGACAACTTGAGGGGGAGTAAACAAGGCTGCAAACTGTTGTTTGAAGTGGTTTACGAGGGGCCAAATTTTGTAGAGCCGATTGTATCCAGGGTCACCCCGAAGACGACAGAGTTCATTGTCATTGAAGTGCATGAACCGCAAGATCTGCTCGTATCGTGCCCTGGCCATGGAGGCAGAGAACACAGGCATATGGTGAATTAGGTCAGTGGACCAATATAACCGCAACTCGGATGAATATAGACTTCTCCAAGATTAGTGTGAAAGGGTTGCCATCATCCCATAATAGTGGAAACTAGAAACCTCATATGGTTGGGATTTTTAAGGCAACAAACAATAGAAATATTTAAAAATTAAATAAATTTTATTATACAAAAATAATTAAAAAATATAATTAAACACACAGAAAAATATACATTGAAAGAGAATAAATAGAATACACTACAGAGGTCATATAATCCGACGCGTTTCAAAATAATTAAATTTCTTCTTCAGGGATAAATTTTTGCCATTGTAGTGATCATGATTGACCCAGCGAGTTCTCAGCGTGACCCTCCAAAAACCTCCCCATCCAGTCAGTAAACGGTCTTTTATCGTGCAGAGGAGCCCCCAGATATTAAAATCCAAGGAGAGACGCCAAGTTGCCCCAAGCAAAAAGAAAACGCTAGGGGAAAAAAGGGGGATGTGGAATCACAGTTTTACAACATATCTCCCACAGATGAGCATAGGTAAATGCAAGTCCAAAAGAGGTCCAGGAGGGACAAAGATCCGTCCCGAGCCTAAGCACAAACCCAAAGATTATCTAATCTCATCAACAGGTAACAGAGAAATGACGCTGGCGGTATATATAACCGCAACTCACTCTTTTTAGTTATGCCCATGAGGAGGGATAGGCCCTGAAAGGTCTTAAATTCGGAGACAGTAATAGGTTTCCAATCTCTGGCAAGGGTCAAATGGGGATTAGCGGCATTGAATTGGCCAGCATACAAATTGCTTTGATCCACAATAGATCTATAGAGATCTTCCATGAAAAACAGCGAATAAAAATCAAGTGACGACCTGAATTCTGGGTTGGCAGGTGAATGGGGGAAGTACGGGTGCTGCAGAAGTGGTGGGCTCCCAATTAGGATTGACAAATGCAGCAGGAAGGGCACTATGGGCTCGATGGGACTGTCTTTGTCTTCTTCTTGGTGGCTGTGGGACACTAGTTGTGCTAGCCACCGCACCAGCTTGAACTGCATTTATGGGACTCGCCACATCACCATGTGTTATTGCAGTGCTGTTTGACTACAACCAGTGTGTACTAGGCTGCAGGTGCTTGCCAGTTCACCAGAAGGATGAGCGGCACTAGTACTGTCTCTCTGCTCCATACGAGAGCCCTGCAGGTTCTTACACCTCAACGACAGCAGAAAAACGGGGTTGGGTATGCCTGACCTTGGCAGGGACCACAACTCCATCATCAGAGCTATCTGTCAGGGTGCCGCTGCTGTCTACAGGATCGTATTCTGAGCCTGAATCTGACAGATGGGTGACTTCCTCTTCACTATCTGTCATGCTCAGAAACATGTAGGCCTCTTCACTACTGTACCTTCGATTTGACATTTTGGTCTCTAAATTTACTGGTACAGTAGTGAGACTCACAGGAAAAAGAGCTACTGACTGTCAACAGTTAGTGTTTGCAGGGATCAGTCCTGACTCTGCGAATGCTGTAGTTATGTGTGTTGTGTTTTTGTAAGTGACAGTGATCAATTGATATTGCACTTGGGTGGGCTGGGCTGGGCTGGGCGGAGGGGCTAAATGCAGGTGCTAGCAGATATCTGGGCTGATCCCGCTAACACTGCGTTTTTGGGAACCCTAAACTGCTGGTGACGCTAGTATAGATCTGATCAGATATTGATCTGTTCAGACACTATACTACTAAGGGAGGTGTATGGTGCGTGGGTGTTAGTGCTACTGGTAATATATGGGGGTAATATATGGGGGTACCTGACAGTATAAAAACCTGACGGTAAAACTAACTGGCTAACTAGCGTCACCAATGACACAAATACGGCGATCGATTAGTGACACTGGCGACAGGGAGTGAAAGGGTTAACTAGGGGGCAATCAGGGGGTTAAAACATTTATTAGGTAGTATATATGGGGGTACCTGACACTATAAAAATCTGGCGGTGGAACAAATCACCTAACTGGCTAACTAGCGTCACCAGTGACACAAATACGGCGATCAATTAGTGACACTGGCAACAGGGGGTGAAAGGGTTAGCTGGGGGGTGATCAAGGGGTTAAACCTTTATTAGGGGGGTTTAGGTGGGTAACCTAGACCTAACAAGGCTACTACTAACTGCCCTATCACTTTTTTCAGTCACAGATGACACTAATGCAGTGATCAGTAAAAAATCTGAAAACTGCAATTGGTGACACAGTGACAGGGAGTGAAGGAGTTAACCGGGGGGGCGATCGGGGGGTGATCTGGGGTGGGAAGTGTACCTGTGTGTACTAGTGTTAGTTTACTGTTGTGCAACTCACGGTTAGATGTTATCTCGCCTCTCACTGGAATCGAAAAGACCCCACGAGGAGAGATGACATCACTTCCTCCAGTCTATGTTTACACTCACACAGACAGGGGAAAGTTTCCATTCGTTAGGAGCGATCACCAGGTCCAGACCATAAACCATTGGTCTGGCCCTGGGGACTGATCAGTCCTCTAACGAATCTGACCACCGCGGGCAGGGGGGGGGCGCGATCGCACCCCCCACCCACGGGGAGGGTGGGACGTACAGGTACGCCCATTTGCCCACCTGTGCCATTCTGCCAACGTACATCGGCGCGAGGCGGTCGGCAACTGGTTAAAGGACACGTGGCCTCTCATTAAAATTAGAAGAAAATAGGTTTAACCATAAACAACGTAGAGGGTTCCTTACTGTAGGAGCGGCCAGGATGTGGAATTCCCTTCCACAGGCAGTGGTCTCAGTTGGGGGCATTGATAGTTTCAATAAACTATTAGATAAGCACCTGAATGACCACAACATACAGGGGCTTGATGGATTTGTGTCTTTTTTTTCAACCTCACCTACTATGTAACTACTATGTATATGTTACCATTGAGAAATCCATTAACAAGTGATGCCTTTATTTTATTTTTATTTTATGTAATGGTTTTGCACAGAGCAGTCCTGATTCTCCTCTTCTGGGGTCCCCCACCGACTCTTCTGGCTCCTCCTGCCTTCAGAGTGCCCCAATAGCAAGCTGTAAAGTATAATAGCAAGCTGCAAGTGTAATATAGAGCTCCCCTATAGCAAGGTAAAAAAACTTCTGACTTTAGAACCACTTACTTGCTGTCCCATGAGGCATTGCTCCTCACACATTCACAATTTCTTAGGCACTTACTGACATGTATGGATGATATACTGAGCTGTATGTGTGCTTCACTGTATTTCATGATATGTAAACTAAAAATAGTGCATTCTGTATGCAGGCCAACTAATCGGCTGGCCGATTAATCGATTATGAAAATAGTTGACAACTATTTTCATAATAGATTAGTTGTCGATTAATCGATTAGTTGTTTTGGCCCTAGATCCGAGGGACCATGAGAAAAAGCAGCCACAAGGGCCTCATTATTCCAAGCAACCTCTGCTGCCAGAATATGGAACTCAATGGCGAAATCAGCAACAGTTCTCGTACCCTCTTTGGCGGACAACAGGCCTTTGGCAGCAGACGTGGAGCATGCGGGAATGTCAAATAAAATGGTAAAATGGTATAAACAGAACAAACATATTTAAAACATAGCCAGAGTTCGGTAACCAGGACAGGTAGTCAGAACAAGCCAGAGAAACAGGAATCCGCGAAGTTTGCTCCAGCAAACAGGATCAGGAACCAGAAGGGAAGTCAGCCAAGCAAAACTCTTTCACAGGAAAACACAACAGTCCGGATATGCTGATCAAAGCAAAGGCACAGAAGATCTGATCCAAGGAGTTTATATAACCAGCAGAGGCGGCTCTAGGATTTGTGAGGCCTTAGGCAAAAATTTAGACATAAGGCCCCACTCACACCCATAATGGGAAAAATAATTCAAGCGATAAAAATTAACGGTATAAATTGCATATATAAAGAGCCCTAAATCCTATGAACTATGAATTTACAGTTTCTAGAAGTCTCTAACCAATTCTTCTTTAATCAAATATATATATTACACACACACAAATATAGATAACATTTGTGCAGCTGCTACTAGCAATATGTTTAAGGTATAACAAGAGTCAAAACCATATTATTATTATTATTATTATTATACAGGATTTATATAGCGCCGACAGTTTACGCAGTGCTTTACAACATTAGGGCAGACAATACAAGTACAATACAATTCAATACAGGAGGAATCAGAGGGCCCTGCTCGTTAGAGCTTACAATCTAGGAGGGAGGGTCAAGTTATACAAAAGGGTAATAGCTGTGGGGGATGAGCTAATGGAGAAAATAGTGCAGTTATTAGATGGAGGCAGGATAGGCTTCTCTGAAGAGGAAAGTTTTCAGGGATCGCCTAAAAGTGGATACATTTGGAGACAGTCTGACAGATTGGGGTAGGGAATGCCAGAGGATGGGCGAGGCTCGGGAGAAGTCCTGGAGGCGGATATGGGAGGAGGTGATGAGGGAGCTAGAGAGCAGGAGGTCTTGGGAGGAACGGAGATGGCGATTAGGTTGGTATTTTGAGACTAGGTTAGTGATGTAGCTGGGGCAGAGTTGTGGATGGCTTTGTAACTTATTGTTAGTATTTTGAATTTAATTCGTTGGGCGAGTGGCAGCCAATGGAGGGATTGGCAGAGAGGGGTAGCAGACACTGAGTGGTTTGTAAGGTGGATAAGTCTGGCAGCAGCATTCATGATGGACTGCAGGGGGGATAGTCTGTTTAAAGGTAAGCCAATGAGGAGTGAGTTGCAGTAGTCAAGGTGAGAGATAACCAGGGAGTGAATCAGGAGCTTTGTGGTTTCATTGGTTAGAAAGGGACGTAGTTTAGAGATGTTGTGGAGGTTGAGGCGGCAAGCTTTGGAAAGTGATTGGATGTGGGGCCGAAAGGAGAGTTCAGAATCCAGGATAACACCTAGCACCCTGACATGTGGGGACGGGTGGATGGTTGTGCAATTGCTCTTGACAGAGAAGTCAAGGGAAGAGGCACGTGGGGGAGGAAATATTATAAGCTCGGTTTTGGACAAGTTGAGTTTGAAGAAGTGGTGTGACATCCATACAGATATGTCGGTTAGTAAGTTAGTGATGCGTGAAGAGACTGATGGAGTGAGTTGAGGGGTGGAGAGATAGATTTGCGTGTCATCAGCATAGAAATGATATTGAAAGCCGTGAGAGGCTGACCCAGGGAAGAGGTGTAGATTGAAAATAAAAGAGGTCCAAGAACAGAACCTTGGGGGACCCCGACAGAGAAGGGAAGAGGAGTGGAGGAAGTAGAATTGTAAGTGACACTGAAGGTGCGTTGGGATAGGTAGGATGAGAGCCACTGAAGAGCACAGTCACGGAGACCGAGGGAGTAAAGTTTTTTGAGGAGGAGGGGGTGGTCAACCGTGTCAAAGCAGCTGAAAGATCCAGAAGTAGGAGTACAGAATAGTGTCCTTTGGTTTTTGCAGTTAGTAGGTCATTTGTGAGTTTTAAAAGAGCAGTTTCTGTGGAGTGTTGAGGGCGAAATCCAGATTGAAGGGGATCAAGAAGGTTGTTTTTAATGAGGTGGTCACTCAGTTGGTTGTAAACCAGGCGTTCAAGGAGTTTAGAGGAAAAGGGGAGCAAGGAGATAGGGCATAGGTTGTTAAGATTGGTAGGGTCCAAGGACGGCTTTTTGAGTATGGGGGAGACCAGTGCATGTTTTAGAGCGTCGGGGAAGATGCCAGAGGTGAGGGAGAGATTGAAGATGTGGGTTAGAGAGTGTAGGATGGGGTCAGAGGGTGACCGTAGCATTTGAGAGGGAATAGGGTCCAGGGGACAGGTGGTTAGGTGGGCGATAGAAAGGAGTTTAGCAACTTCATCTGTAGTAGCAGATTTGAATAGGGGGAGTGTCAGTTGTACCTGTTGACATGAGGTCTTAGCTGGGGGAGATACCTGTAGAATGGAGATTTCATCACGGATTGTATCAATCTTGTTTTTGAAGTGATTAGCAATCTCCTGGGCAGTGAGTGAGTCAGTGGGTGGAGGCGGTGGAGGACAAAGTAGAGAGTTGAAGGTAGAGAAGAGTTTACGGGGACTGGATGAGAAGGTGTTAATAAGAGTTGTAAAATAGGTTTGCTTGGCAGTGTGGAGGAAAGAATAGTATTTTTGGAGGGCAGATTTGTATTGGTTGAAGTCTTTGAGAGACTTAGTCTTGTGCCACAGACGCTCAAGAGCACGACTACGTTTTTTGAGACTTTTAGTGTCATCTGTTTGCCAGGGTTGTAGGGGTTGAGGCCTGATTCTGCGTGTAGTGAGGGGAGCGAGCTTGTCCAGGGTGGAGGACAGAGATTTATTGTAGATGGATGTGGCTTGGTTGGGGCAGGACAGGGGAGAGATTTTGTCATAGAGGTGGTTAGTAGCAGAATAGAGATGAGAGGAGTTGAAGTTGCGAAAGTTTCTACGGGTGATGGTTAGGCGATTGGAGGGAAAGGTGGTGGAAGACAGGGGGAGAGAGAAACTAATAAGATGGTGGACGGAGAGAGGAAAAGGATTGTTTGAGAAGTTGCATGGAGTGCATAGGTAGGAGAATACAAGGTCAAGGGTATTGCCATCAGAGTGAGTAGAAGCCTGTACCCATTGCTTCAGGTCAAATGAAGAGGTTAGACTAAGAAGTTTAGAAGTAGCAGGAGTGTTTGTATTAGCAGGGATGTTGAAATCACCGAGAAGGATTGTTGGAATATCCGAAGAGAGAAAGTAGGGTAGCCAGGCAGACAGAAAACTCATCAAAGAAAGTCGATAATGGTCCAGGGGGCCGGTAAATCACAGCAATTCTTAAGGAAGTAGGAGAGAATAGACGTATACAGTGGGCTTCGAATGATGAGAGGGAAAAAGAGGGAGGAGGGTGAATAACCTGGAAGGTGCTCTGGGGGGATAGGAGGAATCCCACTCCACCTCCCTTGCGTCCATTAGGCCTAGGGGAGTGAGTCCAGTGAAGGCCACCCTGGGAGAGGGAAGCAAGAGAAGGGGTGTCATATTCGTGGAGCCAGGTTTCGGTGAGGGCAAGTAGATTGAAGGAATTAGTGACAAAGAGGTCATGAACAGCAGTGAGTTTGTTGCAGACAGAGGGGGCGTTCCAGAGGGCGCAAGAGAGAGGGAGGCTGGTGTTGGGAAGAAGAGGAATGGAGACTAAATTGTGTAGATTGCGACTACTGCCAGAGGATGTAGGGTGATGGTGATGGGTGTGTTGGGTACAGTTAAATAAGGGAGGCCCAGGGTTTGGGGAAATATCTCCAGCGATTAGGAGAAGCAGAAGAGTGAGGGAGGTAATATGAGAATATGATTTGTATGAGGGGACATGCTTCAGTATCCTGGGGGGTATGTTAGCAAGTGGGCTTAGAGTTAGAAAGAGGTGATGAGTGCAGTAATAGGGGGAGGGGAGAAGTGAGGGTGATATGTACAGATTGTGTGGTGGAGCAGAGGGATGTAGAAAAGAGAGCTTGAGGAGAGAGGCTGCAATTGTGAAGAGGAGGAGAGGTACAGAGTGCATGTTTCAGAGATGGTGAGATAATATGAAAATGAGGTCACCTGCAGTCGTTTATAGTTAGCTTTGTGCAAATCGCTGAAGTTCAAGAGCAGAAGTGCCACTTATTTAAAGAACGCCACTTCTTTGGAAGAACCCCTGTATGTGCAGCCCCCTGTATGTGCTCCCCCGTAAAGAAAGCCTTGTTATATACTGTGTTGGGTGTGGATGGAATCTGGCAAGTAATCAATTAGGAGGGCATATTAAGAACACAGCAAGCAGGGGCATAATTTTCACACCACAATCAAACTGCAAGGGGACTAAAAGGCCAAAATTGTAAAGATAAGGAAACCCATAATTTAGGTAAGACTTAATGGCTAAATAAACATTGAAATAATGTGAGCATGGCTACAGATGTAGTTGAGACAGCGGTGACAAACAGATTACCAAATATGTATGTAAGCGGTCAGTCAATTTTCAGTTTGCAGGACATGGGAATATAAACGCGGATTACTAAAAATGTATGTAAGCGGCCAGTCAATTTTCAGTTTGCAGGACATGGGAATATAAACGCAGATTACCAAAAATGTATGTAAGCGGTCAGCCAATTTTCAGTTTGCAGGACATGGGAATATAAACGCAGATTACCTGTGAAGAGAGAAGAAAATGTTCAGATGGATGGTGCAAGAGCAGAAGTGCCACTTATTTAAAGAACGCCACTTCTTTGGAAGAACCCCTGTATGTGCAGCCCCCTGTATTTCTCCATTTACATGAAGGTCAGGTTAGTATAACCCTTACATCGGAGTGTGCAGGATTCCCCCTTACAGTGGAAGGGGAAATTTGATGTAAGGGGGAATGTTGCAGACTTTGGTGTAAGGGGGAACTCTGATGTAAGGGGGGCTCTGGTGACGAGATCACCTTATATCAGAGTCCACTGCATTCCTCTTTACATCAGAGTTACCCTTTATGTCATTGTCCACAGAGTTCCAACTTGCATTTAAAATGGAAACTCTAATGTGGGGAGGACTTTGGTCATGATAGAGCACCTCCCGCAGAGTGAACGCACTAAGATAAGGGGGGGGGCTTACTGATATAACAGGGAACCTTTATATCAGTGCCCCCTTACCTTACTGTATTCACTGCCCCCTACATCAGTGATCCCCCCTCAGACTGGCCTTGCTACGCTGTTACTGACCACCACTCAGGTGCACCGTGCAGGGCTCAGTCAAATGGTCCTCTCTGGGCTCCAGCTTGATGGCTCTTGTTTCATCCTATATTACACTAAGAGACTGTGAGGACATGATATAAGAGATGGTAAGAGACTGTGCTCCCATAATACAATAGATGGTCAGAGAGTGTGCAGACATGATACAGGAGATAGTCAGAGACTGCATACATGATACAAGAGATTGTCAGAGACTGCATACATGATACAAGAGATGGTCAGAGACTGCATACATGATACAAGAGCTGGTCAGAGACTGCATACATAATACAGGAGATGGTCAAAGACTGCAGACATACTACAGGAGATGGTCAGAGACTGCAGACATGATAGAGGAGATGGTCAGAGACTGCATACATGATACAGGAGATGGTCAGAGACTGCAGACATGATACAAGAGATGGACAGAAACTGCAGACATGATACAAGAGATGGACAGAAACTGCAGACATGATACAAGAGATGGTCAGAGACTGCATACATGATACAAGAGATGTTCAGAGACTGCACACATGATACAAGAGATGGTAAGAAACTGCAGACATACTACAGGAGATGGTCAGGGACTGCAGACATACTACAGGAGATGGTCAGGGACTGCAGACATACTACAGGAGATGGTCAGAGACTGCAGACATACTACAGGAGATGGTAAGAGACTACAGACATACTACAGTACTACAGGAGATGGTAAGAGACTGCAGACATACTACAGGGGATGGTCAGAGACTGCAGACATAGTACAGGAGATGGTCAGAGACTGCAGACATACTACAGGGGATGGTCAGAGACTGCAGACATACTACAGGAGATGGTCAGAGACTGCATATATGATACAGGAGATGGTCAGAGGGTGTGCGGACATGATACAGGAGATGGTCAGACTGCAGACATAGTACAGGAGATGATCAGAGACTGCAGACATGGAACAGGAGATGGTCAGAGACTGCATACATGATACAAGCGACAGTCAAGATAGTCATCTTGAACAAAGGAGGTGAAGCATCGGAGATATTGTTCGAGCGTTTGATTCGTCCTCTCAGTTTGCCCATTAGTTTGGGGGTGATAGGCCGAGGACATGGAGGACGAGGACATGGACAGTTTAATCTTCAGGGCCTTGCACAAAGCCTTCCAGAAGCGAGAAGTGAACTGCACTGCTCTATCTGAAACAATGTCCGCAGGGACCCCATGTAGCCTTACTACCTCCTTAATTAAGACCTGGGCAGTTTCCATGGCAGAGGGTGTGCTCTTTAGTGGCACAAAGTTTGCCATTTTAGATAACCACAACATTTTAGTCAACCACAACAAAAATGGCTGAGCAACCTTCTGACGGGGGAAGTTCCACTATGAAATCCATGGCAATCATTTTCCAGGGACGGTCAGGGACTGGTAAGGGTCTGAGCCCTGGCCCTGCTTCTAGTGGTCTTGCTACGGATACAGGTGGCACAAGAACTTATATATTCCCTGCAATTCTTTTCAAGATCCGGCCACCAAAACGTTCGTTGAACCAGTTCCAAAGTTTTATGCATTCCAAAATGGCCTGCCAGGGCATGATCATGGCACAAGTTTAACACTGTGACTCGAACCTGTTCAGGCACAAAGATCTTGTTATTTGTCCACAGTAATCCATCTTTGTATAGCAGAGTAACTCCAGGGGGACCAGACACACCTGCAGAGGCTTGCTTCAAGCCAGACATTAGGCCAGTTTGCAAAAGTAAGAAGTTACCTTCCGATAGAATGGTGTCTGGGGCTGATACTTCCTTCGGATCATCAAACATGCGGGAGAGGGCATCTGGTTTGGTGTTTTTGGAGCCTTGCTGGTAAGGTATGTGGAACGAAAACCTAGAGAAAAATAATGCCCATCGTGCCTGGCGTGGTTTCAGATGTTTGGCAGCTCTCAGATACTCCAGGTTTTTGTGGTCTGTGTAAATGAGTATAGGGTACCTTCAACAGATACCTCCACTCCTCAAGGGCAGATTTAATGGCCAGAAGCTCCCGGTTGCCAAAGTTATAGTTCTTCTCGAACAGGGTGAGCTTACAGGAGAAGAAGGCTATTGGGTGCATTAAGTCCTTGTGACCCTGGCGTTGGGAGATGACAGCTCCAACCTCTGTCTCTGAGGCGTCTACCTCAAGTAGATAAGGAAGAGCAGGATCAGGGTGACTCAGAATAGGAGAAAACGTGAAAAGTCCTTTTAAGTTTGTGAAGGCAGCCTGTGCCTCGGGAGTCCACTGAAACCACACATTTTGCTTGGCCAGCTGCGTAATTGGGGAAATAATAGCGGAGAATCCCTTGATGAACCTCCGATAAAAGTTTGCGAAGCCAACAAAGCGCTGCACCCCCTTTTTTGTCTAAAGGTGCAGGCCAATCCAGAATGACTGAAACTTTCTGGGGGTCCATCTTGAATCCCTCTGTTGAGATCACTAGGCCAAGGAACTGAATACTCTGTCGCTCGAATTCGCATTTTTCTGCCTTTGCATATAGTCCATGTTGGCAGAGACGACAGAGTACATTCTTGACATGTTCCCGATGCTGCTCAAGAGATGTGGAAAAAAATCTGAATATCGTCTAGATCAGTGGTTCTCAACCTTTCTAGTGCCGCGACCCCTTGATAAAATTTCCCAAGTTGTGGGGACCCCTAAAAGTAACATTTTCGTAGCGTGGGTTTTCAGCACCCAAGGAAAGACAAGAAATTTGCGCCCCCTAACTCACGGAAATTTAGCATTTCCCGAGTCCCTTCCACTCGTACAGTGTTCAAACCCCTTATGGTACATTTTAGAATGTATCACTCTCTTTGTTCTCCTTTCTTTCCCTTTTATCCCTCTCTATCCTAATTTCTTGTTTTTTTCCCCCATCCCTCTCTGTAGCCGTCCTTCTTGTTCTTTATCTTATTCTTTCTCTCCCTTTTTCTTTGTTCCTCCCCCTGTTTTCCTTTCCCTTCCATGTATTCTCTATTTTTTTTATATTCTCCTACTCTTTGGGGGGGGGGGGGGAATGGGATGAGTGTCAGTGCTGGCGGATAGTTGGGATGAGTGGCAGTGCTGGCGGATAGTTGGGATGAGTGGCAGTGCTGGCGGTAAGTTGAGATGAGTGGCAGTGCTGGCGGGTAGTTGGGATGAGTGGCAGTGCTGGCGGGATGAGTGGCAGTGCTGTCGGGTAGTTGGGATGACTGGCAGTGCTGGTGGGTAGTTGGGATGAGTGGCAGTGCTGGCGGTTAGTTGGGATGAGTGGCAGTGCTGGTGGGATGAGTGGCAGTGCCTTGTGGGATGAGTGGCAGTGCTGGTGGGTAGTTGGGATGAGTGGCAGCGCTGGTGGGATGAATGACAGTGCTGGGGGGGGTTCTGATCAGCCAATGTAGGTGATCTTAATCAAGGTCATCTGCTGATCTGAGAACTGTAGTGGGGACTTTTAATGGCAACTCAGGTAGTGTTACTCACTGTGACTTCAGCTCTGTGGTGTCTCACAGCAGTGGCACCTATGCTGAAATCAGGAGATGGGGTCTCCTCCAGCCCCTCCCACTTCACATTCCTCACCAGTCAGCTGACCTCTAGTCTCTGCTCCCCCAGCCATGCTGTGAACTGAATGGGCGGCTGCAAAGAGGCGGCCGTGGGCTCCAGGAACAGCCCAGCTGGGCAGCCGTGAAAAGGCTGGGAGAGCGGTGCAGGCTTCAGGAACAGCCCAGGACTTGGTGACCCCTGGCAAATTGTCATTCGACCCCCGAGGGGGTCCCGACCCCCAGGTTGAGAACCACTGGTCTAGATAGACAGCTACATAAATGTCCAGGCAGTCTCTGAAAACGTCATTAACTAGGTGCTGAAAGGTGGCAGGGGCATTACATAGTCCAAAAGGCATTACTAGATATTCGTAATGGCCGAACCTGGTATGAAAAGCAGTCTTGCATTCATCCCCTGCATGGATGCACACCAGGTTGTACGCCCCCCCACAGGTCTAATTTGGTAAACACAGAGGAAGTCCTGAGTTTTTGAAAAAGTTCAGGTACCAGGGGCAGAGGGTACCGGTTCTTGACCGTGATCTTATTTAATTCCCGGTCGTCCACACAGGGCCGAAGAGAATGGTCCTTTTTCTTCACAAAAAAGACTCCTGCCCCTGCTGGAGAAGAGGAAGGACGGATGAATCCCCTCTTGAGATTTTCATCAAAATATTCTTTCAGTACCCCTAGTTCCCGTTCAGATAAGGGGAAGATCCGTCCGAAAGGGATTTCAGCACCGGGAAGAAGCTCGATTGGACAGTCGTATGGACGATGAGGCGGGAGGTCTTCAGCCCCTGGTTCCAGGCATAACAGAGGACCAGAGGTGCTGGGACGAGAAGGAATGCAGTGGTGCATGCAGTAAGGTGACAGGAACATAATACTTTCTGTTCCCCAATCGATCTGTGGATTGTGCGCCTGAAGCCAGGGTAGGCCCAAGATGACTGGAAACAGGGGAGATGCAATAGCATCCAAGCTTAATAGTTCCTTATGATCCATAGAGGTGATTACAGGCAAAGGAGGGGTTTCCTGGGTCACTACTCTGGACTTGATGTGGGACCCATCCGCCAGGAAGATGGAGAGTCCCTGAGTCTTGGGTTGGAGTGGAATGTGTTGTTGTGCTGCAAAGTCTAAATCGATAAAACAACTACATGCCTCTGAGTCAATTATCGCAGTCACTGGTATTGTCTTTCCTGCAATTGGAACGAGATAGATAGGGCCAGGTGAGTGGCATTGGTAGAGGGAGGTGAGTGGTTGGGAGAAGAGGTAGCCAGGACCTTGCGCAGCTTAGCAGAACAAGAAGAAACATAATGACCAGCTTCTCCACAATACAGGAATAGGTAATTCTGCTACTGACGAAGTCGTTCTTGGGCAGACAGTGAATGCTTCATCAGTCCAAGCTGCTTTGGTTTGACGGAAGCAAAAGTCTGGTTAATAGGTGAGGTTTTAGCTGGAACTGGACTGGCACTGATGGGGGAGCTGGCATCCAGGGTAGCATCCAAGCTGGGCGGAGCTGCTGAGTAGACCTTTCTGTTCTGCTCTCCCGGAGTCGTCGGCCCTTCTGGATAGACAATGTAATTAGAGTCTCTAGAGCATCAGGAACACCAACCCGGGCTAACTCATCCTTCAAACTCTCAGAAAGACCGAGATGGAACTGGTGCCAGAGGGCTGCCTCGTTCCACCGGGTATCTGCGCTCCAGCGTCTGAAATCGGTCACATAGTCTTCGACTGCTCGGCGGCCTTGCTGGAGCACGTGGAGGACAGCCTCGGCGGTGGAAGTTGACTGAGGGTCATCATAGAGTTGGGCTATGACATCAAGGAAGGATGACAGAGAGTCCAGAACTACATGGCGGACTTCAAGTAGGTGGTGGGCCCAGGCCTGAGGCTCCCCCTGCAGTAAAATGATAACAGCCCACTTTGGTGACTTCAGATGAAAAAGTCCGAGGTAGCAATGAAAAGTACAGTTCACATGCCTTGCGAAACGCCCAGAATTCGCTTTGGTTCCCAGAGAACCTCTCAGGAACAGGTATCCTAGGCTCAGGAGGTGGTATCATTCCAGAGGAGGAAGTTGGAATCAAAGGTGGGTCTGCAGAGATGGCCTGATTTTGTGTCTGCTTATCCATTCGGATGAGGCTGTCCTGTAGAGACTTCACAACCTGAGTGAGGGGTTTGAGGTGTTAACAGACATAGTCCATAGGCGAGGTCCCTCCTGCAGGCTCAGACATAGCGGTTTGATACTGTAATGTACCTTGGGTGTGAGTCTGATGTGCGGAGGGAGACCTCCCATACCACTCTGGCTCGGAGACCACTGGAGTGGGGACTGTGGTGGTAAGAGCACGGTGAAGTAAGGGTGCCTGTTTGGTCCTCACTGCTTGGAGTTGTGTAGCCAAGTGGAAGCTGGAATAGCGGGTGCAGGTCAGCAGGTGCAGGTTTGCAGAGCAGTGGATGCAGGTCAGCAAGTGCAGGTTTGCAGAGCAGCGGATGCAGGTCAGCAAGTGCAGGTTTGCAGAGCAGCGGATGCAGGTGTCACGTACCTGACGGTAGAGCCTGATGTGCAGGGAACGGCCTCTCTTGCTCCTCTGATTCTGGCCCCCTGATAGAGTAGACAGGAGGAGCAGAAGTGCAGAGTCGCACAAGTGCCAAACAGTTCGTCTTCACTGTAATGTGGAACAGCGGCAGGTGGCACGGTGCTGGAGCAGGGTTCTCCAATGAGCGAAAGATGCAGGTCGGGCAAGCCGGGTCAAACACTGGCAGGAACGTCAGGAACAGAAGCGGAGGCAGGTGCGTAGTATGGATGCAGGCAGGGTCGGCAACGGGCTGGCAGCGTGGTAGTAGAAGGAGCAGGCAGATGCGGAGTCAGAACAAGCTGGGTCAGATGCAGGCAGCAGGTAGCAGAGTCAGAGGCAAGTCGGGTCGGTAAACAGGTGCAGGTATCACGGGTAAAGCAGGCAGGAACACACGGGAACGCTGTAGAACGGACAGCACTGGATGCAAGCACAGACCAGGTTTAAATAGCCCCTTGGTAATGTGCACACAGGTGAACCGAAGGTGTTCTGACAGAGGCTGAGGTCACAGGTCGACTTCTCCATCGGCCATCTTGAGTACTGGCTAGTCTTCCCTGACAGGCTGAGGTCACAGGTCGACTTCTCCTTCGGCCATCTTGAGTACTGGCTGGTCTTCCCTGACATTGCCCCCCCCCTAACGGGCAGCCTCCGGATGCCCAATCTGGCTACTTTGTCAGGATAGGTCCTTTTAAAGGTTCGGATCAGTTCTTGGGCATGAATGTTGGTTTCAGGTTCCCACGAATTGTCTTCAGGACCGTAACCCCTCCACTTAATAAGATATTGAACTTGACCTCTCCTTCTCCTGCAATCTAAAATCGCCTCTATTTCAAACTCCTCTTCGCCATCTACCACCACAGGTTCGGGTGGCTCTGTATTCCGATCCGGAAAAGAGTTGGGGATGGCGGGCTTCAGTAAGGTTATATGAAACACCGGGTGGATCCTGAAGGTCTCCGGTAACTCCAGCTCATAGGAAACATCATTAATTCGTCTCTTTACAGGAAACGGTCCCACGAATCTGGGGCCTAATTTCCTTGAAGGACAGGTTAGTCTCAGATTTGTTGTGGCTAACCAGACTTGGTCCCCCGGGTTCAGGATCAGGTCCCCTCTTCTCTTCTTATCGAAGATCTGTTTGTTATAAGCTTGAGCCTTGGCCATTGTCACTTGTAGCAGCTTGTTGTTGGATCTAAAGAAATCCAATGTTTCAAGTACAGCGGGTACCGGGCATTCAGGAATGTTATTAAACAGAAAGGACGGGTGAAAACCGTAGTTTGCGAAGAAGGGAGATTGTTTCGTGGCTGAATGAGAAGAATTATTGTAGGCAAACTCGGCTAAGGGAAGTAAGGACACCCAATCGTCTTGTGAAAAGGAGGAGAAGCAACGCAGATATTGTTCCAGTGTCTGGTTGGTCCTTTCTGTCTGACCATTAGTCTGCGGATGATAGGCTGAAGAGAATGAAAGTTCAATACCCAAGGATTCACACAAGGATCTCCAGAATCTGGAGGTGAACTGGACCCCTCTGTCTGAGACGATGTTAGCCGGAACCCAATGGAGTCTTATAACCTCTCTGATGAAGATCCGTGCCGTCTCTTGTGCAGAAGGGGTGCCCTTCATAGGAATGAAGTGGGCCATCTTGGACAATCGATCAACGATTACAAAGATAGTACTGTATCCCTCGGATGGGGGCAGTTCCACAATGAAGTCAATTGAAATCATTCTCCATGGTCTGTTCGGGACAGGTAATGGCTTCAACAGACCCCAGGCCCTGGATTTGCTGTTCTTATTACGGATGCAGGTGGTGCACGATTCCACATATCTCTTACAGTCTCTTGCCACCCCCGGCCACCAGAAGGTTCGCTGCACCAATTCAGCAGTCTTGCTGACCCCAAAGTGTCCTGCCAGCACGTGGTCGTGGCACATGCTCAACGTGGTAGTTCGGAGATCCTCTGGCACGAAGACCTTATCATTATACCAGAGTAGCCCTTCCTGTGTCCGTAAAGTGATCCCAGATGGTGTAGAACTCCTCACAGAGGCTTGTTTAATCTGCGTCATTAAGTCCCCTTGTAGGAGAAGGAAATTTCCCGAGGACAGGATCGTATCCGGGGGAGAGATGTCTTGGGATTTGCTGAACATGCGTGATAGCGCATCTGGCTTTATGTTCTTGGATCCAGGTCTGTATGTCAGATGGAAGGTAAATCTCGAAAAGAAAAGCGCCCACCTGGCCTGGCGAGGTCTCAATCTCTTTGCTGTTCTTAGATATTCGAGATTCTTGTGATCTGTGTAGATTAAGATTGGATGTGCTGCTCCCTTGAGAAGGTATCTGCATTCTTCTAATGCTGAATTAATTGCTAAAAGTTCACGATCCCCAACGTCGTAATTCTTCTCCGCGCTAGACAGTTTACGCGAGAAGAACGCAACTGGGTGCAACAGGGCCTTGGAGCCCTGTCTTTGGGACAAGATAGCTCCCACCGCAGTTTCCGAGGCATCCACTTCTAAGACATACGGTAAGGCCGAGTCTGGGTGCTTCAAGACGGGTGCGGATGTGAAAAACCTCTTCAGCGTTTCAAAGGCCGACTGAGCCTCTGGAGACCAGCGGAATCAGGACCCCTGTTTGGTAAGCTGTGTAATGGGGGCAATGATTGCTGAGAACCCCCGAATAAATTTTCGATAAAAGTTTGCAAAGCCTATGAAACGTTGAATACCTTTCTTGTCACATGGAGTAGGCCAGTCCAGGATAGCCGTTACCTTCTGGGGATCCATCCGGATACCTTCGGTGGAAATGATCAGCCCCAGAAATTGGATACTCTGGCGTTCAAACTCGCACTTCTCGGGTTTGGCATATAATCCGTGTTGTCGAAGGCGGGTTAATACACTTCTCACGTGTCTGCGGTGGTGTTCTAGGGAGGAAGAAAAAGTCCAGGAAGTCTCTGAGAACATCATTAATGAAATGTTGGAAGGTAGCCGGAGAGTTGCAGAGACCGAAGGGCATCACGAGATACTCGTAATGCCCAAATCGTGTGCAGAAAGCAGTCTTCCACTCGTCTCCCTCCCGAATGCGCACTAAATTATAGGCGCCCCGAAGATCCAATTTTGTAAATATGGTAGCGGAACCAAGTCTTTGAAAAAGTTCAGGAACTAATGGAAGTGGGTAACGGTTCTTCACCGTCACCTTGTTAAGTTCACGGTAGTCCACACAGGGCCTTAACGACTGATCCTTCTTCTGCACGAAGAAAATCCCCGCCCCAGCTGGAGACGTGGAAGGGCGGATGAAGCCTTTCCTGAGATTGTCATTGATATTGTCCTTCAGTGCCACCAGCTCGCTTTCAGACAGAGGGAAAATCCTCCCAAAGGGAACTTCGGCTCCGGGGAGTAGCTCTATAGGGCAGTCATAGGGTCGATGAGGTGGGAGGATCTCTGCCCCCTTCTTACTAAACACGTCTAGGAAGCTGTGGTAGGCTGGAGGCACAAGCTGACTGGTTTTAGAGTCCGTATCTAGACACAGCAGAGCGGGAACATCACAGGAGGTCTGTAGGCAGTTCTGGGTGCAGTAAGAGGAGACAAAGTTAATGCTTCCTTTAGACCAGTCGATATGGGGATCGTGGGCCTTCAACCAAGGTATACCGAGGATAACTGGGAACAGAGGGGAAGCGATGGCGTCTAGTCGTAGCAGTTCTCGGTGGTTCTGGGATATGATGGTCAGCAGAGGAATGGTTTTGTGAGTGACTGCTCCGGACTTAATGGTGGAACCATCGGCCAAGTGAACCGAGAGCTTCTGTGCTTTAGGCTGCAGGGGGATATGATGTTCGGCAGCAAAGGACAAGTCCACAAAGCAGCTGCAGGCTCCAGAATCAATTATGGCGGTAGTCTGAAGAGTCCTTCCTGGCAGCTGTAGAGAAATGGGAATAGTAAAGTGAGCGGAGTTGCTAAGCGAGCTTGGGGTTAGCAAGGCAGAAGTAGTGAAGAGAGACTTACGAGGTTTCACTGGGCAGGACCTCACGTAATGTCCGGATCCCCCGCAGTATAAGCATAAGTTCTGTTGGCGGCGGCGTTGTCGTTCTTCAACAGTAAGAGAGGGCCGCAGCAGGCCGAGTTGCATAGGTTCCGGGGCGTCAGGAGCCGGAGTGGCTGGAGCAGGTGGAGCGGGATAGGACGAGCTGGGTACCCGAGGTAACATCCACACTGGATGGGATGGAGTGGACGCTCTCTCTAGTCTTCGTTCTCTCAGCCGGCGATCGATCTGGATGGATAGATCAATCAGAGTTTCTAAGGTAGGGGTACCCCTACCCGCGCTAACTCATCTTTGAGTGGTTCGGAGAGGCCCATACGAAATTGGTATCGTAGGGCGGCGTCGTTCCAGTTTGTGTCAAATGCTCATCGTCGAAATTCAGAGACGTAGTCTTCCACCGCCCTACGACCCTGTTGAAGTGCATGAAGGGCCGCTTCGGCTGAAGCTGTCTGCTGAGGATCTTAGTACAGCTGGGCCATGGCACTGAAGAAAGAGGTTAAGTCGGATAAGCATTCGGCCTTCTGTTCCAGAAGGCGGTGGGCCCAGGACTGTGGCTCCCCTTGTAGCAGGGAGATTACAAAGCCGACCTTGGTAGCTTCTAAGGAGAATGTGCGGGGTTGAAGGGCAAAATACAGTTCACATGCGTTCCGAAACACTCTAAACTTGCTGCGTTCACCCAGGAACCGGTCTGGGGTAGGTACCCTGGGCTCAGGTGGGAGCATGACCACGGCAGGAGCAGGAGAAGATCCCTGAGAGGAGGCTGATGCTGAAGGTGGACCCTGCGGAGTTGCAGCGCCTGTCAGGGTCTGTAGGCGTCCCTCTAGCTGAGTGTAGCCCTGCTGTAGGTCTTTGACGGCTTGTACCAAGCCGGCCAGGTGCTGGCAAAATTCATCCATAGGAGAGGGTCCCTGCGCAGGCTCAGACATGGCTGTCCGTTACTGTCACGTACCTGACGGTAGAGCCTGATGTGCAGGGAACGGCCTCTCTTGCTCCTCTGATTCTGGCCCCCCTGATAGAGTAGACAGGAGGAGCAGAAGTGCAGAGTCGCACAAGTGCCAAACAGTTCGTCTTCACTGTAATGTGGAACAGCGGCAGGTGGCACGGTGCTGGAGCAGGGTTCCCCAATGAGCGGAAGATGCAGGTCGGGCAAGCCGGGTCAAACACTGGCAGGAACGTCAGGAACAGAAGCGGAGGCAGGTGCGTAGTATGGATGCAGGCAGGGTCGGCAACGGGCTGGCAGCGTGGTAGTAGAAGGAGCAGGCAGTTGCGGAGTCAGAACAAGCCGGGTCAGATGCAGGCAGCAGGTAGCAGAGTCAGAGGCAAGCCGGGTCGGTAAACAGGTGCAGGTATCACGGGTAAAGCAGGCAGGAACACACGGGAACGCTGTAGAACGGACAGCACTGGATGCAAGCACAGACCAGGTTTAAATAGCCCCTTGGTAATGTGCACACAGGTGAACCGAAGGTGTTCTGACAGAGGCTGAGGTCACAGGTCGACTTCTCCATCGGCCATCTTGAGTACTGGCTAGTCTTCCCTGACAGGCTAAGGTCACAGGTCGACCTCTCCTTTGGCCATCTTGAGTACTGGCTAGTCTTCCCTGACAGGCTGAGGTCACAGGTCGACTTCTCCTTCGGCCATCTTGAGTATTGGCTGGTCTTCCCTGACAGCAGGTCAGCAAGTGCAGGTTTGCAGAGCAGCGGATACAGGTCAGCAGACAGAAGAGGAGTCAGACTAGCCGGGTCATACACATCTGGGTACACAGCATAAACGGCAGGCAGATAATGGTCAGAGTCCAGGCTGGGTCTTTGCAACAGGCAATCAGGCAGGTACTAAGCAGGGTCAAACAAGCAGAGGTCAGGATTGAAGACAGAAGCAATGTCAGGAAGCCAGGTCAAACACAGGAACAGGATACTGGCACAGAATCAGGAACACAGGGAACACAGGGAACAGAAGCAGATCAAACCGCAAGGGGCAACATCTGGGTACACAGCATAAACGGCAGGTAGATAATGGTCAGAGTCCAGGCTGGGTCTTTGCAACAGGCAATCAGGCAGGTACTAAGCAGGGTAAAACAAGCAGAGGTCAGGATTGAAGACAGAAGCAAGATCAGGAAGCCAGGTCAAACACAGGAACAGGATACTGGCACAGAATCAGGAACACAGGGAACACAGGGAACAGAAGCAGATCAAACCGCAAGGGGCAACATTCCTGGAGCGTCTTTTATAGCCCATTGGGCGCCAAAGCGCATCTAACGAGCGTGCATGCGCACATTGGTGCGCAAAGTTCGTGAGTGTGCGGACAGGATACAGGAAATGATCAGAAACTGCAGACATACTACAGGAGTTGGTAAGAGACTGCAGACATACTACAGGAGATGGTCAGAGACTCCAGACATACTACAGGAAATGGTCAGAGACTCCAGACATACTACAGGAGATGGTCAGAGACTCCAGACATACTACAGGAGATGGTCAGAGACTGCAGACATACTACAGGAGATGGTCAGAGACTGCAGACATACTACAGGAGATGGTCAGAGACTGCAGTCCCTGCCTAAAAAGGAACCCCTTCGGGATCCATAAAACGTTACCTGGCCACCGATCCAGAGGATTCCCTTGATCTGGACGGACTAGGCCGCTCTCCTCGAGGCGCGTGCTCCGCCTCCCGCCACAGATCTGAACCAGGGAGACACTCTCCAGCAACTTCGGCCTGCTCTGAGGGAGAGGAAGTGCTGGCGTTGCGGCACTCGTGAGCGATCTCCCCACCAAGACAGAGTTGGCCTCTTTGTTTGCAGGACTGGAGCGTTCGATTAAAAAGGAGATCTCTGCGGTGAGATCGGATCTTTCGCACGTGTTAGAGCGGGTGGAGGAGACCGAACAACGTCTGGATCGACACGCGACCGCCATTAGGGCCTTGCAGAACACCGCCCGCACCCTCTCCATTGCGCACAGAATGGCCCTCTACAAAATCGAGGACCAGGAGAACCGCAACAGGTGGAATAACATTAGGATAAGAGGGTTGCCGGAAGCCACGGGTGAGGACGACCTCCTCCCCTCACTGCGAGGTATATTTAACGGCCTGCTCGGTCAGGCCGCGGACTTTCCTCTGAAAATAGACCGTGCTCACAGGGCCCTCCGCCCCCGCAACTTGTCGTCGGAAGTCCCACGAGACGTGATATGTAGGCTGCATTATTTCGAGGAGAAAGAAATAATCATGAAGAAGGCCAGGGAAAAATCACCGCTGGACTTTGATGGGGCCTCCCTCTCATTCTTCCCAGACCTAGCCAGGGAAACGCTGGACCGACGCAGGGCTCTGCGTCCCCTCACTGAACAGCTCCGCGCAGCATCGATTATCTACCGCTGGGGATTCCCTGCATCACTTATTGCACGCAAGGAGGGCAAGACGGTGACCCTTCGCTTCCCGGAGGACCTGGAAAAGTTCTGCACGGATCTTAACATACCCACACCGGAGCTTCCGGGATGGCAGGATCTCATTCCGTCCCCTACCCCCTCTGCAGAACCTCGATGGCAGAAAGTAGACCACAGGCGCAAATCAGGCTCCTCCGGATCATCTCCTCCACAAGATGGGTGAAGCATTTGGATCCTGTCTTGGGCCTGTAACAACTTGGTCCTCGATGGTGGCCGCAAGTATTAAGAAATTTGATCTGATATAAAAGATCTTACTTGCATTTGTTGTTATCTCTACTGCTCCGTACAAAGAAGAGAGGTTTTTTCTGGTGTTTTTCCTACTAGAAGATTAATCTTTTGTTTTTTCTTTTTTGATCTTTTGTGCACAATTTCCTTTTTCCTTTGCTTTTTTGGCCCCCTCGTTTAGGGACCCATAATTAAAGGCTGCCGGGACAGTAATCCTACATGAGTTACTAGGATTAACGTTTTACAAGGTTAAATTTAAACTTTGAGATGTATGGAAAATGCCTCTTATGTTAAAACATCTTGATTGTGCCGGCTCCGGAGCTCTGGGACGGACAGATGCGCCACATTGGGCGCTCTCTGTGTGTCGTTCCGGGCGGCGGACCCGCCCCCTCGGGGGTGTCGGGGGGTCCTGTGCTCTCGTGAGAACGTCCTTTTGGGGACGGGGGCTTCGGGTGTACGGGACTCGCGACTTACCCCTATCAAGCACTGCAGCGATATGCGTGCTGATTGCCGCCCTGATACACCAGGGGTGGCGACTGTGGCGATGCAATTTAGTAATCTACCTCTTTCTTTCTTTTCCTTTTTCTTTCTCTCGTTTCCCTTCTCTCTCCTCTCCTGGTATACCTCTGACCCACCCTTTCCCTTCCCTAACCCTTTTTTTGTGTCTACCTCAGATCTGCTGGAGCGGAGTGCCCCTGACGGAGTCAATGGCTAAGCTCAACATACTCTCACTCAACGTCCGTGGTCTACATGCTCCAGGTAAACGACACAATTTATTTAGAGAGCTGGGTCGCCTGCGGGCCGACATTGTCTGCCTGCAGGAGACCCATCTGACACACACAACGACAGTGAAACTTTTTTCCTCAATGTACCCCACGTGGTACTACAGCCTCTCTGATATTCATAAATCCAAAGGTGTGGCCATTGGCTTTCGCAGGGGTACCTCGTTCTCGTTCGAAACTATGGTGAGTGACCCCTCGGGGCGATTTTTATTCATCAGGGGCAAACTGGGCAGTATGTTATGCACCATAGCCACACTATACGCTCCCAACCGAGACCAAACTGGCTTCTTGGCTGCCACCCTTACTAAGTTGGCGGGGTTTGCCCAGGGATGTGTCCTACTTTCGGGGGACTTTAATGCTCCCTTGGAGCCCCCTATTGACACGTCCACAGGCACATCCTGTATCTCACACAGACGATTAACACTCATTCGTAAACGTCTGCACGACGCCCAGCTAATGGACGTCTGGAGAATCCTCAATCCCAAGGTGCGAGATTATACTCATTTTTCACACTTACATCACTCCTACTCACGCATCGATTACCTCCTTATTGATCATTTTCATCTCCCCCTTGTCATTGACGCAAAAATAGAAACCTCCACACTATCAGATCACTCACCAGTCACCCTTCAGATAAAAATCCCATCTACCCCAATTAGGACTACTAACTGGAAATTGAATGAGAATCTACTCACAGATGACATAGACACTGCAGCTATTTCTGGGGAACTGGTACAATACTTCAGGGAAAATGCCTGCCCGGAGACTTCCCCGGGTGTACTTTGGGAGGCCCATAAGGCCTTCATACGTGGAAAACTGATTGAACTAGGGGCCAGGAAAAAAAAAGAGAGAGCGATACAGCAAACAGAACTGCTCAGAGATATAGGCACCCTTGAACGACAACACAAAGCGGGCCTTGCAAAACAGGTGCTTGAGGCCCTGACCAAAAAGAGAGAAGATCTGAAAAATCTCTTTCACACTGAACAAAAACACCAATTTCGCATTACAGCCCAACGCGCATATGAATGGGGCAATAAACCTGGTAGTTTGCTGGCTCGCTCTCTGCAACAAAAAAAAGCTGCAGCTTTCATTGCTAAAGTTAAAACTAGAACCGACGAGTTAGTATACCACACCCCTGCCTTTTCGACCTTTAACCAAATTTCAAACTTTAAAATTAACATGACAAAATCCGAAATCTTGAACATCTCAGTCCCCAAAGAAACCGTGACCCACCTACAAGAATCTTTCCCTTTTAGTTGGCAAAAAAAAACCATGAAATATCTAGGTATATTCCTTACTCCCTCACTGTCCTCTTTATTCCAAACCAACTATATGCCTCTTTTAAACTCGATCAAATCTGATCTCCAAAAATGGTCTCAAATTGCGCATTCGTGGCTAGGGAAGATTGGAGTGGTAAAAATTAACATACTGCCCAGGCTGCTCTTCTTGTTCCAAATGATACCGTTTCAAATACCTGCTGAGTACTTTAAACGTATAACAACTATGATTTGCAGATATGTCTGGGGTAGACGTAGTCCCAGACTGTCCAGATCGCTTCTTACTAGACCAAAGGCGGAGGGAGGGCTGGCCCTTCCAGACATCAAACAATACTTTTTGGCAGTTACTTTATCCAGAATTTCGGATTGGAAATATCATAAGGACTCAAAACTCTGGGTGTCACTTGAGGTTGCATTGGGGGCGCTGACCTTTACCCTTTAATATGGATACCGAAGAAAACCAGGCATCTATCAGTAGAAACATCTCCCCTCACGTGCTATACCTTAAGGGTCTGGGACTTACTATGTAAAAAGCATGCTTGGCAATGCAACTCCCCCCTCATGCCACTTACTGGCCACATGTATTTTCCTCCGGGGAACATTGACCCTAGATTACACTCCTGGAATCTGGGAAACCCGGTTTTACTACACCAAGTCACAAAAGACTCTGTCGTCTTACCTCTATCCACGCTCTCACCGGTTCCGAACCCACCGCTTATGGATCAATGGAGATACTTACAATTATCTGACTTCGTTAAATCCCTCCCTAAACCATTGCGAGATGTATCTAGCCTGACGGGGATTGAGGCAGCCTTTGTAGATGACCGCCCAATGGAGAAACCCCTTTCCTACTTTTATAAATCGCTAAGATCACTGAGCATAAAAGGATACCCTAGCTTCCTTCGCAACTGGGAGAAAGATCTCCTCAAGACCCTAACGGAAGCGCAGAAGTCATCTATCCTCCTACTCTCTCATACATCATCTATATCCTCGAAAACAGCTGAAGTTAATTACAAACTCTTAACCAGGTGGCACTACACCCCTGCTGTGCTACACAAGCTATTCCCTCAGGATTCACCCCTCTGCTGGAGGGGTTGTGGAGAGAGAGGGACGCATGCTCATATCTGGTGGTCCTGCCCTCTTATTAGGCCCTTCTGGCTCACTATCCTCCATTGGATAAAAGAAATTCAGGGTTCGGAGATTCCTAACGACCCCTGGCAGGTATTATTGCATTGTACAGACGAACCAGCGGGACCATATAAAAAATCCATCACACCGCATTTGTTAAACGCTGCTAAAGCCCTCATCCCTAGATACTGGAAAACTTCCAAAATACCTTCCTTGCGCCAATGGGTATGCGAGGTAGACCACACATACTATATGGAGGATTTAACCTTTTACCTCAGAAATAAATCAGACTTGGGGAAGAAAATGTGGTCCCGGTGGTTCGCCTTCAAGTACTCCACGGCGTACGCGGAAATTATGACTTTAGACAAGTAATATGTTCGTACATTAAAATGCAATGCTCTGACTGAGGTGGACACCCTTCCTACCCCCCCCCCCCTCCCCCTTCCCATCTTGCTTCATCTTCTTCTTTTCTCTATACTATTTCTCTTTCTTACTTTTAATATTTTAGAAGTTTATACAAGAGAAAATTTGTCAGGATAAGGTCCTGTTCCAAATGATATATTGTAAGTTTTTATATTTTTGGCTACCCATGGCCTGCACACATATCTCTCTATTGTACCTCAGTATAATCTGGAATATGTACCATTTTATGTATGTTTAATTTGCCCAAGCATGTGATGGGTATCTCTTTATGTACATGGGACTTTCCTGTCATTAATAAAAATATATTAAACAAAAAAAAAAAAAAAAATATTACAGGAGATGGTAAGAGACTGCAGACATACTACAGGAGATGGTAAGAGACTTAAATTCAACTGGACACCTGTAGACCAACCTAAAAAGGCACATATGGCAGCCCTTTTAATTAAAATAATTTTAAAATAATAATAATTTGAGTATATATATAGCGCCAATATTTCATTTATGTATTTTGGAATACTGTGATAATAATAGTTTCTTTTAAGTTGGCAGCTGTAGGTATTATTCACACACAAGCTCAGTGGAAGGTTACCAAGTTTCTTTTCGCAACACTTGATTACTTTTTATAATACTACAGGAGATGGTCAGAGACTGCAGACATACTACAGGAGATGGTCAGAAACTGCAGACATACTACCAGGAGATAGTCAGAGACTGCAGACATACTACAGGAGATGGTAAGAGACTGCAGACATACTACAGGAGATGGTAAGAGACTGCAGACATACTACAGGAGATGGTAAGAGACTACAGACATAGTACAGGAGATGGTCAGAGACTGCATATATGATACAAGAGATGGTCAGAGAGTGTGCGGACATGATACAGGAGATGGTCAGAGACTGCAGACATACAACAGGAGATGGTCAGAGACTGCATACATACTACAGGAGATGGTCAGAGACTACAGACATACTACAGAAGATGGTCAGAGACTGCATACAGTATATGATACAAGAGATGGTCAGAGAGTGTGCGGACATGATACAGGAGATGGTCAATCTGCAGACATACTACAGGAGATGGTCAGAGACTGCAGACATAGTACAGGAGATGGTCAGAGACTGCGTACATGATACAAGAGACGGTCAGAGAGTGTGAGGACATGATACAGGAGGTGGTCAGAGACTCCAGACATACTACAGGAGATGGTCAGAGAGTGCAGACGTAATACAGGAGATGGTTAGAGTCTGCAGACATGATACAAGAGACAGTCAGAGAGTGTGCGGACATGATACAGGAGATGGTCAGAGACTGCAGACATACTACAGGAGATGGTCAGAGACTGCAGACATACTACAGGAGATATCACAGTATTCCAAAATAAATAAATGAAATAGTGGCGCTACATATATACTCAAATAAATAATAGTGACTAATTGTGAATAGACCACGTGATCATGATAACAGAATTATATCAAAACTTCCTCCACAAAATGAAATGGCTATCTAAGTGATATATGTGGAACAGCACCTGAAGTCCCATATAATCAAAACAAAGTACATAACATGAATGTATGGCTAGGCAGGTTAAGTCAGATACAGCACCTCATCCCAAAACAACTTGGTAAGTAATGAATCGGGAGAACAGGGGATTATAACGGTGCCAGAGAAAAAAATGTGTATAAAAATAAGATAATAGATATAAAATTACAAAAATATACTTTATTTAACACACTTCAATACATACAAGAGATAGTAGAATCATTGACTGCGATTAACATAGATATTATACATGACCATAATGTATAGGAATGGGCCAGGTGGAGAAGGCCTTCAAAGCAAGAGCTCAGTGTCCTTTCCTACATGTTTCACCAAAACATTGGCTTCCTCAGGGAATGGTACGAGCTTGTTGCAAAGTACAGGAATCTATGCATAGAGATACAATACAAAAAACATCATATATACAAACAAATGAGCATTAGGGTATAAACCAATAAACAATAAAATGTGAGTTGGGGTATGAATTGAGGCATAAGGCTGGACTAGCTCACAAAAGGGAGGTGACCATGTAAGCCCCAGAGCTCCCGAACATACCTGGAGACCAGACAACCCGGGAAGGCCCAGCGGTGAAACCCCAGCTGAGAAAAGGCAGGACCACACCGTATCAATGTTTGCAGGGGGCACATAAGAGACCTAGCAATCAAATATTGTTGAGAATTAGGAGAAATAAGGGCTATGTTAAATTCCAAGTGTGTGTGAGATATGCATTTTTAGGAGCTTAAGTAGGGTCAAAGACCGCACATAAATTAATAGGGCCCTATATAATGCAAACATTGATACGGTGTGGTCCTGCCTTTTCTCAGCTGGCGTTTCACCGCTGGGCCTTCCCGGGTTGTCTGGTCTCCAGGTATGTTCGGGAGCTATGGGGCTTACATGGTCACCTCCCTTTTGTGAGCTAGTCCAGCCTTATGCCTCAATTCATACCCCAACTCACATTTTATTGTTTATTGGTTTATACCCTAATGCTCATTTGTTTGTATATATGATGTTTTTTGTATTGTATCTCTATGCATAGATTCCTGTAATTTGCAACAAGCTCGTACCATTCCCTGAAGAAGCCAATGTTTTGGCGAAACATGTAGGAAAGGACACTGAGCTCTTGCTTTGAAGGCCTTCTCCACCTGGCCCATTCCTATACATTATGGTCATGTATAATATCTATGTTAATCGCAGTCAATGATTTTACTATCTCTTGTATGTATTGAAGTGTGTTAAATAAAGTATATTTTTGTAATTTTATATCTATTATCTTATTTTTATACACATTTTTTTCTCTGGCACCGTTATAATCCCCTGTTCTCCCGATTCATTACTTACAAAGTACATAACATGGTACTGAACCCTGTGATTAAATAAAAAGTCCAGATTCAAAAGTAGCAATTAATAAATCTAGGTTGTGAGTCATCAAAATGAAAAAAGCAAAAGTGCCACTAAGAAGGTGAATGTGCAACAAATCTTCAACTGCTATTACAGGTACGCCTTCACCACACCGGTTGTGACTGTGAATCCCCCTAGTGAAGCCGCACTCACCAAAAATGTATGCCTTGCATTCTCATGCTCGGCACATAAGCTTTATGCAGGGCCCCCCCAAGGGGTGACACGAGCTGGAGCACGTTGGACTCAGAAAAGAAGACCTTCCTTAACGGGCTAAGCGTTTCACCAGGTAAGATGATAATGTCATGTAAAAGAGAAAATGCTTCCAATAGCGTAATATAGCTTAAAAACGTTTATTGGATAAAATCATAAAGCCTCCTCTCATTGTACTCACATTGAACCAAATAAATAAACGCATGAGTGAGAAATTCCATACAGTAGATAATGGCAGTGCACTGATGGCCACGGCGGACCCAGGATGCTGTAAAAGGCTTCTCACCCCTCTCCTCGATGGATCCTCAATGCTACGAGGTAGTCCCCTCCGACCAGATGCAAAGCCCAGACCGTCAAACGTCATGCGCAGATGCTAGGTTGCTGTACAGTCCCGCCTCCGACATGTTTTGTCATATCGACTTCTTCATAGGATTGGCTGTATGGCACGGCATGGCAACCCCTCCCCTAAAAATCTGCTCAGATTACTGGCAGAGGCCACTATTTCCATACTAGCTACTGGTGGAAATAACGGCAAACCCGGAAATGTTCTCCTCGTACAGACAACAGGCTTGCCTGATCTACTAGGTGTTTGACAGCTAGTGGGATATTGGTAGAGTGCCTGCGCGCATCCCGTGTCCCCATCACCATCATTCACTGAGCCAACGTTGTATACAGCAGTATAAGGATAGATAAAATATACATTCACAATACTACTAATTAATAATAAAACACTTAAAAATGTCAATATGCGTGTAAGCCCAAACTAAAAGTTAAACTAATATATGCATAATAGGTGATAGTCATACATATATAAACGAAAGATGAACAATAGACTTAATGAACACAAGCACCAACTCTTGATTTGACAAGCTACTTCCCTTGTATTGCATCTACATGCAATACATATCATGCAGGGTCAGCCTTTGGTAAGTGTTACATATAATAACACACTCTATTTAAACAAACTGTGTGTCCTAAAAATTGATTGGTATAAATTTGCTAATTATGAGCCTTAAATTCAACTGGACACCTGTAGACCAACCTAAAAAGGCACATATGGCAGCCCTTTTAATTAAAATAATTTTAAAATAATAATAATTTGAGTATATATATAGCGCCAATATTTCATTTATGTATTTTGGAATACTGTGATAATAATAGTTTCTTTTAAGTTGGCAGCTGTAGGTATTATTCACACACAAGCTCAGTGGAAGGTTACCAAGTTTCTTTTCGCAACACTTGATTACTTTTTATAATACTACAGGAGATGGTTAGAGACTGCAGACATACTACAGGAGATGGTCAGAAACTGCAGACATACTACAAGGAGATAGTCAGAGACTGCAGACATACTACAGGAGATGGTAAGAGACTGCAGACATAGTACAGGAGATGGTCAGAGACTGCATACATGATACAAGCGATGGTCAGAAAGTGTGCGGACATGATACAGGAGATGGTCAGAGACTGCATACATGATACAAGAGATGGTCAGAGAGTGTGCGGACATGATACAGGAGGTGGTCAGTGAAATGGAAATTTGGCTGCACGTAGAGCACACAGCCAAATCTCCTGTTTCTCATAATAATAACAATTTCGTCTAATGATATAAATGCATCTCAACTTTTGATCATATGTCTTTCCTTCTGCCGTAGCTCATCCTCTGGTGTGTGCCCCATAATCACAAATAGACCCAACACATCCTCACGTTACCAGCTCTCCCCTCTCTCTGCCAGCCAGCCTGCTTCAGCTTTCTGAGTGAGCCACTTTATTAGCATATCAATAGGAAGTCCCAAAGCTCGAGGGTTGGGCCTCCAACAGCCGAACACCTCTTACAAGGCTTGTGACCTCACAAATAATGAACACAGGATGTGAATGACCATATAAGGATTTAACACCACAACAAAATACATACAACCAAATGACGATGACTAGAGTTCCCCATGGATGGGAGATTATCTGCAGGTGTACGTCATGGCACCCCAAACATGTTGATCAGGCATACCAGGGGTGACCAGAGGAAACAACCGCTAAACCGATAATGTCTTTGCAGAGCGAACGCATCCCCACCAGGCGATCGTTCTGTGCATTGCACAGGGGCCCTTTGCTGGCGGACATGTCTTCTCTCCGCAAACACCTCTCTCCACTACCTAACAGGTCTCAACCAGCGTCAGTCTGCCCCAGTCAGCTCTTTAGAGCGGGCTGCGAGATGACAGACACTGGGAGACTCTTATGACAATACATTAATATAAAATTTTCCACAACAGTTCCCTCCTCTTGTCATATGATCCCATGTGTCCCTCGATGAATCCTGATCTTCTTCTTAGTCCATAAAAAGTAAAACACGGCTTGACATGTAGACTTTGTTGGAGATGACTTGGTGAGCTGTAGTCATCGCCGGTCGGTCTGGGATCCTCTGTGTCTTGTACGTGGGTCGGGCTTCGGGGCATCTCATCAGGGAAGATGTGGTCATCTGCTCAGGCTCGGTCACGCGTCCAATCAGGCAACAGGAGCACCTCATCATGGCATATAGAAGGAATAGAAACAAAAACAACAGGAGTACATATACCCCTACTTCCTTCAACTATGATCCGCTGCAAGATAAAAATTAAATCCCCAACGATTCCCAACCCCTTAAAAAGGATTCCAAACTTCACTAGCTATAGCTCTGGCTTTGCCTTGCAGGAAACTAAACCTTATCCATATGGGCCTGAACGTTGTCACTACTATCCCTGATCCAGACATAACAATCTTTACTTATGAATTCCCAGAGACCCTTGGACTGTGGGAACTTTCTTGTAGCTTCAACAGTTACATGAAGACATCCCATCCTCAATGGATGAGAAATTGTTCAAGCGTTTCATAAGCTCAAGCCCCCACCGTGTACAAGCAATTCCCTTCCAGCTGTCCCTGTCATTCTTACCTTCTCTCGCGCCATCAGATCCTCACGATCGGCTGTGACATAAGATGCTGGGAAGAGTTTCACAAGCACACATGAACCTCTTGCCTTACGGGAAATTACCTTATAAGCTGTAGATCCGCATTAATACCAAACTACAGTTGAAGCACACTTGTGGGCTACCTAGTTATCCCGATACCAAAGCTGGCAAGAACCAGAGCTATTGTTAAAATCATAATTAATTTTACCCTCTAGAAATGTTTTGTTAAGTTCTTTTGACAGGTGTCTGTTCGGATTTTACTAGTCTGTCAAAACTCCTCACACCAATATGAACATCACATATAGCATGTACCGCCGTCATCGCTGGGGCACTAATACCCGACCATCTATCCTGTTCTCTTTCTTAGCTAGTTGGGATGCTTTTCATCGTTACCCTTGCTAAAATTTATTAAACAAAAAATATAAATTAACGAAGATACTCCTCTACTCTTTGTGGTTGATCCGCTTCTTGCAGTGGCTGGCCTGGTCTCATCCCTCAAGCTTCTTTACAATGACCCAGTCACCTGGTTGGGAAGAGTGTAAACTGGTTATTGTGTCAGGGTCCAGTATGGACACGTGAACCCTGTGGTGGACTTTTTGAAAATCATGTTACAGTGACTGCACGCACCCCATCAGCTGAGAATGTAGGTGACAGCTAATGAGGAAAGTACAACTCTGTTTTTGGTTGACTTCCAAACAAGCCTCATATGATAATAACCCAGACATCGGGACTGTGGTCACTGCATAACCTGTGCATGGCTTACCATCTGGGGAGTAATACCTGGAACCAGTGACAAAAAGGTTCTTAGCATCTGGGATGTGAGCCTCCTTCACCAGACTGCTGCTTGCTGATTCAAATTCTATAAAAGAAAGACAGTCTTGGCACAAACTTGGTTAGAATTAGAATTAAATTGGAAAGGGGTGTGGCGCTCCCTATGGGGTTGAATGGGTTAATGTATGGGGGGGCGTTTACGTTGTGTTATATCCCCAGATGATTTCCCCCACTATGATCCTATTAGAGGTACCTGATACCAACAGAAAAATTAATTACCAAAAAAAAAAAAATATATATATATATATATATATATATATATATATATATATATATATATATATATATATATATATAACAGCAAAAATAAATAAACAAGGAGCTGTCTTCAGTGGTAGTTCGAATAGACCCTATATGTAAGGGATGTGTGCTGAGACCCCTACAACTGTGATAGGTCTGCACCATATACCGCCACAGAGTGAACTGACTATAAACATATAAATGTAAAACATATATGTGCTCTACCTAACCAGTGCAAATAATACACAAAACATATGATAAACTCTGCCTAAACAGTGCAAAAAAAATATATATATATATATATATATATATATATATATAGTGCAAAAAAAAATGTACACATCATAATCAAAGTCCAGTGATCAAATAATTGCACCTCAAACTAGTTGGTGCAGATATGAATCAATTAAAAATTTGTGGTTATGTCCTTAGAGTGAAAAAACTGTTCAAACCCAGTGTTTCAGGCAATTTTCTTAGCAAGAGAAAACCGTGACTAGAGTGCTTTCAGATGGTTCCTGTGACTTTTGTGCTCCCCCTTATGGGTCCCCACTCACCGAATCCAACAGCCCCAGAAGGGGCAACCAGCGTAGGGTATCTCAATCACGATCTCCTCTCCACCACAATCGTATAGGGCATTCGGGGTGATTTCCGTGCTGTTGGTTTTCCCAATGGCTTCCCGGATCCACCAACCCCAGACTGCATGGAGTATCACGATCACAATCTCCTCTCCCCCACAATCCTACTGAGCATCCAGGTAATTTTCTTACTGTTGAATTAAGGTGTTCACAATGGCTCCCTCATGGAAAGAAAAAATAGGAGGCTCCCATGGTGTAGTAGGTAAAAGGCTTTTTATTCAAAAAAACTCCATCAACATTCAAAGGAGTTAGCATTAAAAACAAAGATAAACTAAATAAATAAAAAGATGCAGCAGTTTGCTACCGCAGGGTACAGATATGTGCCTGAGAACAGGCCCTTATAGGAATAGTTGCGTACCGCTGTTTGGAGCTGTTTGCGCTCCACCTGCGTTCCAAGCAGAGTCCGTACCCGGAAGTGACGTAGCGTGTGTGGCGCCATCGTACGCGTTTCATCATTGACGTCTTCAGCGACGGTGCCAGCACGCCACGCACTACGTCCATTTGTAGGGAGCCGCCAATCTATTCACACCCCCTTTACCTGAGATGTCCAATCATCTCGTGACAAGGCGGAGTGGGCACTCCCACCTTATCTGAAGTGTCAGCAGAGGTGATTCCATCAAAATTTCTTACAGACACCATAAGGCTTGTATTGTGAGCCCAGCTTATGGTTAAAAAAACTATGTTGCCACCACAATAATAATATTATCCCAATAAATAAATCCATTGTGCCTAAAACATAATTTATAAACATAAAAAATAATATAAGAAATAAATAAAAAATAGAAAAAATTTAAAAAATAGAAAAAATATAGAAAAAATATATAAATATAGGACCGCATTAGACCTTCCTCCCAAGCCCCTTCTATACTCCCCCTCTGGCCCCATTTGTTATACGTTCCTGTACTTTTTGATAATCTACAGGTCATTAGGACTCTAGGTCTTAAACAGTAGTGCAGCATGGGGAGTTATCCTGTTATAAATCCTACTAAGGGGGGGAGGTTTCCCTGGTGGATCCCCAACTGTGGTTCACCAGAGAACTTGGGCGGTTTCTCAATTAGTACCCTTATAGGGGGTTTGCCATATATAGATCGTAAGCAGTTTATGTACACATGGGCTAATGTGAAATCCCAGTTTCTATATCCAGAGAAAACCCCTATGTAACCCTTGAGGTGCATGGGTATATATACTTATAAGCGGGGGTTGTGTTAGTTTGGTAACACCCCCTATCTATTCCCCTTCTCCCATGGATATAAGGCGCAAGGTAATGTACATACAGCCTCTTACCTACCTCCATCCAGATCATAGGGGTAACCCCAACCCTTTTACCAGAGTTTTGGACACAGTGCCCACACCCCAAGTTGCTTTGTACCTCCTAATATTTGCATTACATATAACTCTTGTATATCTCTACTAATTTTATATACTCACCCTAGAACTACTGTTGCTGGTACTGACCCGTAACAATATGGGTGACACCATCCCTCCACCAGAGGTTTTAAACAGACCCTACATAGGGGTTTTCTCTGGATATAGAAACTGGGATTTCACATTAGCCCATGTGTACATAAACTGCTTATGATCTATATATGGCAAACCCCCTATAAGGGTACTAATTGAGAAACCGCCCAAGTTCTCTGGTGAACCACAGTTGGGGATCCACCAGGGAAACCTCCCCCCCTTAGTAGGATTTATAACAGGATAACTCCCCATGCTGCACTACTGTTTAAGACCTAGAGTCCTAATCACCTGTAGATTATCAAAAAGTACAGGAACGTATAACAAATGGGGCCAGAGGGGGAGTATAGAAGGGGCTTGGGAGGAAGGTCTAATGCGGTCCTATATTTATATATTTTTTGTATATTTTTTCTATTTTATAAATTTTTTATATTATTTTTTATGTTTATAAATTATGTTTTAGGCACAACGGATTTATTTATTGGGATAATATTATTATTGTGGTGGCAACATAGTTTTTTTAACCATAAGCTGGGCTCACAATACAAGCCTTATGGTGTCTGTAAGAAATTTTGATGTAATCACCTCTGCTGACACTTCAGATAAGGTGGGAGTGCCCACTCCGCCTTGTCACGAGATGATTGGACATCTCAGGTAAAGGGGGTGTGAATAGATCGGCGGCTCCCTACAAATAGACGTAGTGCGTGGCGTGCTGGCACCGTCGCTGAAGACGTCAATGACGAAATGCGTACCGTCGTACCGCCACGCACGCTACGTCACTTCCGGGTACGGACTCTGCTTGGAACGCAGGTGGAGCGCATACAGCTCCAACCAGCGGTACGCAACTATTCCTATACGGGCCTGTTCTCAGGCACATATCTGTACCCTGCAGCAAACTGCTGCATCTTTTTATTTATTTAGTTTATCTTTGTTTTTAATGCTAACTCCTTTGAATGTTGATGGAGTTTTTTTGAATAAAAAGCCTTTTACCTACTACACCATGGGAGCCTCCTATTTTTTCTTTCCATGAGGGAGCCATTGTGAACACATTAATTCAACAGTAAGGAAATTACCTGGATGCTCAGAAGGATTGTGGTGGAGAGGAGATTGTGATCGTGATACTCCATGCAGTCTGCCCCGTCTGGGGTTGGTGGATCCGGGAAGCCATTGGGAAAACCAACAGCACGGAAATCACCTCGAATGCCCTATACGATTGTGGTGGAGAGGAGATCGTGATTGAGATACCCTACGCTGGTTGCCCCTTCTGGGGCTGTTGGATTCAGTGAGTGGGGACCCATAAGGGGGAGCACAAAAGTCACAAGAACCATCTGAGAGCACTCTAGTCATGGTTTTCTCTTGCTAAGAAAATTGCCTGAAACACTGGGTTTGAACAGTTTTTTCACTCTAAGGACATAACCACAAATTTTTAATTGATTCATATCTGCACCAACTAGTTTGAGGTGCAATTATTTGATCACTGGACTTTGATTATGATGTGTACATTTTTTTTTGCACTATATATATATATATATATATATATATATATATATATATATATATATATATATATATATATATATATATATATATATATTTATTTTTTTTTTTTTTTTGCACTGTTTAGGCAGAGTTTATCATATGTTTTGTGTATTATTTGCACTGGTTAGGTAGAGCACATATATGTTTTACATTTATATGTTTATAGTCAGTTCACTCTGTGGCGGTATATGGTGCAGACCTATCACAGTTGTAGGGGTCTCAGCACACATCCCTTACATATAGGGTCTATTTGAACTACCACTGAAGACAGCTCCTTGTTTATTTATTTTTGATGATATATATATATATATATATATATATATATATATATATTTTTTTTTTTGGTAATTAATTTTTCTGTTGGTATCAGGTACCTCTAATAGGATCATAGTGGGGGAAATCATCTGGGGATATAACACAACGTAAACCCCCCCCCCCCATACATTAACCCATTCAATCCCATAGGGAGCGCCACACCCCTTTCCAATTTAATTCAAGTACTCTGTGGAGGATCCTTAGAGAAGCTCCTTTAGGGGGGCTGCATACCTAAACGGTTGTCTTAAGCGCAGCTTTTACACTTATTTGGTTAGAATTAGAGCGGTTAGTATTGTTGGTTTGAAAATGTGTCATTCTCACCACTCTCATCCCCCTTTTTCTTCCCTCCTCATTACAAACTGGAGGAAGACGTAGGGTTTAGAATGGTGCAGAATAAAACAGTGAAATAGCCTATGATACTTTTACCTTCTTATACACCTGTACACACACTTCCAGAAACTCTTTGGACCTGAAAAGATACTTATAAACAAAAGTGATTAACTCTATCCTTCAAAGAATGGTAAACATAACAACATTCATGTACATTGGTAAATTGTCACTGACATTCCTCAAAACCGATAATAACTAAACCCTCTGTAAATCTTACTTTCACATTTTTTTTTCTAAAATACAACAGCAGCGACACGCAAGAGGGCTGTCGCGGTAGGTTCAAACATCTTGTTACCACATACAAACAATGAAACAAAGACAAACATTTAGATACAAATGTGGGGGAGATATTTCATAGTTCCCAAAAACGAAAATGAAAAAAAATAAAAACGACCAGATGGAATGCTGCCTTCACTCTTTTAGCGATAGAAAAAGAAGACAATTTGAAAAGCATGAGAGCATTTCGAAATCTTTGCATGGACCAGCTACACAAAGTTCAAAAACAAGCCTGTGTATTTTTAATCACACAAACGTGAACTACGCATCCATCAACTCACTCAACATTACAGATTTCTGAAGCCACAGTCGCGCAACATCAACTCCAGAGGGATACCCAAAGTATCCTTGGACCACCTATGTCATTCTTTCTAGGGTTTAATGGCCTTTTCCTTAGAACTGGACTCCATGCTCTTGTGCATCCGTTTGACTGTGGGAAGCCTTGCATTCCTTCCCTTGCACGGACTGCCATTGCCCATGGCGATTCGAATCGGCTTATCGTCTTATCCCTGCGTCCAGGGAAAACCCTTGCACCCATTTCGGAGACCACCGCCCGTTGTCTTCTTACACGGTGGATTGACAGACTACAAATTAGTCAGTCAACTAGAAACACTAAAACGAGGCATCAACTTTATGGCTTGTTGTCCCAACACTTTTGGCACGGAACTACAGAGTACCACTCTTTTAACAACCAAACTATTAACTATGCCAAATGATTCGCCAACAACCACAGATCAACCCCTGAATTATGTCTCAACCCCTCACAGTGTATGCATAGACAAGCACTTTTGCCTGCTTTTTTTACAAAACACTGCAGCTTCTCTCTGTACCTAGATATTACAACAATAACACGGATGCCTCCTGTTTGCTCTCTAACCAAAACTGTATTACAGTATAAACCTTAATATAATTTAAAAATAAAAATGATTTTGTCTTTCCAAACACAAGTCAAAAGACCCCAAGCCCCTCCCACCAACTTCTTGTTGCACACCTGAGTAGGAAGAGGGAGGGGGAGGGGAAGCCTTGAATAGCTTCATATTTTGTCTATCAAGACATTAGAAAAATCTATGGCTAACATCAACAAATAAAACTTTTTTTTTTAGGAGTGGGTGGAGTAAGCCCCCATATTGCAAATGGGAGGGAATCCCCCTTGACTCACATATCCCCTGGGAAGTCAAACCACAAGTTTTGAGACAGCAATACCACACAACAGTGTAACAAAAGCCAAAAACTGAAACTCCTGCAAAAAGACGGCTGAAGGAGTTCAACCAAAATCTTTTCCCTTCCACTGCAGCCACAAACAAAATGGCGCCATTAACACATAAAATATAGTTGTTGATCCCGCCAAAATCGAGATTTCTTCACTAGAAACATAAACTTCTTTAAAACAATTGGAATTAAATTTAAAACACTTTCAAACGCCAGTATTTTCCCATTGTCCTTTCGAGCACAAATCTCATTTGCTTGTGTGATACTCCAAGCCCCCCCCCCCACCAACTTCCTGTTGATACATAAAATGCTGCATGCCCAGCTCTAAAACCCCTCAAACTGGTTTATTTACATATCAATGTACAGGAAAAGGGAGGGGAGGGATACTGCAGGCTAACAAACCTTAGCTAAAGCGATACAAGCCTCAAAACAATTAATTGCCTTCTGAGAAACTCCCAAACATTAAAAAAATTAAAATAACACAGCGCTGTGTACAAAAACTCAGTTAAAGCTAGTCTTGTTATCCATTGAAATTCAGTGCAAAGTAGAGATTTCACTCAAAACCAATATTCAATACAGAAAACGCAATAGTTTCCTTGAAAAGTATGTAAACAGTACAAAAATAGAATTCACAAAATGGTGCCTAGAAGCCAGATTGTAGCTTAAAGCACGTGGCTTTGCACACACAAAGGAATACACAATGGAGCAGACTCCCCTATAGGAAGGCCCAGAGGTCTTCAAAATGGCCGCCGATGCACATGGTGACCACAACAAAAGCCAGACCCCAACAAAATGGTGCATTTTCCCGCCAAAACTAAAAAGTTCTCCCCACAAAATTACACATTTGAGATACTAAATGAACACTTAGACAGACATTTGAAAGTGTTAAAGTTACGAAATCAAACATCTTAGGAACACATAGTAGATGAAATCTGGACCACAGCAAGATTCAAGACAGAGTTCACATCAGCTTTCACAGGAACAAGACATTGAGGGATACAAACAGTGATGCCTTCATGTTCTTTTCATAACCATCAAAGTCCACTAACCATCTGTGTCTTGAGTCAATCAAACACTTTACAAGACTCATGTAATCTACTTGTCCCATACATAAGTAATAATTACAACTCATCCATTTCTCACATGCATTACAAACTTGTTACACAGCATCAGTCACACCCACATTGCAGGCTGCAAATAATCATACATTTCTATTTCTCATATACTTATTACATTACACATACATTTGAGATACAAATCACACGCACACACGCAGGCACACACACACACAGGCACACACACGCAGGCACACACACACACGCAAGAACACACCAGACATACGATCAAACTTCCAGCATTATTTCAAAAGATGACAAATTTGTTCTTTTCGCAAAGCAGACCCTCCCCAGCACATCTTAAAGATCCGATTCTGAAGGAGGTTCTGTTCACTCCTACCTGGCTCGCAAGCTGAAATGGAAATTTGGCTGCACGTAGAGCACACAGCCAAATCTCCTGTTTCTCATAATAATAACAATTTCGTCTAATGATATAAATGCATCTCACCTTTTGATCATATGTCTTTCCTTCTGCCGTAGCTCATCCTCTGGTGTGTGTCCCATGCTCGCAAATAGACCCAACACATCCTCACGTTACCAGCTCTCCTCTCTCTCTGCCAGCCAGCCTGCTTCAGCTGTCTGAGTGAGCCACTTTATTAGCATATCAATAGGAAGTCCCAAAGCTTGAGGGTTGGGCCTCCAACAGCCGAACACCTCTTACAAAGCTTGTGACCTCACAAGAAATCAACACAGGATGTGACTGACCATATAAGGATTTAACACCACAACAAAATACATACATACATGACTAGAGCTCCTCATGGATGGGAGATTATCTGCAGGTGTACGTCATGGCACCCCAAACATGTTGATCAGGCATACCAGGGGTGACCAGAGGAAACAACCGCTAAACCGATAATGTCTTTGCAGAGCGAACGCATCCCCACCAGACGATCGTTCTGTGCATTGCACAGGGGCCCTTTGCTGGCGGACATGTCTTCATAGATCACTGTTAATGCTATAATCAGGTGTCTAGAACTATACAAGAGAAATCCAGCAATATACCATGGCAATGAGATCAAAGAAAAAGAAGCAGAAAACAGACAGTAGGAGGCGAGGGGGAAGGGAAGAAGAGAAAAGGGGGAAATAGTAGAAAGAATACTATACATGGCGTGAATGGAAAAGGGGACATATAGCACTCGGATCCATAGAGTATCCATAGGGATGCCGTCCAATGCGCACACACGGACGCCTCTCTTCAGCGTCCGCACACCTGATCATTGTTTGATCAGGTGTGGGGGACACATAAGTAGCCGGCCAGTCCCTGGATACCATGCTGGACGAGGAACACGCCTGTCTCTGCTCTGCGCAAACTAGCCAGGTAATTACGGATGGTGATCTTTTCTGCCTTTCCCACAAACTGCCCTCCCATATCTAATTTAGCTTTCATTTATTTTTCCTAGGATTTACCAACTTTCTGCCATTGTTCAATCTATGACCCCTTTTTGGCAGCTCTGTGAACACTAACTTTTGAACAGTCACAAGCTTTGCTAATGGCTTACTAGGTAAGCTGTGTTTCGCTATATATCATCTCCCATCTTTTAATTTATTGTTTCTTCATTTCTAATTTAGCTCCTTCTCCTCATCCTTTTTCAGGATTCATCAATCCCTTGCCATTTTTCAATTTTTCATTCCTATGCAAAATTATGTGAACATTAGTGTTTGATGCCTGTCATATGTCCTGTAACATAGCTTATTAGGTAAGCTACCCTTTGCCATTTCTTTTACTTCCCTATAATAACGATTGACAAATACATTCACAACGCTATTTCGTTCATGTTTCCCTACATAGGTCACTATCTAATATTTGTACCAATTGCTCCTGTTTGTCCTTGAATTCATCCACAGGCGTTTCCCCCTCTATCAATCAACTTGCTTTTAATTAAAAGTGTGAGTTTTCTAGAGGCCTTTTTGCCTTATATTATTGATGCATAATGCATCACCCTCTCTGTCCTTTAAATTAAATGTTTAACACACATCTAATATTCATTTAACCATTAGCTAATTTCCAATATATTTAATTGCCAGGTTTTCTGTGTGCCCCCTGCAAGCACAAATACGGTGCAGCCTGCCCTTCCCCCGTCCGGGAGTTCCTTGCTGCGCCTCTCCTGGGTGTCTGTTGCTCAGGTATGTCTGGGATCCAGGGGCCACTTTAGGGTTACCCCTTGTGTGAGATTGTCTAGCCACATTATTCCAAAACCTAGTAATGTTTACAAGTCATTGTTTAGTATTTTTGCTCTTTTACATGATGTTTTCTGTATCCCAATGTATAGATCTGTATATATTCAATAGAGCTCTTGTTCCCTGAGGAAGCCAATGCCTTGGCGAAACATGTAGGAAACCGAGCCCTTGCTTTGAAGGCCGTCTCCATCTGGCCCACCCTACTGCATCTGGGTCACACGCAACACATATGTTTTTTGGTTGCTAATTACTCTATTGCTCTTTTTATGTATTTAATATTGTTAATAAAATATTTGCAATTTTATATCTCCCTCTCATTTGCACATCTTTCTTTCTTAGCACCGTTATAATCCCCTGTCCCTTTATTTATTAGTTATTGTTATCTTGGGATGAGGTGCCGTATCCAACATAACCATCTAGCCATATCTGCATTTTTTCACACTACAGGAGATGGTAAGAGACTACAGACATAGTACAGGAGATGGTCAGAGACGGCATACATGATACAAGGGATGGTCAGAAAGTGTGCGGACATGATACAGGAGATGGTCAGAGACTGCATACATGATACAAGAGACAGTCAGAGAGTGTGCGGACATGATACAGGAGATGGTCAGACTGCAGACATACTACAGGAGATGATCAGAGACTGCAGACATAGTACAGGAGATGGTCAGAGACTGCATACATGATACAAGAGACGGTCAGAGAGTGTGCGGACATGATACAGGAGATGGTCAGAGACTCCAGACATACTACAGGAGATGGTTAGAGACTGCAGACATACTACAGGAGATGGTCAGAGGCTCCAGATATACTACAAGAGATGGTCAGAGACTGCAGACATACTACAGGAGATGGTCAGAGACTGCAGACATAATACAGGAGATGGTCAGAGACTGCAGACATACTACAGGAGATGGTCAGAGACTGCAGACATAGTATAGGAGATGGTCAGAGACTTCAGACATAGTATAGGATATGGTCAGAGAGCATGCGGACATAATTGGGCTGAAATTGCACAGAATGCACAGAGTGTTCCTGTGTTTTTCATAGCGCGAACCCGCCCTGTGACCTGGAACCCACACTTTGCTGCACTAACTTGCCTGGAAGGAGGGCAGTAGTAGGTGCTCCTGGAGCAATTTTGCACATCTCTTGTGGGTGCCAAGGGCCACCCCCTCTGTGGCAGACAGCATCTCTTTAATTTGGGGGGGGATATGTGCTAAGGGGTATGGAATTCATATCCAAGCCCCCTTGTAGCACAAGTCATAAAGTGCCCCCAAGAACGCTATATCCTTTCCCCCCAAATCACTCAAAGTGAACTGTAGGCTTGTCCCCCCCTCCTCCTCTGGAAGACTCACTTACTTTGCATTAGTTCAGGTGTTCTGTCATATTTTATCTCAGACGAGCAGAGTTGTCTCGGCAGCGTGTTGAGCCTTCTTCTCCCCCTTCCCCTCTGTGTACACAGGAGAGCAGAACCGAACAGTCGCCCGTGGGACTTTGAGTGAGGTGTCCATGGTGGTCATAAGGTCAACAAAAATGCGTAAAAAGGATAACAATTTTATTAGTATGAACATCATCCAATATAAAACATGATCATAAATAGCAATTATGAAACAAGCAACATAGCATAATAGTCCTCTAAAACATAGCCATAATGATATAATATCACAAAGTATACATAGTACAGATATACATGATACATCTCTAACCCGATGCGTTTCGCGAGCTCTACTCGCATCATCAGGGGCTGATGTGTACATCTGGTGTCTGTAAAGAACAAATTACATATGTGTTGAAGTATAGGTTATGATTGGGACAAGAGTATGAGGCCGAAAATGGTAATCCCATACTTACTGGTTAGACAATTGGCTTCAGAGTCCGATCCCAAGCGAGGGTCAGCGGGAAACATCTCCCCCGGGAGCTGAAGGGACGGAGACCACAGCAAGGAGGACCAAGGCAAGACACTGGGCAGGCATGGCAAAGGGATGAAAGGAGGATGTGAACCAAGGTGTCACCCATAAATCTTGCAAGACATATTGGCTGTAGGGGAATATATGGAATGGAATGAGTATGGGTATGCATATGGATCTATGTCAGAAACGATAACGTGAGTAAAGATCCTAGGAGTATAAGGTTGTGTGCTAGAGTACCAAGAACACAAAAGAGGGAATGCAGAAGATGAGGAAGTCTACAGAGGTATGCTCACTGTAATGAATAAATATATATCGAATGATAATGGGTCTAAAGTTGTCATTACAGACTGAAATTGTGTAGATGAGTACAAACAATATCAAGTATGGGGATTCCTTGCAAGATATGGGAAAAGAAAGTGGGGGGGATTTGTACGGAAAAAGTAAAGGAAAATGTGGGGGGAGGTAAAGGAAAATGAAAATAATAATAAATGGGAGAAAAAAGATCTGGTGTGGCAGAATATAGAAGTGGTGAAGTGATGATAAAGGAAAAGTTGGGCTGGAATGAAAGAAAAAAGAGAGATGTAAACAAATGAGATGATGTATAACAAAAATGTATAGGGATTGCTATACCGCAGTGTGCATATAAAATGGACTGGAAAGTGCTGAAGGATCGCATGTATAAGTATAAGGTGTATAAATTATAACTTACCAGTGTGGAGAGATCTCTAGCCAATGCGTGAAGGAACCAAGAAGAAAGAGTGTGCCATGCCAGAACCCCCGCCTAAATACCCGGACATCCGCCGCGGCCTCCGCCCCTAACGTCATACAAACTGGCAGTGAAGGGGAGGAACCGCAATGCGCCCGCCGAAAGACGGCAGGACGCAATCGCGATCTCCGCCCCCAGCCTGTGATGATATGCATTGCCATGGAGATGGGGACGCCGCTGAGAAGCGGAAGTCTCCCATCGGGCAAAGAAGCATGACGCCGATGCACATGGTGGCTTCGCCCCCCCCCTTTTATCCCGAAGGGGAGGGAGGGGGGAGAGACAGCAGGGGAGAGAAATCCCCATTCGTGCATCGCAGCTCCCAGGGATAAATGAGCCGCCATGCCCATGACAAGGGAGCAGTACAGGGGAGCCAAGGTCCACCAGCAAGCAAAAGGAAACCAACATGTATGTTATGGATGGTAAAAAAGTATTGGCCAAAAGATCTGGGGGCAGAAATAGACCAGGGCATTTAGGTGTCTTCCACCTGGGTAAAGTCAGAAAAAGGGGAAGTCTACAAGCTGCTCCCTAACATGGAACACCTCCATCCCTAAACTATATGCAGAACCGAACAGTCCCCGTGGGACTTTGAGTGAGGTGTCCATGGTGGTCATAAGGTCAACAAAAATACGTAAAAAGGATAACAATTTTATTAGTATGAACATCATCCAATTTAAAACATGATCATAAATAGCAATTATGAAACAAGCAACATAGCATAATAGTCCTCTAAAACATAGCCATAATGATATAATATCACAAAGTATACATAGTACAGATATACATGATACATCTCTAAACTGACGCGTTTCGCGAGCTCTACTCGCATCATCAGGGGCTGATGTGTACATCTGGTGTCTGTAAAGAACAAATTACATATGTGTTGAAGTATAGGTTATGATTGGGACAAGAGTATGAGGCCGAAAATGGTAATCCCATACTTACTGGTTAGACAATTGGCTTCAGAGTCCGATCCCAAGCGAGGGTCAGCGGGAAACATCTCCCCCGGGAGCTGAAGGGACGGAGACCACAGCAAGGAGGACCAAGGCAAGACGCTGGGCAGGCATGGCAAAGGGATGAAAGGAGGATGTGAACCAAGGTGTCACCCATAAATCTTGCAAGACATATTGGCTGTAGGGGAATATATGGAATGGAATGAGTATGGGTATGCATATGGATCTATGTCAGAAACGATAACGTGAGTAAAGATCCTAGGAGTATAAGGTTGTGTGCTAGAGTACCAAGAACACAAAAGAGGGAATGCAGAAGATGAGGAAGTCTACAGAGGTATGCTCACTGTAATGAATAAATATATATCGAATGATAATGGGTCTAAAGTTGTCATTACAGACTGAAATTGTGTAGATGAGTACAAACAATATCAAGTATGGGGATTCCTTGCAAGATATGGGAAAAGAAAGTGGGGGGGATTTGTACAGAAAAAGTAAAGGAAAATGGGGGAGGTAAAAGAAAAATGAAAATAATAATAAATGGGAGAAAAAAGAGCTGGTGTGGCAGAATATAGAAGTGGTGAAGTGATGATAAAGGAAACATCACACAGCAGGAGAAGGAGGGGGCGGGTTCAGTTCACTCCACGGCTCTCTGCAATGTGTGTGTCAGGGCCAGGCAGCCAGGGACTGCGGGGAGAGATGGCGGCCGATTCGGATCTCTCTGCCATAAAAAGTGGAGCTCGCGGCGGCGTGCGAGAATGGAAATAGTCTGCACGAGCTGCGGGCATTCCATGACTGATTTGCCGGGAAAGGGTGAGGAATGGGCAAATTAGGCGGCCGCGCGGGGCCCGAGTAAGGTAGCTGCCTAATTTGCCTAATTAGAGAGCCGCCTCTGATAACCAGCAGCTCTAGCTGACGAGCAGGAAATGAAGACCAGGTGAGTCACTGTGGAAGGAAGAGTCTTTGGCAATTAACCATCAGCTGAGCACAGAACTCTGAGAAGGAAGGGCTGAGCCCAGCCCTGACACCTTGAAGTGGTTGTAGGTAAAGGTGTTCAAATAGAAGTGCAGTAAAGTGTTCCAAAGGTAAAGGTGTCTGTACACAGTGTTCCCATAAAGTAACCAGGGAAATAATGCAGAAGGGGGGCGGCTGCCCTCTCACCAACACAACTGGTCCTAACTAGAGGCCTTGAAGTTAGCGACCTGGGAAGAAACGTCCGTCAATGGAGCTGCCAGCGATGACACACAAATGCGGAGTGTGACTGAACGTGGTGTCAGGCTACTGAGTTGATGCCATGAAGATGTCTGGCGAACAGCCGCAGAGATGGGCCCTACCAGGCCGGGCTGGAGTTTCTTGATACCGCGTGGTAGGCCGCAACCTCTCTCTCCCCATTACGGAGAGGTATCCCTTACGCAAGGCCCAGAAAGAAGAGAGCATGAGACGAAACTCCTATCTCCTTTATAGTCTCTCCCAGAAGTCCCCCGGATGGTAGCACGGATCCCTGGGATATGTAGTCCTGGTGTATAGTTATGCAATGGAACTGCCGGTCACAAAGAACTACTAATCCCACAATCCAGTGGGTTGGCTCACCAATATGATGACAGTCACTGGCGTCCAGCATTAAAGAGACACCACTTTAGATGATGAATGATGGAGAGGACACATAATGTTGCACTTATAGTCCGCCATCGCTACATGTATAAATTACACTGGTAGGGAAGGGGTTAACTACAGGGGCGATCAAAGGGTGTTCCCTCACTGTGTTTCTAACTGTGTGGGGGAAGTGCTGACAGGAACAACACAGAGATTGCTGTTCCTGATCACTAGGAACAGCAGATCTCCATGTTGTCCTGTCAGAACGAGGATCTGCCTTGTTTACATAGGTAGATCCCCATTCTGCCTTTCTGTACCATGACCGCGGGTAGCCAGCGGACATCGGGTCCGCCGAACACGTGCATCGGCTCCTCCTGCGTGAAGCGGGTGTGTGCGCCCACAGTATCTCATACCTCCCAACTTTTGAACTTCAGAATGAGGGACACTTTAGGGAGGAAGCGACCGACAGCGCACTACATGCACTGTGGCAAAACTGGGTGTGGTCAAACTCTTAACAGTGGGAGGGGTTTAATGGGTGTGGTTAAACAAAACCCAGGTTTCCTTGTACCTCTAAAATATGCTTTAATTGCTGTGCCACAAGATAGAGTCTCGCGGACACATGCAAACCCCAGTACTATTATTTAAATAGCAAGACAGACAGATGGCAGGAGAGTGCAGGGATGGTGTCAGCAATGGAGGCGCTCAGCTGTAGTACTTACCTTCCACTTTGATCTGAATGGACGATGACAGGTTCTCTTTACTGCCAGACACCCCTAGGTGACTAAACCTCCTCTCAGATCTTCTGTAGGGGGGCCCCAGAGCCCACACACTGGACAGATCCAATCTGCAGAGAGAGAATATCTGCAATGAGAAATCTCACCAATACATACAGAGAGCTGAGGGGGAGACCAGCCTGACACATCATTTCCCCCCCACCAGCACAGTGAGTAGATAGAACCTCACACAGCATGAGGTACCCAGGAAGTGATATCCTCAGCACTGCACATAGTGATGGCACAATCACAAACATCAAGGCTGCAGACACACAAACCTCCTCAGAAAGCAGCTGACATGCTGGGACCTGTATTCCCTCCTGTGAATGGCTTAGATACCCCACCAACCAATCAGAGTTTAGCCTCTTCTCACCTCACATTCACCTCCAGTGTTCTCCCTGTGCATAGTACTAACAGGAGCTGCTCAAGCTGGAAAGGACCTAGGGGGAGGGGCGGGGCTTAGATAAAATGTGCTAGAGGGGAGGGGCCGCTGTGTTCTGTCTAAGCGATGAATGGGGAAGTGTAGTGTGTCGATGTGATAAGGAGGGGGAGGAGCACTCCATGTTATGATGTACAATGGGAGCCGCTCTTTCATTACACTGGTTATTTGAGAGAGGGGGCGGGTCTGAGTTGCAGTCCCGCCCATACCCGACATCACATCTTGGATCTGACAGGTGAAGTCTGTCATCGGAACTGCACACTGCACATCCAGCTGGTTTCCCAATCCCTGGCTGTTTACACTGCTGCAGGTCCTATCTAGCCACAAGTTGATATACAACATAAGCAACATAATTATGCCATTATGCGGGACAAACAACCCTTACAGCGGGATAGCGGGACAAACATCTGCATGCGGGAAAGTCCCGCCCAATCCGGGACGGTTGGGAGGTATGGTATCTATTGCAGGAAACAATGTACAGGTAGGTTGTATATATGCATTGGGCGGTCTTTAAGTGATTAAATGTAAATGTAATGCCTTATATTACCTCCAGTCTATCAGCCTCCACCTCCACCATCAGATACTAATCTTCCTTGCACAGAGTCTATAAAGGGTTTTTTTTACAACCATGTGACAGGAGTCACTTTGGGCAGGTGGTCCTCCACGGAGCTTACCTTAGAGGGGTCAGGAAACTCCTGGTTCAGCTTCCAAGGCCCCCCTATGTGTAAGTTATACTGTGTCGATTAGGGGCACAGGGTGACCGAGAAACCCAGTCTGATCTGCACTAATCAGATTCAGTACAACCACACTGGACTCAGCATTTCATTTTACCCCTGAACAAGCCAGGTTGTTTACACTAGGATTAGAATACTGACATTGGGCATTTGAACTGTGTGCAAGCACGCATGCTCAAGTCATAGGAGAGGAGAAGCTCCTTTAACAGGTCTCTCCATGAAAGAATTATCTTCGCAACCAGTTACTGTTTTAAATAGTTGTTGAAAGGTTAAATGTTTCAGTACCACTAGTTGTTGGCTGCATGCCCAGTTTTTGTTTATAGATGTGTTGAAAAGTTTGAATGTACCTATGCCTGATGTTATTGAATGTTTTTATCCCACCCTGTCTCTCTATGCCAAGGAGGGGGGAGATTTTCTCCAGAGATAAATATACTTGTTTCTGTCCTTAAAATAAAGTCTTATGCTTTTTTTCACCCTACACTGCTGTTTCGAGAAGTGACTGGGTGAGCTGAGGCATCTTGGATCGTGCTGGTACCAGACAAGAGAAGGTCATACAGCGGACATACTCCTCAGGAGTACAGGGTCTGTCACAAACCACATACAGTATCTCACAAAAGTGAGTACACACCTCACATTTTTGTAAATTTTTTATTATATCTTTTCACGTGACAACACTGAAAAAATTACACTTTGCTACAATGTAAAGTAGTGAGTGTACAGCTTGTATAACAGTGTAAATTTGCTGTTCACTCAACACACAGCCATTAATGTCTAAACCGCTGGCAACAAAAGACAGTACATCCCCTAAGTGAAAATATCCAAATTGGGCCCAATTAGCCATTTTCCCTCCCCGGTGTTATGTGACTCATTAGTGTTACAAGGTCTCAGGTGTGAATGGGGAGCAGGTGTGTTAAATTTGGTGTTATCACTCTCACTCTCTCATACTGGTCACTGGAAGTTCAACATGGCACCCCATGGCAAAGAATTCTCTGAGGATCTGAAAAAAAGAATTGTTGCTCTACATAAAGATAGCCCAGACTATAAGAAGATTGCCAAGACCCTGAAACTGAGCTGCAGCAAGGTGGCCAAGACCATACAGTGGTTTAACAGGACAGGTTCCACTCAGAACAGGCCTCGCCATGGTCGTCCAAAGAGGTTGCATGTACATGCTCAGCATCATATCCAGAGGTTGCCTTTGGGAAATAGACGTATGAGTGCTCCCAGAATTGTTGCAGAGGTTGAAGGGGTGGGGGGTCAGCCTGTCAGTGCTCAGACCATACGCTGCACACTGCATCAAATTGGTCTGCATGGCTGTCGTCCCAGAAGGAAGCCTCTTTTATGATGCACAAGAAAGCCCGCAAACAGTTTGCTGAAGACAAACAGACTAAGGACATGGATTACTGGAACCATGTCCTGTGGTCTGATGAGACCAAGATAAACTTATTTGGTTCAGATGGTGTCAAGCGTGTGTGGCGGCAACCAGGTGAGGCGTACAAAGACAAGCGTGTCTTGCATACAGTCAAGCAGGGTGGTGGGAGTGTCATGGTCTGGGGCTGCATTTGTGCTGCCGGCACTGGGGAACTACAGTTTATTGAGGGAACCATAAATGCCAACATGTACTGTGACATACTGAAGCAGAGCATGATCCCCTCCCTTCAGAGACTGAGCCGCAGTGCAATATTCCAACATATTAACGACCCCAAACACACCTCCAAGATGACCACTGCCTTGCTAAAGAAGCTGAGGGTAAAGGTGATGGACTGGCCAAGCATGTCTGCAGACCTTAACCCTATTATGCATCTGTGGGGTATCCTCAAATGGAAGGTGGAGGAGCACAAGGTCTCTAACATCCACCAGCTCCGTGATGTCATGGAGTGGACGAGGACTCCAGTGGCAACCTGTGAAGCTCTGGTGAACTCTATGCCCAAGAGGGTTAAGGCAGTGCTGGAAAATAATGGTGGCCACACAAAATATTGATACTTTGGGCCCAATTTGGACATTTTCACTTAGGGGTGTACTCACTTTTGTTGCCAGCGTTGTAACGAGCCCCTGCTCGCTTGGTTCTACTCTCCCGACACTCCTCTGTGACTATTGAATCAGATTGCAGATCGCAACATCTGATTGTTCGGTCATCCGATGCTCCAGGATTCAAACTACAGCTATGTGCCGTTCAAATCCAGTTGTGATAGCTCAGAACAAACACCAGGCAGGCAGTTCAACCAGGAATCTCTTTTATTGAAAGGAATAAAGGCTCTTTTATACAGTAAAAGAAGAGGTGCATACCTCCTGCTCATATTATTCTGAACATACACCTGTGACCAGAAACCTAATTAACATGGGCTAATTAACTAATCCCTTTAGACAGCCTAGATGACTCAGTCATGACCTTTAGGCCAGACTGGCCATCTTGAAGCTCAGAAAACACAATCAACATAATCACAAATCAACACAGAACTCTTCTTCACACAATAGCAGAGTTAATTAACACAAACAACAATGGGGATCTAATAACTCTTAGATCCCATACTAGACTTATTTACAATAAACTAATTCTAGCAGGCAACAGACAGGCAGGTGGCTGGAATTGACATCAGCATCTCCTAACAGTATTTGTCCCAGCATTATGAATCAGCCACTATTTCTAATATGGCAAATCCAGGCTCCCCAGAGTCTGTGTCTCTTGGGGGGATATGGACCTGAATCCAAAGTAACACCACCTCAAGGGTCCTCAGGCATACAGCTCACAAAGAGCACCGTTCCCCCAAATGCCAGGGCCCATGATCAATCGTCAAGAGGCTAGCATTCAGTCCCCTCCAAAAGTCTCTCTCCTGGCTAGGTCTGTCACAAGCGGTTTAGACATTAATGGCTGTGTGTTGAGTTATTTTGAGGGGACAGCAAATTTACACTGTTATACAAGCTGTACACTCACTACTTTACATTGTAGCAAAGTGGAACTTCTTCAGTGTAGTCACATGAAAAGATATAATAAAATATTTACAAACATATGAGGGGTGTACTCACTTTTGTGAGATACTGTAACATGTTAAACTTACCTGCTCTGTTGAATGGTTTTGCACAGATCAGCCCTGATTGTTCTCTTCTGGGGTCCCCCACCGACACTTCTGATTCCTACTGCCTTCAGAGTGCCCCTATAGCAAGTTGCAAATTATAATACAAAGTGCCCCTATAGCAAGGTAAAAAAAACTCCTGCCTTTAGAACCACTCACTTCCTGCCCAAGAGGCATTGCTCCTCACACATTCACAAATTCTCAGGCACTTACTGACATATATGAATGGTGTACTGAGCTATGTGTGCTGCACTGTGTCTTCTGACATGTATGGGCAGTGTACCAAGCTGTATGTTTACTTCTCTGTATTTCCTGATATGTAAACAAATAGGGAATTCTGTATGCAGGCCAACTAATCGACTGACCAACTAATCGATTATGAAAATGGTTGACAACTATTTTCATGATCGATTAGTTGTCGATTAATTGATTAGCTGTTTCGGCCCTAGTAGCGCTGCACTTTATTAGAAACATATTACTTTAGATGTGGGAACACTTGACAGTGTTGGCTATCTGCTATATGTTAGTTACTGTATTTTGAGTTAAAAGTTGCACTGTGGCACAAGAGATTATTGCACTTCATTTTTATGTTAACAGTGTTCTCTAGCAAGTAGCTAAGATGCAAAGTATTTCTCCATTCAGCAGCGCATATGTGCAGCCCCTCAGATAAAGTCCCGTTTCCATCAGGGCGCACATACCGTATGCGTACATTCGCAGAGAAGGGGTTAAATCACACTTCTTATTAAAGGGAAAATGGCATTTACATGACTACACATTAATCATTTTCTTTTCGGGTCTTTCACTATTAAATCTTTGAGAGGCTGACGGAGAGGAAGGTCTGTGTACATTATATCCTGCATGGAGCTTAAATCTGTTCAGCTGCATAAACTACCTGTAATAGTTCCTCAATAGGAATGGGCGAACGGTTTGGCCCAAGCATAAGTTCGGGCATTCGATGAACAGCAGAACAAACGGGTAGTTCGACAGTTTGTTCGCCCCCCCGAACCCACCACTATGCATTGCGGTGCTGAACAGTGCATTGCAAGCCCTGATTGGCTGAAGCAGTGAAAGCTTCAGCCAATCAGGGCACAGAGCACTGTCAGAGTCATGATTGGACACTGTCATCATGACTTTATCCAATTATGGCTCATTCCCGCCCCACAGTATAAAAGTATTCTTTCAATGGCAGACATTTTCAGTGTGATTTCATCCTGGAGAGAGATTGAACAGGGCTCTGTTCGTGCTATCAGTTAGTTAGTGTGCTATACTGTGCTATTTTGCTTCAATTGTCAGTGTAGATTATTAGTTTAGTGTCAGTCTAGGGATAGTGTGAGTGTAGTGAGGAGGACCATCATAGTGTAATGAGACTGTGTCAGTAATCTTGACATTAGTGTATAGCTAGAGTAGGGACAGTTCAGATAGCGTCAGTGTAGTTGAACACCCTGTATTTGATTGCGTTACTGCCAGTTTAACGCCATATTATTTTGTGTGCATTACTGCCAGTTTAACGCCATATAGTTTTGTGTGCGTTACTGCCAGATTAACGCCATATAGTTTTGTGCATTGCTACCAGTTCAACGCCATATATTTTTGTGCATTACTGCCAGTTTAACGCCATATAGTTCTGTGTGCGTTACTGCCAGATTAACACCATATAGTTTTGTGCATTACTGCCAGTTTAACGCCATATATTTTTGTGCATTACTGCCAGTTTAATGCCATATAGTTCTGTGTCCGTTACTGCCAGTTTAATGCCATACCGTTTTGTGTGCATTACTGCCAGTTTAACGCCACATCGTTTTGCGTGCGTTACTGCCAATTTAACGCCATATAGTTCTGTGTGCGTTACTGCCAGTTTAATGCCATATAGTTTTGTGCGTCACTGTACATTTGGCGCATTATATTGCAGTATATTATAGTGTATCCGTGGAGTGTGTCTGTGTAGCTTGAGTACTCAAATGAAAGTGCACCAAACACCTTTTTACAGTTTTAAAAAATAGGGGTTTGTTTGACTGGGTAGTCCTCGTTATAATACGGCACCTCATCCCAATGAAAATGGTAACAATGGTAAGGAGAGATAAGGGGATTATCGCAGTGCCAAACAGTTATTGGAATACATTGATTAAAAGTTATAATATTTTATTAACAAACAATTTAAAAAAGTATACAATAATTATACATATCAAGGGTGTGAACAAACAAGGAAGACAGTATAAAGAGCCAACTGTACAGCAATGTTACAAAACCCAGCCTATAGTGTGGTGGCAGGTCTTGTAAACAGGTATTGGACATTGAACATGTTTTGCCAGAGTTGGCTTCCTCAGGGACAGTTAGTTATACCTGTATTAGTGTCCTGAATTCTATAATGAAAATAATAACAATCAGAAAAGAAAAGATCAAGGGAGAAGAAATATAAAATGGGTAAGCAAAAATTCTCATAAAGAGTAGTAATTAAAGAAAGGATTTAAAGCTAATATACTCATTTAACCCTGGAAATTTGGTAGCCTCCAGGGTGTGTATCCACTTGGTCTCGAGTTGAAGTAACTTTTGGTCAATATCGCCACACTTGGTATGTAAAGGAACATGCTCAAGGGCGGTGAATCCAATGACCTGAGGATTAAAGTTATGTTCTAAGGCCACGTGTCTGTTGATGGAGGTGGGTGTAGTACGTTTGTAGAGTGGTTTTATGTGGTCTCTAATGCGTATACAGAACGGGCGTTTAGTTTTTCCGACATAATAGCATCCACAGCGGCAGGTAGCTAAATAAACTACTCCCACGGTTTCAAGTAATTGTATGTTTGATTCTATGGGTAGAGCCATTGGGAAGTTGAGTTTCTCGAGAGTCATAGATAAATTCACATATGTCACAATTTCCACAAGGAAACATGCCAAAGGCAGTCAAGGTGGATGCAGACTTGGGAGAATGATGGCTGGCTATTAAACGATCTCTTAGTGACGAAGATCGTCCATAAGTTATGTCTGGGTAGGATTTGATATATTTTTTGATGGTGGTGTCCGCCGTAAGTCATGGCCAGAAATTATTAAGAATGTCTCTCACTTGGTTATGACGTTGAGAAAATTGTGTGATCAGACGGACAGATTGAAAAGTATCCCAATTCTTGGTAGAAAAAAAAAGTTTTTTCCTGTCCAGTTTTTTAACCTTATTGAAAGCACGCTTCAGGAGTGTATGACTGTATCCTCTATTTTTGAGCCTGTGATACAGGTCATAGGAAGCTTTAAAGAAATCCGTTTCATGTGAGCAATTTCGTTTGATGAGAAGATATTGGCTGAAAGGGATGCTATTTAATAGTGGTTTCGGATGTGCACTACCTGCATGAAGGATGGTATTTCCGGATGATACCTTTCGGTAAAGTGCTGGAAAAAGCTTTCCATTAGAGTCCAAATGGATTTCTAGATCCAAGAATGTGATTTTGGTTTGACTGCACTCCATAGTGAATTTCAAATTGTAAGTATTGATGGCCAGAAGGTCGACAAATTGGGACAATTGTTCCCGAGTGCCAGACCAAAAAAAAAAAGCACATCGTCTATGTATCTGTGCCAGGACACTACATGGCGCAAAAAGTAAGTTAGATCAGGATTGGCAAACAACTCCCTTTCCCACCCCCCCAGGTACAGGTTGGCGTAGGATGGGGCCCATTTAGTGCCCATAGCCACACCCTGTACCTGGAGGTAGTGGGAAGAGCCAAACATAAAATGATTTTGTGTTAGAATAAACCGTAAAAGATTGGTGACAAATTGGCCATATGCTTCAAATTTAGGACCTCTTTCTTGTAATAGTTTGGTGACAACCTCAATGCCTTTATTGTGGGGAATGGCATTATAAAGACTCTCTACGTCAAGGGCAACCAACCAAACATTATGAGGCAGGTGCAGATCTTCGAGGATACGAAGAAGATGTATCGTATTCTTGACATAAGAAGGAATTGATGTAACTAAGACTAAGGACTAAGATACTTGTCAACAAGTGCGCTTGCATTTTCGGTAAGCCATTGGCACCTGGACACAATAGGGTGGCCGGGCGGGGACTCTAGAGATTTATGCAATTTTGGTAAAGCATAAAAAGTTGGTATTTTGGGGTCTTTGACGTTCAAAAATTTCCAAGTGTTACTGTCGATGGTACCTTGCTGGTAAGCAGAAAAGAACAGTTCCTAATATTCAGTAGTGAAATTGTCAATGAGTAGCCTGGAGATGGGTCAATACCACTCCTTGTTGTCAAGGATATTGCGGCACATGGATTCATAGGCCGCAACATCCATGTCAACCACGTTTCCACCCTTATCGGCTGGTTTAATAACCAGCCCAGGGTGGTTTTGTAAAGATTTCATGGCCCGTCTGTGGGCGAGAAACAGATTGGAAGAATGGGAATTAGGAAATTCATGACATTTATTAGCATTGCTTATTTGTTCCACAAAGGCCCATATGTTGGGGTTGGTGGAAAGTGTAGGGAATGATTGAGATTTAGGTTTGAATGACGTAGGGGGAGGGAAAGAGACACCAGAGATGACAATACCTCACCCTACATCATCAGCAGATAGTGGGTAATCGACATCTGTGCCGCCCTCCTCTAATATTGATATTAGTTCCTCAATGGCCTTGATTTTGGCCAATGTAGGAGCGGCATTGTATGATGAGGAATATACAGTAGTGGTGTGAGAGGATTTGTTGTAAATGACTTTGTACATTAATTTCCTGGCAAATAGATGGATATCTTTGATGAATTGGAATTTATTAAAGTCAGCAGAGGGGCAAAACGTGAGACCTAGCTGAAGCACCTTAATTTGTTCTTTTGTGAGTGAAAAGGATGAAAGGTTATCTACGTCTAAGTCATTTGTGGGAAAGAGCGTCCGAGGGATTCGGCATGGGACTCTGCATGCGGTCTGCCCATTTGTTCCACCCACCCCTTAGTCACACCATGGATCCCTGGACCAATTTTTTCCTAATTAAATTAGACTTCCATCTATGTACCATTTTTTATACTTGCTAATATCAGTATGCCTATGGTTATTGTTAATTACTGATATGGACTACCTTAGATGTATTTATGTTATGTTTTCTAAGTTTATATCAAATTATACTTGTCACTATTGTACGGCTGTCAGACATGGCCCTATGCGGGACTACTGCGGGGACTTGGCCCCTGTTCCCCCAATTGGTGTGTAGGTGGCTCGCGGTCATTTGTCCCCAATGTATATCCGGTCTTTCTTCCCATTTTGCTGGGTCTCCGTGGCTGGCCCTTCCCTTCTCCCCCCTCCTTGATTTCTCCTCTGCCACCCTTGTGGTTCCCCTTCTGATACCCCCCCTTATATCTCCATTTGGTGTTGCGGCGATGGGCTTGGCTGGCCCCCCTTGTGGTGAATCGTGGCCCCTCATGCTGCCTTGGCTGTATGGACACCCAAGGGTGGCACTGTCCACCGTCAGTGTCCGCCCGCCCCCAGTCACTGTCATCTATAGGATCTTTTGATCATCATTACACCTTCTGGTATACTGCAGCGCCGTCGTTCCGGTCGGCTCTGCAATCTATTGAACATTCTGCGTCTTTTACCGCTCATGACACGTCAGACTCTCCCGCAAAGCTCCCTGGATCTTGTAGGCCCACGGAGCTAGCGACGGGCGCATGCGCAGTGGCGCTACATGTCCGCTCACACTCCCGGTGACGTCAGACGCCGCACGTGTGTGGGGGGCATAAGAGGCCGGCTCTTCCGGCCATTTCGTTGCCGGCGTTCCCAGGGCACCCACACCTGTGCTGTTATACATTATGGTAAGCTTAAGCTCCATTTGATATTGCCTCTGTCGGTCTTGTCACTGTCCATGCCTCCCACATTCAGTTCGATTTTATGTTTCTCTTGCAGCGCAGCCTCTCTGAGCCATATATACCATCTCTATTGACTGCACCTTTATAGCCCATACTATTCTAATAGTATTATTGGACCTAAAGGGTGAGTTTGTCTATCTCTTCTTATCCATCATAGCACTTCCATGAGGTATTATACCTCACTGAACTTTTATATATACTGCTACTGCAATATATCCATTCAATTATGGTTTCATCATTATCTCTTATATATCCTTACCCCTTCCTTTTTCTTCCCTACCTTTCAGTTATTTTTCACCAGCCATTCCTGTCGATATTTATGCCAGCCTACTGGATGCCCTGATTCTTTCCCTGATAGTTTTATTTACACTGTGAGTATTGTTGAGGCTATGTTAGCCCGATACCAGTTTGGTTTGTATACCCAGATTAATTCTGGGGTTCCCCAGAACCATATAATTCACATTAAACGCTCTTTATTTGCCAGGTCCTCTTTTTTGCCCCCTGCAGCCTTCTATTTGCGCATTGGAGCCCTGAATTCACCCTAGGGATTTCTTGGGCGGTGGTGTCTGGAATGGTCATTCGCTCCAGCAATCCTTCTATGTGGGGAGACCTGTGATCATGTCTGACGGCCCTATAATATATACTTATTTTATTTGTATTTTTGCAGCTGGTGATACACACTGTCATTTCTTTTCTGATTGTTATTATTTTCATTATAGAATTCAGGACACTAATACAGGTATAACCAACTGTCCCTGAGGAAGCCAACTCTGGCGAAACATGTAGGACTCCAATACCTGTTTACAAGACCTGCCACCACACTATAGGCTGGGTTTTGTAACATTGCTGTACAGTTGGCTCTTTATACTGTCTTCCTTGTTTGTTCACACCCTTGATATGTATAATTATTGTATACTTTTTTAAATTGTTTGTTAATAAAATATTATAACTTTTAATCAATGTATTTCAATAACTGTTTGGCACCGCGATAATCCCCTTATCTCTCTTTACCATTGTTACCTCTTTACAGTTATTAAAGTGCATCTACATACAGATTTCAACTTCTTCTTTACATTTGCATATAAGCACCGCCCCCTCCATCCCAATAATGTCTGGGAGGACAACAAGGAGAGGCAGACGTTCCCTTGGCACTGCAAGGGGGCCAGCAACATATGTGTCCACAGGCAAAGGTGGATGTGGTGGTCACTCCTCAGGTAGGGCATCATTTCCACTGTTTAGTGAGTTTGCATGTGCTATCCAGCCACAGCAGGCAGAGGAGGTGATGGACTGGCTTACTAAACCCGCCTCATCCTCCTCATCCTCTGTCATGCAAGCAGAGACAAGTGTGCAGTCCCCTGCAGTTGCCAGAGTGGATAAACCTGCCTCCTTGTCCACATCTATTCCTGCCATAGCCCCAACATCAGCCATTGAGGAGTCAGCTGAGTTATTTGACCACAGCGTCAGCCACTTGCTCCTTGATGATGCCCAGCCATTACTGGATTCAGATGTTGGTTCTGAGGGTGAGGATGACAGGAACATGAGCCTAGAGAGAGGGAGGAACACTGGTAGACAAATTGGCATTCATGTTCCCCAAGGCGCAGAGTATTGCCAAGTTGTCTCCAGTGGTAATGATGAAGATGGAGGAGATCGAAATGGAGATGATGATGATGAGGTCACTGATGCGACTTGGGTGCCAGATAGAGCAGAGGAGGAAACAAGGTGAGGCGGCACAACCCCAAGGAGGCCTACATCAAGAAAGAGTAGAGAGCAGCCACCATATTCCATCACATTCTGCAGCTGTTATCTCCCGGCCCACTCACCAAAGCTCAGCTGTATGGGCCTTTTTCAGCACATCTGCAGCAGATTGCACTGTTGCTATCTGCAAACTGTGTCTCAGGCACATCAAATGTGGCATAAACACCAACCATTTGGGTACCACATGCCTAACAAGGCATTTAATGTCCAACCACTCAGCCCATTGGCAAGAGCACCTAAAAGCCACACAAAAGGGGCACGAATCTGTCCCTCCTCCTCCTCTTTACCCACTTCAGTCTGCCCCTGCTATACCAAGTCATTACCTCTCAGCAGCCTCCACTGACAGGGGTGATGGTATAGCACAGGGTGTCCCAGGGCCTAGCAGCACATCTGCCAGCAGCACACCACCAGCTGTAGACTGTAGCCGGCAAATTTCTCTGCCCCATCTGCTGCAGTAGAAAAAAAGACATGCCTGGCACATGTCCTCAATTTGGTGGTGCAGTGTCTCCTAAGTACGTACCCAGGGTTGCAAGATGTCAGAAGGCCAGAAGAGTCTGTAGCCATTTCAGGCAGTCACACACAGCCAGTGCTCTGTTGGCTGAAATTCAGCGGGAATTTAACCTGCCCGTAAACCACCTGATTTGTGACATGCCCACCAGGTGGAACTCAACTTTGGGAATGCTGCAGCGGATATACATGCAGCAGAGGGCAGTCAACGAGTACCTATGCCATTATGGCACACGACGGGCTCAGGCCGCCTCTGCTTTTTTTCCCCACGCCTATGGCTGATCATTAAGGATGCATGCTGTTAGGTACCTGGTAGTTGAGCCCAACTGGTAGAAGAAGACCTCTCTTAAGCACTGGTTCAGAAGCCACTGGAGTGGGGACAGTGGTCTACTGAGCACAGTGGGTAGAAGTGCCTGATGCGGTTTCTTGCGACGACCAGCGCAGGAACTGATGAGACTTCCTTCAGGGAGGCTGTATTGTAGATGCAGGTAAGCAGAAGCGGATCCGTTAGCAGGCAGGAGAAGGATATTGCAGTAGCAGAACCTGGAGCTGGAAGAACAGGTGGTGAGCAGCGTCACAGGACACAAGCAAGCAGAGTCAAACAGTCCGTATCGGCAGGAGATCAGGCAGGTATATGGCAGAAGGGATGATCACAGAATAGTCAGGCAGGCAGGTATTCGGCAACAGGCAACAGGATAACAGCAAGGTCAGGCAGGCCGGGTCGGGTAGGAGATAGTAGAATAGTCAGACAGAGCCGGGTCAATAATAATAGTAACAACAAGCAGGATACAGGAACTCAGGTGCAGAGCTGCAGACGAACAGCACCTAATGGGAGTAACTGACACCTATTTAAAGGGACTTTGGCGCCAAACAGCGCTAGCGCGAACGGGCGCGCGCACGGAAGCGCGCCAGCGCCCCCCCAGTGGGGAATTCGGCTGAATTGCTCTGGAAAAGCCTCTCATGCACCTGCGTGCACGTATGTTAGCCCGATGACCACCAACACGTCCCTGACATTGCCCCCTCCCAACGGGCAGCCTCCGGATGCCCAGATAACTCCTCTTCTCAGGATGAGCAGAGAAATAGGCCTGGATCAAACGTTCAGCGTGAATATTGTTATTGGGTTCCCATGAATTATCCTCCGGACCATACCCCTTCCATTTGACCAAGAACTGTACCTGCCCCAATCTCTTTCTGCAATCGAGGATAGCCTCCACCTCATATTCCTCGTTTCCGTCCACCAAGACAGGTTCGGGGACCCTGGTGCCCCTATTAGGGAAGAGATCGGTTACAGCAGGCTTCAATAATGACACATGGAACACAGGATGGATTTTAAGTGAGTCAGGTAAACACAGTTCATAAGACACTTCGTTAACCTTCTTTTTCACCGGAAAAGGCCCAATAAACTTAGGAGCAAGCTTCTTGGAAGGACAAGCTAGTTTAATATTATTGGTAGACAGCCATACCTTATCACCAATCTGCAGATTTAGATCTCTTCTCTTTTGGTCGAAGATCCTCTTACTGTCTGCTTGTGCCTTGGATATCGCTTCCTGTAGCATCCGGTTGTTGTGACTGAGGAACTGTACTGTATCCTGGATCGCTGGAACTGGGGATTCTGGAAGAAAATCTGGTAAGAAAGACACATGAAAACCATAATTGGCAAAAAACGGGGACTGACCCGTGGCAGAGTGGCTAGCATTATTGTAAGCGAATTCCGCTAGAGGTAGTAGGGACACCCAGTCGTCTTGTACAAATGAGGTAAAGCATCTAATGTACTGCTCTAGCGTTTGATTTGTTTGTTCGGTTTGCCCATTTGTTTGGGGGTGGTATGCTGAAGACAGGGCTAATTCAATTTTCAGTATTTCACATAGGGCCTTCCAGAAACGTGATGTAAACTGCACCCCCCTATCGGATACTATATTTGCAGGAACTCCGTGCAGCCTGACGATCTCCTTGATGAATACACGGGCAGTCTCTACAGCAGAAGGTGTCCCCTTTAAAGGCAGAAAGTGGGCCATTTTAGACAGACGATCGACGACTACGAAGATCGCCGAACATCCTTCTGAGCATGGTAATTCAACAATAAAGTCCATTGCTATCATCCTCCAGGGCCTATCTGGTATGGGCAACGGCCTCAACAGTCCCCAAGCTCGGTTCCTGGAGGTTTTATTTTGAATGCAAACAGGACAGGAGCTAACGTGCTTTCTGCAAAATTCTTTCATGTTAGGCCACCAGAACGTGCGTTGCACGAGTTCAAGGGTCTTACGGACCCCAAAATGTCCTGCAAGTGGATGATCATGCAACAAGCTCAGCACTTTGACTCGGATGTCTTCTTGCACGAATATTTGACTTCCTTTCCATAGTAACCCATCTCGAGATACTACAGCAAGTCCTTGAAGACTTGAAGGTTCTGGTGATGCTTGTCTCATCAAAGACAGGATGTCCGTCTGAAGGAGTAGGAAATTATTTGCTGGCAGGATGGTGTCAGGTACAGAAGGTTCCTTGGGATGATCAAACATGCGTGACAGCGCGTCTGGTTTTACGTTCTTGGTACCTGGCTGGTAGGTAATATGAAAACAGAAACGTGTGAAAAACAGGGCCCACCGGGCTTGTCGAGGTTTCAGTCTCTTAGCAGATCTTAGATATTCGAGGTTCTTGTGATCCGTATATATTAGAACCGGATGGACTGCACCCTCCAACAAATACCTCCACTCTTCTAGTGCTGCCTTGATGGCCAGTAACTCTCGATCACCCACATCATAATTTCGCTCAGCCGGCGAGAGTTTCCTGGAGAAAAACCCCACAGGGTGCATCAGATCCTTGTTACCCTGTCGCTGAGAGATGACTGCACCCACGGCCACTTCAGAAGCGTCCACCTCCAGAATAAAAGGTAGGGATGGGTCAGGATGGCTGAGAATTGGAGCTGAGGTGAACCGTCTCTTTAATTCTTCAAAGGCCTCCTGAGCCTCAGAGCTCCAAAAAAAGCGACAGTTCTGCTTGGTTAGCTGCGTGATAGGTGAAATAATGGCAGAGAATCCTTTAATAAATTTTCTATAGAAATTTGCGAATCCGATAAAGCGCTGCACGCCCTTCTTGTCCAGGGGAGCTGGCCAATCTAGCACAGCGGACACTTTTTGTGGATCCATTTTAATGCCGGTAGGGGAGATCACTAGCCCCAAAAACTGAATGTCCCTTTGTTCGAATTCGCATTTTTCTGCTTTGGCATACAGTCGAAGACGAAGACGGCTCAAGACTTTGCGAACATGTTCCCGATGTTGGTTAAGGGAATTAGAGAAGATCAAAATATCATCCAAGTAAACTATCACAAAGATGTCCAGGAAATCTCTGAATACATCATTGACCAGATGCTGAAAAGTGGCAGGGGCATTGCATAGGCCGAAGGGCATTACCAAGTACTCATAGTACCCGAAACGGGTCCGGAAAGCCGTCTTCCATTCATCTCCGGCCCGAATACGGACCAGGTTGTAGGCCTCTCTTAGATCCAACTTAGTGAAGATAACGGCAGACCTCAACTTCTGAAATAGTTCAGGTATCAGGGGTAACGGGTAGCGGTTTTTGACTGTGATCTTATTTAAGTCCCGATAGTCCACACATGGACGAAGAGTCTGATCTTTCTTGGCAACAAAGAATATACCGGCCCCAGCTGGGGAGGTAGAAGGTCGAATAAAGCCCTTTTCGAGGTTTTCATTAATATATAGTTTAAGTGCCTCTTGTTCCTTTTCAGATAGTGGAAAGATGCGCCCGAAGGGAATCTCAGCTCCAGGAAGCAACTCAATTGGGCAATCATAAGGGCGATGGGGTGGTAGGGAGTCCGCTCCCTTCTTGCTGAAAACATCTGCAAATTCATGGTAAACCTCTGGTATGGTTTGGAGGTGATCTGGATCTACATCCATGCAGAGTAAGGTGGCAGCTGGTTTGGAGGGTTCAGGTAAACAATGTCTCTGACAATAGGAAGATAGAAACTTGATTTCACCGGTAGACCAATTAACGTGGGGATTATGGGCCTGAAGCCAGGGCATGCCCAAAATGATCGGAAACAGAGGAGAGGAGATGACGTTCAGAATCAGGATTTCTTTATGCTGAGATGAACAGGTGACCAAAAGTGGAAGGGTCTCTTGAGAGACTTGTCCTGATTTTATGTGGGACCCATCGGCCAGAAAAACGGAAAGTCTGTGTGTTTTGTCTTTCAGAGGAAGATTTTGTTGAGCAGCAAAGGCAGAGTCAATAAAGCAACTGCAAGCCCCAGAATCAATGATGGCGTTGATCCAGATTGTTCTTCCCTGGAGCTGTAACGAGAAAGGGAGAGCAAGTTGAGTGGCATTGGCGGTTAATGCTGAAAGACTGGCCGGAGTAGAGGAAACACACTTACGGGTCTTGACCGGACAGTTGTTCACATAGTGGCCTGTCCCACCACAGTAGAGGCAGAGGTTTAGCTGGTGTCTGCGTGCCCGCTCTTTTGGGGATAGAGTAGAACGTAGTAGTCCCAACTGCATTGGTTCAGGAACATCAGGTGTTTGGGTGGCCGGGTTGGAGCAGGTAGAAGGTAGGTATCGGGAGGAAGGCATTGGAACTTTTGCAGTCATCCACATGGGGCGCGTTTGCTGGGAGGAGCGTTCAGACCTGCGTTCACGAAGGCGCCGGTCGATCTGGATGGTTAACGCAATAAGTTCTTCAAGGGTATCCGGCATTCCTACCCGTGCGAGCTCATCCTTGAGGCTCTCTGATAACCCCATGCGGAATTGGTGGCGTAATGCTGCATTATTCCATTGTGTGTCCGCGCTCCAGCGTCGAAAGTCCGTGACATAGTCCTCGGCCGGTCTGCGGCCTTGCTGGAGCGCGAACAAAGCTGACTCAGCGGTGGCAGTCCGCTGAGGATCATCATACAATTGGGCCATGGCTTCAAAGAAAGAGGACAGGGACTGGATCTGCACTGAATTGTTTTCAAGCAGGCGATGAGCCCAGGTTTGCGGCTCTCCTTGCAGAAGGGATATCACAAATCCTACTTTAGTAGCCTCCAAAGAAAAAGTCCGTGGCTGTAAGGCAAAATATAACTGACAGGCACTGCGGAAGGCCAGGAACTTCGTGCGGTCCCCAGAGAACCTCTCAGGGATGGGAACCCTCGGTTTGGGTGGAAGCATAACCACAGAGGGAGGTACAGTGGCTTGTACTGGAGCTGCTGCTGGAGCAGGAGATGCGCCTCCTGGGCCACTGAGGTTCAGGACTTGACCTTCCAGTCTGGTATAACTGTCTTGCAAAGTCTTTACGGCTTGCGTGAGTGCTGCTAAGTGCGTACAGATCTCCTTGATAGGAGAGGCCTCTCCTGCGGGCTCAGACATGGCTGTTCGTACTGTTAGGTACCTGGTAGTTGAGCCCGACTGGTAGAAGAAGACCTCTCTTAAGCACTGGTTAAGAAGCCACTGGAGTGGGGACAGTGGTCTACTGAGCACAGTGGGTAGAAGTGCCTGATGCGGTTTCTTGCGACGACCAGCGCAGGAACTGATGAGACTTCCTTCAGGGAGGCTGTATTGTAGATGCAGGTAAGCAGAAGCGGATCCGTTAGCAGGCAGGAGAAGGATATTGCAGTAGCAGAACCTGGAGCTGGAAGAACAGGTGGTGAGCAGCGTCACAGGACACAAGCAAGCAGAGTCAAACAGTCCGTATCGGCAGGAGATCAGGCAGGTATATGGCAGAAGGGATGATCACAGAATAGTCAGGCAGGCAGGTATTCGGCAACAGGCAACAGGATAACAGCAAGGTCAGGCAGGCCGGGTCGGGTAGGAGATAGTAGAATAGTCAGACAGAGCCGGGTCAATAATAATAGTAACAACAAGCAGGATACAGGAACTCAGGTGCAGAGCTGCAGACGAACAGCACCTAATGGGAGTAACTGACACCTATTTAAAGGGACTTTGGCGCCAAACAGCGCTAGCGCGAACGGGCGCGCGCACGGAAGCGCGCCAGCGCCCCCCCAGTGGGGAATTCGGCTGAATTGCTCTGGAAAAGCCTCTCATGCACCTGCGTGCACGTATGTTAGCCCGATGACCACCAACACGTCCCTGACATTGCCCCCTCCCAACGGGCAGCCTCCGGATGCCCAGATAACTCCTCTTCTCAGGATGAGCAGAGAAATAGGCCTGGATCAAACGTTCAGCGTGAATATTGTTATTGGGTTCCCATGAATTATCCTCCGGACCATACCCCTTCCATTTGACCAAGAACTGTACCTGCCCCAATCTCTTTCTGCAATCGAGGATAGCCTCCACCTCATATTCCTCGTTTCCGTCCACCAAGACAGGTTCGGGGACCCTGGTGCCCCTATTAGGGAAGAGATCGGTTACAGCAGGCTTCAATAATGACACATGGAACACAGGATGGATTTTAAGTGAGTCAGGTAAACACAGTTCATAAGACACTTCGTTAACCTTCTTTTTCACCGGAAAAGGCCCAATAAACTTAGGAGCAAGCTTCTTGGAAGGACAAGCTAGTTTAATATTATTGGTAGACAGCCATACCTTATCACCAATCTGCAGATTTAGATCTCTTCTCTTTTGGTCGAAGATCCTCTTACTGTCTGCTTGTGCCTTGGATATCGCTTCCTGTAGCATCCGGTTGTTGTGACTGAGGAACTGTACTGTATCCTGGATCGCTGGAACTGGGGATTCTGGAAGAAAATCTGGTAAGAAAGACACATGAAAACCATAATTGGCAAAAAACGGGGACTGACCCGTGGCAGAGTGGCTAGCATTATTGTAAGCGAATTCCGCTAGAGGTAGTAGGGACACCCAGTCGTCTTGTACAAATGAGGTAAAGCATCTAATGTACTGCTCTAGCGTTTGATTTGTTTGTTCGGTTTGCCCATTTGTTTGGGGGTGGTATGCTGAAGACAGGGCTAATTCAATTTTCAGTATTTCACATAGGGCCTTCCAGAAACGTGATGTAAACTGCACCCCCCTATCGGATACTATATTTGCAGGAACTCCGTGCAGCCTGACGATCTCCTTGATGAATACACGGGCAGTCTCTACAGCAGAAGGTGTCCCCTTTAAAGGCAGAAAGTGGGCCATTTTAGACAGACGATCGACGACTACGAAGATCGCCGAACATCCTTCTGAGCATGGTAATTCAACAATAAAGTCCATTGCTATCATCCTCCAGGGCCTATCTGGTATGGGCAACGGCCTCAACAGTCCCCAAGCTCGGTTCCTGGAGGTTTTATTTTGAATGCAAACAGGACAGGAGCTAACGTACTTTCTGCAAAATTCTTTCATGTTAGGCCACCAGAACGTGCGTTGCACGAGTTCAAGGGTCTTACGGACCCCAAAATGTCCTGCAAGTGGATGATCATGCAACAAGCTCAGCACTTTGACTCGGATGTCTTCTGGCACGAATATTTGACTTCCTTTCCATAGTAACCCATCTCGAGATACTACAGCAAGTCCTTGAAGACTTGAAGGTTCTGGTGATGCTTGTCTCATCAAAGACAGGATGTCCGTCTGAAGGAGTAGGAAATTATTTGCTGGCAGGATGGTGTCAGGTACAGAAGGTTCCTTGGGATGATCAAACATGCGTGACAGCGCGTCTGGTTTTACGTTCTTGGTACCTGGCCGGTAGGTAATATGAAAACAGAAACGTGTGAAAAACAGGGCCCACCGGGCTTGTCGAGGTTTCAGTCTCTTAGCAGATCTTAGATATTCGAGGTTCTTGTGATCCGTATATATTAGAACCGGATGGACTGCACCCTCCAACAAATACCTCCACTCTTCTAGTGCTGCCTTGATGGCCAGTAACTCTCGATCACCCACATCATAATTTCGCTCAGCCGGCGAGAGTTTCCTGGAGAAAAACCCCACAGGGTGCATCAGATCCTTGTTACCCTGTCGCTGAGAGATGACTGCACCCACGGCCACTTCAGAAGCGTCCACCTCCAGAATAAAAGGTAGGGATGGGTCAGGATGGCTGAGAATTGGAGCTGAGGTGAACCGTCTCTTTAATTCTTCAAAGGCCTCCTGAGCCTCAGAGCTCCAAAAAAAGCGACAGTTCTGCTTGGTTAGCTGCGTGATAGGTGAAATAATGGCAGAGAATCCTTTAATAAATTTTCTATAGAAATTTGCGAATCCGATAAAGCGCTGCACGCCCTTCTTGTCCAGGGGAGCTGGCCAATCTAGCACAGCGGACACTTTTTGTGGATCCATTTTAATGCCGGTAGGGGAGATCACTAGCCCCAAAAACTGAATGTCCCTTTGTTCGAATTCGCATTTTTCTGCTTTGGCATACAGTCCGTGTAGACGAAGACGGCTCAAGACTTTGCGAACATGTTCCCGATGTTGGTTAAGGGAATTAGAGAAGATCAAAATATCATCCAAGTAAACTATCACAAAGATGTCCAGGAAATCTCTGAATACATCATTGACCAGATGCTGAAAAGTGGCAGGGGCATTGCATAGGCCGAAGGGCATTACCAAGTACTCATAGTACCCGAAACGGGTCCGGAAAGCCGTCTTCCATTCATCTCCGGCCCGAATACGGACCAGGTTGTAGGCCTCTCTTAGATCCAACTTAGTGAAGATAACGGCAGACCTCAACTTCTGAAATAGTTCAGGTATCAGGGGTAACGGGTAGCGGTTTTTGACTGTGATCTTATTTAAGTCCCGATAGTCCACACATGGACGAAGAGTCTGATCTTTCTTGGCAACAAAGAATATACCGGCCCCAGCTGGGGAGGTAGAAGGTCGAATAAAGCCCTTTTCGAGGTTTTCATTAATATATAGTTTAAGTGCCTCTTGTTCCTTTTCAGATAGTGGAAAGATGCGCCCGAAGGGAATCTCAGCTCCAGGAAGCAACTCAATTGGGCAATCATAAGGGCGATGGGGTGGTAGGGAGTCCGCTCCCTTCTTGCTGAAAACATCTGCAAATTCATGGTAAACCTCTGGTATGGTTTGGAGGTGATCTGGATCTACATCCATGCAGAGTAAGGTGGCAGCTGGTTTGGAGGGTTCAGGTAAACAATGTCTCTGACAATAGGAAGATAGAAACTTGATTTCACCGGTAGACCAATTAACGTGGGGATTATGGGCCTGAAGCCAGGGCATGCCCAAAATGATCGGAAACAGAGGAGAGGAGATGACGTCCAGAATCAGGATTTCTTTATGCTGAGATGAACAGGTGACCAAAAGTGGAAGGGTCTCTTGAGAGACTTGTCCTGATTTTATGTGGGACCCATCGGCCAGAAAAACGGAAAGTCTGTGTGTTTTGTCTTTCAGAGGAAGATTTTGTTGAGCAGCAAAGGCAGAGTCAATAAAGCAACTGCAAGCCCCAGAATCAATGATGGCGTTGATCCAGATTGTTCTTCCCTGGAGCTGTAACGAGAAAGGGAGAGCAAGTTGAGTGGCATTGGCGGTTAATGCTGAAAGACTGGCCGGAGTAGAGGAAACACACTTACGGGTCTTGACCGGACAGTTGTTCACATAGTGGCCTGTCCCACCACAGTAGAGGCCGAGGTTCAGCTGGCGTCTGCGTGCCCGCTCTTCTGGGGATAGAGTAGAACGTAGTAGTCCCAACTGCATTGGTTCAGGAACATCAGGTGTTTGGGTGGCCGGGTTGGAGCAGGTAGAAGGTAGGTATCGGGAGGAAGGCATTGGAACTTTTGCAGTCATCCACATGGGGCGCGTTTGCTGGGAGGAGCGTTCAGACCTGCGTTCACGAAGGCGCCGGTCGATCTGGATGGTTAACGCAATAAGTTCTTCAAGGGTATCCGGCATTCCTACCCCTGCGAGCTCATCCTTGAGGCTCTCTGATAACCCCATGCGGAATTGGTGGCGTAATGCTGCATTATTCCATTGTGTGTCCGCGCTCCAGCGTCGAAAGTCCGTGACATAGTCCTCGGCCGGTCTGCGGCCTTGCTGGAGCGCGAACAAAGCTGACTCAGCGGTGGCAGTCCGCTGAGGATCATCATACAATTGGGCCATGGCTTCAAAGAAAGAGGACAGGGACTGGATCTGCACTGAATTGTTTTCAAGCAGGCGATGAGCCCAGGTTTGCGGCTCTCCTTGCAGAAGGGATATCACAAATCCTACTTTAGTAGCCTCCAAAGAAAAAGTCCGTGGCTGTAAGGCAAAATATAACTGACAGGCACTGCGGAAGGCCAGGAACTTCGTGCGGTCCCCAGAGAACCTCTCAGGGATGGGAACCCTCGGTTTGGGTGGAAGCATAACCACAGAGGGAGGTACAGTGGCTTGTACTGGAGCTGCTGCTGGAGCAGGAGATGCGCCTCCTGGGCCACTGAGGTTCAGGACTTGACCTTCCAGTCTGGTATAACTGTCTTGCAAAGTCTTTACGGCTTGCGTGAGTGCTGCTAAGTGCGTACAGATCTCCTTGATAGGAGAGGCCTCTCCTGCGGGCTCAGACATGGCTGTTTGTACTGTTAGGTACCTGGTAGTTGAGCCCGACTGGTAGAAGAAGACCTCTCTTAAGCACTGGTTAAGAAGCCACTGGAGTGGGGACAGTGGTCTACTGAGCACAGTGGGTAGGAGTGCCTGATGCGGTTTCTTGCGACGACCAGCGCAGGAACTGATGAGACTTCCTTCAGGGAGGCTGTATTGCGGATGCAGGTAAGCAGAAGCGGATCCGTTAGCAGGCAGGAGAAGGATATTGCAGTAGCAGAACCTGGAGCTGGAAGAGCAGGTGGTGAGCAGCGTCACAGGACACAAGTTAGCAGAGTCAAACAGTCCGTATCGGCAGGAGATCAGGCAGGTATATGGCAAAAGGGATGATCACAGAATATTCAGGCAGGCAGGTATTCGGCAACAGGCAACAGGATAACAGCAAGGTCAGGCAGGCCGGGTCGGGTAGGAGATAGTAGAATAGTCAGACGGAGCCAGGTCAATAATAATAGTAACAACAAGCAGGATACAGGAACTCAGGTGCAGAGCTGCAGACGAACAGCACCTAATGGGAGTAACTGACACCTATTTAAAGGGACTTTGGCGCCAAACAGCGCTAGCGCGAATGGGCGCGCGCACGGGCGCGCGCGGAAGCGCGCCAGCGCACACGGGCGCGCGCGGAAGCGCGCCAGCGCCCCCCAGTGGGGAATTCGGCTGAATTGCTCTGGAAAAGCCTCTCATGCACCTGCGTGCACGTATGTTAGCCCGATGACCACCAACACGTCCCTGACACATGCACTGTATTGTCACCATTTGAGGAGGCCACAAGGATGGTGAGCAGTGACAGTGCAGGCATCAGTGGCACAATCCATGTTGTGTTCCTGCTGGAGCAGACTCTGTGTGGCATTATGGACAGGGCACTGGAGGTAGAGCAGCAGGAAGAAGAGGAGGACTTCCTTTCCTCTCAAGGCCCACTTTATCCAGACACCATCATTCCTATGTCACAGAACACACAGGAGGAGAGAGGGGAGGAAGATGAGGAGGAGGATTCTGGCACTTTCATAGACTTCGAAGAAGAGGAAGACATGCGTCAATCTGTAAGCGAGAGCTTTCCAATCCCAGGGCCCTTGGGAGTAGTACGTGGCTGGGAGGAGGAAGTTCCAGATGCTGTCATCCTGAGTGACCCAGAGGAGTCTGCTTCACAACCCTCTGCAAATTTGAGGTGCATGGGCAACCTCATGCTCCAAAGCCTGTGAAATGACCCAAGAATATGTGGCATAAAGGAGAAGGATGCTTACTGGTTGTCAACCCTCCTTGACCACCGTTATAAGGGGAAGGTCTCAAAACTCATCCCGTCCCCACAGAGCGTGCAAAAGATAAAATCTCTTGAGGACACGTTAAAGAGGATTTTATTGAATGTTTTTTCTGACTCCAGTAGGTTACAGTCTGGTGGAAAACGTCATTTTGAGTCTTCTGTTGGTCAAGAGAGGAGCGTTGGAGAAGGCGTCTGCCTAAGTGAGGCATTTCGGAATTTTTTTAGTCCTCGCCACCCAGGGCTGTCAGCTTCCACATCCCATCGGCAACATCTGTATCACATGGTGGACGATTACCTCGGGGCCAAAACAGAGATGGAGAGCTTTCCAGCTGACGATCCACTGACTTACTGGGTCATGAGAATAGACCACTGGCCAGAACTTACCCAGTATGCTATTGAGTTGTTGGGCTACCCTGCATCCAGCGTACTTTCAGAACGGGCATTCAGTGCTGCAGGAGGTTTTGTTACTGATCATAGAACGCGTCTGTCCACAGACTCCGTGGACCGTTTGACTTTTATAAAAATGAATCAGTCCTCGATTACCAGCTTTGAAGGCCCTGATGCAGATGTCACTGATTAAGTCTTTTTGGGATGTGGAATCTCTGCAGGACTTCAGGGCTGCCTAGCTTTGAGGGTGTTCAATCATTTCATCTGGAAGAATGTTTTTGGTATAGGTTTCATGGGCACAATTAACACCCAAAGACCAATTTTTCTGCACCTGTTTGACAGGTGCATATCATTGCAATTTTTTACAGCAAGGCCAATTCTTGCTTTCATCAAGAGTACCTCTATAGGGTTACAGTGGGAAGGCACCACCGACACCCAAAGACCAATTTTTCTGCACCTGTTTGACAGGTGCATATCATTGCATATTTATACAGCAAGGCCAATTCTTGCTTTCATCAAGATTATCTCTATAGGGTTACGGTGGGAAGGCGCCACTGACACACAAAGACCAATTTGCGTGTCGAAATTGCTACAAACTATCGCATTTTCGGATAGGAACTTTTTCCGACCGAAAAATTGAGAATGTGCTCTCAATCTTTTGCTGGCTGGAATTCGGCCAGCAAAAGTCCGATGGAGCATACACACGGTCGCATTTTCCGACCAAAAGCTCTCATCAGTCTTTTTCTGACTGAATTTCCAATCGTGTGTACGTGGCATAAGGGCACTATATAGGAAGGAATTTTTTATTTTTATGCTTTCACTTTAAAAATCAAAAAAATCACTGCTCATTTAAAAATGACGTTTTTTTTACAAATTTTTTTTTTATTGATACATGTCCCCCAGGGCAAGACCCCTATAACCATTGTATGCCCAATTAATTGCATATCAGCCTTCAAAATGGGCACTTTTGATTTTTGACGTTCGAGTCCCATTGACTTTAATGGGGTTCGTTATTCGGGTCCGAACTTTAGCGGTGTTCGGAAGTTCTTGCGCAAACCGAACAGGGATCTGTTCGGCCCATCCCTATTTCTGAATATCCTCCAAGAGAAAGAGGTGCTTGCTGAACCTACTTTTCCCTAGGTCCTGGTTATGTTCAATCTCCTTCTTCCTCAGAACTACTGTCTGACGGAGAGAAGCCTTCCTATTCATCCTCTTAGGGCTAATGCCAACACAGTGGCTGGTGTGCTGTGTAGTCTGGCGGGATCACCACAGTGCCAATGCACCAATCTTGGAACATCTCACTGTTTACTTTTTTTTTTTATAAACTTTATTGAAATGTCACATACATTTTATTAAAGGGGTTGAAAAAGTCAGAAGGTTTTTCTATCGTAATGCATTCTATGCATTAAGATAAAAAGCCTTCTGTGTACAGCAGCCCTCCTCATACTTACCTGAGCCCCATCCCTATCCAACGATGTCCACGAGTCCCTCGGCCATTTGGGACTCTCCCTTCTGATTGGCTGAGACACAGCAGCGCCGCCATTGGCTCCCGCTGCTGTCAATCAGGAGAGAGAGAGGCAGGGCCGAACCACAGCTACATGTTTGAATGGACACACAGCTGCTTGCTGTCGGGGCACTCGACAGGAGGGTGGGTCCGGGAGCAGCAAAGAGGGACCCGAGAAGAGGAGGATCCAGACTGCCCTGTGCAAATCCACAATCACAATCCAAGTAAGTATAACATGTTTAAAAAAAAAATAGACTTTACAATCACTTTATCACTCTTGAAAGACTTTACAATCACTCAACTGCCAGCCAGCGGAGCTGCATGCAGTACAGTTTTTTTAGTGCACACCACCGCAACGCATCCGTGTGAACTGGGCACACAAGAGACAATGCATATGCAGTGGAGCTACTCTGGAATAGCCACCTAATACAGTCTTTCCATATCACCTCACCTGGTGTGAATATATCCTAAAGCTGGTTCTGGTGTAGACACAGTATAGGTTTGTGTAACTTGAGAAATGGATAAGAGCTCCACCATTTCCGAGGGACGGTAGTCATCCAAAAACCGATCTAAAACTCTGTAAGGTTGAAATAATTTCTGACTTCAAACTGGGCAATCAACTGGAAGTTGGTCTATTGCCCAGCAACATACAGGGGAAAAAGAAGTAGTGTGGACCAAGAAAGGGCTGCATGCCACAGCCAAGTTGCTGTTAATATGGCATCTGGTCCAGAAAATGTCAGAACCCACCAGGACGCTGGATGCGGAAGTTACGTGTAATGAATCTGCAGTAACGTTTCATACTCTGTCTCTCTGCTTACCTCTCTTGTGTTCAGCTTAAGAGACTATGTGCTGTTCACCTGTGTGCTTAAATAATCTTCCCTCGGGAAAGCTCCAGCACGGCCTCTAACAGGAAACACTATTTAAGCTTGTGCACTGCAAGCCAGCCTTGCTGATCAACATTAGTGTGTTAGGCTTCCTGCGTGGTTCTTGCTACTCTACATCTGTATACCGACCTTGGCTTGTTCTCTTGACTATCCCTGTCCGCTTGATACCCCAACCTTTGGCGTGTTCTCCTGTCTATTTCTGTCTGCTCCTTGCCCCAACCTTTGGCTTGTCCTCCTGACTATCCCTTGTTGTCCTGGACTGCTGCTTCCTCTCTATCCACCAGTAGCCAGCTGTGAGCGTGAGCTGGGAGACCCTGGGGGCTGCGACCTGGAATCAGCTGCAGCAAAGGTCATCCTCCCCAACAGGGGCTCTGGTAAAAACCTGCTGGCTCTTAGACTCTGTGCCCTGGGGAATCTCATGCTCTAGCTCCCAGTGTGATCCATGCTGATGCTCCAGTGGACCTGCTTTCCTGAACCACCCAGAGCTCCATCCGTAGCAGTCAGCTATAGGCTCCACTACCTTAGCTGTGCGCTCCTGACCCCAACGGTGTACATCTGTCACCTGGCCCCAGGTGACCTGACATTTTGATCAGCCATGGACCCGGCTGATGTGCCGCTTACCCACAGATAATCCATTGCTAGGCATAGTTCGCAGACTCGAGACCCAGGAATCTAATTAGACCCAGGTAATTTGGCTTCCCACTTTGAACAGCTTCAGGCTTCCTTAGGACCCCCGGTTCAACAATCTCAACTGCAATCTGCTGCTGTATCTGTTCCAGTCGCAGTCACAGCCACAAACCCTTTGCATTTACCAGCTCCATCTCTGTTTGTTACTCTAGGAACCCCAAGGCCTGCAGGGAGTTCCTTAGCCAGTGTATCATTCATTTTGAACTCCAGCCCCAAAACCTTCTGTCTGATCGGGCAAAGGTAGCCTATATTATTTCCCTCCTGTCCGGCGAAGCTTTAACCTGGGCTGCCCCTCTGCCCCACCAAGGCCTCAACTCTTATCGTATTGGGTCTTCCTTGGTTACGGCTCTATTCTCCAAAAGAAGTCACAAGTCCATCAAGTCCAACCTATGTGTGTGATTATATGTCAGTATTACCTTGCATATCCCTGTATGTTGTGGTCGTTTAAGTGCTTATCTACTAGTTTTTTGCAACTATCGATGCCCCCCGCTGAGACCACTGCCTGTGGAAGGGAATTCCACATCCTTGCCACTCTTACAGTAAAGAACCCTCTACGCAGTTTAAGGTTATACCTCTTTTCTTCTAATTTTAATGAGCGGCCACGTGTCTTGTTAAACTCCCTTCCGCAAGAAAAGGTTTTATCCCTATTGTGTGGTCACCAGTACGGTATTTGCAAATTTAAATCATATCCTCTCTTAAGCGTCTCTTCTCCCGAGAGAATAAGTTCAGTGCTCGTAACCTTTCTTCATAACTAATACCCTCCAGACCCTTTATTAGCCTTGTTGACCTTCTTTGTACTCGCTCCATTTCCAGTGTATCTTTCCTGAGGACTGGTGCCCAGAACAGGACAGCATACTCCAGGTGCGGAGTCTTGTAGAGTGGGAGAATTATTGCTTTATCTCTGGGGGTTATCCTTTTTTTATGCATGCCAATATTCTGTTTGATTTGTTAGCAGCAGCTTGGCATTGCATGCCATTGCTGAGCCTATCATCTACTAGGACCCCCAGGTCCTTTTCCATCCTAGATTCCCCCAGAGATTCTCCCCCTAGTGTATAGATTGCACTCATATTTTTGCCACCCAAATGCATTATTTTACATTTTTCTACATTAAACCTCATTTGCCATGTAGTTGCCCACCCCATTAATTTGTTCAGATCTTCTCGCAAGATTTCCACATCCTGCAGAGAAGTTATTGCCCTGCTTAGCTTAGTGTCATCCGCAAATACAGAGATTGAACTGTTTACCCCATCCTCCAGGTCGTTTATGAACAAATTAAATAGGATTGGTCCCAGCACAGAACCCTGTGGGACCCCGCTACCCACCCCTGACCATTCTGAGTATTCCCCATTTATCACCACCCTCTAAACTCGTCCTTGTAGCCAGTTTTCAATCCATGTACTCACTCTATGGTCCATGCCAACGGACCTTATTTTGTACAGTAAACGTTTTTGGGGAACTGTGTCAAATGCTTTTGCAAAATCCAGATACATCAGATTGACGGGCCTTCCTTTATCTAGATGGCAACTCACCTCCTCATAGAAGGTTAATAGATTGGTTTGGCAAGAACGGTTCTTCATGAATCCATGCTGATTACTGCTAATGATACCATTTTCATGACTAAAATCTTGTATATAGTCCGTTAACATCCCCTCCAAGAGCTTGCATACTATTGATGTTAGGCTAACTGGTCTGTAATTCCCAGGGATGTATTTGGGGCCTTTTTTTAAATATTGGTGCTACATTGACTTTTCTCCAATTTTCTGGTACCATTCCAGTCAGTAGGCTGTCAGTAAAAATTAGGAACAATGGTCTGGCAATTACTTGACTGAGTTCCCTAAGTACCCTTGGGTGCAAGCCATCCGATCCAGGTGATTTATTAACGTTGACTGGACTTCTGGGCAGATTCTGGCTTGGGGTTCCTCCTGTTTCTCGTCCTGCCTACTCAAGGTTGTCCCAAAAAAGAGACTTCCTTTTGCCACCACCTCAGTATCTTCTGCTCTTCCCGCTGCATATAGCGATTTCCCAGATGTGTTAAAAAAAAAGTCAGCTGAGGTGCTCCCTCCTCACAGGTCCTTTGACTGTGCTATTGACTTTTTTACCCGGAGCTACTCTGCCGATGGGTCATACCTACCCCCTGTCCATCCCAGAGACCCAGGCCATGTCCGAGTATGTCGATGAAAATATGAAGAAGGGGCTCATCCGGAATCCTCATCGTCTGTGGGAGCAGGGTTCTTTTTCGTTGCCAAAAAAGATGGTACTTTAAGAACCTGCATAGACTATCGAGGCTTAAACGCGGTGACTATCAAAAATCGATACCCCTTACCCTTAATATCTGAACTATTCGACAGATTGAAAGGTGCCTCTATTTTTACTGTTTCTGGGATAGATCTCGGGGGTGCATACAATCTGATCTGGATACGGGAAGGCGACAAATGGAAAACCACGTTTAACACTAGAGATGTGCATTACGAATACTTGGTTATGCCCTTTGGTCTGGGTAATGCCCAAGCTGTGTTCCAAAACTTTGTCAACAAAGTCTTCAGGGATCTGCTTTATCAATTTGTTGTCATCTATCTGGATGACATTCTCATCTTTTTGGAAAATCTGCTTGTTCACAAATGTCTGGATTGTACTTCAGTGCCTTAGAGAAAATAATCTGTATGCCAAGCTGGAGAAATGTTATTTTGAATGTTCTGCGGTCCTTCATATGGATCCTGCTAAGGTCTCGGCCATTATCAACTGGCCTTTTCCTGCTAGCCTCAAGACCACACAGCGCTTTCTTGGGTTCACTAATTATTATAGGCAGTTCATTAGGAATTACTCCTCCATTGCTGCGCCTATTATCGCCTTGACCAAGAAGGGCGCGAATGCCAAGGAGTGGCCCTCTGAAGCTGTGTCTGCGTTTCATGATTTGAAACAGGCCTTAGTTTCTGGACATCTCTTGGGGAGACCTAATCCTGGGGATCAATTTTTTATTGAAGTGGACGCTTCTTCAACTGGGGTGGGAGCTGTGCTCCTTCAATCCTTTGAGAAAAAAGTCAACCATGTGCGTTTTTCGCAAAAAAAATCCTCAGGCAGAGAAAAATTACACTATTGGTGATCGGGAGCTTCCTGCAGTTAAATTGGCGTTAGAAGAGTGGCGACATCTCTTGGAGGGTTCCCCTCACTCCATAACAATTTTAGTTTAATTTCACGATTACATACAAAACTGGTTCCTGCAACAGTCGGGCTGATGCACTCTCTAGGCCATTTGACACTCTGGATGAGGAGCCCACCTCTGAACCTGAGCCGATCATTCTGACCTCATGCATATTTGCCCATTCTACCACCCTGGAGTCAAAAATTCCTCCTGTCAAGACCTTTGTCCCCACTGAGCTATGAGCTAAGATCTTTCTTTGGGGACATGATTCCAAGGTGGCGGGTTATGCTGGGTTCCTCCGATCCTTCCTGTTCATCTGTCGCCACTACTGGTGGCCTACTCTCCGTTCGGATGTCAAAGACTAAGTTAACCACTTAAGGACCGAGCCTCTTTTTGAGATGTGTTGTTTACAAGATAAAAACAGTTTTTTTTGCTAGAAAATTACTTAGAACCCCCAAACAGTATACATTTTTTTCTAACACCCTAGAGAATAAAATGGCGGTCGTTGCAATACTTTCTGTCACATCGTATTTGCGCAGCGGTCTTACAAGCACACTTTTTTTGAAAAAATATACTTTGTTGAATTAAAAAATAAGACAGCGAATAGGTGAGATAAGGATTGGGGTAGGGGGGAGGATGACGCGAGATGGCGTCAGACGGGCAGGGAGGAACCTGGGTGTGCTGGCCAGCCGGCCGGCGAGCGTCGATGCGGAAGCTGCGGTGGAAATGAGAAGGGGAAGAGAGAAGCCGGGGCCGAGACTCCATCCTGTCTGAAGCACTCTGGCTCTCTGAGGCGCTGGGAACGCCTATCCACACAGCGGAGCGCGGGGCTGGTATTGTGCACCCCGGGTGACGAGACATACAGTGCGGGACCGGCGTCCGTCCCCCCCCTCCCCCCCTGGGACCCTGTCCACAGCGGCTCTCTCTTGGAATTTGGAGGCTGAGCGCAGAAGAAAGGACGAGTAGTCAACTGCTGCGCTATGGAAGAAGAAACCCCCTAGCTCCACCGAAAGGTTCTCTGTAAGTACAGTGCAGATGCCCAACACCCCTGGAGAGAGAGGTAAGAGTGGATCACCCCACAGTGTGAAGATCAGAATATGAATGTACGCTCAGGAAGTGTATATGCTGTAAGTAATGTCTCCAGTCTGGCGATGCAGTTTCATTGAAAGTAATCAGGAATATGCTACTTAACTAAAGGGGGTTGAGGGGAGGACTGGTTGAACACCTACAGCTGGAATTGTTGAATTGCTGAACTTTTGAATTACTTTTGAATTATTTCTGAACTTTTGAATTACTGAAACTTTCTGTTGGTAGTATTACACCCGGTATCCCTGTAGGGGGAAGTTGGAGGGGTCTGTAGATAGGAAAGGAGGCTAGGACAGGCCCTGAATAGGACCCTGGCATAGAGGATTGCGGGTACCAGTACAAGTGAATGAAGAACTTATTAAACTTGTAAAAAAACCAGGACCGGACACCTATACTGCAGGGGGGGTCTGCTGATCCACCATAAGTAAATCCTCATCTAAGGCCGCTGGGGGGGGCACCCAAAACCTCCAAAAGATAACACCTCTGGGAGTACAATTAAACAGTACCTGGCCCAGGGGCTCAGCCCAAATAACATCAATTCAGCACCCCCAAAGCAAGGTAAAGCGAATAAGAAGAAGGGATCTAAGGAGAGGAAAGAATGTACCCCAAATCAGTCTAAAGAGGATTTTGCAATTATAAGCGAACTAGAATCAACTAGGCTAGAAGATCAAAGGACTGAGGCCCAACTCCCCACAAAAGGAGATATTCTGACAATGTTCATGAGACTGGAAAATTCTATTAAAACTGAGATAAACATGCTGAGATCTGACCTGGGACACCTGCTGGCTAGAATTGAGAAGGCAGGGGACACATTGGACAAACAAGCCCCGGAGATTCGTGCTCTCAGGGATTAAGTTAAAAATATACAACATAACCAGGCTAAACTCCTTTATAGGTTAGAGGACCAAGAAGGCAGAACTTGAGAATACGCTCGGTACCGGAAAGAAGGGGGGAAGATCTGAGGAAGGTAACAGGAGAAATCTTCTCCCCAATACTCAGTGTAGGCGTAGAGGACTTTCCGAACATCGAACGGGTACACCGGGTGGGGAGATTTAACGCCAACAGGCCCGACAGAACGCGGGACATTATAGCGAGATTTAGATTTTATGAGGACAAAGCCAGGATTTGGGCAAATTTAAGAGGGAAAACTCCTCTGCAATATGAGGGTGCTGAAATCCAGGTTTTTTTCGGACTTGGCTCCGGAGACACTAGCTAGAAGACGTATGTTAAAACCCCTTTTAGATCAGATGAGGACACAGAACATAAAGTACAGCTGGGGCTTTCCTGCTTGCCTCCTCGGGTCGAAAGATGGAAGATCAGCCAGGTTAAGATTTCCTGATGAACTTGGAGACTTCTGTAAAAAATTAGAAATACAAGAACCACAGTTGCCAGAATGGTTTAATGAGTGGAGGGAGGGGGGGTTACGGGACTTGGTTAGAAATGCAGTATGTCGGCAAAATGATGGACGGGGGTCGGGGGTGGGAGAGCACAGAGAAGAAAGGTTAGGTAGTCATGAGAGGGGCGCACGGTGGGTGGCTGGCCAACCCGCCGTTGGGGGATTGGGGGGCGGGGGGAGAGAAGGGAGGATGGGAGGAATGGGGTGGATTGGGAGGGGGGATACCTCTGCTATATCGCCCGTAAAAACAGTTAAAATTAGTTATAGATCAAAAAAACAAGCCTTAGATAGGAATTTTGGATTAAAGAGATGACAACAATTAATTTTATGACCTACAACGTTAGGGGACTGAATATTCCCAGTAAGAAACATATGATAATGAAAGAGCTTAAATGGTACGGGGCGGAAGTGGTTTTTCTTCAAGAGACACATATTTCCTATGAGTCAAACGTCAAACTGTCATCTAGGGACTTTCCGTTATGGTTTTTTGGGGACACAGTTACTAAAAGAGCGAGGGGGGTAGCAATTGGGTTCGCAAATGGAACCCGTTTCGTACTGGAAGATAGGTTAACCGACCCTGAAGGTAGATTCCTGTTTTTAAAGGGGAAATTAGGCGAAGAGGAATATACAATGAAAAATATTTATGCCCCCAATAAAAACCCGATGAAATACCTTAAAAATATCTTGGCAAAGTTGAGGGACTTTAGGAATGGACATACGATTATGATGGGAGATTTGAACTTCTGTATGACACCTGGCCTTGACAGTAGGACCCGGGCGCGGGAGACTACTTACGTTCAATTGAAAGAGGTTAAACAAAAACTGTATGCCAGCCAATTGGTTGACATTTGGAGGATTCAACATCCTAAAACACAAGATTTTACGTTTTACTCCCCCGTGCACGGGTCCTACTCTAGGATAGATTACATTTTTGTAGAACATAGGGATATAGATAAGGTGATGGGGTCCAAGACTAAAACTTCTACACTATCGGATCATGCCCTGGTGAGGATGAAAATGTCAGTATCAGGGAAATTAGGCCATCAGGTCGGATGGCGCTTGAACGAAGAATTGATTCGAGATGAGGAAGGCTCCGCATTGGTAGCAAGGGAACTCGAAAATGATTTCTCATTAAACTACAAGGGAGAAGTAACGGGGTCAACCTTGTGGGAGGCTCATAAGGCCTACATTAGGGGGATTCTGATCGAGTTAGGATCACGTAAAAAAAAGGAGAGAACTGAGAAAATACGTATACTTATGGATGAACTAGGCAAAGCTGAACAAGAACATAAAAAACATCCGGCCCGCCATCAAGAGTTATATCAAAAGGTAATAAATAAAAGAGCTGAGCTTAATCGTTTTATTAGACCACGAAACTTAGATGGTCTTGAATAGGACTGCAAGGGAAATATATAAATGGGGAAATAAACCCAGTAAACATCTGGCAAAAATACTACAAAAGAAAAAAAGCCATCAACTATATAGAGAAAATACAAACTAAGGAAGGTAATATGGTCTACTCGCCTAAAGGAATTGCAGATATATTTAGAATTTATTACCAAGAATTATACTTAGTACAGCAGCAGGAAGTCCAACCTGGTGAAAAGAATAGAAAAATAACTAATTTTCTTAGGAATGCAGAATTCCCGAAAATAGCCAAAGAGGCCGGGGAAGCACTGGAGGCCCCGATCTCTGAGGAAGAAATAGGGAAGGCCCTGTCAGAATCGGCACTGGGGAAAAGTCCAGGGCCGGACGGTTTTACAATATCTTATTATAAAAAATTCAAAACGATCCTAGTCCCAAAGCTTTGCCAATATATGAACGGCCTGGGGGTAGAGCATAAAATTAGTAGGGATGCATTATCAGCGGCTATCACTGTTATCTTAAAAGAAGGAAAGGAGGAAACGTTGTGTTCTAGCTACAGGCCAATTTCATTACTTAACGCTGACTTAAAACTTTTCGCCAAAGTATTGGCTGGGAGGCTGAAGGGATTAATGAACATACTGGTAAACCCAGATCAGGTCGGATTTACACCTAAAAGGGAAGGGAGAGATAATGGGGTGAAAACTGTACTTTTACTCCAAATGATAAAAGAGAGAGGCCCCCCAGGACTGCTACTGTCGATCGACGCCGAAAAGGCTTTCGACAGGGTAGACTGGGGGTTCATGATCCAGACTCTGGAGACTATGGGCATTGGCCCAAGAATGATCGGTTGGATTAAATCATTATACCACCATCCAACTGCATCAATGAAAGTAAACTGACTAGTGTCTCTTCCTTTTGGGATTGAAAAATGGGACGAGGCAGGGGTGCCCCCTGTCCCCAATGCTATTCGTCCTGTCCTTGGAACCACTTCTGGCCACGATACGTAATGACTCTAGCATATCTGGATTTAAGCTGGGAAAGGAAGAACATAAACTCTCCGCATTTGCAGACGACATACTGTTTTATGTCACAAACCCCCGGAATACAATGCGCAATTTAACAAATACCCTGAAACAGTATGGGGAAATCTCCAATTTTAAAACAAACCTTGCAAAATCCGAGAGACTAAATATCAACTTAAGTCAGACTGAAGAAAGAGTATTAAAAAATTAGTTTAAATTTACTTGGACAAAAGAACTAAAGTACTTGGGAATTAAATTAGCAAATACAAGGGAGAAGATGTATAAAATAAATTATATTCCCCTATTAGACAAAGTCAGGTCTGACTGCAAAAAATTCCTTGGAACATCACTATCCTGGTTGGGACGGATCAATATTATAAAAATGGTGATCCTCCCTAAGGTTATGTACAGATTTCAGATGTGGCCAGTAGCCCTCCCTCAACAATACTTGAGAAGATTAAAAATGTTGCTAACGAATTTAATTTGGAAACATAAAAAAACGAGAGTTTCCTTTCAAACGTTGAAACAGGGGAAAATGAAGGGAGGTTTAGCGGTCCCTGACATCTCAATTTACTATAAAGCTGTTGTGTTGTCCAGAGTGGTAGAATGGGCCAAGGAAAAAAAATTAGAAAAAATGGGTTAGTACAGAGAAAACACTAAGTAAAGCACAATTGGGTAGTATTATTTGGAACCCCCCACAACACAGAAGATTAGATGAAAACACTGATACACTGATACACTGACACATAATGCCTTAATTGGGACGGGGTATATAAATAGCTTGCAATGGCAAATACAATTCACCTTTAATTACACTGATAGATAATGAATATTTTCCACCAGGAATGAATGGCATAGGAGGAGTTTGGTTAAAAAAGGGTGTCACACAATTAAGGGATATAATTAAAAAAGGAAAAATTATTCCTACACAGGATTTGATGCACAATAATCCTGCATGGGGGATGGTTGAATGGCAGTCTCTCCAGCTGAATCATTTTTTTAAAAACTTACCTAAACCTATCAGATCCTGAGATGATCTTTCCATTTTTGAACGACTGTTCGTGGAAGAGGATAGAAAATGGGAGAGGGAATTGGGGACAATGCGAGACAAGAAGCTTACTGGAAAAATCTTGAAACTTGCCCATGCCTCGGCAGTGGACAGCAGAACAGCAGAAATGAATTATAAGTGCCTGGTAAGATGGTACGCAACCCCAGATAAAACAAGTAAATTTCAGTGCAATACATCACCTGATTGTTGGAAAGGATGTAAAGAGGTAGGTTCCATGACACATCTGTGGTGGGACTGCCCTAAAATCATGGAATTCTGGAAAAAGATTCTTCAATTTATCAATGTGATTACAAAAAAAGAAGTAGTGGAAGACCCATGGGTGGTGTTCCATGGTGGGGCGGGTGACATGAAGCAGTATAAAAGGTCTTCCTGTATTAAATGCCGCTAAGAGACTTATACCCAAGAACTGGCAAAAGGAGGAAATCCCACTAACCTGGGAGTGGATAGACATGGTTGAGGAAACAAATATAATGGAATGCTGGGGAAGCAGTATGGAGGAGGATATCAACAGAGCCACGGCAAAATTGGAGGGTTGGACAGCTTTCAAAAAGACATGGAGTTACGCCCAGGAATTGAGATTGTAAGATCTTTGGCAAGGAGACGACTGGCCTAGGTCTTAATCTAGTGATTGGAGGGATAGCAGAGGTGGGAAGGGTTAATTGGGTAGGGTTGAGGGGGGTATATTGGGTAGTGTGTTTAGTCTGTCTAGGTTGAATAAATTGAATGTAAATTTGTTACTTTTAAATTTGCTACTATGATGTGACAATGACGGGGACGGAAAAGATGAACTTCAAGGCTGATTCAAGTCCCTTAATGCTGTCTGCTGAAGTGGCAAGAAAAAAAAAAAAATAAGACAGCAGTAAAGTTAGCCCAATTGTTTTTTTATATTGTGAAAGATAATTTTATGCTGGATAAATTTATACCCAACATGTCATGTTTCAAAATTGCGCCCTTTCGTGGAATGGCGACAAACATTTACCCTTACAAATCTCCACAGGCGACGTTTAAAAAATTCTACAGGTTGCATGTTTTAAGTTTCAGAGGAGGTCTAGGGCTAGAATTATTGCTCTCGCTCTACTGATCATAGCGATACCTCACACGTGTGGTTTGAACACCGTTTTTATATGCGGGCACTACTCACCTAGGGGTTCGCTTCTGCACGCGAGCTCGGCGGGATGGGCGCGTTTAAAAATGTATTTATTTTTTCTTATTTATTTTACCTCTTATTTTTTATTTTTACACTATTTTTTTTTTAAAATTGCGTCACCTTTATTCCTATTACAAGGAATGTAAACATCCCTTGTAATAGAAATAAAGCAGGACCTCTTAAATATGAGATCTGGGGTCAAAAAGACCTCAGATCTCATATTTACACTTAAATGCAATAAAAAAAAAATTGTCATTTAAAAAAAAAAAAAAATGGCCCTTTAACTACTTCCATACAGGGCATTTTCACCCCCTTCCTGCCCAAGCCAATTTTCAGCTTTCAGCGCTGTCGCACTTTGAATAACAATTGCGCGGTCATACAACACTGTACCCAAATGAAATTTTTATCATTTTTTCCCCACTAATAGAGCTTTCTTTTGGTGGTATTTGATCACCCCTGCGGTTTTTATTACTTGTGCTATAAACAAAACAAGAGTGACAAGTTTGAAAAAACACAATATTTTTTACTTTTTGCTATAATAAGTATCCAAATTTTTTTTTTTTTTTAAACAAATTTTTTCCTCATTTTAGGCCGATACGTATTCTTCTACATATTTTTGGTAAAAAATATCGCAATAAGCGTATATTTATTGGTTTGCGCAAAAGTTATAGCGTCTACAAAATATGGGGATAGATTTATAGCATTTTTATTATTATTTTTTTTTTACTAGTAATGGCGGCGATCTGCGATTTTTATTGTGACTGCGATATTGCGGCGGACACATCGGACAATTTTGACACATTTTTGGGACCATTCACATTTATACAGCGATCCGTGCTATAAAAATGCATTGATTGCTGTATAAATGTGACTGGCAATGAAGGGGTTAACCAGCAGGGGGCGCTGTAGGGGTTAATGTGTTGCTAGGGAGTGATTCTAACTGTGTGGGGATTCACAAGGTGAGGAGACCGATCGGTGTTCCTCTGTACAAGGAACATACCATCGGTCTCCTCCCATCTGACAGGACGTAGATCTGTGTGTTTACACACACAGATCCACGGACCTGCTTGGTTACCGGGCAATCGCGGGTGCCCGGCGGACATCGCGGCCGCCGGGCACGCGCACCGGGACCCTAGCGATGCGGCGGGCGTGCACGCGCGCCCCGTGGGCTGCCTGGAAGGCTGCGCCGTCATATGACAGTGGCCCAGGATAACAGCTGCACCGTCCCACCGTCATATGACGGCGGGTGGGCAGCAAGTAATTAAAAGCTATAGGTAGAAGTGACGTTTTGACGTCGCTTCCACCATGCATTGTTATGGAGACGGGTGGGGGCCATCTTTCCCTCACTCGTCTCCATGCCCAGCAAGGGTGAAGATCAGATCGCCTCCGCCGCCACCCTCTCCCGCCGCCGATAAAAGTGATCTTGCAGTGAATCCGCTGCAGAGACCACTCTTATCGGAAAGCAGACTGCCGGCCGAAGAAGAGGATATTATCGGAAAGCAGACTGCCGGCCGAAGAAGAGGATACTGGGGTTATGGCAGCTAGCTGCTGCCATAACAATATCCCCCTTCAAGGTAAGGACGTATATCAGTGTGCGACAGTCTGGAAGTGGTTAAGGATTGTCATGTCTGTGCCCAGTCTAAATCCTCCACGCAAGCTCCTGCTGGTCTTCTCATGCCCTTGCCCATTCCTAAGGAGCCCTGGTCTCACATTGCCATGGACTTTATTACTGATCTTCCACTATCTGAGAATAATACGGTAATTTGGGTGGTAATAGATCGGTTCTCTAAGATGGCTCATTTTGTTCCTCTTCTATGTCTACCATCTGCTCCTGCTTTGGTTCCCATTTTTGTTTGAAAAATCTTCTGCCTCCATGGGGTTCCTTCCCATAATGTTTCTGACAGGGGTGTTCAATTTACATCTCGCTTTTGGTGAGCCTTTTGCAAATCCTTCAATAATGTCCTGGATTTTCCTCTTCTTACCACCCTAAATCCAATGGACAGACTGAGAGGGTTATTCAGGAGTTAGAGGTCTTTCTCCCCACCTTAGTTTATGCTCATCATGATGATTGGTCCTCTCTATTCCCATGGGCAGAATTCTCTCACAATAGTCATGTTAACATCAGTTACCCTTTCTGAAAGACCCCCTCTCTCACAGTTTATGGAAGACACCCTCAGCTCCCTCTTGCTATGACCTGTTCTCCAGACAGTCCAGCTTTGGCCACGGTTCAAGAATCTTTCAATTCTATTTGGGGCGACGTTCATGATTTCCTCTGGGCAGCTGCCGACAAATTCAAAGGTTTAAGCCGCCTTCTCCACAGCCTGGAGACAAAGTCTGGCTTTCCACCAGGAACATCAATCTCCGGGTTCCTTCTCTGAAATTTGCCCCAAGATTCATTGCCCTGTACACTATAATTTCTAAGTTAAATCTGCTTTGTTTTAAACTTCAGATCCCTAAAAGCCTCAAGATTTCAAACTCCTTTTATGTATCCCTTCTGAAGCCTTTAGTCCTCAAAAAATTCTCTCGTCCTCTACCTACCGTGGTTCTGGTCTCTGAGGATAGTCAGGAGTATGAGGTTAGTCAAATTCTGAATTCTCTGTAAAGCTCTGTAAAGGCATTCTTCAGTCCCTTGTGCATTGGAAAGGGTTTGGTCCTGAGGAGAGGTCTTGGATCCCTGCCTCTGATGCCTTTGCCTCTTGTCTTTTGAGGAGGTTTCAAGCCTGGACCCAAGCAGGGGAGGCGGAGGCCTTGTAAGGGGGGTGGGGGTACTGTCATAAAGTTACGTGGATGGCTGGCGGACATCGCGACCACCGGCAACGCACATCGGCTCTGGTGTCATGCCACGGGCACGCCCCCTAAAGCTCTTAGAGACATTTCACACTGACAGCCCGGGGGCGCCGGCGGTAAAACGGCGCTAAAACTAGTGGCGCTTTACCGTCGTTTTAGAGGCACTTTTCGGCCGCTAGCAGGGCGCCTTTAACCCCCCCGCTAGCAGCCGAATAAAGGGATAAAAGTGCCCATGAAGCGCCGCTTTGGCGGTGCTGCCCATTGATTTCAATGGTCAGGGGCGCTTTAGGAGCGGTGTATACACCACTCCTAAAATAAGCTGCTTGCAGGACTTTTTTTGACGTCCTGCCAGTGCAGTACCCCAGTGTGAAAGCACTCGGGCTTTCACACTGGGATTGCAGATGAGGCATTTTTCGGATGCTTTACAGGTGCTATTTTTAGCACTAAAGCGACTGAAAAATGCCTTCAGTGTGAAAGGGGTCTAAAAGCGGCTAATGTACACCTATGACGATTCGCCCAGGAGAGCCAACCTGCCGAAGTATAATGATGGTGGCTGGTCAGCAAGCAGTTAATATTATGCTACAAATGTACTACTCCAGTAGTTCTCAACCTCATCGAGATCAAGACCCAGTAAATTTCTTAAAAAGTTTAAAATTGCACAATAAAAGTATGGGAATACAAAAAATATATTTAAAATGTAATTAACCACCTCAATACTGGGCACTTTCACCCCCTTCCTTCCCAGACTAATTTTCAGCTTTCCATGCTCTCACATTTTGAATGACATTTACTCACTCATGCTACACCGAACCCAAATTAAATTGTTATTTTGTTTACACAAATAGAGCTTTATTTTGGTGGTATTTTGTCTCCACTAGGTTTTTTATTTTTTGCGACATAAACGAAAAAAGAGCAAACATTTTAAAATAAAACTATATTTTATACTTTTAGAAAAGCTTTAAAAAGAAATCCAATGAAATCAAATTCCCTCACAAATTTAGGCCAGAATGTATTCTGCTACATGCCTTTGGTAAAAAAAAAAAAATTCTGATAATTGTATGATAATTGGTTTGTGTGAAAGTTATAGTGTCTACAAGCTATGCTACGTATCAAATTGATCAATCCTGATGTACTGACTGCTTATCTCATTTCTCGAGGCCCTAAAACATAGTTGCTCAACCTGTGGCCCTCCAGCTGTTGCTGAACTACAAGTCCCATCATGCCTCTGCCTATGGGAGTCATGCTTGTAACAGTCAGCCCTGCAATGACTCATGGGACTTTTTGCCCACAATTGTTTGGAAAATGAAGATTTTTTAATCTATTTTTTTCTCCACAAAATGGTCATATTAACAAGTTATTTCTCACACATGGCATAGGTAAACTTGCAATTACACCCCAAAATATATTCTGCTACTCCTCCTGAGTATGGCGATACCACATGTGGGAGACTTTCCCACAGCCTGGCCACATACAGAGGCCCAACATACAGGGAACACCATCAGGTGTTCTAGGAGCATAAATTACACATTAAGTTTCCTGACTAGCTATCGCATTTTTGAAGGCCCTAGAGCACCAGGACAGTGAAATCCCACAAAATGACCCCATTTTGGTAAGCAAACACCCCAATGTATATTCTATGAGGCATAATGAGTCTTTTGAATGTGTCATTTTCCACAAGTTTTTGGAAAATGTGGAAAGAAAATTAAAACTTTTTTACACAAAGTTGTCAATTTATAAGTTATTTCTAACACATAGAATGTACATAGCAAAAATGACACCCCAAATACATTCTACTACTCCTCCTGAGTATGAAAATATAACATGTGTGAGACTTTTCCACAGCCTGGTCACATACAGAGGCCCAACATTCAAGTAGCACTGTCAGGCATTCTAAAGGCAAAAATGACATTTAATTTACTGACTACCTATCGCATTTTTGAAGACTCCTGAGCCTCTTTGTTAGGATTCTGTACTCTTCAGTTTCCATTTCAGATCCACTGCTTTCTACTGGCTCATACTTACTATCCAAATCTGACGGAGACAGTTGCCCGCTACTCTTGTCCGACATACTCTGGAGTATATGGAAAGCCTCTTTGCTGCTGAATATTTTTTTTAGCCATGTTGACAGATTACTGGGACAGATGTGACAGATGTTTCAGATGTGTGACAGATGTTGATCACTGGGACAGATGTGGCAGCTGATCATGGACAGATGTGTGCAGATGTGCACTGGGGCAGATGATCATGAACAGATGTGCACTGGGACAGATGTGGCAGATGATTATGGACAGATGTGGCAGATGTTTTCTGGGGCAGATGATCATGGACAGATGTGCGCCAGATGATCACGAACAGATGATCACGGATAGATGTGCACCAGATTTGCGCAGATGATCACAGACAAATGTGGAAGATGATCACAGACAGACTTGGCAGAGGATCATGGCCAGATTTGCGCAGATGATCACGGACAGATGTACGCAGATGATCACTGGAACAGATGTGTAACAGGTGTTTTTTACTGTGTGGGGACACTGTTTTGGGGACACTAGCTGGATGATCAGTGTGTAAAAAAACAGCTCATACACACTAATCCCCAGCTCGCAGCACAGATCTGCTCTCCTTCTCCTCACTGACAATCTCCGTGTGAGAAGGAGAGCCGATCGCCTGCCAACAGCGCTCTATTTACATTATATAATGGCCGTGCCATCATTTGATTAGGAGGGCCAATCACAGAGGCCTCCTTCCGATCCGAGACGCGGCGTGTCCGGGGGACACAAGTGCATCGGGATCGCGTGACTCAGGAACGTCCACTCAGAAGGACAAAATGCCCATCCGGCTGTTTATATGCATTGGCCGGGTGGGAGGAGGTTAAAAAGGAAGGAATGAATACCTTTCTCCAATGATCTCCAATCCCCACACTAGCACTATGGGGGGAATTTATCAAATCTAAAGCATCTAGAATCTGGACCAACTGTGCATAGCAACCAATCAGCTTTTATCTCAGCTTGTGCAGTTAAGCTTAGAAAATGAAAGCTAGAAACTGATGGTTGCCAGGTACAATCACTCCAGTTTTAATAAATTCCCTTACATAGATAGTTACATAGTAGGTAAGGTTGAAATAAGAAACAAGTCCATCAAGTCCAACCTATGTGTGTGATTATATGTCAGTATTACCTTGTGTATCCCTGTATGTTGTGGTCATTCAGGTGCTTATCTAATAGTTTTTTGAAACTATCTATGCTCCCCGCTGAAACCACCGCCTGTGGAAGGGAATTCCACATCCATGCCACTCTTAGTGCCGGTTCACACAGGAGCGGCACGACTTGCAGGTCGCCTCAGCGAGGCGACCTGCAAACGACTTCCGAGGCGACTTGCAAAACGACTTCTGCATAGAAGTCTATGCAAGTCGCCCCCAAAGTAGTACAGGAACCTTTTTCTAAGTCGGAGCGACTTGCGTCGCTCCTATTAGAACGGTTCCGTAGCACAGAACGTGAGGCGACTTGTCAGGCGACTAGGTCGCCTGACAAGTCGCCCCTATGTGAACCGAGCCTTAGAGTAAAGAACCCTCTACGTAGTTTAAGGTTAAACCTCTTTTCTTCTAATTTTAATGAGTGGCCACATGTCTTATTAAACTCCCTTCCGCAAAAAAGTTTTATCCCTATTGTGGGTCACCAGTACGGTATTTGTAAAATGAAATCATATCCCCTTTCAAGCGTCTCTTCTCCAGAGAGGATAAGTTCAGTGCTCGCAACCTTTCTTCATAACTAATATCCTTTAGACCCTTTATTAGCCTTGTAGCCCTTCTTTGTACTCCATTTCCAGTACATCCTTCCTAAGGACTGGTGCCCAGAACTGGACAGCATACTCCAGGTGGGGCCGGACCAGAGTCTTGTAGAGTGGGAGAATTATTGCTTTATCCCTGGAGTTAATCCCTTTTTTATGCATGCCAATATTGTTTGCTTTGTTAGCAGCAGCTTGGCATTGCATGCCATTGCTGAGTCTATCTTCTACTAGGACCCCCAGGTCTTTTTCCATCCTATATTCCCCTAGAGGTTCTCCCCCTAGTGTATAGATTGCACTCATATTTTTACCACCCAAATGCATTATTTTAAATTTTTCTACATTAAACCTCATTTGCCATGTAGTTGCGGAGAAGTTGTTGCCCTGCTTAGCTTAGTATCGTCTGCAAATACAGAGATTAAACTGTTTACCCCATCCTCCAGGTCGTTTATGAACAAATTAAACGGGATTGGTCCCAGCACAGAACCTTGTGGGACCCCACTACCCATCCCTGACCATTCTGAGTATTCCCCATTTATCACCACCCTCTGAACTCGCCCTTGCAGCCAGTTTTCAATCCATGTACTCACCGTATGGTCCATGCCAACGGACCTTATTTTGTACAGTAAACGTTTATGGGGAACTGTGTCAAATGCTTTTGCAAAATCCAGATACACCACATCTATGGGCCTTCCTTTATCCAGATGGCAACTCACCTCCTCATAGAAGGTTAATAGATTGATTTGGCAAGAACGATTCTTCATGAATCCATGCTGATTACTGCTAATGATACCGTTTTCATTAATAATATCTTGTATATAGTCCCTTATCATCCCCTCAATGAGCTTGCATACTATTGATGTAAGGCTAACTGGTCTGTAATTCTCAGGGATGTATTTTGGGCCCTTTTTAAATATTGGTGCTACATTGGCTTTTCTCCAATCCACTGGTACTATTCCAGTCATTAGACTGTCAGTAAAAATTAGGAACAATGGTCTGGCAATTACTTAACTGAGTTCCCCAAGTACCCTCGGGTGCAAGCCATCTGGTCGCGGTGATTTATTAATGTTAAGTTTCCCAGGTCTAATTCTAATTCTGTCCTCTGTTAGCAATGAGGGTGCTTCCTGTGATGTGTCATGAGGATAAACACTGCAGTTTCAGTTACTGAAGCCCCCCGATTCTCTTGTGAAGACTGAGGAGAAGAATAAATTTAAAACCTTTGCTATCTCCCCATCCTTTGTAACTAGATGTCCTTCCTCATTCTTTATGGGGCCAATAAGGTCTGTCCTCCCTTTTTTACTGTTTACATACTTAAAGAATTTCTTGGGATTTTTTTTGCTCTCCTCCGCTATGTGTCTTTCATGTTCTATCTTAGCCACCCTAATTGCACCCTTACATTTCTTGTTGCATTCTTTATAAAGTCTGAATGCTGATGATGATCCCTCCACCTTGTATTTTTTGAAGGCCTTCTCTTTTGCTTTTATATGCATTTTTACATTGGAGTTAAGCCATCCAGGACTTTTGTTCGCTCTTTTAAATGTATTACCCAATGGGATGCACTGGCTAATGCCCTTATTTAATATGCTCTTAAAGCGAACCCTTTTCTCCTCCGTGTTCCTTGTTCCTGAGATTTTATTCCAATTCATGCCTTCTAGCAAGGTTCGTAGTTTAGGGAGGTTGGTTCTTTTGAAATTCAGTGTCTTTGTATTTCCCTTATGTTTCCTATATGTGTGATTTATACTGAAGCCTATTGACCTGTGATCGCTGTTTCCTAAATTGTCCCGTATTTCCATGTCCGTGAACAGGTCTGCATTGTTGGTAATCCGTAGCTCTAGTAACACTTTATTTCTAGTTGGTGCGTCTACCATCTGACCCATGAAATTGTCCCGCAAGACATTTAGGAACTGGCAAGCCCTAGACAAATGTGTGGTTCCCTCCGCCCAATCTATGTCTGGATAATTAAAATCCCCCATTATGATAACACTTCCCATCCTTGCTGCTAATCCAAATTGTGATAGGAGGTCTGTCTCCCCCTCCTCCCTCAGGTTAGGGGGCCTATAGCATACTCCCAGTATTATTTTCCCCTTAGCTTCATCTCTTTGGAGCTCTACCCATAAGGATTCCACCTCCTCCCTAGCTCCCTTAGTGATGTCATCTCTCTTATTCACTTGTACATTATTCTTGATATATAGACATACCCCTCCCCCTTTTTTACCCTCTCTATCCCTGCGATAAAGGGTATACCCTTGAATTATTGCCAACCAATCATGAGAGCTGTTGAAGAAGGTCTCTGAAATTCCCACAAAATCCAAATTCTCCTCGTACAACAGTATCTCTAGTTCACCCATCTTGTCCCCCAGCCTCCTGAGATTGATTTATGATTTTAATCCCTAGCAACACTAAGAAGTGTTGTTTTACCTCTGAGCAGTGCCATTTAATACCCATCACAACTTTCTTGCTGTTATTTTAGACTGCTAGCAACTCCAAGAATGCGTCTGTGCACAATGCTGCTAAAGAAAGGGTGGCATTACACTCGGCACTGCAACTGGACCCTGATCTGTAGTGGCTAGCGATGTGTGCGAGGTAGGCATTGCCTAACCAACAGGTGGGGCAAAAACATTTAAAGCATTTGTTACCCCAAAAACTTCATATTCTTGATATGTGCCTGCTGTACCATGTACTTGTATGAGAAAGTATCATGTTCTCTTTGTATTGCTTCCTTTATGTGAAATCACTGGTGTTCCTGACAATCCCACTGCTTTCCTATTAAAAAACTGACCACACTATGTAGGAAAGCACACCAAGGTCAGTTCTCTAGCTAAGCCGGAAACTCTGCCTGAATTCCCCCAATGATCAGATTTGTCCTGACATGTCCCCGCTGCACAGCCATTCACTGGCAAGCTTAGTGTGCTGCTGCTTCTCCTCCTCCCTCCAGCTCTTATGCTGCTGAGAACAGAGGAAAGGTGACCACTTACAAAAAAAGGGAAAAAAGGTATTTCTAACGTATTTTTCATATCTATACAAAAATGTTTTGCCTTTCATTTCTATTTTAAACTGAATGGGTTGTTTTACAAGGTGGTTGTTTATGGTCACTTTAAGCATCAGCGTTGTCAGGCATTGTCAGGCAGCGTTGTCAGGCATAACGAAAAACCACACCAATGGTATCTGTCAGAAGACAAAGCTGTCAAGTCACTGTTCGGTAGGTTTGAAAAACACTGCAAAACTGTGTTCTACAACAAAAGTTTTAGGAGACTATCAACTACAGCCTCCCACACCGCATGCAAGACTTAGCCGTGGGCAACAAGGACATGAACACACAAGGCTATATACAGCAGGTAGAATATATATTGAACACGTCACCATTTTTGTAGGTAAATATATTTCTAAAGGTGCTATTGACATGAAATTTTCACCACATATTGGTGACTACCCATGCAATCCATACATACATAGAAACCAGTTCAGAAATTAAGTTATGCATAATAAAATGGAATGACACAGGAAAAAAGTATTGAACACGCTAATTGAAACGTATTTAATACTTTGTACAAAATCCTTTGTTGGTAATGACAGCTTCTAGAGAAACTAGTTGCATGCATTACTCAGGTGAGATTTTGGCCTATTCTTCAAATCCTGAAGGTTCTGTGGGCCTCTTCCATGAACTCTGATCTTTAGTTTTTTCCAGAGATTTTCTATTGGATTCAAGCCAGGTAATTGGCTGGGCCATTCTAGCAGCTTTATTTTCTTTCTTTGAAACCAATTGAGTTTCCTTGGCTTTGTGGTTGGGATTATCGTCCTGCTGAAATGTTCACCCTTGTTTTATCTTCATCATTCTGGTAGATGGCAGCAGATTTTTATTAAGGATGTCTTGGTACATTGTTTCATCCATTCTTCCTTCAATGACATAAAGTTTGACAGTACCGTATGGTAAAAAACTGCCCCACACATTGATGTTCCCACCTCCAAATTTCACTGTTGGTATGGTGTTTTTGGGGTGATGTGCAGTGCCATTTGACCTCCAAACATGGTGTGTATTAGGGCATCCAGAGTTCAATTTTGGTCTTCGCCCAGTACTTTACTTGTCTAAATGTTGTGCAGCAAACTTTAAAGGAGCTTCAATGTGCTTTTTCTTCAGCAAAGGGAGTCTTGCATGATGAGCGTACAATTTACATACAGGCCATGGCGATTGAGCACATTACTTATGACTTTCTTTGAAACAATTGTACCTGCTAATTCCAGGTCTTTCTGAAGCTATCCACAAGTGGTCTTTGACTCCTGGATAACTCTTCTGATCATTCTTTTCACTCCTCTGTCAGAATTGGTCTGGCCAGTTTATGGTGAAATTGTGTTCTTTCCACTTCCAGATTATGGCCCCATTAGTGCTCACTGGAACATTCAGAAAGTTAGAAGGCCTTCCGTAATGAATGCCATCAGTATGTTTTGCAACAATAAGGTTGCAAAGGTCCTGAGAGAGAGATTTGCTTTTACCCATCATGAGATGTTTCTTGTTTGACACCTTGGTAATGAGACACCTTTTTATAGGCCATCAGTTGAGACTGAACCAGCTGATATTAAATTGCACTGACAAGGAGCAGGATTGCTTTCTAGATACTGAGATTTCAGCTGGTGTTATGGCTTCCCATGACTTTTTCCACCTCCCTTTCCTCATGTGTTCAATACCTTTTTCCCTGTGTCATTCCATTTTATTACACATAACTTAATGTCTGAACTTATTTGTTTTGGTTTCTTTGTATGTATGGATTGCATGGGTTGTTAACATGTGTTGAACATTTCATGTCAATAGCACCTTTAGAAATATATTTACCTAGAAAAATGGTGACATGTTCAATACTTATTTTACCCGCTGTATATAGCATATTGCTAAATAATGCCCCCAAAGTTTTGTCAGTGTGAACCTATTAGGATATGAATGTGCTTTTAAGGGTGCAGGCTTCAGGACAACTATCGTCATCCTACATTTATTATCAAGAGAGACACTGGATAATGGGGCCAGCAGACAGTGAAGTGTTTAGAATATGTCTGGGAAAAAAATCAGTACATCTCTGTAACACATTCCGATTTTCCAATGATTTGTCCCTTTAAAACTATTCAAGTACAAAAAAATACCTGTCAACCTGCCAGAGATTCATTGTGCTCCTGACTTCCTGTTTGAGGTGACGATTTAGCATTGCTGCTGCACTGAAATCCCAAGCAGTGTTGTCAGCTCTGCCCAGTTGTCCAAAGCTTGACTTCAGAGCACCTCCTCTCTCCCTAAGATCGGGGGCAGGTGTTCTGTGGCCCAGCAGGGTGAACAAGGGAGGCTGATAACAAGGCTTGAGATTTCAGTGCATCAGACAGAGCTGTCAGAACAAAGGAGGACATTAGCAGTTCACTGGATTTCCAGGAGGATCAACAGGCATTTTTTTTAGTACTTCTAAAAAAAGTACTAAATTTTTATCATTTTGCCATGATATACATTTTAATATCTAATGTTCCAGCTTATATACTTGTTTCAGATCAGTCTCAACAGCTAGAGAAGGCAAAATAGGAGTGTAATCGAGCTTTTATGTTAAAACTGCTACTATTACCATAGAGGTTTATTTGCAACAAATCTATAGTATAAAAGAGTTTCCGTGCTCACAGACTAGAAAAGGTTTGCAGCCTCCCCTTACACACCCCCAAAGGAGTGAGATATAGTATCAAGAGCTTATAGATAGGGGCGAATGGCGCTACCTGTATTGGATACCTGGTTGGATGTGTGCTCGTGTATAAATATATAAAGGTGGGTGTGTGCCCAGTGGGATTAATATCTCGTGCTACTTGTGTGCAAGATCAGTGCCTTCTAGTTCTAGGATATAAATGGCTACCCTTCCACCTAAGTGTGAATTAGTCCAATGAAAATAATAAATAAATCAATCAATCAGTAGGCATTCCCTCTAGTGCGTAATGAGGAATAAATAAATGTATAAGTTTTTAAATGTAAATTCTCCTTCTCATAATTATAATACCTGTGCATTAATAACATTGATTTTGGAAATGCATCTTAACATCCAATATTCATGCAACCCTCCGTGCTTTCACCCGTAGGGCTGAACAGGTGGAGAGTGTAATCAAAATACAGTACTTCCACATTAAAAAAGTGCAATATTAGTGAAAAAATTGTTGAAAAAATGGAAACCTATAAAAAATAAAAAATATAAATACACAAATTATCGTATATAAAGAGTCCCAAATTAAAAAGTTCCAGCATAGATTTAGTTGCATAAAGTTCCACCATAAATAAGGTTCCTATGAATAGTGACTCTCGTGATAACACCAATTTGTATCCAGTGACTTGCGGTGCTCCCCCTCAAGGATCCCCACTCACCGGCTCCCTACACCCCTGCAGGGGTAATAGGCATGTAGTGTCAGGCCGTAGATGGCATCTGGGATTCCAGTAGAGTTATCCCCGGGGGTTCCCTTCCAGATATGATATCTCCTTCAATGATCCTAAATCCTCGGTCACTTGACTTTTCAGGCCCACATCTTCTCTCTTGTTGAATCAAACTGCAAGAGGACCAAAAGGCCAAAATTGTAAAGATAAGGGAACTCATAATTTAGATCCTAAGAGAGCCGACCACTGGATAGCCTGCGGTGACATGAACAGAACAAGACGGCCTGACACTACATGCCTATTACCCCTGCAGGGGTGTAGGGAGCCGGTGAGTGGGGATCCTTGAGGGGGAGCACCGCAAGTCACTGGATACAAATTGGTGTTATCACGAAAGTCACTATTCACAGGAACCTTATTTATGGTGGAACTTTATGCAACTTTATGCAACTAAATCTATGCTGGAACTTTTTAATTTGGGACTCTTCATATACAATAATTTGGGTATTTCTATTTTTTATAGGTTTCCATTTTTTCAACAATTTTTTCACTAGTATTGCACTTTTTTAATGTGGAAGTACTGTATTTTGATTACACTCCCCACCTGTTCAGCCCTACGGGTGAAAGCACGGAGGGTTGCATGATTATTGGATGTTAAGATGCATTTTCAAAATCAATGTTATTAATGCACAGGTATTATAATTATGAGAAGGAGAATTTACATTTAAAAACTTATACATTTATTTATTCCTCATTACGCACTAGAGGGAATGCCTACTGATTGATTGATTTATTTATTATTTTCATTGGACTAATTCACACTTAGGTGGAAGGGTAGCCATTTATATCCTAGAACTAGAAGGCACTGGTCTTGCACACAAGTAGCACGGGATATTAATCCCACTGGGCACACACCCACCTTTATATATTTATACACGAGCACACATCCAACCAGGTATCCAATACAGGTAGCGCCATTCGCCCCTATCTATAAGCTCTTGATATTATTTGCAACAAAAGCAGCTGGAGTAAACTTTGATCTCAGAAGCAGATCAAATTGCTCGCACATTCAAGCAAAATTCACCTGAAATGTATCTGCATTTGTCACAGGCTTTAAAGTGGTTCTAAAGGCTGAAGGTTTTTTAATGCATGAAGGTAAAAAACCTTGTGTGCAGCCCCCCCCCCCCAGTGATGTTCACGATAGCCTTGACTGCTGTCCCAGGACTCTCGCTACTCATTGGATTAGAGCAGCGGGAGACCATTGGCTCCCACTGCTTTTAATTACAGCCAGTGAGCCAACAAAGAGAACGTGTCTTATGGATGGATAAAACTGCAGCTCAGGAGTGAGCATGCAGCGGTGCCCCCAGGGAAAGCGGCTTTCTTTGGGGGCATTGCTCAAGGGGGGGGGGGGGTCAAGAGCACTGGCAGGGGACCCGAAAAGAAGAGGATCAGAGTTGCTCTGTGCAAAACCACTGCACAGAGAAGGTAAGTATAACATGTTTGTTATTTAAAAAAACAAAACAAAAGCTTTAATACCACTTTAACGTTTCTCAATAGCCGTAAAAAGGATATAAATGGACTTTGTGCACACCAAATGCCTTTTCAAACCCAGATATTTCCTTGTGAAATTAGCAGCTGTATCTTCAGTGTGCGAGGGACTGAGCAGGCCTCACCCACTACAAGCTGTCTAGTACAGTGAGGGGCGTTAGACAAGCCAGCCCAATCAGCCTGTTCAAAGAATGCAGCAGTGACCAGTCTTTATTACAGAAAGCTTGTGCACAAAGGCAAAGCGCCACACTGAATTACTGCACAGAATTGGAATACACAAAGTGCACCAAGATGCTATTAAAAATACACACAATTCCTGTATTTAAACATTTGCTTATCCTGGAGTTCATCTTTAACTTTGTGCGCAGTTAAAGGATAAGCTCACCTTTCTAACATGTTACACTTGTATTTAGGGCGAAACATGTTAAAACAATGCACCCCCCTGCCGATCTTTCATTGTAACAGAAGGCAGGGGACCCTCTCCCTGCCCCTGCTGTCACAACTTGAAAACAACATCGCTGTGTGGGGCTCTGCCCACACAGCTGCATCATTCATTAAAAAAAAAAAAATGATATTTAAACTACATGTACCATCTTCCACAGTGGCAGGTGACTTGTAGTTCTCAATTAACTGCGAGGGTGCTAGTGAGCTCTTGTAGTTCATCGATTCTTCCTGGACTAAAGTAACTGTCTGCCCACATGGGAAGGACATCAGACAGCTGACTGAGTCTGCAGGATCTGGGCATTGCACCTGCAATCTGATCACAGGTGCAATGCTTTATAGGCTGCGACGTAAAAAAAAAACAATAAATGCACATTTTTTTTACCTATGCATTTAATATTTTTGTTCAAAATATGAACTTATCCTTTAAAGTGGTTGTTAACCCACTTCTATAAAATCATCTTATCCCCTCTGTACCTTAATGAGATGTGTCCCTTTGCCTTTGTTCTGTAAAAAATCTGCCGATCTGTACTGATATAAGCGCACAGCTGATTCCTTTCCTCCTCCTCCTCTCTCCGGCTCACAACTGCAGTGGGCGGTGCTGAGCCATCTCACTGTTGTCATCAGGGAGGAGGGGGAGAGAAGAGACAAAGAGCCGACAATCAGCTGAGTGCCTGGAGCCGCGCTCATACAAGGTACAGATCGGCAGATTTTTTACATTAAACACGCACAGGGACACATATTATTAAGGTACAGAGGGGATAAGATGATTTTATAGGAGATAGAGAAAAGCAGGAGCAGGAGGGCGGGCTCAGGTACGAGCAGGGAGGGGAGGGGAGGGGAGGGGAGAGGGGAGGAGGAAGACACAGACACAGGGAGAGCTGCAGACAGGAGAGCTGCGGCTGAGGGTATCACGGAAACAGACCACGCTATCAGGGGCTTAGCAGCCATAATTAATGTGGTCTGTTTGCAGGGTGGAGGCTATAGCCAGGCAGGAACAGCCAGGTTTTTTAGGGTATACAGGGGGCCAAATGACACTGCACAAGCACTGTTCTGTATAACTTGCTTTAAAGGAACAGTATCTGGTTTTGTTTTTTTGGGTTAACAAACACTTTAAGAATGTCAGCCCCAGGGCCTACACCTTTAGGCCTCATGCACATTGGGCATTTAGCCCGTGCCTTGGATTCTGATGTTTTCTTGTGGCCAGACAGTAATTATGATGAGGGTATTTTGGCGTACAGAGGTTCAATGCCCAGCAAGCATGTTAATACACTTGGGGTAAGCAAGTGACCAAACAAGTCCATATACTATACATTAGTAAAAGTTAAATATTGCACCAGCAGCTGCTATCCTCAGAATTGGGCCAGCTGTGTGGAGGGAATGAAAAGGGAAGAGCCACCTAAGTGCAGTATTAAATAAGCTGATTTATTTGCAAAGGGTTAAAAAAAAACAAAAAAACACTCACAAGATGTGGAATGGAAAAATGCTCATAAAATAAATGCACAGTATCGGCCGTTCCTCTGTCCCACAGGCACCGCCAACCAGAATCCAGACTGTTGTAGATGAAGAATAGGCTAGGATACCCAGTAGGAACCAGGAAGTCTATGCTAACCAGCGTGGAATGCATGGGTGGATGTGACATCAGTGGATGAGTAGGAGGACCAGAAGAATAGCAGGCTACGCACTCTGACAGCGTGTAGCCAGGGCTGGCCCAAGACCTTGTGCTGTCTGGGTCAAGGAAGAGATAGTGGGGGGGTTTAAACACAGGCGGGGGGGTTAGACACAGGCGGGGGGGTTAGACACAGGCAGGGGTGGCGGGGGGGGTTTAGACACAGAGGTGGTGGGGGGGGTTTAGACACAGGCAGGGGTGGCGGGGTTTAGACACAGGCAGGGGTGGTGGAGGGTTTAGATACAGGCAGGGGTGGTCGAGATGAGATCAATGGCGCTGACATTTACTTGCTCTCAGTGTCAGACGTTCCTCTTTCACTATGGGGTCTCCGTGCACAGCAGGAAGCTCCTCCCCCTTTAACGCTGTTGGCCATGAGATGGCCAGCTGCCTTTTCTTGTCCTGACATGTCAGTAGCATTGGGGGGGAGCCGCGGAGAGGATGGGCGGCGGTCCGCTGTGCGGGTATGGCAGCAAGTGCTCTGCCATTACCTCTAACAGCAGCGGTGCCACCCGGGCCACCCTCATAGTGCAATAAGGAGCAGCGCGGGCGGCGTGATCGGGTGGGAGTTCCGCCACTGTCTTCTTGGGTGTCAATGTGCCCCCCCTCAGAACCTGCCGCCCGGGTCCCGTGGACCCACCGGGACCCACGGTAGGGCTGGCCCTACTAGCTATTGCGCCGAGATCGGTTTCCTCAACAAAATCTGTTTCCCCTGGCTCTCAGCTGAGATCGGAACTCCGCCCCTCCAGCCCTCTGCACTGCTGCTCCTCCTACTCTCCCCCAAATGCTAATCATCCTTCTACCGCCCCCGCTTTTCTGGGGAAAACTATTTTGGTACAGACACTGGAAGTTCTCCCTGCGGTCCCTATTATGTCATCATTATACAGTACAGTATACACACGTAATCATTATTACCCCCTCCTATTATTTATTGTTATCCCTCCTATTATTTTTAGTCACTGGAAGTTCTCCCCGCAGTCCCTATTATTATTATTACTCCTACCACCTATTATCTATCTATCTATCAGTATACACGTCATCATTATCATTTCTTCCTATTATTTTATCAAATGAGGGAATAAACAGAATAGACATAAAGGAATTCCTATAGTGAGTGTGATGATTGTCCTAACATAAAGTTGGGAGAAGTTCATAGAGAGGTGTCAGGTTGAGGCTCAGAGAGCGCCTGAGTCACAGGATGATGTGAGGTCACATTTGCAGGAGCGCTAGGGTCACTGGGGTGACTGGGGACATTAAAAACACCAGGGACACTATACACACTGGGGACATTGGAGACACTGAAGACACTAGACACACTGGGGACATTGGAGACACTGAGGACATTGGAAACACTGGGGCCACTGGAGACATTGGAGACACTGTGATCACTGGGGACACTAGACACACTGAGGTCATTGAAGACACTGAGGACAATGGAAACACTGGGGCCACTGGAGACATTAGGGACACTAGACACACTGGAGTCACTGAACACACTGAGGTCATGACATACTGAGGACATTGGAAATACTTGGGTCACTGGGGACACTAGACACACTGAGGTCACTGGAGACATTGGGATCACAGGAGACACTGGAGTCACAGACGTCACTAGGGACATTGGAACCAGTGGAGACATTGGGGACAATGGGCACTCTGGGGACAAGAAACACTGGGATCACTGGGGGCTGGAGACACTGAGGTCTCTGGGATCACTGGAGACACTGGAGTCACAGAGCATACTATGATCACTGGAGAAACGGGGGGGGGGGGATACTGGAGTCACTGGAGACATTGGAGGTACTGGGGACATTGGAGGGTCTAAAAACAGTTTTTACTCACCCTGGACTCTATTTAGCCATAGGAAACAGTGGTATCTCACAGTAACATTGCTGCTGTCAGATTTGGTTTTCCCAGCTTTTCAAGGTTTAAACTAATTCAGACACCCCCTCCCTGAGGGCCATCACTCGAGCCATCCCAACTAAACTACGCTCACCATTTTTCCACTCCTGGACCCATTCTGTCCAAGGAAAGCAGAGGAAATGCAGATACATGGAGCTTGCATTCTGGTTTGTAATCATAAACAAACATTTTGACAGTCACAATTTTGCTCCACGGTTCAAGGGTTAAACTGCTTTCTGTTCTCTTCCCCTAACTGCTACGCATTCGGCTACAGCATACCCACTGTTTCATCTCTCCCTTGACCCTGGCATTTCAAATGTTAACATCTTTTGTATATGGTTTCCTTGACTGCTCTACTCTTCCGATGCACCATCCTCACTCTTGCTTCCCCCCATGGACCCTTTATGTCCAGGGGAAACAGATGATAGCAAGCTGCCTATTGCTATCAGAAGCCACTGTGGCTTCCACAGCATTTCAAGGGTTAAAATCACTTGTATATGATTTCCCTGACTCTTCCCCACTCTGTATTGACTCTTCCTTCTTTCCTTTGTCCCTTTCTGTCCAGGAGAAATGGAGTCTGGTAGTAAGCTGCCTATTGCTATCAGATCTGGTTCCCCCTCCCCAATATAGCTCCCATGGCACTTCAAGGGTTAAAAACACTTGTGTATGGTTTCCTTGACTGCTCCACTCTTCAGATACACCATACGCACTATTCCTTCTCCCCATGGACCCTTTTTGACCAGGGGAAATTGATTCTGATAGCAAGCTGACTATTGCTATCAGATCTGGTTCCCCCTCCCAATATAGCTTCCATGGCATTGCAAGGGTTAAAAACACTTGTATATGGTTTCTCTGACTGCTCTACTCTTTGCATAAATCATCCTCACTCTTTATTCTTATCCCAGACCCTTTCTGTCCAGGGGAAACTGATTCTGATAGCAAGCTGGCTATTGCTATCAGATCTGGTTCCCCCTCCCCAATATAGCTTCCATGGCATTTCAAGGGTTCAAAACACTTGTATATGGTTCCACTGACTGCTCCATACTCCGTATAGATCATCCTCACTCTTCATTCTTACCCCAGACCCTTTCTGTCCAGGGAAAACTGATTCTGGTAGTAAGCTGCCTATTCCTATCAGATCTGGTTCCCCCTCCCCAATATAGCTTCCATGGCATTTCAAGGGTTAAAACACTTGTGACACAGTGTTTTTAACCCTTGAAATGACATGGAAACTATAGTGGGAGGGGAAACCAGATCTGATAGCAATAGTCAGCTTGCTATCAGAATGCCTTTCCCCTGGTCAGAAGGGGTCCATGGGTAGAAGGAATGGTGAGCATGGTGTATCTGAAGAGTGGCGCAGTCAGGGAAACCATACACAAGTGTTTTTAACCCTTGAAATGCCATGGAAGCTATATTGGGGAGGGGGAACCAGATCTGATAGCAATAGTCAGCTTACTACCAGAATCAGTTTCCCCTGGACAGAAAGGGTCTGGGGTAAGAATGAAGAGTGAGGATGATCTACACGGAGTATGGAGCAGTCAGGGAAACCATACATAAAGTTATTTTAACCCATGAAGAGCGTGGAAGCTATATAGAGGAGGGGAAAACAGATCTGATGGCAATAGGCAGCTTATTACCAGAATCCTTTTCCCTGGACAGAAAGGGTCAAAGGAAAGAAGGAAGAGTGAGGATAGTCAATACAAAGTGGGGAAGAGCCAGGGAAACCATATACAAGTGATTTTAACCCTTGAAATGCTGTGGAAGCCACAGTGGGGTGTGGGTGGAACCAAATCTGATAGCAATAGGCAGCTTGCTATCATCTGTTTCCCCTGGACATAAAGGGTCCATGGGGAGAAGCAGGAGTGAGGATGGTGTATCTGAAGAGTAGAGCAGTCAAGGAAATCATATACAAGTGATTTTAACATTTGAAATGCCAGGGTCAGAGGAGAGATGGAACAGTGGGTATGCTGTAGCCGAGTGTGTAGCAGTTAGGGAAAGAGAACAGAAAGCAGTTTAACCCTTGAACCGTGAAGCAAAATTGTGACTGTCAAAATGTTCGTTTAGGATTACAAATCAGAATGCAAGCCCTATGTATCTGAGTTTCCCCTGCTTTTCTTTGACAGGAGTCCAGGTAGTGGAAAAGGGGTGAGCATAGTTTAGTTAGGATGGCACTAGTGATGGCACTCAGGGAAGGGGGGGGGGGGGGGGGGGTTGTCTGAATTAGTTTAAACCTTGAAAAGCTGGGGAAACCAAATCTGACAGCAGCAGCGTTACTGTGAGATGCCTTCGTTTTCCTGTTTTTCTAAAAATAAGAGGGATAACAATAATATTAAATAATAGGAGGGGATAATAATGATGACGTAGGAGGGGTAAGAATAAAAATTGGACATATAGTGTATACTGATAGAGAGATAGATATCTATCTCTCTATCTATGTGCGAGGAGTAATAATAACAACAACAGAAGAGTCTTCATCCTTCCAGGTGATATTGTTGGACTAATAATGATGACATAATAGAGACCGCGGAGAGAACTTCCAGTGTCTGTACCAAAATAGGTTTCCCCAGAAAACTGGAGACGTGCACGGGGGCGGTAGAAGGATGATTAGCATTCGGGGGAGAGTAGAAGGATCAGCAGTGCAGAGGGCTGGAGTTCAGATCTCAGTCGACAGCCAGGGTTAACAGATTTTGTTGGGGAAAGCGATTGCGGTACAACACTGGTGTTGTAGAGAAGTGCCCCCCATCAAATAGTACCCGTGCATGACAGAGCCACACTTCAGCTGATTTGCCGATCAGCTGGAGCGATGTGACCAGGGCCCAAGCGCACATCGTAGGAGGCATTTCTCGATGGGAGATACCATTTCACGGCCACAATTGAAACCTATACAAAACAGCGGGGGAGACCGTAGCTCTCACATTGTGCCTCGCTGTTGCGGGGCGGCTTTACAGTGTGCCGATGGTCCAGTTTTGTCTGTGTTGCCGGGCAGGTTTGCTGTGTTGAACAGCCGGTTTTGCCTGTGTGAAAGAGCAGGTTGCAACACAAAGAAAACTAACTTTTCAACACAACCACTAGCTGCCCTCCAGCAGCAGCGATACACAATTTGAGAACTACGGTCTCCACTGCTGTTTGTATAGGTTTAAATTGTGCCTGTGAAATGGCATCTCCTATCGAGAGATGCCTCCTACGATGTGCGCATATGCCCGGGTTACGTCAGCCCGTTGTGCTGTTCCGTATGGCGCATGCGCAGTACATACCGGGCACTATGCGATGGGGGCCACTTTTCGACAGTACACTGGCCCTGCGTGTAGCCTTTCATTCTTCTGGTCACTTCACATCCGCCTGTGCATTCTACGCTGGTTGGCATGGCCTTTCTGGTTCCTACTAGGCGTCCTAGCCTATTCTACAACATCTACAGCTGTCGGGATCCTGGTTGGTGGTGCCTGCAGGACGGGGAGGAGCAGCCGATACTGTGCATTTACTTGATGAGCATTTTTCCATTCTACATCTTGTGAGTGTTTTTAACACTTTGCAAATAAATCAGCTTATTTTTATACTGCACTTAGGTGGCGCTTCCCTTTTCTTGTGGCCAGATGACACTGATACTCCATCCAGCCCTACTGCCAGCAACCTGTAAAAGTCTACGAGGCTGTACAGAGACAGGTGCTGTACCAAGTAATACTAACATTTAGGACCGCATGCCCAGAATGCAAAACGCTTGAGTTACCAGCCTTTGTATCTGGGTGTAAATGTTAGTACATCATCCAGACACATGAAAACACTGAGATTTAAGGTACAAGGGCCTTAAACACAAGGAACAGCAACTTACTTATTACCACTCAAGGTTCTTTTTATTTCTGGTAACGGTGCAATAAGAATCATCCTGTAATAAAAATATTGCAACACAATATACCTTTTCACTTTACTTTTAAAGGAATATACATAAGACACATATATACCCCTATATGCGTGTGTATTTTAATTTGCCAGTTCTTCATTTTCTTTAACATATCTGTTTGGTATGGAGTCACGTATTCTAGATTTCATGCCAGGAAGGTTGCTTCTCCTGCGCACGGCAGTTTCAATAGTTTGCACCAGTTCGACATCCCAGGCATGTGTGACAAAACTCAGTACACTGCCTTGGCTTTTGCTCCCAACACGGCCAACCCTTCCTGCTCTGTGCATGTAGTCCTCTATGTTGTCGGGAAAATCAAAGTTAAACACAGTACCTACTCTGCAACTGTCAAGCCCCCTGGAAGCTACATTTGTGCAAACCAACACATCAGTTTGACCTTTCTGAAAAGCTTCAAAGATACCAAGCCGAAGGTCAGCAGGGATTCTGCCATGGAGCCTAGTGTGCTTGATGCCATGGTCATCCAATATGTAACTAAGCCAGTTCACAGTTTTTGACGCATTACAAAAAATCTGAATGCCTGGCTTAGGTTTTTCTGCAGCATGTTGCTTCAGAATTTGCAGTAATTCAGGGACTTTGTCTGCTCTTTTAACTCTCTTAAAAGTGTGTTGCACATGGGACATGAGTAAATGTAGTTTTGTGCTTTTGATTGTGTGAATACTGCCCAGATCTAATACTTTGCTGAGTATGTCTTCAACCCCTTTTGGGAAAGTGGCTCCGATTAGCACTAACTGGGCATTCCTGTGAAGACCTTGCACTTCCTTTGCATTGGAAGCTATTTGAGTTTGCATGAGAATGCTTTCAACAAGTTCATTAAAAGTTTTGTCAAACAGTGTATCGGCTTCATCTAAAACAATGTAATTAAGGTCTGCTAAAGAAACTTTATTCCATTTCAGTGCTTTCCAGAGAATTCCCGGTGTAGCCACTAATAAATCAATGGACATCCCTTCAAGCTTCCTCTCGGTTACTCTTCGACTTCTTCCTCCTCCCACAAACTGCACTGTAATTCCAAGCTGCGAGCCAAGCCTGCGAGCCACTGAAGTTACCTGACCTGCAAGTTCCCTGGAAGGTACTAAAACTAAACTGCGAGGGCTGTCCGGACAAAAGTCCTTACGTTTCACTAGCAGGTGCATGATAGGGAGCAAATAGGCCAGGGTTTTCCCGCAACCCGTCTCTGCAGCACACAGTACGTTGTGGCCCCGGAGCAGACTCGGAATAACCTCCTTCTGCGCCCAGGTAGGTGTAGTGATGTTCAATGCCTCCACCGCTGATACTACGTTTTCATCCAGGTTCAGAGCACGAAATGTGTCTTCAGTCTCCGGCCACTCACGGTGCTCCCGATAGCGGTTAATAGTGAAATAATCTCCTCGAGATTTGCGATGCTTCCATCCACCGCTAACTAAACTGGGTTGTTCCCACATGCTATACGTCTCCGTAAATGCCTGGTTGAGTTCCCGCCTGCGAGTACTGATCAGAAGTGTCCCGGGCTTGGCAGCAGCAACTGGTCGGATCTGGCGCTTTTCCAACCTCTCCAGCCATAGTTGTGTACGTCGAGCGACTCGAATTACGGGCAGATCACGGGTAGATGATAACTGACAGGCTCTAAGATTGGGACAACAAGCCCGTAAAAGCGTTGACCCTGCTAAAAGCTGCATGGCATTCACTAGCAGGTAAGAGCAAGACGGTGTAGCATGCAGATCGGTATCCTCTGCTTCTACTGCGCATGTGCCGATTTCTACAGCGGCTTCTTAGGCGCATGGGAAATGACGTAACGCACACATGTGGTGCTTCTGTAGTGGACGCTGTTTCTGTATGTGAAGTGGAAGGTCAAGGAACACTTCTTGGAGGTACGTGCAAGTCTAGCTTGCGAAAGTAAGATACTACAGTAGCTGTATAAACTATTATTTGGTAATTATGCATTCTTTAATGCAACTGTCTGTACTGTAGTAGGTAAGGAAAGCATTTTAAGGAACAGTTATTCTTTAAAGTTAAATAGTCAAAATGCAGCGCTTAGGTGAAACAAATTTACAAATAAATGTGATAGTCCATAGAAAATCAATAAGGAGTAGAGATGACGTGAAGCCTCCACCAAACTTCAGTGTGCAAAAGAAAAGCACACCACACCCACGTGCATCAATCTGCTTACCAGAAAGATATGAAAACAAGCAATGTAATCATATGATGCAAAGGGTTAACAGTAGATCCGAATGGCACACTCCATCATTGACAGGCAGATCATGGGAATAATCAGGTCGTCACATATCAAAAGGACATCAGGACTACAGTAAAGGTAGTCATAAGTCTCTAAGCCCTTGGAGACCCGCTTGTTTTCATATCTTTCTGGTAAGCAGATTGATAGCACGTGGGTGTGGTGTGCTTTTCTTTTGCACACTGAAGTTTGGTGGAGGCTTCGGTGAAACAAATTTACAAATAAATGTGATAGTCCATAGAAAATCAATAAGGAGTAGAGATGATGTGAAGCCTCCACCAAACTTCAGTGTGCAAAAGAAAAGCACACCACACCCACGTGCTATCAATCTGCTTACCAGAAAGATATGAAAACAAGTGGGTCTCCAAGGGCTTAGAGACTTATGACTACCTTTACTGTAGTCCTGATGTCCTTTTGATATGTGACGACCTGATTATTCCCATGATCTGCCTGTCAATGATGGAGTGTGCCATTCGGATCTACTGTTAACCCTTTGCATCATATGATTACATTGCTTGTTTTCATATCTTTCTGGTAAGCAGATTGATGCACGTGGGTGTGGTGTGCTTTTCTTTTGCACACTGAAGTTTGGTGGAGGCTTCACATCATCTCTACTCCTTATTGATTTTCTATGGACTATCACATTTATTTGTAAATTTGTTTCACCTAAGCGCTGCATTTTGACTTTTTATATTTGTGTTTGATGAAATCAACAAACTATGTTGGCTGCGCTTATTGCTCTTTTTAGTTAGCGCAGATAATTGTTCACCTGTTTTTCTTATTCTTTAAAGTTACCCCTTCCTATCATTCCACCCTGATAGATTAAACTAGTTCCTGTACTTCCTGGACCCCTAGACCTGTCAGTCTTTTTCACTGTGCAGCCTGATGGAGCTTAAGCTTTATGTATACTGCTGCTGGTAAATTGACGATTAGGGGCAGTTTTCAGCTGCCCATGAACTCTCATCAGTTATCTTATCAGTACATGTACACATTCTAGGCAGTTGAGTTTAAGAAGCATTTTTTGGAAAGCAAAAAAAATGCATTCAGGACGGATGTTCAGAGGCATTTGAAATGCCAAATGCCTGTAACAGCTTGTAAATGAGGTAACTCGCGTTTGTTTTACAGGCATTTTTAATTTTTGACTATATTAAAAAAAAAAAAAAAAAAAAAAAAAAAAAAAGCTTCTGAACGCAAATGCGGCAAAACTGACATTTTTAAATGTGGGTTACTATCTGTCAAGTTAAATCGTTCAGGAGAGGTTGTAAAACATCCTGTGTACATTAAACTTAATTCATAAGTCTCCCTGCCAGTCCATGCATGCACCGTACAATCCCCACCACCACTATACCTGTTAGCTGACCTAAACTCCATAGAAATAAATAGGAATTTTACTACTCATGTCTGGAGCAGCTGGGAGATTTTTCAGTATGTTGCGACATAAGACAAATATGTTTTTGAAGCTCTGCTCATTCTGACCAGCCCTGTTCTGTGTGTTCTTCACCACAGGTCGCTGGTCCTCCTTTTGGTTAAATAAGGCTCAGGTCCTTCAATCTGCTTTGAGTCCAGCCCATTTTGGACTGCCTGGGGATGTGCCATCACACAGCCTGGTCTCACAGGGGAGTGCACAGAATGTCATGTACACTTCACAAACAGGGATGAGCTCAGTTGTGTTCAGATACTAATCTGAACTATCCCATTAGGAAGCTGTCCCTGCAAACTGCCAATAGTAAGTGGCTGAGGCATGCTACGTGTATACACGTGACTGTGAGGCGGGGATGCCTCAGGGCTTATGATTGGCAATCTGCAGTAACAGCTTCCTGACTGGATAGCTCGGGTGGCTTTGGTCAAGTAACCTAGAACCCATCCCTGGTCACCATGTGAGAGGTTTTCTCTGCCGCATTGAGGACAACAGCCTTCACCAACATGAGAAGAGAAGGAGAACCCTGTTTGTCAGTTGACTGGCCAGAAAGCAACAGGGTTCATTATTATTATGCTGTTTTTTAATAAACAGGGAGGAAAATGGAGTTGAGCTTAAAAAGGTAGTTATCCCTTAACCATGCTTCAATCTTGCCTGTTCATATTTGTACTGGTTGAAAAAGAGTTTCCAGTCTCTGGGTTAGGACTCTTGCACACTGCAGCTTGAAAAAGCTCAGTACAGCTTGCTTTTTTACTGAGCTAAACCAAAGCCCATTAATTATAATGTGCCTATGCACACAGGCGCGTAAACAAGCGGCGTGTATTCTTCAGTAAAAAAAAAAAAAATCTGCATTTTTGGTCAGTAATTTACACCTCATGCGCACGTATGCACACATTTATGTGCAAATGTCCATTAACCACTTGCCAACCATCCGCCGTCATTATACGGCGGCAGGTCAGTTCGTTCCTGCGCATCGCCGTAGCTGTATGTTGGCTCCTTTAAAGAGGAAGTAAATCCTGTTCTTTTTTAAAAAAAAAAATAATGATCCTGGAATGTTTTAGTAAGTCATACACATTTAACCACTTGCCGACCAGCTGCCGTCATTATACTGCGGCAGGTCGGCACGATCCCGTGAACCGTCGTAGCTATACGTCGGTCTCTTTAAGCGGGATAGCAGGCGCGCCCGCTGCACAGTGGGAATGCCGGTGCTCGTGACCGGCGGTCGCGGGCACGAGAGGCAGAACAGGGACGTGTGTATAAACACACACATCCCAGTTCTATGAGGAGAGGAGAGAGAGAGATCGTGAGTTCCTACGAGCTGGGAACCACCTGTCATCTCCTATAGTCGGTCCCATCCCCCACAGTTAGAACACACACATAGGGAACACAGTTAACCCCTAGATCGCCCCCTAGTGTTAACCCCTTCCCTGCCAGTGACATTTATACAGTAATCGGTGCATTTTTATAGCACTGATCGCTGTATAATTGTCAGTCGACCCAAAAATGTGTCAAAAGTGTCCAACATAATGTCGCAGTCTCGATAAAAATCGCAGATCACTGCCGTTACTAGTAAAAAATAATAATAAAAATGCCATAAATCTATCCCCTATTTTGTAGACGCTATAACATTTGCACAAACCAATCAATATACGCTTTTTCGATTTTTATTACCAAAAATATGTAGAAGAATACATTTTGGCCTAAACTGAGGACAAAACTAGCTTTTTTTAAAAAAAAAAAAAAAATTGGGGCTATTTATTACAGCAAAAAGTACAAAATATTGTGTTTTTTTTTTTTTTTTTTTTTTTTTTTTTCAAAATTGTCGCTCTTTTTTTGTTTCTAGCGCAAGTAATAAAAACCGCAGAGATTATCAAATACCACCAAAAGAAAGCTCTATTTGTGGGAAAAAAAAGGACGTCAATTTTGTTTGGGTACAGGGTAGCACGATAAAAGGTAAATGAATAAAATGTGTTTGAAGCGCTTCACAATGTGGTAAATTCATGAAAAATTGGCTCTTAAACACTGGTAGCTATATAATCAAAATAATCCAGCAGTGTTAAAAAAATGCAATCTAAAAAATATATATGTGACACCATGTGCATAATTGTATAAATAAATAAATAAATACTAATGTGTTGAAAATAAAGTCACTTCTAGTGATAATCCACAAAGCGTGAATAAATAAATCAGACAACCAAAAACCACATGAAAATTAGCTTTTAGTCCCAAGCAGCCAAGTTTTTGAATAGCACACAATTGCTTAATTGGAGTGCTTTTTGGCAATTTTAAACGATAAGGTTCCTTTGCTTTAGTCACATCAGATGTAACGATCCCCGTCAGACATCATATGTAAAGCAAATAAAAGAAAAAATATCATTGCGCAATGCTCCTTTAATAACAAGGTACACAGGCAAACATGTGTTAGATCCACTCACGTGCGCCCAATAGTAAAAGGCATATGCAGGTGTGTAGAGCAGTCAGCCGCCTTGGACACAGACAGAATCACTGCAGCACACAGCTAGATACTGACGATCTGCATAGAGCGTCCTTGGCTCCTCCTGCAGATCGTCAGTATCTAGCTGTGTGCTGCAGTGATTCTGTCTGTGTCCAAGGCGGCTGACTGCTCTGTACACCTGCATATGCCTTTTACTATTGGGCGCACGTGAGTGTGTACCTGTGCCAGTGTACCTTGTTATTAAGAGCATTGCGCAATGATATTTTTTCTTTTATTTGCTTTACATATGATGTCTGACGGGGATCGTTACATCTGATGTGACTAAAGCAAAGGAACATTATCGTTTAAAATTGCCAAAAAGCACTCCAATTAAGCAATTGTGTGCTATTCAAAAACTTGGCTGCTTGGGACTAAAAGCTAATTTTCATGTGTTTTTTGGTTGTCTGATTTATTTATTCACGCTTTGTGGATTATCACTAGAAGTGACTTTATTTTCAACACATTAGTATTTATTTATTTATACAATTATGCACATGGTGTCACATATATATTTTTTAGATTGCATTTTTTTAACACTGCTGGATTATTTTGATTATATAGCTACCAGTGTTTAAGAGCCAATTTTTCATGAATTTACCACATTGTGAAGCACTTCAAACACATTTTATTCATTTACCTTTTTATATTGATTCTGAACAAATTTTTTTGATAGCAGCCTCACTTTTTTGATGTGTATATTTATTAGTTATTAACCATCACAGCGCTTTGTGTTTTTTATTTATTTTTACAGGGTAGCACGACTGCGAAATTGTCAGTTAAAGCGACGCAGTGCCGAATCGCAAAAAATGGCCTGGTCATTGAGCAGCCAATTCTTCCGAGGCTGAAGTGGTTAAATATGACAAAACTAGGTTGTGAAATACCTTATTTCACTTTTTTAAAATTTAGTTTCTTCCGGGTATTGGCCGCGCCATCATTACTACTGATTGATTAATCTTTTGTGGATGTCATTTCCGCCCTTACTTTGTTTTCCTGTCCAAGTCTAAACCAAGCCTCTATCTCGATCGCCGTTACTACGGCAACCAAGCTAAGCCATTGATGACGGCAAATCACTCTCTGTGCTGCTCTGATTCACTCCCCCTGTGTGAAGTCTTATACAGTCGCAAGGGGTAGGAGAGGATGAGAGCACAGCATCGCGAGGCTTCTTTCTCTGTGCCATTTTCATTGAAAGTCAATGGCATGCAGAGGATAGTGAAACGGCACACATAGCATGCTGTTAACCACTTCAGCCCCGGAAGGATTTACCCCCTTTCTGACCAGAGCACTTTTTACAATTTGGCACTGCGTCGCTTTAACTGCTAATTGCATGGTCATGCAATGCTGTACCCAAACGAAATTTGTGTCCTTTTCTTCCCACAAATAGAGCTTTCTTTTGATGGTATTTGATCACCTCTGCCGTTTTTATTTTTTGCGCTATAAACGGAAAAAGACCGAAAATTAAAAAAAAAAAAAATGAAATTTTCTAATTTTTGTTATAAAAAAAATCCAATAAACTCAATTTTAGTCATACATTTAGGGCAAAATGTATTCGGCCACTTGTCTTTGGTAAAAAAATGTCAATAAGCGTATATTTATTGGTTTGCGCAAAAGTTATAGCGTCTACAAGCTAGGGTACATTTTCTGGAATTTACACAGCTTTTAGTTTATGACTGCCTATGTCATTTCTTGAGGTGCTAAAATGGCAGGGCAGTACAACTCCCCCCCCCCCAATGACCCCATTTTGGAAAGTAGACACCCCAAGGAAATTGCTGAGAGGCATGTTGAGCCCATTAAATATTTTTTTTTTTTTTTTGTCCCAAGTGATTGAATAATGACAAAAAAAAAATTACAAAAAGTTGTCACTAAATGATATATTGCTCACACAGGCCATGGGCATATGTGGAATTGCACCCCAAAATACATTCAGCTGCTTCTCCTGAGTACGGGGATACCACATGTGTGGGACTTTTTGGGAGCCTAGCCGCGTACGGGGCCCCGAAAACCAATCACCGCTTTCAGGATTTCTAAGGGTGTAAATTTTTGATTTCACTCCTCACTACTATCACAGTTTTGAAGGCCATAAAATGCCCAGATGGCACAAACACCCCCCAAATGACCCAATTTTGGAAAGTAGACACCCCAAGCTATTTGCTGAAAGGCAAGTTGAGTCCATGGAATATTTTATATTTTGACACAAGTTGCGGGAAAGTGACAATTTTTTTTTTTTTTTTTGCACAAAGTTGTCACTAAATGATATGTTGCTCACACAGGCCATGGGCATATGTGGAATTGCACCCCCAAATACATTTAGCTGCTTCTCCTGAGTTAGGGGATACCACATGTGTGGGACTTTTTGGGAGCCTAACCGCATACAGGGCCCCGAAAACCAATCGCCGCCTTCAGGATTTCTAAGGGTGTCAATTTTTGATTTCACTCCTCACTACCTGTCAGTTTCGGAGGCCATGGAATGCCCAGGTGGCACAACACCCCCCCAAATGACCCCATTTTGGAAAGTAGACACCCCAAGTTATTTGCTGAGAGGCATGGTGAGTATTTTGCAGCTCTCATTTGTTTTTGAAAATGAAGAAAGACAAGAAAAAAACATTTTTTTTTCTTTTTTCAATTTTCAAAACTTTGTGACAAAAAGTGAGGTCTGCAAAATACTCACTATACCTCTCAGCAAATAGCTTGGGGTGTCTACTTTCCAAAATAGGGTCATTTGGGGGGGTTTTTTGCCACCTGGGCATACCATGGCCTCCGAAACTGTGATAGGCAGTGAAGAGTGAAATCAAAAATTTACGCCCTTAGAAAGCCTGAAGGCAGTGCTTGGTTTTTGGGGTCCCGTACGCGGCTAGGTTCACATATTCCCATGGCATGTTTGAGCAATATATCATTTAGTGACAACTTTGTGCAAAAAAAAAAAAAAATTTGTCTTTTTCCCGCCCGCAACTTGTTTCACAATATAAAATATTCCATGGACTCGACATGCCTCTCAGCAAATAGCTTGGGGTGTCTACTTTCCAAAATGGGGTCCCTTTTGGGTGGTTTTGAACTGTCCTGGCATTTTATGCACAACATTTAGAAGCTTATGTCACACATCACCCACTCTTCTAACCACTTGAAGACAAAGCCCTTTCTGACACTTTTTTTGTTTACATGAAAAAATTATTTTTTTTTTTGCAAGAAAATTACTTTGAACCCCCAAACATTATATATATTTTTTAAAGCAAACGCCATACATATTAAAATGGTGGGTGTTTCATTTTTTTTTTTTTTTCACACAGTATTTGCGCAGCGATTTTTCAAACGCATTTTTTTGGAAAAAAACACACTTTTTTTAATTTTAATGCACTAAAACACACTATATTGCCCAAATGTTTGATGAAATAAAAAAGATGATCTTAGGCCAAGTACATGGATACCAAACATGACATGCTTTAAAATTGCGCACAAATGTGCAGTGGCAACAAAATAAATACATTTTTAAAAGCCTTTACAGGTTACCACTTTAGATTTACAGAGGAGGTCTACTGCTAAAATTACTGCCCTCGATCTGACCTTCGCAGTGATACCTCACATGCATGCTGCAATTGCTGTTTACATTTGACGCCAGACCGACGCTTGCGTTCGCCTTAGCGCGAGAGCAGGGGGGGGCAGGGGTGCTTTTTTTTTTTTTTTTTTTTTTTTTTTTTTCTTTATTATTTTTTTTGCTTTTTTTATCTTATTTTTAAACTGTCCCTTTCATTTTTTTTTTTTTTTTTTTTTAATCATTTTTATTGTTATCGCAGGGAATGTAAATATCCCCTATGATAGCAATAGGTAGTGACAGGTACACTTTTTTTTTTCTAGATCTCTCCTCTGCCCTCAAAGCATCTGACCACACCAAGATCGGTGTGATAAAATGCTTTCCCAATTTCCCAATGGCGCTGTTTACATCCGGCGAAATCTAAGTCATGAAATGCTCGTAGATTCCGGTTTCTTAGGCCATAGAGATGTTTGGAGCCACTCTGGTCTCTGATCAGCTCTATGGTCAGCTGGCTGAATCACCGGCTGCATTCTCAGGTTCCCTGTTGAGACAGGAGAGCCAGAGAAAAACACGGAAGACGGTGGGGGGGGGGCATTCCCTCCCACTGCTTGTAAAAGCAATCTAGAGGCTAATTAGCCGCTAGGATTGCTTTTACATGAAAGCCGACCGCTGGCTGAAAAGAATGATACTAAGATGATACCGAAACCTGCAGGCATCATTCTAGTATAACCACTCAAAGTCGTGAATGGCGTACCTGAAGACAAAATGGTTAGCAATAAAACACAGTAAACGGTAAAGTATAAAAAATTGCATACCTGAAAAGCAAACGTGATAAAACATAATAACAATAAAACATTGCAGAATAGAATACAGTAAAAAAGAGCAGAACAATAGAGAGAGAGAGAACAATGAAACGACAACTATTATTTGTTGTTTTATATATATATATATATATATATATATATATATATATATATATATATATATATATATATATAATTTTTTTTTTTTTCTTTTTTTTTTTTGTAACTAACTTTATAACTGTGTAACCGGTTCCAGGTTCGGGTCTCTCAAAATGCGATGGCATCTTGGGAGACCCTGTGAAAGTGCGCCTAGTCTGTGCAATGCTGTACCCTGCGCTAATACTCAACTAGTGTATGGTAGCGTTCAAAACATTCACCAATGCAAAGACCAGGATTGTCAGGACAGGAGGGACAATAATAGCTGGTGTCACTCCTATATCCGCGCTTGCTGCAGACACGACATCTTTTTTGGGGGGGTTCGTTGGGTAGGGGTACTCGGGAGGACATAAAGAAAATGCCTCTGATGCAGCCGACTGCATTTGGTTGGGGATGTGAATGGGGGAAGTACGGGTGCTGCAGAAGCGGTGGGTTCCCAATTAGGATTGGCGAATGCAGCAGGAAGGGCATTATGGGCACGACGGACCTGTGTTTGTCTTCTTGGTGGCAGCGGGACACTACTTGTGCTTGCCACCTCACCAGCTTGAACTTTACTTATGGGACTCACCACAGCACCAAGTGTTACTGCAGTGCTGGTTTGACTACGACCGGGGTGTACTAGGCCGCTGGTGCTTGCCAGTTCACCAAAATGCTACCAAAAAAACTGTTAGCAATCGCAGGGATCAGGCCTGACTCTGCGAACGCTGCAGTTATGCGTTTAGTGTTTTGTAAGTGACAGTGATCGATTGATACTGCGCTTGGGTGGGCTGGGCTGGGCTGGGCCGGGCGGAGGGGCAAAACACAGGTGCTAGCAGGTATCTGGGCTGATCCGCTAACGCTGCGTTTTTGGGAACCCTAAACTGCTGGGGACGCTATTATAGATCAGATCAGATATTGATCTGTTCACATACTATACCACTAAGGGAGGTGTACGGTGTGTGCGTGGGTGTTAGCGGTACTGGCGCTAACCTGACGTTGCTTGGGGCTAGTGTTTGCCAGTTCACCAAAACGCTACCAAAAAAACTGTTAGCGATCGCAGGGATCAGGGCTGACTCTGCGAACGCTGCAGTTATGCGTTTAGTGTTTTGTAAGTGACAGTGATCGATCGATACTGCACTTGAGTGGGCTGGGCTGGGCTGGGCTGGGCGGAGGAGCAAACCGTAGGTGCTAGCAGGTATCTGGGCTGATCCCGCTAACACTGCGTTTTTGGGAACCCTAAACTGCTGGAGACGCTAGTATAGATCTGATTGGATCAGATATTGATCCGTTCAGATACTATACCACTAAGGGAGGCGTATGCTGCGTGCGTGGGTGTTAGTGGTACTGGCGCTAATCTGACGCTGCCTGGGGCAACGCATATCACCGACAGGCGATCAGGGGGCTAAACCTTTATTCGGTAATAAACAGCGGGTGCCCTGACACTATGAAAAATAAACGAACTAACCAGCGTCACCTGTAACACTTATACGGTGATCAGTGGTGAAAGGGTTAACTAGGGGGCAATCAAGGGGTTAAAACATTTATTAGATAGTATATGGGGGTCCCTGACTCTATAAAACGCTGACGGCGAACCTAAATATTTACCTCCCTAACTAGCGTCACCAGTGACACTAATACAGCGATCAGAAAAATGATCGCTTAGTGACACTGGCGACGGGGGGTGATCAAGGGGTTAAAACTTTGTTAGGGGGGTATCCTAGACCTAAAGGGGGCTAACCCTAACTGCCCTACCACACTAACTGTCACAAACTGACACCATGCAGTAATCAGAAAAAAAAAAAACTGCTTGGTGTTAGTGTGATGGGGGTGGGGGGGAGGGGTGATTGGGGGGCGATCGGGGGTGTAAAGTGTGCCTGGCATGTTCTACTGAGTGTGTGAGTGTGTTTTACACTCACAGTGATGTCTTCTCTCCTCGGCGCCGGAATGGAAAATAGCGAGCCGAGGAGAGATGACATCATTTCCTTTGCTGCTGTTGAGCATACAGCAGCAAAGGAAGATTCTCATTGGCTGGGAGCGATCGCAAGGGGGGGGCCACGAACGGATGGTCTCCCCCTCCCCTCTCATCGCTCCCAGACCAAAGCCGACCACCTCGGGCACCGGGGGGGGGGGTCCGATTGGACCCCCCGCCCGCGGGAGGCAGATCACGTACAGGTACTTGATTCTGCCTGCCCGTGCCATTCTGCCGACGTATATCGTCGTGAGGCGGTCAGCAAGTGGTTAAAGAATGGAACGTGCAAGCGTGGCTGATGTCACTACAGATTGCAGGACGGTTTCTAAGGGGACAGAAAGAGTGAGTGAAATTTCATAGGCAGCGATCAGCTGCCTGTTATACATAGATTAGAATGAGCTAAAGTGAAAGTGGAGGGTTTACAACCACTTTAAGAGCCATAGCAGGCGCACACCCACTGCACAGCGAGCGACCGGATGCCTGCGACCGCGATGTCCGCCGGCCACCCATGATCGCGGGAAAGAGAGCCAGAACAGGGATCTGTCAATGCAAACAGACAGATCCCCATTCTGACAGGGTAGAAGAGAGAGAGATCTGCTGTTCCTAGTGATTAGGAACAGCGATCTCTCTCCTCCAGTCAGTCCCATCCCTCCACAGTTAGAAACACCTCCCAGGGAACACATTTAACCCCTTGAGCGCCCCTAGTGTTAACCCCTTCCCTGCCAGTGACATTTACACAGTAATCAGTGCATTTTTATAGCACTGATCACTGTATAAATGTCAGTAGACCCAAAAAAGTGTCAAAAATGTCCGATCTGTCTGCCGTAATGTCACAGTCCCGCTAAAAATCGCAGATTGCTGCCATTACTAGTAAAAACAAAATTAAAAAAGAATAATAATATAAATGACAAAAATATACCCCCTAATTTGTAGACGCTATAACTTTTGCGCAAAGCGATCAATATACGCTTATTTAAAGTAAATAAACAAAAAACACCAAGCGCAATAATGTTCTACCGTAACATATAAAATCAATTAAGTGTAAATCAAATATATGTGAATGCACGTGCGATTAATAAAAAAATGTTAGATTGAGAATTATGATATCAAGCTGCTATCAATTATACAGTGATCAGAATCCCCTAAAAATTAAATACATATAACATAGATTGATGCGCTCTGATACATAGTTCAATCAATGTGAGAACAAAAAAATTGTGCTAAAAAACCAATGTGCTCATAGAATTGCTACCAAGTCGCTAAAAATGTGGAGTCACAAATATATGAAAAAAAAAAACTGTGTCACTCTAGTTACACAAGTCCACTGGAAGTTGTGTTAATGTGCGATATCTCCAGAGTGAAATAAACAACAAATATTAAAATTGTGTGTAGATATACTATAAAAAAAAGACACAGTAAAAACCCAGCGCCAGCGATAAACCACCCGGAGAGCTTAAAATCAGCACATGTGCTGTGTAGCTTGAAAAACATGTGTATTACACACAACCCTTATGCAATTTAGAGGGGGGAGATCATCAGAAATACCCCGTGCAGCCAGACAAACCGTAACTGGTAGAAACAGATCAAGACAAGAACAACACATATGGTCCAGCGCCCCGGATATTTATGAGAAGCAAAATGCAACAGGCATAAAAACTTAAATACTTAAATACTTTAATAGGCCAGTGGTAGACCAGTCCTGAAAATAAACTGAGGTAACAATAGTGACTACTAGTGAAACCAGAGGTACAAGCACTGTTACAGAAAAAAACACATATGTAAAAAACACAATAACACAGTATTGAAATATAAAAACCAATTTCTCACAGTTGTGGAAATGATAGATATGTATTGTACTTCACATCAACATATACTTGAATAAGAGGACAGTCAGCTTTGAACAATAGGAGGCTAACACCGGAGATCCATTCAATAATGTCCCACAGGAGACCCTGGGTAGAGTGATAGAAGCAAACGACAGGCTCCAAGCAGATGACAGTAACGAGATGAAGGGGATAAAAATTGAGTACTCACACGCAGAGGAAGGCTAGAGACTACCTCATGCTAGAAGAGGTCGGCGTCATGCGGGGGAGCTCACTGGCACAGGCAGATGGTGGAAAAGCCGCGGTGTAGAGGTGTGTAGTTCCGCCGTGCAGAAAGCGGCCTCAATAGCTCTGGCGGATAGTAGGAAGACCAGGGTGTGTGTCTATGCCTTGTGTGAAGCAGCCTTACTGGGCCAGGGTGGGTGAACACCTTAGACTCATCTCCAAGGGGTGCGATGAACATAGCGTACCCCGGCACTTTTCACGCTTCCATGACAAAGACATTAGACTTTTGGAGGTTTTTGTTATCGAAACGATCCCCAAGGGTACGCTAACGAACAACGAAAGATTCTCTCTGTTGTGCAAGCGTGAGGTTTTTTGGATCTAAATGTTTGCCCCTAAGGGGTTGAATGAAGAATTGGAAACATGCAGTTTTGTGTAAATTCAATGAGAGTTTGTGCATTTTTTAGAATAACAATGATGATTTACAATTATGGCTACCATGTCTTTTATTATTGTATATATTTCTTAAAATAAGAAGGAAGATATGTTTTTTAACAGGGGGAGAGAAAAAAAAAAAGTTTTGACTAAAAACGCTACTTAAGAGGTTTGCTTATAAAATATCTAAGAGAGTTTTAGTCATTTTATGGAAAAGTATGAAGTTTTAATTTTTGACAAAGACCTCCTTTATATACAGGTGCAAATTGTGTGTTCTTTGGACTTTTTATTTTATATGATTCTTATATAAGTATAATATGTTATGTTTATTTATAGTTGGTGATATGGGCGTGGGAGATTAACATTGGAGATCATATATTTAATTTTTGTTTTTTCTCCCACCCATTCCCACAATGGGTTAAACTTTTCTTTTTTTTTTTGTCCCGCCCACCTTGTCCCCTCCCTTATTCCACATTTATCTATTTAAACCCTGTGAGTTGCCTATACCCTGGACTATGACAAAGCGCTCATGCGCGAAACGCGTCATCAGGGCAACCAGAGGACTGAGGCCCCAATTGGAGCCTTTCACTGTGAGCTTTGATCCACTCACCCATGCATTCTCATTTTTTTCTGTGAAGTTGCCTTTCAACCAGCATTATTTCCTCAGTCTCACTATTTCCATCATTTCATCTGGATTTGATTTTTATCTTTTTTATTTTTACTTTTTTATTTTTTATTTAATATTTATTTATTTATTTTTTTTTTTATATAGACATTTTTTTTCATCATCCATTGTCTGTCTACATGCTTTTTGGTTATCCTCCAGGCTGGTCGGACGGATGTGAGCTCCATCAGCCCGTTTCCAGCATCATCTTCCCCTAGTCTGGCTCTTTAGATCCAGTTTTCATCTCAGTACAGTGTCACCACATTCCATCCATGAGGCTTCAACCCTGTGGAGACACTTTCCGGCAGACCAGCGGCAGACTCACTCCCATCAACGCCTCAGCGGCTTCCCCGCTCTGACGTCATCCGTCCATAGACACGGAGCTCCAGCCAGGCTGCCTCCTGCACGGCGGAGTTGCACGCCGCGGTCACTCCACTATCTGCCCGAGCCAGTAAGGCTGCTTCACACAAGGCATAGACACACGCCGTGGTCTTCCTACCATCCGCCAGAGCTATTGAGGCCGCTTTCCGCACGGCGGAACTACACACCTCTACACCGCGGCTTTTCCACCATCTGCCTGTGCCAGTGAGCTCCCCCGCATGACGCCGACCTCTTCTAGCATGAGGTAGTCTCTAGCCTTCCTCTGCGTGTGAGTACTCAATTTTTATCCCCTTCATCTCGTTACTGTCATCTGCTTGGAGCCTGTCGTTTGCTTCTATCACTCTACCCAGGGTCTCCTGTGGGACATTATTGAATGGATCTCCGGTGTTAGCCTCCTATTGTTCAAAGCTGACTGTCCTCTTATTCAAGTATATGTTGATGTGAAGTACAATACATATCTATCATTTCCACAACTGTGAGAAATTGGTTTTTATATTTCAATACTGTGTTATTGTGTTTTTTACATATGTGTTTTTTTCTGTAACAGTGCTTGTACCTCTGGTTTCACCAGTAGTCACTATTGTTACCTCAGTTTATTTTCAGGACTGGTCTACCACTGGCCTATTAAAGTATTTAAGTATTTAAGTTTTTATGCCTGTTGCATTTTGCTTCTCATAAATATCCGGGGCGTTGGACCATATGTGTTGTTCTAGATATACTATACATGCACTTGCAGATAACAAAAAAGCGATCAATCCAAATTAGTGCCAATAAATAAATTAAATGTATTCCCTGTGATAAGTGCTAAATACTCCATGATATTTAAAAATAAATACTTATAAAGGTGATATATATATATATATATATATATATATATATATATATATATATATATATATATATATATATATATATATATATATATATATATACAATTGATGGATATAAATAAATAGTGCTTGAGAAAGTCACGTGTCAGTGACGTAACGCGTGGGAGGAGCCTAGGACGTAGTTTGCCGAATACATTGTATCAAGCAGCAGCAGCTTGTATAGCAAGCCTCGTCCGTATGAGCCAGCTGAGATCTGCCTATCTGCTTATCTGCATGCCTAAAACAAGTCAGGCACACGTGAGTGTATCGCTGTGCTGTTTTGCCTGTGGACTTTCATTGTAACAATATTGCGCAATGTTTTCTGTCTTTGTTTATTTTACATAAAACCACCTGATAGTGAGAAAATCACTATTCATTGTGGCTGGGGAAGAAATAGCTTATAGTGTGAACAAATAAGCATTGCAGGAATCCAGACATCCCAGGTTACTGAGGACTGAACTGTCGCCTAATACTAATTCCATCTCATGAACTTAATCATCTATATTTAATCGCACCTTACCGGCACTATTTATTTATTTATATCCATCAATTGTGTATATATATTGCACCTTTCTAAGTATTTATTTTTAAATATCATGGAGTATTTAGCACTTATCACAGGGAATACATTTAATTAATTAATTTATTGGCACTAATTTGGATTGATCACTTTTTTGTTATCTGCAAGTGCATTTATAGTATATCTACACACAATTTTAATATTTGTTGTTTATTTCACTCTGGAGATATCGCACATTAACACAACTTCCAGTGGACTTGTGTAACTAGAGTGACAGTTTTTTTTTTTTTTTTTTTTTTTTCATATATTTGTGACTCCACATTTTTAGCGACTTGGTAGCAATTCTATGAGCACATTGGTTTTTTAGCACTATTTTTTTTGTTCTCATATTGATTGACTTATGTATCAGAGCGCATCAATCTATGTTATATGAATATACGCTTATTGCGATTTTTTTTTTTTTTTTATTACAAAAACATGTAGAAGAATACTTTTTGGCTGATGAAGACTTTTTTTTTTTTTTTTAATTTGCTCTTTTTGGATATTTATAATGGCAAATAGTAAAAAATATAGTTGATTTTTCAAAATTGTTGCTCTTTTTTTGTTTATAGTGCAAAAAATAAAAATCGCAGGGGTGATCAACTACCACCAAAAGAAAGCTCTATTTGTGGGAAAAAAAGGACATCAATTTTGTTTTTTTGGGTAAAATGTCGCATGACCGCGCATTTGTCAGTTAAAGCGGAGCTCCGCCGAAATTTTTGACACCAGAGGGGGGGAGGAATCCGATGAGCGGAAGTTCCACTTTTGGGTGGAACTCCACTTTAAAGCGTCGCAGTGCCATATCGCAAACAATAGCCTGGTCATTAGGGGGAAAATCTTCCGGTCTGTAAGTGGTTAACATTTTGTGAACGTGATGTTATCGAAATTTGGCTGCACACAGAGCACACAGCCAAATCTCCTGTTTCTAATAATAATAACAACTTTGTCTAATGATATAATACCATCTCACCTTCTGATCGTATGCCATCCTCTGCCGTAGCCCTCCTCTGGTGTGTGCCCCATTACCCACAAACAGACATCAACACATCCTTACGTTCTCAGCTCCAGCATCGCTCTCTTTGGCCCTCAGCCGTGAGAAAGTCCCTTTATTAACATATCAACAGGAAGTCCCAAAACTCGAGGGTTGGGCTTCCAACAGCCAAACCCCTCTTACAAAGCTTGTGACCTCACAGGATGTGAATGACCATATAAGGATTTAACAACACAACAAAATACATACAACCAAATGACGATGACTAGAGTTTCTCGTGGATGGGAGATTATCTGCAGGTGTACGTCATGGCACCCCAAACATGTCGATCAGGCATACCGGGGGTGACAAGAGCAAACAACCGCTAAACCGATAATGTCTTTGCAGAGCGAACACACCCCCACCAGACGATCGTTCTGTGCATTCCACAGGGGCCCTTTGCAGGCGGACATGTCCTCTCTCCGCAAACACCTCTCTCCAAACGCCAGGAAGTTTTCCCTCTTTCGTCTTTCAGGACAGCACACTTGAGAGACCTCAGCTCCTCCCCTCTTAGGAAACACCGCCTCCGCCAGACTTTTAAGTCGCCCCTTCCCTTCAGCCTGTCAGTTTTGGTGTTTCCTCCAGTAGGGAGACCGCTAGGAACCTGGGCTATTTCAGCTGGTGAGGCTGAGGCCGGTACGATCCTGGAAGGGAGAGACAGAGGTCTCTCATACACAGCAGCAGGAATGGGGAGTCTGGTTACCTGCTGTGGCATTGCGCTTCCTCTCCTCCCTTGGGAAATGCGGAGGTGTGGGAGTTCGTTTCTCCACTGCCTGGGGAGGGCAATGTGGAAGTGTCCAGATCCCCCTCACTCTGAGAGTCAGCATGGAGCTCAGCGCTGAGTCGGATGACGGGCGACGTCATTTCCGGCAGGGAGGGAACTTCCGTTTGACCCGCAGCTTCCGGTTCCGGCCGCGGGGTGGATAAACGAACGTGCGACGGCTGGTGCGGGCTCCATTAAGGCTGGAGTGTCAGCCAGCCAGCCAGCATCTTGAGGTGGACCACTCCCCTGACCAGAGGGATGTCGGAGACTGATGGTTCCTGTTCTGTGCCGGGTGACTCCAGCACCAGCCACACTAAGGTAAGTGGAACCCTGGGGTGGTGTTCCCTTACCTTGTTTCCACTTAGCTTACGTGTGAACCCCCCCTCTTAGTGGTCAGGGGAGGAGAGGCACATTTGGGATCCTGGTGGTGGTTGGTCCTGGGGGGTGCACTCCTGGTTTTGGTCACATAGTTTTTATTTTTTAATAAAGACTGTTGCTGATGCTGGCGGGGCTTGTTTTGTTGTTTCAGGACAAATCTGCAGAAAAGACCAAGCCCTTACACGTGTCCAAAAGAAAGTGCCCATCATGTAGGAGTACTTTAGGAGAGGCCTGGGGGAAGGTGTTGTGCATTAAATGCATTGAAGGCTTAGTTAGGGAACACTCTATGGAACAGAGCTCTGACCTGGCAGCTTCTGTTAAGGATCTTTTCAATCTTTCAAAGCATTGTTTAAAAATTTTCAGCCTATACAGCCCCCAGCCGGGTCTCTGCCAGCACAGCAAGATGTCGCACCTGGTCCTTCAGGTCCCTCAGTTAGTGAGGAGTTACCGGGGGGGTATCAGAGAGGCTTTGGAGGATGAATCAGAGGGTGCATCCTCACATTCCTCAAATGAATCGGGCGGAGAGAAGGTGGACGGCGAGTCCTCCAGAACCTCCTACTATAAACTCTCCTTGGAGGAAGTGGAAGAGCTCTTGGGAGCAATCCACACCACCCTAGGTATCCAAGAGGAGAAAAATCCCTGTCTCTACATGACCGAATGTATGTGGGTCTTGGAGAGCAGAAGAAAAAGGCCTTTCCGGTGCATGAGGTCCTAGTAGACACCATCAAAAAGGAATGGTGGGACCCAGAAAGGAAACCTTTCTTTTCTAGAGCATTAAAGTGCAGATTCCCTTTTTCAGAGGATGAAGCTGCTGTATGGAACAAGTCTCCTAGACTGGATGCAGCTTTCTCTCAGGTATCCAGAAAAACAGACTTGGCATTTGAAGATATGGGGGTGCTAGCAGGCAGCAGCATCAGCGCGGTGGAAAGCGGAAAAGGCACAGCTGCTCATCATAACAAGGAGATATAAATCCAGCTGGAGCAGGCGCCCATTTCTCCTACAGAACAAGCTAATTGTGCAGCATGGAACATGAGGAGCAACCTACAGGGTCCATGGCTATAGAGGAGACCACGGGGGGGGTGAGTCTGACCTGCCGCCAGAGGTTTAGATGGGGGAGGGTACCCCAATTCTTCTCCTCTGAGTATTACAGTGCTATATTTATGCCTGTGTATTTTGTTTCAGGGGATGATACCATTGCCCGTGAGGTTACCAGCTGTCCCGTTAAGACTACCCGTTCTAAAAGATGCGGGAATTGTAACGATAGGTTACCCCCAAGTCATCCTAAACCTTTCTGTTTTAAATGTATACAGAAGCTAACAGGGAAGGAGACATCCCAGATCATGAAGGATTTCCTCACGGTTCAAACTGAGATGCTCTCCACCCTAAAGGCGTTTCAATCCTCCTTTAGGGCGAGGGAGTCAGAGGCCCATACCAGTAAGGATGCCTCCTCTTCCTCTAGAGGATCTATACGTGTCGGGGATATCCCAAAGTACTCCTTTTCTTAGGATTCGGAAGAGGAACTAGAATCCGAATCTCTTGAGCAGAGAACTTCGGATGAGGGGGTAGCAGACAGCCAGGAGAAGGAGGAGGGTGAGGACTCCAGGTCTAGTAGGCATATTTTTTCAGCCGACGACATGGAGGGCCTCCTGAGGGCCATTTATGCTTCCGAGGAGATTCAGGAGCCCACTGAGCAGGTCTCTGCCCAGGACACGATGTACAGAGGCTTAATTAAGCCACAAGCTCGGGTTCTTCCGGTACATTCTGCCCTCAAAGATGTTATCTTGAGGGACTGGAAGGAACCAGAGAAGAGGCTCCTGAAATACAAAATGTGGAAGCGTAGATGCCCCTTTTCGGAAGAAAATTAGACGTTTTTTAAGACCCCTAGATTAGACGCCTCCTTAGCTCAAGTGTCTAAACAGTCCGATCTCTCCTTTGAGGACACGGGCAACATAAAGGATCAGATGGATCGGAAGGCAGAAACCAATTTATGCAGGGCCTGGGAGGCTGATGCTGCGGCTATGAGCCCCGCATTGGCCTCAGCTTGCATTGCAAGGAATGCGGACATGTGGGTATGTAAACTCATGGACCATGTGTCCCGAACCACGAAATCTAAGGAGGTTTTAGATTCATTGGAAGTCATAGGTAGTGCAGTCGCATACCTGCTGCAGTTGAGACAGTGCGTGCCACCGCTAAATCTGGTGCCTTATTGAACTCAGCCAGGCGAGCCCTCTGGGTTAAAACCTGGGATCGGGATAGTTCATCAAAGACCCGGCTTTGTGGCCTCCCCTTTGAGGGTTCACTCCTTTTTGGTACTGGGTCAGATCAAGCTTTGGCTAGATCTACAGAAAAAGGGAAAAAGTTCCCCATTAAACCAAGAAGAGACAGGAAGAGGTTTTTTCGTTGCCCCCAAGCAAAGAACCGCTTCTCAGATAAAAAAAAGTCTCCCCTAATAGGCGTTGGGGAGCTGGAAAGGACAAGCAGAAATCAGGTATTCTCTTTTCCAGCCAGAAGGCGGATGACAAGTCCGCCAAATGACTTGCCAGTAGAGAGAAGGCTTTCCCGCTTTATCCCTCAGTGGGAAAGAGTCGCGCAGAGCCCCCACATTCTCCAGATAGTAAGAGAGGGTTACAAGTTAGAATTTCTCTCCCCTCCTCCCCATTAGTTTCTTTTGACCCACCTTCCCAAGGATCCCTGCAAGGCAGGAGGTATCCTACGGAACATAGAAGAGCTGGCCAGTCAGGAGGTCATTGTACCGGTCCCAGAAGACCAACAAGGTCGGGGGTTTTACTCCCACATATTTGTGCTGCCCAAGCCCTCAGGAAAATATCGTCTTATAATAAATCTAAGGAACCTCAATGTTTTCTTGCGGTACCAGAAGTTCCGCATGGAGAGTGTGTACTCCCTCAGAAGACACCTCCTCAAGGATGTGTTCATGGTAACCTTAGTTTTAAAAGACGCTTTCCTCCATGTCCCTATTTTTCAGGGTCATCAGATTTTTCTGAGGTTCGCAATTGCCTCCCCACAGGGAATTCAGCATTGGCAGTTTGCGGCCCTCCCCTTTGGACTGGCATCCAGTCCAAGGGCCTTCACGAAGGTCCTGGCAGAGGTAGTGGCCTTTCTACATCTCCAGGAAATAATGTTGATCCCCTATTTAGACGACATTCTGATTTACAATCAGAATCGGGACCAGCTGCTTGTGAACCTAGCCAAGGTGATGGAGACCTTAGAATCTTTGGGATGGATCATCAGCAAGGAAAAATCCTCGCTGGTTCCGGCCCAAGTGAAAGATGTACCTGGGATTCCAGGTGGATTCAGTGGAACAAAGGTTAATTCTTCCTCAGAGCAAGGTAGAGGCCCTAATTTCAGCCGCCACTTCTCTGCTAGAAGCAAGGACAGCCTCATACAGGGGTATTATGAGAGTTTTGGGCCTAATGATTGCGTCTATACCTGCAGTCCCTTGGGCACAACTACATTCCAGGACCCTCCAGCATTTCCTCTTATCCTCTTGGGACAAGAAAAAGAGCTCTCTAGACCTAAAGGTTGTCATTCCAGTCGAAGTGAAAGAATCTCTTCACTGGTGGCGTCATCCTCAGAGGCTTCAGGGGGGGGGTCTCCTTTGGGGTCAGCTTCAGCCTCTCAGAATAAAGACAAACGCAAGTTCCTGGGGGTGGGGGGCACACCTAGAGGATCTAAAGGCTCAGGGGTCCTGGGACTCGAGTCAGAGAGGATCCTCCTCAAACTTTCGAGAGCTTTTGGCCGTCGGAAAAGCGTTAAAAACGTTCGAGGGGAGAATCAAGAACTTCAGATCCTTTCAGACAATGCCACAGCTGTGGCTTTTCTGAATCATCAAGGAGGCACCAGATCCACGTCCCTCCTGGCCCTGTCTCTAGAGATCCTGGGTTGGGTGGAGCACAGGGTTCTCTCTATTTCCGCAGTTCACATAAAGGGAACTCTGAATATAGAGGCCGATTATCTCAGACGCCAGCCAATTCTGCAGGGAGAATGGATGTTGAATCCAGAGGTTTTCTCCTTGGTATGCCAGCAATTCGGCATTCCAGAGGTAGATCTCTTTGCCCGCAGGGAGAAAAGAAGGGTAAAGAGGTTCTTTTCCCTTGCTCGAGAAATGGGCGCGGAGGGGATAGATGCATTGGCCCAGGTTTGGAAGTTCCGGTTTGCTTATGCTTTTCCCCCCCTGGGGCTTATCCCGAGAGTTCTGCAAAAGGTATTTCTCTCGGAGGGCAATCTAATTCTGAGAGAGAGCTTGGTTTCCAACCTTACAGCATTGGTCCATAGCCCCGCCTCGTCACCTTCCTGTTCGGCGCGACCTTCTCCTTCAGGGTCCAGTCTGCCACCCAGACCCCAGCTTCTTCAGGCTGACGGCATGGCGCAACCTGCAGGAAAAGGGCCTGTTGGACAGAGTAGTGGATACTCTTCTTCTTAGCAGGAAGCAGGTCACAAGGCGTATTTTTTTTTTTTTTAATTCCTTTATTTTGTACAGAAGGCATAGATACATAGTCCAGAATACGGCAGGTCATACATTTCCATACATTAACACGTTTTGAGTCATATAAATTGAATCCGTAGACCAAAATCAGGTTATCCACCAAACACGTGTGGTACTATAAGTATGTTCTAACCAAACATATAACTTTTCCATACATGGTAAATCAAGGTTGCCTACAAATGGGCCTCCTTGCATAAACCTTAAACTGAAATTAAACAATTTTGATATGAAATGCAATGTTTAAACCTTTGAAGACAAGTATTTTTATGCTATACAGGTAGATATTTCCTGCTCACCATGAATAATATCTTCTCATTTAATTCGTTATCGCCGTCTCCACGGCTGTTTGGTGAGCTGGTCAATACAAAAGAACCTAAAGAGGAGGAAAGAATAGAAATAGGAGGGAAAGCGGGGTAGAAGAAAGACAAGGAAGGCTTGGAGGGAAGGAGGGGAAGAGGGCAAGAAAGAGAAGGTTGGAAGGGAATGGCTGCGACACCGCCCCCCCCATCGGCCCCATCTGCCAGACCCCAGAGGGGTGTGTACAGGTATTTGCTTTGATAGGATCTACGTGGTTTTCATGTCAGGTAGACGGGGATTGTGCTTGAGCCAATTCCTGTAGATATGTGTTAGTACCAACAAAACATCTCCAGGGTCTCCATTTGTCATTAAATTGTTCCTCCTTGTTTTGTAGAGTTGCAGTAAGTTCCTCCATACACAGGATACAGTTTACTTTTGAATACCACAGGACCCTGGTTGGTGGAAGGGGATCTCGCCATAGCGCTGGAATACATGCTCTCGCTGCATTCAGAAGTTGCATAGTCAGTGTTTTCTTGTACTTTCGGATCGGTCTTGCGGTTAGGTGTAGAAGGCATGTAGCTGGGTTATCTTTGAGTTCGACCGAGGTCAAACTTTGAATAGTCGAAGTCACCTCCTCCCAAAAGGGTCTCAGGACCGGACACGACTAAAAGACGTGTAGCATACTTCCCTACAAGGCGTATTTACGCTAAGACTTGGGGGGGTTTTCTCTCGCTGGTGTCAAGCGAGAGGAACTTCTCAACAAGAGATCCTCGCCATTCTGGAATTTCTCCAGGATGGAGCAGATCAGGGTTTAGCAACCAAGATGCTTAAAGTACAGGTCGCAGCCCTATCCTGTTTTTTGGAAAGACGGCTTGGCATTGGACCCCCTGATCAAATGATTCCTTTTGGTCAGAGAGAGGTTGTCCCCTGTCAAGATGTCTAGCTTTCCACCTTGGGATCTTACCTTGGTATTGGGAAGTCTAACTAAGGCTCCTTTTGAACCTATAGATCAAATTTCCATTAGGATCCTTACCTTTAAGTTGATTTTTCTACTAGCAATCACATCTGCCAGGAGGGTAGGTGAGATTCAGGCCTTCTCGATTAAGGAGCCATTTTTTTGTTTATTAGAGGACAGGGTGATACTTAGGCAGGACCCCCTGTACCTCCCTAAGGTAGCATCTAAGTTCCACAGAACCCAGGAAGTAGTGCTGCCTTCCTTTTGCAACAACCCCAAGAATGAGAGGGAAGTTTCTTTTCACTGTCTGGACGTCAGACGTTGTTTATTATCCTAGTTAGATAAAGTTAAGGAGTTTAGAAGATCCAGCCATCTTTTAGTTAACTTTTCCGGCCAAAAGAAGGGCCAACAAGCAAGTAAAGCATCCATAGCTAGATGGATTAAGCACACTATTTCTTTGGCCTATGAGCATTCTGGTAAGGCAGCCCCTAGGAACCTCAAGGCACATTCCACGCGATCTCTGGCAACCTCTTGGGCAGAAAGGGCCGGAGCTTTGGTGGAGCAGATATGTAAAGCTGCTACTTGGACAAGCCAGAACACCTTCCTGAAGCATTACAGGGTGGAGTTACTGACTCCTCATGATCTGTTTTTTGGCAGGAAAGTCCTGCAAGCGGTTGTCCCACCCTCAGGTAGGCCTGAGCTACTTGCTCCTCTCTCAGGGTGCCGTCCTGGAAGACGACTTGGGAAAATGACCAGTTACTTACCGGTAACTGTGTTTCTAGGAAGTCTTTCAGGACGGCAGGCCTACTTCCCACCCGTTCTGTTTAGGTATGTCTAATATACAGAGTGTGGTGGTGTTAGTCTTTTTTCTTCACTCTCGTGCACTGGTGTGGGTCAATACTTTGTCACAAGTGAGGAGCATGGGGAGAGGCGGGGGCTTTTAACCTCTTTGATTGTGTTTCCTGTCAGGTGGACCAGTCATCTCTGAGGGTGCCGTCCTGGAAGACTTCCTAGAAACACAGTTACTGGTAAGTACCTGGTCATTTTTTCCACTAATTCACTTGACAGAGCAGTCAATCCTTCTAGAGCTCTGGTCACGGTTCCTCCAGGAGCTGTATTGTTAGGGATAAAGGTGCAACGCATAGTACCGAACATTTTACATACTCCCCCCTCTCTCAGCTAATATCATATCTAGGGCCATATAGTTTTGCAATGCCATTAGAGATTTGGGAGCTAGCTGTTCTGCGAGACTCTTCACTGCGTCCCTGGTATAGTTCACAAATCGCTGTTTGTTATAATATATATAGTTAATCCAATCAATGTTCTTATTTATAGTCACCCACCAGAAAAGAGACTCAAATCCAGCTGCCACTTGGTTCCTAGCCTTAAACTCATCCGGCACTCCACACGGAACCCCAATCTCATCTATGTAGATCTGAAAGTCAAATGACCCTTTGGGAGAGGTGTCCCATCTATGTCTTTGGCGACTTTTAGTCCATGGGTATTCTGACATGATTTTCAGGGGCATAGCAAGATTTACCATGGCACAATCCCCTCGGTATTAGCCAGTACCCAAGCTCTGAATTTCTTATCCCAACACATTCACCAGACTTCAGCTCTCTTGAGTATCATGCTCAACCCAGGATAGTAAATAAATGTAGCGCTATGTGTAAAATTATAAATATAAAGTTCAAATCTCTAAAATAAATAAATCCTACTTATAAATGAATCATCCATAAAATGAAAAAAATGAAGAAATAAAACATGAAAAAAAACTCTTCTTGTGATTAGCGTATTCACACAATTCCACCACAGTGATTGTTCGTCCTCAAAAGGAGTGCACACCACCACCAGTAAAAATGCGCGCTCACCTCCCAGACGAGTCAAAACTCATGCGGATCTCCCCACGAGCTCTTTGCTCTCACTTCCTTTTCCCAATCAATGGTGGGTAATCCAGATGGCTCTTTTCTTAATGGTAACTCAGCTATTAATATCCAAAGAAACGGATCATCCCCCAGCTTGGCTCAAGATTCCATGAGTTCAGGACATGTAAATAATAAGTATAGGGACCATAGTTTTCTCCATATACAAATGTATTCAAAGCCCCCCAAAAGACAAGTTGCACTTACAAGATAAAAACCTTTAAAATCACATAAAAACCTCCAGAGTAGCACCGCTGTGTCCAAATACACAGTGCCACACTATAGTTCACTCTCTATATAGCCCCTCCTCCTACCAGTAGTACCTCAGTTTTTTCGCCAGTGTCTAAGGTGTTGGTCACGAGTGAAGATGTGCTCTGAAGAGCTTCGCTGGATCCTTGCTGGATTTAAATAACCTCCACAGACCGGATCCATCCAAAGTGCCACTGAGGCCTAAAGTGGATGGTATCCGGGCCTCTTATATGAAGAATAGAAAGGTTTTGCCTGGAACACCTCTCCTTGCAGGGCTGGACCCTGGGACCCAGGGCTTTTTTGGTCATGCTTACATTACCTAAAGTTTTTTTCCTGGTGGGGTGCTAATACAGGTCCAAGGGAGTGGAATCCCAATAAAAAGGGACCTGGTCCTTGAAGGTTTGTTAACACAGCCTGCTGTGATGGGTGAAGCTTGGATCTGTCTGTCTTCAGCAGTATCCTGCGGCGAGGATAAGGTAAGGGAAGAAGCTTGGGAACTGTATAAACTCCACCTATGGTTTTTTCTTCCATGGGTAAAATGTTGTCTTGCCTAATGCCGTGTACGCACGAGCGGACTTTTCGTCGGACTCAACTCCGAAGGACTTTTCGAGTTTCGACGCAGTTCCGCTGAAACGGACTTGCCTACACGCCATCACACCAAAGTCTGACCGTCTAAAACGCGGTGACATACACCAGGTACGACGGGACTAGGGCTGCAACTAACGATTATTTTCATAATCGATTAGTTGGCCAATTATTATTTCAATTAATCGGTTAATAACCTTAAAAAAAAAGTGTGGTGTATAATTTAGTTAATATGTAAAGTTTTAAAAAAAATGCAATTTCCGCATAATGCAAAAGATGCGTAACAGACCAGTCTTTGACTTTGATGGAGCTCAACTGTCCTTTTACCAGGACCTCTCACGGCGTACCCTAATGCAGCGACGGACCCTACGCCCACTCCTAACGGAAATTCAAGCGGCAGGCCTCACGTACCGCTGGGGCTTCCCATTCAGCCTCCAGGCTTCCAAAAATGGCCGTTGGGCTATACTACGCACAAAGGATGACCTCCCCCGCTTCTTACATACCTTGGAGCTTAACCCAGTGGATTTCCCGGACTGACGCACCACTCCGGACATCCAGATACCCCAGCTACCTCAGCCATGGATCCAGGCGGGAGGAAACAGGCGCTCCCGTGGTCGTAACAGGCAAAAAGAGGGCCCACGTCCGGGTACTTCTACAACCAGTGACTGAACAAGCTACTGACACCCTTGTCGCTTTTCCTAATTTTTTTGGACATAATCCCCCCTTCATCATTGGTGTCTCAACCAGGACACTGGGCCCAACGGACGCATTGCTGTCATATTCTACGTCCTCCTGCAGGACGTTGCACACGAGGCCCTTTGCACTACTTCTCAACTCTGAGTACCATTAAGCACCATGATGGACTGGGGGGTCCTCGGTCCAGCCCCTCGCCTGGCTGTCTGGTTTTCTTCCCACCTTCCCTTTTTTTTTTTTTTTTTTTTCTCTTTTGCACTTTTTGGGAGTTCGAGTTACATAATCTCCTTTCTCCTTTTGGTGATATGTATTGTATTGTTTTTCCCCTTTTTTTTTTTTTTACACATTTTTTTTTTTTTTCCCACCCTGTTTATGTGTCATAATGGACTGGACGGAAGGATGGGCTAACCGTCCCCTTGGTGGTCACCCACGTACCCCACCTAGGCCTCGCCTTACTAGGTGACAGTCCTCTGTGGGACTCCGAGTTTTCACCCGGGTGGTTTTTGGGTTGGTACCCCCCACCCGGGTGAGCTCTATAGTTTGTTTTCTTTTTCTCATCCGTATCCCTTACCCAACTTTTCCTCCCCTACCCTTCCTACTTTCTCACCTAACCCCCTCTAAATCCCCCCCTTCTCTCTTCCTACCTCCCCCCTAACCTTCCCCCTCTTCCTCCCCCCCATCTCCCCCCTTTATATCACTTTGTGCCATATATTACTTTCCAGAGCTAACGTTTATTGCTTTGATCTTCAGGTTGCCTTTTGACTGACTGAACCATGCACAGAGGACCCAGAGGGGGCGTGACCGATCAGCTATCATCCAGGTCAGGTACGCCGTCACTAAAAGTACTGTCCTATAATGTCAGGGGGCTCTGCTCTCCACACAAGCGCAACAGGCTTTGGCAGGAACTAAAGAGACACACACTTATACACCCAGTGGTTCTTTAGCAACTCTCCGGTGGCCAAATCACGAGGTACAGCCATTGCATTCCATAAGTCTTGCCCATTCCAACTCTCAGAGAGCCGAGTTGACCCGCAGGGTAGATACGTCTTTGTGAAGGGGGTCTTGGCCAACACAAAATTTACATTTGCGACTCGACGCACCCAATGCCCAACAACTCTCTTTTATTGACTCTGTGCTAGATAAGCTGAACGAATTCAGGGAGGGACACCTAATTCTTGGAGGGGACTTTAACGTGAGCCCAGACCCGCTCGTTGACACATCCCGAGGCCGCCCCACTCACTCCCAAGCCTTCCTTAAGCATTTTCGCAAGTCACTGCAGAACAGCTTCCTTATAGACACGTGGAGAGCTCTTCATGCGTCGGAGAGGGACTACAGCTACTACTCGGGGGTGCATGACGTGTATACGCGCATAGATTTTATGTGTGTGGGCCACGACACCCTTGAGTTGTTGCAGTCAGCTGAAATGGGCAATATCACTATTTCAGATCATGCTCCAGTGTGGGCCGTGTTACGAATCCCAGATGAAACACAGAGGGCCTGGTCTTGGAGGCTTAATGAAAACCTCCTGGATGATACCTCAGTAGTGGCTAAGGTCTCTGAGACCATTACACATTATTTTACAGAGAATGTGTCTGAGGATATGGCAGACTGAGTGGTGTTGGAAAGCCATAAGGCGGTACTCAGGGGTGAACTGATCTCCCTAGGTTCTAAACTTAAAAGAGAAAGACAGATAGACTTCAAGAGGGTACTGACAGCTTTGCAGGAAGAAGAACTTAAACATAAACGTCAGGGAGATGTTCAAGCCCGCGATCGGTTGATTGAACTGAGGGAACTGTTCTCACGCCTCCTTGACCGCCGCGCGCGCAGACAACTACGCTACCTTTCACATAAATACTACGAACAGGGAAATAAGTGCGGCAGAATGCTCGCTAGAGCGCTTCGGAAGAGAAGACTGACGGCTCACGTGCACTCGCTCCGGTCCCCTGACGGTACGGCTACATTACACTCCTCCGGGATTGCCTCCATCTTTAGAGATTATTATGCAGACTTATATCACCTAGATAAGGATATCTCCCACACAGGGCGGACAGCAAAAGCCTCAGCCGGACTTCCCTCCCTGACACCCGAACAGCAGCTAGACCTTGACGCCCCCGTCTCCCCTCAGGAGATCATCTCGACAGTGAAGGCCCTACCTAATGGGAAGAGCCCTGGCCCGGATGGATATTCCAAAGCGTATTATGTAAAATTTCTTCCTTTGCTACAAAATCATATGTGTAGGTATTTTAATTTTTTAGCCACAAATCACCAAATTCCCCCTGAGGCATTATTGGCCCACATCACTGTACTCCCAAAGGAGGGCAAGGACCCCACTCTCCCACAAAGCTATCGACCAATATCACTTCTTAACGTCGATATAAAAATCTTTGCTAAGATCATGGCAAATCGACTTAAATTTGTCTTGCCCTCCTTTTATCCATCCCGATCAAACGGGATTTATTCCAGGTAGAGAAGCTAGGGATAATTCCATCCGGGCCATGCAGCTCATACAATGGGCATGTTCCCATAGGAATTCCACCCCCTACCTTATTCTGTCCACGGATGCCGAAAAGGCTTTTGACAGAATAGACCTTATGAGGGAACTAAAAACTTTTGGTCAGGTGTCCAACTTTAAAATAAATTTTTCAAAATCCGAAATCCTGCCCATCACCATCCCTGTAAAGATGGCTAATGACTTACAACAAGCTTTCCAATTTAGTTGGGCTAAAACATCTATTATCTAACATCTATCCAACTTACCAATCGATTTGATATTATTTACTCGGCTAATTTCCCCACCCTTTTGAGCATGGTGCGTACAGACTTACAGAACTGGGCCAAGACCTCCTTTACATGGCTGGGCAAACTTGGCATACTCAAGATGAACATCCTTCCTAGGGTGCTCTTTTATTTACAAATGCTGCCAGTCCCCCTCCACAGGAGCTTCTTTACACAGCTTCAAAGCCTAATGATTAATTTCATTTGGCATGGTAAAAGGCCAAGTCTGGCTGCGTCTTTACTACAGAAGGCCAAGGAAATGGGAGGCCTGGGCCTCCCGGATATAAGACGATACTACAGAGCCATTGCGATCCAACATATCCTTAACTGGCGTCATCATGGGGGCTCAAAAATGTGGGTCTCCTTGGAGAAGAGCTTGGCAGGCCGCGACTTGTCACATGCACCTTGGCTACCTCATGAATACAGAGGACTCTCACAAACGTCCTCCCCGCTAACCACTCACATCCTGCGGGTCTGGGACCGCACGAATGCTCTGCGTGCTTTGGTGCCCCCGGGCTCCCCACTGGCACCGCTGGGGGGGTTTATGTGGTTCCCTCCTGAGGAGCAAAGGACCTTTTTTGGTACTTGGGTTACAGACGGCAATTATAGCTGCGGCAAATTTGTAGATAAGGGTAGTCTGATACCCCTAGACGCCTTGCGGAATAGTTATGGCAGATTCCCCATGGATTGGTGGAGACACCAGCAACTCCAACACTTCATTGCGACAGAGGGGGTCTCGATGAGAGGGCTAGACACCATTACCACACTAGAAAGATTTTTCATAGAAGAAGAACCAACTCCCCATCTGATTTCTGAGTTATATAGGCTACTGGGTTCAGTTTCCGCCGCTGGCAAGCCGGCTTTCATAAGGGAGTGGGAACGGGACCTAGGGATGGAGTTCACGCCAGAACAGCGTCTACACATGTATAAATTAGCACATTCTAGCTCCATAGAGTCCAGAACGCAGGAAACTAACTACAAGCTTCTAACTCGTTGGTACCGTGTACCAGCTGTCATAGCACGTATTTACCCCTCGGTTTCTGACCGCTGCTGGCGAGATTGCGGTCAGAAAGGCACCCTCCTTCATGTATGGTGGGAATGCCCAGTAATTAGGCCGTTCTGGACGGACGTACAGACTACCATTAAAAATGCTTTGCAGATTGAGATCCCGTTCTCCCCAGAGCATTTTCTCCTGCACCTCCCCACCCTCCCTCTGAGCCATTACAAAAAAGCGCCCTTCCTCATCTATTAAATGCCGCTAAAAGGCTTGTACCTCCACTGGAAGAGTCCACGGATTCCTACCTTAAAAGAATGGTTACAGAAGGTGGAGGATATCAGAGAGGCGGAGGAATGGGTGGCGAGGTGCAAGGATAGGAGTGAGCGCTTTGATAGTATCTGGGTCCAGTGGCGAAGATTCACCATCGACACTAATCCTGTGCCCTCTAGCCTGGAGGTCGCGCTGTTGGAGTTAGCGGAGCCCTCCTTGAAGCTAAGGAGGTCTGTGTATGGTGACGTGCGTACCTGAATGGCATATCTCACTGCCCTATTGGTTGCACAAGGTGTAAACTTTTTCTTTCCTTATGCATGGTTCACAAGGTCTATAGTAGAAGGCTCATATGAGACGCTATGCGTCTTTAGTGATTAAAGGCAAGTTTTGTATCTATCTCCCCTATTGAATGTTACAAAGTCATTGCTTGTGCAGATTTATTAGATAGGGGCTCCGCCTGGCGACACAGGTACCTTTCGAATGCATTGGCCCAAAGGGATGCCCGTGGGGTGCCTCCCCCTTGGTGGAGGTTAGTTGGACTCCTGTGGCCCCCCTCCCGAGGGACCCGCCCAGTGGGCATCTCGGGGCCTTAAAGAAGGGACGAGACCCCCCCTCCAGTACCAGAATGGAGGTAGAGCTGCACAATTAATCGTTAAAAAATCGTGATCTCGATTCACCTCCTCTGACGATCTCTCCTGCTGAGTTTGACGATTCTTTCATATAAACAAGTGGAGAGATTATCTGCTCACTCAGCTGTCAAAAGAAAACATCCAGGCATTCTGCCAAGTTTAGAACTTGAAACATTGTATCTAACTTCCTTCTTAGATCAAAGGGATAGAACTTCTCTGTGTAAACAAATAACCTGGGCAAACTGCCAAGCTTTAAACAACCTGTAAATGCAGGAAGTTTAACCACTTAAAGTCTAAATCTTTTTCTGACACTTCTTTCTTAAGTTAAAATCAATATTTTTTGCTAAAAAAAAATTACTTGGATCCCCCAAACATTAGAGATAAAATATATATATTTAAAAATGGCAATTGCTGCAATATTTTATGTCGCACTGTATTTGCCCAGCAGTCTTTCAAATGCAATTTTTTGGGAAAAAATACACTTCAATAAATAAAAAAAAAGAAACCGTAAAGTTAGCGCAATTTTTTTTTGTTTTAATGTGAAAGATGATGTTACGCCGCGAGAATCGTGAGAGAATCGTGATCTATCCTCTAAGCAAAAAAATTGTGATTCTCATTTTAGCCAGAATCGTGCAGCTCTAAATGGAGGGCTAAAAAAGATGGGTCCCGCCAAGAAGCTGCTACGGCAGGACCCCCTCTAGGATTCATTATGACTGTTTCACGGTGTAACACAGTTTGGAGATGATTTAATCCCTCATCCCCTTCCCCCTCCTTCCCTTACCCCTCCGTTTTATAATCTGTTCTGTGATTGGTTCAATAATTTGTTTTTGTCTATAACGTCTAGGTCTGCGCTGTAAGAATTGCACTGTATTGTGGTAAGACTGACAATAGACTATATGTTTGTATGTTCCTTTTAATATATAAAATAAAACAAAGATTAAACAAAAAAAAAAAAAGGCAATTTATTCTTAAATATCTCCTATGCAGTGGTAAATATAAATGACCAACTATATGGTAAGGGAGCAAAATATCTAATACACACTGAGAATAACAGACAGAAGAGATATACTGTATAAACTGTTAGAGAAGAGATATACCGTACATACTATTAGAGGAGAGATATAATGTACATACTATTAGAGGAGAGATATGCTGTATAAACTATTAGAGGAGAGATATGCTGTATAAACTATTAGAGGAGAGATATGCTGTATAAACTATTAGAGGAGAGATATGCTGTATAAACTATTAGAGGAGAGATATGCTGTATAAACTATTAGAGGAGAGATATGCTGTATATACTATTAGAGGAGAGATATGCTGTATATACTATTAGAGGAGAGATACTGTATAAACTGTTAGAGAAGAGATACTGTATAAACTGTAAGAGAAGAGATATACTGTACATACTATTAGAGGAGAGAGATACTGTATAAACTGTAAGAGAAGAGATATACTGTACATACTATTAGAGGAGAGATATACTGTACATACTATTAGAGGAGAAATATACTGTACATACTATTAAAGGGTTAATCTGATAAATATCATCAGACTCAGAGATCAAATGTCTTCCTTAAAAAAAAAATTTCATTTTAAGAACGTTCATTCGATTTTGTAATCGTTAGTGGGGGTCAAATCGACATTCATTTTCAACCACAGTGACGGAAAAGTTTGGAAATAGGAAACTTCTTGGTCACAGGAATTTTCAGACAGTGTATGTGGTTTTCGTTCAGAAATTACATTCATTTTAAAAACAGAATGTTAAAAACAAGTGAAAATTTCAAACAAAATTCTTTCATTCAGCGAATGTACAAAGATTTTTTGTCTAAATATTCTCGTCTGAAAATTGATCTGTGTGGCCGGCATAAGGCTTGCTACACACCTATGCAGTTTGCTTTTGATCTGTTTCTGCGGTGCTTTTTGCTGTGCGTTTTGATTTTTTGCGCACATGATTTTGCGGCAATTTACGTTTTTGCATTTTTTTTTTTGCCCATTTTGTTATTGGGCAGATTAAAAAACACAAATTGCTGCAAAAACACATTAAATGCTTTTCTGCAGCTTCTCAATTGAAGTATATTGAACCAAAAAAGTACAGTTTTTGCGTTAAAAAAAAAAAAGTCCCTGACCCTTTCCAAATACGCAGAGGCTGAAAAAAGAAGAGATGTGAACAGGTCCAATGGGAAACCATGTTAATGAACTGCAGTGTGCTTCTGCAAAAATGCACCAAGATATATAGATGGAAGTGCAGTGGCGAGCGCGCCACCCTTTGGGCTGCTCCTGCTAATTTCGTGTTTATCTCATGTTAGTAGAAATTTGGTGAGAGACGATTTGCGCTTTTCAGACTTGTGTTTTTTCAGATCATTTAACTGTTGTTCAGTTTGTGCTTGTGGGGTTTGTATCTGCTTTTCAGTGCGTGTAATCAGTTCGCATTTGTTAATTCAGTGCGTTCTTGTCCGCTCATTGCTGATTTTCAGCTCGCTCTTCACAGGCCTTGCTGTTTTTCAGTGCGTTCTGTTTAAGTTTGTTCTGACCAGCCGACCGCTTTGAAGCCATGTTGCGTATACATACCAGTCGTAGAGTTCGTGCTTTGCTTGGGCCTGGTGTTGTAGTTCATCCTTCGACCCAAGTCCAGTCCATGAACAGGGTGGGGAGGAGTTCATGGACCAAGAATTGTTTGCTCCAGCGTGACAAATTCTCTCACATGCCTTTGCTTTGTGAGATCCGTGAGAATAATCCTGACGATTTGACGGACCCCATTTTTCAACGTTTGTTGGCTTTGCTTATATCAGCAGGCAGGATACCTGCATGAGGCAAGCCATCACTTCGGAGCAGAGGCTAGTTGCTACGTTGCGGTACTTGGTGACTGGGAGAAGCCTGCAGGACTTCAAGTTCTCAACAGGCTATCCCAGAGACATGTTCTGCAATCATTCAGGTCCTGCAGAAGGACAATATTAAGGTAAGATTTATCCTTTAACATCAAATTTTATTGTATTTAATGTTTGCTAATGTCTTGTATTTCTTTCCTAAATCCCTGATTACCACGATTGTAATATGCTGTGAATGTCCCCTTTGTCCTCATGCATGCTGTAATCTTTTAATGCTCCTTTTTTGTCCTTCATGCATATTTGCCTTCACTAATCTCCCCAGCATGCTATCCTGGGCCCATATTCACCTAGTCTAGTCACTTAACAATGTATTTTGTCAGCTCCATTGTAGTGCTTTACCCTAAACACCCCCTTAAAATGTGTCCAAATGGTATGTGTGTCCTTGAATTAAATTTTGTAAGCCCCCCCCCCTTAAAATGTGTCCAAATGGTATGTGTGTCCTTAAATTAATTTATAAGCCCCCCCCCCCTTAAAATGTGTCCAAATGGTATGTGTTTTCTTAAATTAATTTATAAGCTCCCCTCCCTTAAAATGTGTCCAAATGGTATGTGTGTCCTTAAAGCGGGGTTCCCATTTTAAAAAAAAAAGTAAAAGTCAGCAGCTACAAATACTGCATCAGACACTTACCTTTCCCATGGTCCAGCGATGCGGGGGATCGAAGCCCCGCTCGCCCCCCCCTCTACTCAGGGGCGCCGGCATTTTAACTGTGGGCGCCCGGCTGTGGCTTTACAGCCGGGCACCCACTGCGCATGCGCGAACCGCGCCATGCGCCGTCACTGGCCCCGCAATCATCTGGGACCGGTCACGTGTCCAGATGATTGACAAGAGGGAGGGTGGAGAGGCGATCTCCCTTCCTGCGTCGAGGGAAGTGACATCAGGAGCCCAGGCCCTGAAGAAGGCAGACTGTGAGGGACCCGCTAGCAGCAGGCATTTAAAGGTGAGTACGTTTTTTTTTTTTTTTTTTTTTTCCCTCCACATGTTTTTACTTAATTTTTTTTAAACACATTGCATTTTTTTAATTTTTTTTTTTTTGGGGGGTGGAACTCCACTTTAAATTAATTTATAACCCCCCCCCCCTTAAAATGTGTCCAAATGGTATGTGTGTCCTTAAATTAATTTATAAGGCCCCCCCCCCCCTTAAATTTTATCAATGGGCCATAAGAGGGGGTGAGGAATCTGATAAGTGGGCCTTATATTTTATTCTTTAAATAATAATTAAAATAAATGTTATACTGATGTTGAGCAAGAATGTTTTTTGTGTAATCTGCTTGCAATGTTATGTGCAAAAGTACTTATATATATTTTTTTCTTGTTTGACTCCCAAGTTTCCTTCAACGCCACAGGAATGGCAAACTGTGGCATCCCATTTTACCATCCGTTGGGACTTTCCCAACTGTGGAAGGGCTATAGATGGGAAGCACGTCCACATCGTGCCACCACCCCATTCGGGGTCATACTATTTTAACTATAAGGGGTTTCATAGTATCGTGTTAATGGCGGTGGTGTCGGCACAATATTTCTGTATGTGGATGTGGGGAAGAATGGCCGGATGTCGGATGGAGGAGTCTTCGCCCAGATGGAGTTCTACCAGCATATCCAGAGTGGTGGCCTGGGATTGCCACCTGATGCGGATAACGTGGAAGGACTCCCCTTTGTCTCCATTGCAGATGAAGCCTTTGGTCTGGGGGAGCACCTGATGAGGCCATTCCCCCAAAGGACCCTCACCCCGGAGAGGGAGGGTTTTTAACTACCGGCTGGCCAGAGCGAGAAGAGTTGTGGAGAATGCCTTCAGGATAATGGCCAGCCAGTTCTGCCTGTTTCTGACATCAATCCATATGGTGGACTACAAACTTAATCATATAGTCCTAGCATGCTGCATCCTGTACAATTTTTTAAGAAAATATTCAAGAAATTATATTGCATCAGTGGGGCCTCAGGCCGGACTTAGACAATCCTCTGACGGGCCTGGATACTGGCCGTACTGGCTTGGCACCCCAAAGCGCCGAGAAGTTAGGGAGAAATATGTTAATTTTTTTTACGGGTAGGGGGCCATTGCAATGCCAGACAATGTCTAATTTTTATTTAAAAAAATGATCAGATAAAATCTCAATGTATTTATTGCTTGCTTTCCTTTTTGGCTGTCTCCTAGGTTCTCCTAGTGCACTTGTACTGCCAAGTGTATTTTCCTTTAGTAAATAAGCCCTATTGTCACTGTAAACACAAAATTACTTACAAAACTGGTATTGAGCATTGAAAGAAGAAGCCACACATTGTTGATTAGCAAACTCTTTAACCTGTGCACATTCACATATGCGTTTTATAATTTTGTTTTTAAAAATATATATTTATTTTTTTTTTTACAAATAGCCATGTTTTAAAACATAACATACACACAACTCTGGAACTTACAAAGTTCAACATCTATAAAATGAAGGCAATATCAAACATTATAGTGTCAAAAATGTCTTGATATTGCCATAAAACAGATGGGGTGATGTCACCCCTGTAAAAGCCAAATTTTGAAGATGCACACAAATTGGGATTCCAAATGAGTAATGTCAACATGTGCTATCTCCCATCATGGGGGATCAATGGACTTGTTTTGTGGGTGCAATCCCTTCCTCTCACCTACTAGTGTTATGAGGAATGGGTTGCACCCTCAAAACGCGTACATTGAGATCCCCTGATGGCAGCACATGTTGACATACCGTGTGCATCTTCAAAATTTGGCTTTTAACATTTAAAAAAATTAAAATCCCAGAATGTGGTCATCTAAAAAGGAAATGAAGAACATGATCGATTTCGTTTTAGGGAAAAAGGGATTAGATTCTCCCCAAAACATCGATCATGTTCTTCATTTCCTGCTGCATGATGTCCATGCGATTGTGCATGGCATCGATCTCCCCTTTCTAGGCCATGATCTTGGCAATGAGTGTTTGAGCGCTTGGAAATGGTTCCGCCGCTTCCCCTTCCACAACCAGCACATCACCTAAAATTGATGAAAAAAGATGTATTTAGAAATATGCAGGCGTACATAGATTACCTGAAGCTGGGTTGTCAGACACTCACCTGGTGGGGTGCCCATGTCGCCCACTTCCTCCACCTCTCCTTCCTCCACCTCTCCTTCCTCCACATCCTCGGGGGGGCTGGGGCTAACCTCCCATTCAGGCTGGCGAGGTCGGGGGTCCCTGGGATCCTGTTGTCTGAGTCTTTTCTCCCCTATGCGAATGAAACAAATGGTATACTTAGCACACAGATATCTGAGGCCAGAAATAGGAATATGAAACATTGCTTTGAAGTAGTGTACAATTGTCTATTTGGGAAGAGATCCAAGTTGAAGACATGATTAAAAATCCCTTTTAACCAAACTGCAATACTTTCCTTTTTTGACCAAGTTTCACAGATGGAGACACCCCAAGTATCCACTGGAGCACCTGTGTGGGTTACCCTAAAAAATGTGCTCTGGTGTCCCACACTAGTGCTCCTGGGTCCAGATGTGTAAACAGCTGCTCAGTGTCCTTTCCTTACATTCCACTGAATCAAGTTTGCAATTCATTCAAGTTTCAAAGACATCTAGGCAACAATGTCCTAAACCTCCTTTTAATAAGACAAATTAGCAAGACTAAAGTATAGTTAAAACCCTGTATCAACTAAATACATTGTATATATTTTCGAACGATTACCATGTCCATGTATATGAAAGTAGCTATTTAAAACTGTACAACAGTAAAGAAAAGCACATGGAGCAGTAGGGATGAGCTTCGAGTTTGAGTCGAACCCATGTTCGACTCGAACATCGTGTGTTCGACTGTTCTCCGAATTTCGAACGCTATGGGCTGTTCGCGCCAAATTCGAGTGACTCGTCACGGCCCATAATTCACTACTTCGCAGTGCATTGCTGGCTGATGATTGGCCAAGCATGCACTGACCCGCATGCTTGGCCAATCACAGCGCCATCTGCACAGAGAGCCGTAAATGGCCAAAGCCATGTGTGTGTGTATATGTGTGTATGTATATAGATATAGATATAGATAGATAGATCTATCTCTCTCTCTCTATATCTATATCTATATCTATATCTATATCTATATCTATATCTATATCTATATCTATATCTATATCTATATCTATATCTATATCTATATATATATATATCCCAGTTTTGTGCAGCTACATCTCACTGCAGGCCATTAGTATGTCTGGAAGGCCAACGAGGAGAGGCAGACAGTCACAAGCCAATAAAAGAGGGCAAGCAGGCTCTGTGTCTAGAGGCAACAGTGCTGGTCGTGGACATGGTGCATCCCCATCAGCACGTGGCCGTGGGACACGCTTGTCCTTTTTTCGGCAGCTGGCCGTGTTGAGCCGCAACATGCGGAAGACTTGGTGGAGTGGATGACCAAGCCGTCCTCATCCTCCTCCATCCTCTCTCACCCAGGCTCAGGGTACTTTGTCTGGCAAAGCAGCTGCCCACGCGGCCTCTTCCCTCGGCTCAATGGCATCAGTCATTCCTTCCCTAGCCCCACCATGTCCTCCTGAGGAGTCCCCCAAACTGTTTGACGACAGTGTTGGGTACATGCTCCAGGAGGATGCCCAGCGTTTTGAAGGCTCCGATGATGGTACTCAGCTAGAGGAAGGCATTAACGTGAGCCCAGACAGAGGGGGTGTCCAAGAAGGACAGCAATCTGGCAGTCATGTTCCCCCAGCTGCAGCACACTGCCAGGTTTGCTCCAGTGATGAGGGAGGGGATGATGAGGTCACTGACTCCACGTGGGTGCCTGATAGGAGGGAGGAGGAGGCACATCACCAACGTGGCAGGATGCCCTCCAGGGGCCAGCTTAAGGGCAGCACACTGACTGCATCACACTGCAGAGCTCCGCATGTGCAGGGCGCTGCTGTCTCTGCGCGTTATTCCAAAAGTTCTTTGGTGTGGGCCTTTTTTGAGACGGGTGCATCAGATCCCACTGCTGCTATTTGCAACATATGTCTCAAGCGTATCTCGCATGGCCAAAACATCACCGGCTTGGGCACCACATGCTTGACCAGACATATGTTGACCTGCCATGCAGTTCGTTGGCAAACGTACCTAAAAGACCCACACCAAAGAACAAAGAGGACCTCTCCTTGCTCCTCATTAGCTGGGATCTTCAACCCCCACTATACCTTCAGTCCTCTCTGAGACCTGCACTGAGAGGAATGAAGGTGTAGAATTAGGTGTGTAACAGCCAAGTACTTGCGGGCAACCTGCTATCAGTACACCGACATCAGATTGCACCAGGCAAATTTCCCTGCCCCAGCTGCTGCACCGCCAAAAGAAGTTCGCTCCCAGCCATCCACATGCCCAGCGGTTGAATGCTAGCTTGGCTAAATTGCTAGCACTTCAACTGCTGCCTTTTCAGTTGGTAGACTCTGCCCCCTTCCGTGAGTTTGTGGAATGTGCGGTTCCTCAGTGGCAGGTTCCCAAACGCCACTTTTTCTCACGGGAGGCGATTCTGGCTCTCTACCGGCATGTGGAAGGCAATGTTTTGGCCTCGCTGGACAGGGCGGTCAGCGGTAAGGTGCATATTACCGCTGACTCATGGTCCAGCAGGCATGGACAGGGACGTTACCTATCTTTCACGGCACATTGGGTGACTCTTCTGGCAGCTGGGAAGGATGCAGGACAGGGTGCAGTAGTGTTGGAGGTTGTTCCGCCACCACGCCCTCAAAATGCTACTACTGGTGATTCTGACACCCCTCTCTCCTCCACCCCCTCCTCTTCTTCTTCCTCCATGGCCTCTTCCTATGCTTTGTCCTCGGAACCAGCGGTGCTCCGTAGGCGTTCAAGGGGCTACGCAAGTACGCAGGCCAAAAGATGCCATGCGATGCTTGAGCTGGTGTGCTTGGGGGACAGGAGCCACACTGGAGCAGAGATTGTCAGCTCTGCAGGGGCAGGCTCAAAGGTGGTTGACGCCACACCAGCTTAAGGCAGGAATGGTGGTTTGCGACAATGGCACCAACCTTCTCTCCGCCGTTCGACAGGGACAACTGACACATGTGCCCTGTTTGGCTCATGTCCTTAACTTGGTGGTGCAGCGGTTCTTGGGCAGATATCGGGCTTACAGGATGTCCTGAGGCAGGCCAGGAAAGTCTGTGTGCATTTCCGCCGGTCATATAATGCCAGTGCTCGGCTGGCTGACCTCCAAAAGGAATTTAACCTGCCCAAGAACTGCCTAATCTGTGACATGCCCACCAGGTGGAACTCAACGTTGGCCATGCTGCAGCGGCTGCACACGCAGCAGAGGACCATAGATGAGTACCTGTGCGACTATGGCACCAGGACAGGGTCAGGGGAGCTTGCTTTTTTTTTTTTTCCCCCCACGCCAGTGTGCCATGATCAGGGATGCATGCACTGTCCTGTCACCATTTTGAGGAGGCCACGAGGATGGTGAGTAGTGACAGTGCATGCATCAGTGACACTGTCCCCCTTGTCCACCTGTTGGAGTACACGCTGCGTGGAATAATGGACGGGGCACTTGAGGCAGGAAGAGGAGGACTTCCTTAGCTCTCAAGGCCCCCTTTATCCAGACAGTGTTCCTGCGAGCCCGCCGATCACACAGGACGAGGAGGATTGTGTCAGCATGGAGTTGGAGCGTGGCTCTCGGCAGCAGTCTTTAAGGGATCATTTACAGTCCCAAGAAACCCATGGATTTGTACGTGGCTGGGAGGAGGTGGCTGCGGATCATGTCGTCCTTAGTGACCCAGAGGACTCCGTACCCAATGCCTCAGCAAACTTACGCTGCATGGCCTCCCTGATCCAGCAAAGCCTGCGGAAGGATCCTCGTATTTGTGGTATCAAGGAGAGGGATCAATACTGGCTGGCAACCCTCCTTGATCCACGTTACAAGGGTAAGGTTGCGGACCTTATCTTGCCATCGCAGAGGATGAAACATCTTTGGGAGGCCTTGCAGAAAGGTCTGTGCAACGCGTTCCCAGAGACTGCGAGGTTACAAACTCCTGTTCCTGGACAACGTGTTGCTGAGGCTTCGGTCAGTCAAAGAAGGAGCGGGTGGAGAAGGTGGCCGTCTGACTGATGCGTTCAGACAATTTTTTAGTCCGCAGCCCCAAGGTATGTTCCAGCAACCATCGCCAGCGTCTGTTTTACATGGTGTAGGAATACCTAGGGGCAAGATCTGACTTGGACACCTTTCCCACCGAAAATCCTCTGGGTTACTGGGTCTTTAGGATGGATCACTGGACAGAGCTTGCATAGTATGCAACTGAGCTACTGGCCTGTCCTGCATCCAGCGTTCTTTCGGAACGCACATTCAGTGCTGCTGGAGGCTTTGTAACCGATCACAGGGTGCGCCTGTCCACCGACTCGGTCGATCGACTGACCTTCATAAAAATGAATCAGTCTTGGATCACCACCAGCTACCAAGCACCTGATGCTGATGTAACCAAATAATTTTTTTTTTAAATGTCAGATCCCTTCAAGACTGCCTATGCTGATGCTGAGTGACTATCCTGTTATGCTGAGTGACTATCCTCTTCCTTCTCAATGATCATGCTGATAGCTTGTAAGAATATTTTTGGTTCTGGGCGCCGCGTGTAATTACAATTTTTGATGCAATAATGTGCAGCAGGGCTCGTTCCTGCGCTCCAACTAGAGTATGTGTGAGGGGTTGCAGTGTTGTGGCACCAGCACAAGTGCCTAAGGCCCAATTTTTCAGCCCCTGTTTAACAGGGGCGTGCAATTACAATTTTTGATGCAATATTTTGCAGAAGGGCTCATTCCTGCGCTCCAACTAGAGTATCTGTGAGGGGTTGCAGTGTTGTGGCACCAGTGCCTAAGGCCCAATTTTTCTGCCCTCTTCAACAGGGGCATGTAATTACAATTCTTGATCTAATATTTCACAGCAGGGCCCGTTTCTGCGCCCACCAAGAGTAACTGTGAGGGCTTAGTGTTGTGGCACCACCACCACCACCAAAGGCCCAATTTTTCTGCCCCTGTTTAACAGGTGCATGTAATTACAATTCTTGATTTTATATTTCACAGCAGGGCCCGTTTCTGCACCCACCAAGAGTAACTGTGAGGGCTTACAGTGTTGTGGCAATACCAACACCTAAGGCCCCAATTTCTGCAGAGTATATAGGGCAGGCCCCTACTTTCAAACATCCAACTTACAAACGACTCCTACTTGCAAACGGAAGGAGACAACAGGAAGTGAGATGAAATCTACCCCTAGGAAGGGAAATTCTCTCCTGTAAGAGTTAATATGGGAAAAACGTGTCTCCTCTCCACTGATGCTTTATCAACAATCTTTGTTTCACTAAAAAAAAACAAATTGTCAAAAACATTTGTGGATATTATTGGGAGAAAGTGAGGTGAAATCTTCTGAAGAGGTGCACAGACAGCAAAACAAACGTCACAGGGGTGATAACCCTTCCCTATGTTTTCCAAAAAGCTTAAAATAGATTTTTTGGCTGGAGCTACACTTTTTAAAATGTACCAGTTCAAAATTACAAACAGATTCTTCTTAACAACAAACCTACAGTCCCTGTCTTGTTTGCACCGCCTGTATACTGCTGTTCAGAGTATATAGGGCCTGGGGGCCCCACGCCTTTCCTTTTTTAATTTGGGTGCGGGGTTCCCCTTAATATCCATACAAGACCCAAAGGGCCTGGTAATGGACTAGGGGAGGGGTACCCATGCCGTTTGTCTCACTGATTTTCATCCATATTGCCGGAACCCGACATTACATTAAAGCCGCAAGCAGTTTTAAATGACTTTTATTCCTTTAAAAATGTCATTTTGTGCAGGGACTGTTCTAAGCATGGGAAACATGCGCCACTTTGCAGGCATACTATAGACGCCCCCCAGGTACGATATTTAAGGGACTATTTCACTTTTTTTTTTTCACTTTAAGCATCATTAAAATCACTGCTCCCGAAAAAACGGCTGGTTTTAAAACTTTTTTTTGCATTGATACATGTCCCCTGGGGCAGGACCTGGGTCCCCAAACCCTTTTTAGGACAATACCATGCAAATTAGCCTTTAAAATGAGCTCTTTTGATTTAGAATGTTTGAGTCCCATAGACTTCAATGGGGTTCTAAAGTTCGCGCACATTTTCGGTCCCTTCGCAGGTTCTGGTGTGAACCGAACCAGGGGGTGTTCGGGTCATCCCTATGGAGCAGCATGCAAGTTAATAATCATAATAGGAATACACAACAAGTACTTACTTTTTTGAAGAATTTTATTTATCCTTCTGTACTGATCCGGCTCCCTCAGTTTAATGTCGGACAAGCATTTCCTTAATTGGTCTTTGGAGCGGCGTACCCCAAAATTCTGCTGCAGTCTTCACAACTTTTGACATGATTTTGGCTTTGCGCAAATTCGGCTGGGTGTACGGTCAATGCTTCCCACCATAATTGTTCCTCCGCAAGATGTCCACCATCTCTTCAAAGGCCATATTGGAGGCCTTAAATCCTCTCTTCCCGGATCAGGACGTTTTGGGCTCCAGGCTTTCCTTGTTACTGGAAGAATTTCTAACCACCTGCTGTGTCCCCGCCATGTTGCTCCTACTGCGCACCGTAGAGACAAGGGGCAGGGAATATTTGTGAAAGAACGTCGGGGGTGGGCGAGGAGGGTGGAGTTTCATGCATGCGCAGTGTATATAAAGCTAACACGCATGTGTCATACGTACGCTCTGTGCGCCGAGGAAAGAGGAACGGAAGTTGCGAACATCCGAAACGAAGGTAAATTTTATTAAATTTGGAACATCAGTGGCCTATACTGCTTAAAGATTGGGGCATGTATTGGGATAACATTATGAGAGTTTAGGCTAACATTAGTGTTTTTGTCTTGTGTATTGTCTTAAAGAAAAAATGAATAAGTTTAAGGACCATGAATTTATGTTCCATTTTATTGCCAAGTACAGGGAGATGAGGAATCTGTGGGAGGTCAAACACAGTTTATATTACAATAAACAAGTAAGGAAGGAAACACTGGAGAGACTTCTGGAATTTGTGCAGACTTGGATCCCAGAAGCAACCATGAAGTGTTTGGAAAGTAGAATTGGGATCTTGAGGAATATGTATAGGAGGGAGCATAAGAAGATCCAAGCTTCCCTGAGATCAGGAGCATCAGCAGATAATGTATATGTACCCAGGCTGTGGTATTTCCAAAAACTGCGTTTTCTTGACGACCAGACTGAAGCCAGGGAATCTCTTTCGACCCTTCCTGCAGCCTTCCCTCCACCCCAGGGGAGGCTGACGAGGAACAACCTGGGCCTTCCATCCTGGAAGAAGCGGATGTGCCCAGCTGGAGCCAGGTATATTATTTTTGTACATATTTAGTGTCCTAATAATGATGTTAACTAGATGTTATAATTGATTACCTATTAAGGATTTTATCCAAAAAATGATGTATACATATCAATTGACAGTAGTGGCCAAAAAATGTTTGTCACCAGCTTGAAAAAATGCTGGGGTCAGAATGATACTCTTTTATATGTATTAACATTGAATTTTCAAGTCATGGGCTGAAAATTGTGTGTGATTGATGAACCAAAAACTAAAACTATGTCCCTTTTTTTTTTTTTTTTTTTTTTTTTTTTTTTTTTTTTTTTTTTTTTTTACACAGGATGAGCTCAGCCAGGAGGAAGGTCTGGAAATTGGCAGGCAGGAGGAGGCCGGGCCCAATGTCATCCAGGATGTGGCCGTGCCCAGTGACAGCCAGGATGTGGCCGTGCCCAGTGACAGCCAGGAGGTGGGCGGGCCCAGTGTCAGCCAGGAGGTGGACTCCTCCAGCCTCACAGACTCCCAGGTGCCTCCCCTCCGCCTTCAAACAAAAAGGCCCAGGAAGGGGACGGTGATGGAGGAGGCATCACTGCGCCTCATTAGGGAAGCAACGGATGTCCTGAGGAGCCCCCCCGAAGCTGAAGAGGCCTATGGCTGCTATATAGCCACCAGGTTGCTAGAATTGGAGAAGGACCAACGCCTCCTCTGTGAGAGAAATTTATTTGATGCCCTTTCAGAAGGGGCTGAGGGGCCAGCTATTGATGTGTGCCCTGGGGCTACAAGGCTTCACAAATTCCAAAAGTTTCTCCAGCGTTGCCTTCATCTTTATTTTGTTAACCAGAATAAATGGATATTTTAGTTTCTGAAAATACTTGCCTATGTGTTTTTATTCAAATACATTTCTATAAAAGACAATGTCAAATTAACAAGGGACACCAACCTCCCTTGAGGTTCCAAAAAAAAAAAAATTATAATGTTATTGTAACTTGACACACAAAAAAATAAAATGTTAATAATGTTATTGTGGTAACTTGAGACACACACACAAAAAATTATAATGTTATTGTGGTAACTTGAGACACAAAAAAAAAATGGAGATCACTAGAAAATAATTTTTAAATAATCCTAAAAAAAGATCTTGATAAAATCAAAAATAATAAGATGTCTCAAAAAAAAAAAATTGTAAACATTATTATGGAGATCGGGCTTTTAAACAATATTATTCATGAAATCAGGAGAAATAATCCAGAAATCAGTTTGTGAGAACTCTGTGTGAATATGAGCAGCAAAACAACCTCATTCTTCTAGCATTATAAAGAAGTCAATAATGCGCTGCATTAAACGATCACAGAATTTGCAGCGTGAGGAATGTGCTAGCTCCATTACGAACGCTAGTTTTACCAGACCGAGCACTTCCGTCTCGTACTTGCTTCAGAGCATGCGTCGTTTTTGGTCCGTCGGAACAGCATACAGACAAGCGGTTTTCTCGATAGGAACTGGTTCCGTTGGAAAGATTTGAAACATGTTTGAAACATGTTCTATTTCTAAAGTCCGTCAGATTTTCCGACAGAAAAGGTCCGATTTGAAGGTCCGATGAACCCCACACACGATCGACTTGTCCGACTGATTCGTTCCGTCGGACCTTTGATGCCGAAAATTCCGGTCGTGTGTACGTGGCATTAGAAATCTCCACTAGAGGGAGTAAATGCACATGCCTGGTACGTTGCTTCTCAGTCAGCTCTGTGTCCCAGCTTACAGCATGTGTGTGGTCTCAGCCAACCAGGGGGGATTCCTCATCTAGAACAAAATTTGCATGTTCTTTTCCCCCTGGGGGAACTAAGGGGCTAGGAGGTACAACAGTAGTTTGTACCCCCCCCCCCTCGGGGGGTACGGCGGCTTCCCTATGTTAATATTTGTGTCCCCACAGTAGCCCATAAATGTTAAGTTTAAATTCCCTGCCTACCCAGCCTGCCCTTCCCTGGGGGAAGTAGCGTCCACGAGGAGCACATAGCGCAGGCGCTGGGGATGCCGAGCAGAGAAAAAGGGACACTTCTCAGCTAGGAGCTGGAGAAATGGACGTCTGCCACACAGGAGCGCTGGGGGCACGTAAGGCAATGCATACAGGAATTTCCAGTGCAGGAAATACATTTTACTTAGCACTAAGCTGAACTTTATTAGCGGCGTTGTATTGCTAGACTATTGCTCAGCAGGTAGTTCATTTACTTACTGCCTCTGCTTTTGTGCTTTAGCACTATGGCTCCCAAAAAAGACACCACAAAAAAGGTACCAAAGATTTCACCCCCAGGTGCTGGGAACTTCAGTCGTGCCTCCACACTGTCGTCCTCTCCTGAAAAACCAGATGTGGCACGCCAGGGTGAGTCATTGGAACCAATTGGTGGTGCAGCTGCTTCTCATATCTCAGCCCCTGTATACTGCTCTGAAAAGATGCCTTTTCCTCCACCCTGCTGGGCCTAGAGGGAAGATTAGCGGCTTTACTCGCATCCTCCATCCAAAAGGATAGGAAGCATGTTAGATCCCCCTCCCCCACCTTAGACCCTTTACCAAGGGAACAGTGAGTAGAAGATGAGGGGTTACCCTCTGGCGATCAGGAAGAAAGACAAACCAATTACTCCTCTACAGAGGAAACACCGGTGGATTAACCTTTTTCAGCCTCGCAATCTGAGAAATTGCTAGTGCAATCTCTTACGGAGATGGTTCGTTCCATTTTCAAGCTACCCCTAACGGAGTCAGCTGAAAGTTCCATTTCTCCTTTGGGTTCCTTAAAACCTTCACCGCCTTTGCATGCGTTTCCTCTCCATGCATTATTAGAACAGCTTATTTTTGCTGAATGGGATCACCCTGATAAGCATTTTCTCCCTCCAAAGAGGGAGTTCTCTATCCGAAGGAGGAGAAATTCACCGAAAGATGGAATGTACCAGCAGTTGATGCTGTGATTTCCAGTGTGAATAAAAGTCTAAATTGTCCGGTAGACAATGCACAAATGCTTAAGGATCCAACAGAAAAAAGGTTGGAATTCCTGTTAAAATCCTCTTTTTCTTTGGCAGGTGCGGTTACTCAGCCTGCAGTCACTGCAATAAGCATCTGTCAATCTCTAAAGGATCGGTTTAGACAAGCCCTTAAAGAGGTTCATGTACAGCAACCCCGGGATTTGGCCGAACTACCAAGAGCATTATGTTTTGCCATAGACCCTATTAAAGATTCTATTCACCAGGCGTCCCACCTTGCGCTTGTGCAAGTACACCTACGTAGGATCCTGTGGTTAAAAAATTGGTCAGCCAAAGCACCATGCAAAAAGCTCCTGACTGGGTTTCCTTTTCATGGGGATCGGCTATTTGGGGATGATTTGGACAAGTACATCCAAAAGATTTCAAGTGGGAAAAGTACTCTTTTGCCAGTTAAAGTGGATGTAAACCCAATGTCATGCTTTCTAAACTACTGCCATAGGGGTTATCTATAAGGATATACATGCCTCCTGCATGTATCTTTACCTGTCAAATGTCTCCCCTCTGTCTGTTATTAGACCCGAAAAACTGCATATTCTGTGGGTGGGTCTGTTGTCTGGAGCTCGGTGGGTGGAGTCGTGATGTCAGTAGACTCCCCGCCTACCTCCACACTCCCCTTGTCAATATGCATCTTCTCCTGTGTATTTCTAACACTGAACTTCTGCTATGATCTCTAACATCCAGTGAAAAGACAGGAAAGTAACCACATGATTTCAGCATGCCAAATCATGCTGAGGTGTGGAACAGCCAATCCTTGCAGAGCTGCTGAAGAAAGGAGTGGGGGAGGGAATTAAAAAATGCCTGTGTCTTAGGCTAGTGCACGAGATCACGAAATCACCTGTCACTCACAGCAAGGGGGAGGATTTGACAAAGTTTTTCTCAGTTTGTCAAGATTTTGATCACTGAACAATAAAAGAGGTTTGCTCAGAGATGGATTGACTCTGTGTGGCAAGACTGGGCTCAAATGATAGGAAATCGTATACTCTACAGTATGATCTAAAAAAAAAAAAAAAAATTCGGGTTTACATCCACTTTAAGAGAAGGAATAAACACCCTTCATTTAAGCGGACTCTTTCTCCTGCACCAGGGTCTTTCTCCTCTAGGCAGTGGGGACAGCCTTCGCCGTCAGAGTCTAGAGGAAAGCCTCAGGGTCAGGCCCAGGCACAAAAGAAGTCCTGGGGCTGGAAACCTGCAAAACAGAATTCTAAAGCCTCGTTATGAAGGGGCACCCCCGCTCGCCAAGGTAGGGGGAAGACTTCTGCAGTTTTCAGGAGTCTGGCAAGAGGAAATTCAGGACAGATGGGTCATCTCCACGGTAACTCTAGGGTACAAACTAGAATTTTGGGAGTTTCCACCGTCTCGTTTTCTGAGGTCAAATGTTCCCAAAGATCCAGGGAAAAGGCAATCTCTGTTTTGGGCACTAGACCGATTACTGTCTCGGGGTGATCATACAAATCCCCACAGAAGAGCAAGGTTTGATGTTTTATTCAAACCTCTTTACAGTACCAAAACCAAATGGAGATGTCAGACCGATTCTAGATCTAAAGAATCTAAATCAGTTCCTGAAGATCCGCTCTTTTTGCATGGAGTCGATCAGGTCAGTGGTTTCTATCCTACAAGGAGGAGAACTTCTGGCATCTATCAACATCAGGGATGCATATATGCATGTCCCTATATTTCCCGCTCACCAAAGGTTTCTGCGGTTCGAGGTAGAACAGCATCATTTTTAGTTTGTAGCCTTGCCCTTCGGGCTAGCTACAGCACCCCGGGTGTTTACAAAAGTTCTGGCTCCACCTCTATCCAGGTTAAGGGCACAGGGCATAACAGTCTTGGCATACCTAGACGATCTATTGCTAATAGACCAGTCGGTGGCTCGTTTGGCGCAAAGCGTGCGCATTACAATACCTGGAAAATCTGGGTTGGATTCTCAACATAGAGAAATCTTCCTTAAAAACCGCTAAAAAGGCTTGAGTACTTGGGTCTGATCATAGGCACAGCCCAAAAAAAGGTGTTCTTGCCTCAGTGTTTTGCTTGCGTCTATCTAGCAAGGTTGCTCTGTGGTATAATCAAGGAAGCTGAGACTTCTGCAGTGTGTAAATGTGCTTTTACTATGCAAAGATGCTGTACATGCAAAACTATTACAATATTAGGAATACAAGACTGACAGATATCTATAACAAGCAAAATGCCTAGGAAATTACCAACTTATGGTCTATAACAGTACAAATACACTTAAAGGTTACTTATCTTCTGTTACTGTATGTTCATGATCTCCATTGGCAACAATGCTTCTTGGACACCAGGCACCTTTCTTCTATCATGAGTGTCTTCTGATCTTAAAACATGATGATGTGTGTGTCCCAGTCTCTACTCATCCCTTTTTATTTGTACAAGTTTGTTACCAAAAGTTAATGGTTACAAACTTGTTTCCATAACAACTAACAGTCATTCTTTCAGTTTGATAGCTGAAAGAATCTCAAACAAGTAATGTCTTACTTGTTTGCTGTAGCTATAGAGACAATAGCCTGTTGAAAACTGTCAATTGAATACAACAATGGTATCTAACCCCATTGTATGAAACAGCATTTGTTTGAGAAATCTACCCAAGGCAAAAACTGACAGTAATCTGACCAACTCACTATTGTAATATTGTCTTATGTCTGATTAATATAAAAAAATCATATTTTGAACAAACGCAACACACTCGGGCAAAGATCAACGCCATAAGAGAGCTGGTGCATATGGTCAGGTCAAAAAGAGATCCCTCCATTCACCTTTGCATGAGGTTGTTAAGAAAGATGGTGGCTTCATTCGAAGTGGTTCCCTATGAACCAGTTCCAATCGAGACTGTTGCAAAACAGTATCCTGTCTGCTTGGAACAAAACCGTTCAAGCTTTAGACTTGCCAATGCGGCTTACCCCAAGGGTGTCCCAAAGCCTCAGTTGGTGGTTGGTAACCCAGAATCTGCTGATAGGAAAGTCCTTCAGACCAGTTATCTGGAATTTGGTAACGACAGATGCCAGCCTTTCAGGTTGGGGAGCAGTGCTAGAAAAGACAACTGCCCAGGGACATTGGTCAGGAACTGAAAAGTCCTTGCCCATCAACATCCTAGAGATTCGGGCAGCGGGTCTGGCTCTGAAGGCCTGGACATTCAGGTTACGGGGTTGTCCTGTCAGGATCCAATCCGACAATGCCACAGCTGTGGCTTACATCAATCACCAAGGGGGCACCAAGAGTCTCGCAGCACAGAGGGAGGTGAACCATATCCTAACTTGGGCAGAAAAGGAATGTTCCGTGCCTATCAGCAGTTTTCATTTCGGGAGTAGAAAATTGGCAGGTGGACTTCTTGAGCCACCAGCAGTTGCTCCCGGGGGAATGGTCCCATCACCCCGACATTTTTCGGGCTGCTTGCCAGATATGGGGGACTCCGGATGTAGATCTTCTGGCGTCCAGATTCAACATGAAGTTGGTCAACTTTGTGTCCAGGACAAGGGATCCACTCGCATGCGGAACAGATGCGTTGGTGACCCCATGGGATCAGCTCTCACTAATATATGCATTTCCCCCTATTCAGTTGCTGCCACGGCTTCTTTGCAGGATTAAGCTGGAAAGAAAGCCGGTAATTCTGGTAGCCCCGGCATGGCCCAGAAGGTCCTGGTATGCGGAAATCGTAAAGATGGCGGTGGAGGATCCATGGTCCCTTCCATTACGGCCAGACCTACTTTCACGGGGGCCGATATTCCATCCTGCCTTACGAACTCTAAATTTAACGGATTGGCTATTGAAACCCACATACAGAAGAAATGTGGGCTTTCCGGGTCAATTATCGCTACCTTGATTAATGCAAGGAAGCCAGCTTCCAGAACTATGTTATAGAGGCTGGAGGGCTTCTGTTTCCTGGTGTGAGTCCAAGGGTTGGCACCCTCGGAAGTACAACATAGGCAGAATTCTTGCCTTTCTACAAATAGGGGTAGAGATGAAGCTGGCCTTGAGTCCTAGCAGGGGACAAGTCTCAGCCTTATCTGTCTTATTTCAAAGACCGCTTGCTTCACATTCTTTGGTCCGGGTTTTTATGCAAGGGGTGATGCGGCGAGCGTAGAGGCATCACGTCTATTAGTCATGGTGAGTAAGTCCTGGACCAGCGTCCAAGCAACAGAAAATGTGTCATTCCCAAGGGGTTTAGGAAAGAGAACAGGAGAAAGAGGGGGAGACAGGAAAAGGAAAAAAGAAAAGAAAAAAAAAAAAGGAGGGGGGGGGGGGGAACAATTAGGTCGTACCTGGAACCTTGTAAGGAATTTTTGTCTCATCCACACCGAGCACACCGCACCTGGTCCATCTGGAGTCCGATAACTGCTGTATGGCAAAAAATTGTTCATAGGCCTACGATTCTTGAGGGATGGGTCTGCTAGTTCTAATAAAGCCATGTCTAAGCTGGAGGGCATGTGGCTTGGGTCTGAAACATATTCAAACCAGGGTGCCCAGACACCAGCAAATCAGTCCCTGGTGCCCCGGCAGGTCGCTATCCATTCCTCCGCCTCACGAATATCATTCACCTTGCTGACCCATTCTTCCCGAGTAGGGATTCTGGGTTGCCAGTAAATTGGAAGCAGGTGCCTTGCCGCATTTAGTAAGGTAGTGTGCTTTTCTTATATTGGCTAACTGGGATCGGGGGAACATGTAAGAGGAAGTGTGACGAAGACAGAAGGACGTTTAGCCCCAGTACCACTTTTATTTGATCCTTAATGTCCTCCCAAAAGGATTTAACAATGGGGCATTCCCACCATATGTGGATAAGCATGCCTCTGTTCCCACATCCTCTCCAGCAAAGCTCGGACCCTGAGGGGTAGATACGTGCCAAGTCCACTGGTACCCGGTGCCAGCGGGACAGTATCTTGTAGTGTTGTTTCCTGGGTTTTAGAATCAATAGAGGATGAGTGAGCTGATATAGGTGAGTTAGTTGTGTTTCTGTGAGTTTGTGTCCCAAGTCCTTTTCCCATCTTCAGATATAGGCATGTTTAGGTGTAAGTATGGCAGAGCCCAGCAGCCGTTACAGTTCCGACACCATATGGGGTATCGGTTCATCATCTACAAAGAGTTGTTCAAACGAGGTGATCGACGAGGGGTCTCTAATGGAGTGACTGTGTGTCTCAAAGAAATGGTGTAATTGTCTATACCGCCAGAAGTTCATGCGGGAACCCTGATGTCTGGCTTGGAGGCTTACTTAGAAGCTTACCGGCTTTCATGAGTTTACCACAGCTGGGGTTGCCATCGTCTACCCATGGCCCAAAAAAGGCCATTTGTTCGCCTGGGGGAAACTATAGAAACCCGCCCAATGGGGCCAACGGGGACACATGGGGGCTATTTTTAGAAGTGGGTTGATCTTGTCCCAGACTGAGAGCATGTGCTTTGTCAGCGGGGAGGTTGTATCAGCCCCCTGTGTTCCCAGGTTAACCGTGGAGCATAGCTTAGATTTCTGCCCGCCAAGCTCTTTTCTAAGGAGACCCATAGCCTGGCCTGGGTATGAAAGTGCCAGTTGAGTATTCTCTGGAGGATTATGGCTCGGTAGTAGCGGCGTATGTCTGGGATACCCAAGCCACCCTCACGCTTCGGGCGTTTCAGCACCCTGAGGGCTATTCTAGGTTTTTGTGCATTCCATACCAAACAAATTAGGACTGCATGCTGGACAGGCGATCAAAAAACAATCTAGGTAAGGGTATCGGTATCATTTGGTTTACTCATCCCAACCATGTGAAAGCAGTCCGTGTCCATTGTAAAAGGTCTCTTTTAACCGCAGTAAGCAGCTGGGGATAGTTGGCAGTGTATAAGGTATCAAAGTGGTCTGTAAGTTGTATGCCTAGGTATCTTAGAGATGACTTAGCCCATGTAAAAGGGAAGGCAGTCTGGGAAAAGATAACGAAATGCTTGAGTTCCTTCATCAGGTTGGGCAAAGATATCATATTCCACCTCTCAGACCCACTGATATTGTCTGCGTAGGCCGATAGCTTATGCTCTCTGGTTCCAACCTGTAGACCCTTAATGTCTCTGTTACCCCTTACCGTGCAAAGCGTTGGTTCTAGCACTAGGGCAAACAAAAGGGGTGAAAGGGGGCACCCCTGTCTCGTGCCGTTTTTAATCTGGAAACTTTGTGAGAAGGTACCATTTACTTTATCCTGTGCACAAGGTGTCGAATAAAGGGCCATGATTGATGTCAGCATTTGTGGCCCTATTCCCAGGGACTCTAATACTGCTTTCAAGTAGGACCAGTCAACACGGTCGAAAGCTTTTTCCGCGTCCGTGGATAGTATTATGTATGGTCGGGGATCTTGTCGGGTACGAGCCCAGTGGATGAGTTGGATTGTCCTAAGGGAGTTATTCCTGGCTTCCCTCCCTGTAATGAAGCCCGTCTGGTCTGGGTGGATGATTCCTGGCATAAGATGTTTAAGCCTATTGGCTAAAATTTTTGCTAGAATTTTTATGTCCACATTTAGAAGGGAAATGGGGTGGTAGCTCTGGGGGACAGTGGGATCCTTGCCCTCCTTCGGGATCACCGTAATGTGAGCCAGAAGTGCCTCTGGGGGGATAGCATTGCCCCCTGCTATGGAGTTGTAGTATTTGCACATATGTGTCGCTAGGTCTTATAATAAGCCTTGGTGTAAACCCGTCAGGGCCAGGACTTTTCCCGTTGGGCAAGGACTCCACTGTTTCACCAAGCTCAGTAAGTGTGATCGGTAGCTCTAAGGCAGAGCACTGGCCTTCAGTTAGGGGGGGCACTCTGGCCCCGGCCAGGTAGTCATGAACTGCCTTCTGTAAAGTCGCTTGCGCGTCTGGGGGTAGCCCAGAGTCTAAATTATATCGTTTGGTGTAGTAGTCTCGGAACCCTGAAGCGATTTTAGAACACTGCACCATTATCTCCCAAGAGGGGGAATGGAGTTTTTGTATGTATGCCTGGGCATGCTTTTTTCGGAGTGCCCTTACGAGCATACGACCGCATTTGTTTCCCTGCTCATAAAATTTATGAGACAGGTATCTAAACTGTTTACGGGTTTGACGGTCTAGCAAGCTAGGAACTAGGAACAACTCCCTCAGTTCAGCTAGTTTCTCTAATGCCTCAGGGTTCCCACTTCCCAGAAACTTTGTGTTTTGAAGTTCTGCCTGTTGGAGGGCTGAGAGTACCCTCTGGAAATTTTGCCCGGCGTGTCTTTTTAAGTCTGGATCCTATAGAGATCAGCGCTCCCCTGACCACAGCCTTGTGGGATTCCCACACGGTGCCCTCGCTGAGGTCATCTGTGGTATTTTCCCGGAAATAGTGGGTTAAAGTGTCAGTGACCTCGGTCACTATGGCAGTATCATCTAACAAGTTTTCTTTCAGTCGCCATGTCCAGGACCTATGGGTACCTGTTGGCAGGGTGAGGGTTGTGATATTGCCAATGGACAGGGACTGCAGAAGTTCAAGGGCAGGGTGGTCCACATATACAGTGGGGACGGAAAGTATCCAGACCCCCTTAAATTTTTCACTTTGTTATATTGTAGCCGTTTGCTAAAATCATTTAAGTTAATTTTTTTCCTCATTAATGTACACACAGCACCCCATATTGACAGAAAAACACAGAATTGTTGACATTTTTGCAGATGTATTAAAAAAGAAAAACTGAAATATTACATGGTCCTAAGTATTCAGACCCTTTGCTCAGTATTTAGTAGAAGCACCCTTTTGATCTAATACAGCCTTGAATCTTTTTGGGAAAGATGCAACAAGTTTTTCACACCTGGATTTGGGGATCCTCTGCCAATTCCTCCTTGCAGATCCTCTCCAGTTCTGTCAGGTTGGATGGTAAACGTTGGTGGACAGCCATTTTTAGGTCTCTCCAGAGATGCTCAATTGGGTTTAAGTCAGGGCTCTGGCTGGGCCATTCAAGAACAGTCACGGAGTTGTTGTGAAGCCACTCCTTTGTTATTTTAGCTGTGTGCTTAGGGTCATTGTCTTGGAAGGTAAACCTTCGGCCCAGTCTAAGGTCCTGAGCACTCTGGAGAAAGTTTTCGTCCAGGATATCCCTGTACTTGGCCACATTCATCTTTCCCTCGATTGAAACCAGTCGTCCTGTCCCTGCAGCTGAAATACACCCCCACAGCATGATGCTGCCACCACCATGCTTCACTGTTGGGACTGTATTGGACAGGTGATGAGCAGTGCCTGGTTTTCTCCACACATACCGCTTAGAACTTTTTGGCCTTAATTCTATCTTAGTCTCATCAGACCAGAGAATCTTATTTCTCACCATCTTGGAGTCCTTCTGTATTTTAGCAAACTCCATGCAGGCTTTCATGTGTCTTGCACTGAGGAGAGGCTTCTGTCGGGCCACTCTACCATAAAGCCCAGACTGGTGGAGGGCTGCAGTGATGGTTGACTTTCTACAACTTTCTCCCATCTCCCGACTGCATCTCTGGAGCTGAGCCGCAGTGATCTTTGGGTTCTTCTTTACCTCTTTCACCAAGGCTCTTCTCCCCCGATAGCTCAGTTTGGCTGGACGGCCAGCTCTAGGAAGGGTTATGGTCGTCCCATTTATGGATTATGGAGGCCACTGTGCTCTTAGAAACCTTAAGTTCAGCAGAAATGTTTTCGTAATCTTGGCCAGATCTGTGCCTTGCCACAATTTTGTCTCTGAGCTCTTCAGGCTGTTCCTTTTGATCTCATGATTCTCATTTGCTCTGACATGCACAGTGAGCTGTAAGGTCTTATATAGACAGGTGTGTGGCTTTCCTAATCAAGTCCAATCAGTATAATCAAACACAGCTGGACTCAAATGAAGGTGTAGAACCATCTTAGGGATGATCAGAAGAAATGGACAGCACCTGAGTTAAATATATGAGTGTCACAGCAAAGGGTCTGAATACTTAGGACCATGTGATATTTCAGTTTTTTTCTTTTTGAATAAATCGGCAAAAATGTCAACAATGCTGTGTTTTTCTGTCAATATGGGGTGCTGTGTGTACATTAATGAGGAAAAAAATGAACTTAAATGATTTTAGCAAATGGCTGCAATATAACAAAGAGTGAAAAATTTAAGGGGGTCTGAATACTTTCCGTCCCCACTGTATGTGGTCAATGCAGGTATAGACAACATGTACCTTGAAGTAGTAACTAAAGCCTCGGTCTGAGGGGTGTAGTATCCTCCAGCTGTCCATCAAAAGGTGGGACTGGAGGGTCTTGCGAAAGTGTTTGAGGAATGCGTACGAATGTGAGGGCCTGGTATGGGATGTATCTAGCATGGGGTCTGGGCTGATAATGAAGTCTCCTCTAAGAATCAGGGAGCCTTCTTTAAAATCAGCCAGTTGCTCTAGGACAGCATCAATGAAGGTGAGTTGGTTAGTGTTGGGGGGCATAAACCGCGGCAAACGTATACATCCGCCCAGCAATGCTGCCTTTCAGGAAGACATATCTACCTAGAGGGTCTATTTTGTTTGCAGTAGATTCAAAAGGGCAGGATTTGTGGATTGCAATAGCTGTCCCTCTAGGTTTAGGTATCGGAGAAGTGCTAAGAAAGGTTAAAGAGGTGAGTGGGCAGCTTGGGGGTTGACTGGGGGGTGAAATGGGTCTCCTGAAGAAAAATCACCTGTGAACCTAGTCTTTTTAATTCCCACCATAACTTGCTCCGTTTATTCGGGGAGCAGAGGCCTCGGACATTATATGAGCTTACTTTTAAAGCAGCCATAGAAGGTCAGGGGGATGGTAGAGGTGTCAAGGACGTCGGTGCACTCGGTGTGGGCGGAAGTGCAGTAGATCGTTCTTGGGAGAGGAGGAAGGGGAAAGAGAAGAGAAGAAAGAGGGGAGCAAAAAGAACAAACATTTAAATTGAACATCAAAAACAGAACAAAGAAGGACCGTGGCCATCGTAACATTTCAAACAACTATGGGTCGTGCTCTAGGCCCTGTCCCCTAGGGGAGAAGGCCCAGAGCCTCGACCTTGGGTCCAAAAAACGGAAAAGTACCCAGGAAAGGGTGGCCTACGTGGAGAACGTGTGCCAACACGGGAGGGGGGTGAGGGGGTATCTGTGTCCACCCACCGTGTCTAACGGTGTGCGACAGGAGAGGGAGCGGGGGGGTTGTGCACCTGTATAGCAGCCCACGGGTTGTGGAAACAAGTAGAAAAAGTTAAATAAAAAAGGGGTAAAAACAGTCAAAGTGCATCTGGTGCATTCAGGTCCTAGGACCATTGTACCCATCTGAGGGACTGAAAGGAAGTCTATGCCTTAAGGCCCAACTTGACACGAGTCGTGCCAGAGGAATCAGGGTTCATCAGCAAGGGAGGTTTCGCTTGGGAGAGAGAGGGGCTCTGAATCGAAGTGCGAGCAGGCCTACTCTATCATTCTCTTGAGGTGGCCGGGCCCAGGGAGGAATCAGAAGGGCGTCATCTTCGGTCTCTCCTGCAGTTTCTGCATTTAGCAGGCAGCTACGGTTGGGATTGAGGTGGCCGGGTAGGTGGAAAGTCTGTTCCCCTCCAGTCTGGAAAATCCACAGGATCTAGGTTGAAGGAGGTTAGGAAGTGTGGCAGATCATCCTTGGTGCGTAGGGTCACAGGTTTGCCGTCTTTGGTCACTTGAAGAAAGAAAGGGAATCCCCATTTGTATGACAGGTCTGCTTCCTGGATAGCCTCCTGAAGAGGGGCAAAGTGCTCTACGCTGCCTGAGGGTTCACCTGGATATGTCCTGATAGAAGGCTAAGTGTGCGCCATCAAAGTAGGGCTTGCCACGCATTTTTTGCATAATGCGGTACTTGAGCGTATATTTATGGAGTTTAGATATGATGTCCCTCGGGTTATCCACATCTTGAGAGGGGGGTCTGAGCGCACTGTGGGCACAATCAATTTCAATTGTAGCAGTGGCAGGTAGTTCCAAAATTTCTTTGAATATGCCCACCAAGGTAGGAATGTCTTTGGATGCCGTTGCCTCTGGGAGGCCTCTGATTCTGTTATTGGCCCGTCGACTACGGTTTTCCATGTCATCTAACTGGCTGAGTGAGGACTCAATTTGCTGGTCCTGTGCAGTACATTTATCTTGCAGCAGAGAAATAACAGGGAAGGTGTCCTCTAATCTTTGCTCTGGGGACTCCATCCTACCCCCCAGGTGTAAAGTATCCGCTTTAAGCTGTGCTATGTCCTCTTTGAGGGCCTTTTCTACCCTGTTAGCAAAGCGTTCTAGGTCCTCTTTAGTGGGGAGCGACCAAATATGGCATCTGAGATCCACATCCCCAGGGGATCCAGGGCCTCCAAACCCCTATCCGGGGAGGCTGGGGAGCTGGGGGAGGTAGGGGGTCTGAGCCACTCACCGACCCTGGGGATGGAATCGGGGAGACCACGGTCTGCTGGTGCTGACTGGCTGCGCTCTGGGATGCTTTAGCTGCTTTCTGGGCCTTTGTGGTCAGCTCAGCATGACTGCCTCCCTCAGCCGTGAGTCTGCTTTTATTTACATATCAACAGGAAGTACCAACTTGAGGGTTGTGCCTCCAACAGCCAAACGCCTCCTACAAAGTTTGTGACCTCACAGGACATTAACACCACAGAGGAAATGACCATATAAGGATGTAACAGGTTGTGACATTACAGAAGCCATTCCAACAGGGTTAAATTTAGAACCAATCAAAGACATGTATACATTCAAATAGAAATACAGTAGTGACGTGTGCAGATGGTGGTGTGCAAAAAACCATGCGGCAAGCACATGGCTTTGAACACGACTGTGTGCACACTCCCACTGTTACCAGTGATGCGAACCATACAAAATTATGGCTCAGTGAGCCATAATTTTCATATAGTTATGCTATAGTTCCCATGTACGCAGACATATATGCTCGGAGTCATTAATGCAGTCGCCATGAGGTGGCCAATCTCTTGGTGAGACATAAACTAACCTCCCTAAAAGAGCAAAAGATCTGCCATGTCCTCAGGAAGGTTTTCGCAGCCAATGGTATTCCACCAACGTCTGTATGTGCGAATACGCTCACATGAGCGTATTACAGCAAAACTTACACTGGGGGACATTTGACAACATACATTTATAAAAATTTCCACAACAGATGCTTTAGCTGATTTCTGGGCCTTTGTGGCCGGCGCCATCTTTGAAGCCTCGCGGCTCTGCCCATGAGTCCTGGGGAAGAAGGAATCCAGCTGTCCCTGCTTGAATCGATCGGTCCGCGGTGGCTACGAGGATGCCCGGCTCCTCTGGGACATGTTTGGAGGTGGATGGGGTGAGATTCTCCCTCGTGACGGTGATAGTGTGCGGTGGCGGGACAGAGCTGCGGACACACATGTCCTCACTCCTCCTTCGTTAGGACACGCCCCCCAAAATTTCTATTTTAATGTGGCCCTCCCCTTTTTCCCTCTCGTCTACCTTCTCTTGTTGTCTAGTTTTATTAGGTGGTAACACTTCGAGGAAAAATTTGCCTGAGGGGTCAGTTCCTGACACCCATGCTCCCATAGAGTACAACCACTGATCTTCCGTCCTCGGCTCCTTTAATGTTATCAATAATTGGTTACAGTTCTTACTATGTGTGCAGGGGGAGTTGGCTGCTTTTGTAATTGTGAGTCTTTCCTTTATTCCACTCTCTTTAGGCCCTGGTAGATTATACCCCCAATCTTGATGCGCTGTGGTCCACAGGGCCTGATCTTATGCTTGACATCCTGCCCTATTCCAGAGCCAGCAAATGTATTTATCTGCACATAGAAGTCCCCTAGCCCCAGTTGTATCCTCACAATCTGCAATCTGACAGAAGTCTACCAGTATAGTGCTAGTTATTCCCTCTATAAGGCTGGATTCACACCTATGCATTTTTACTGCTTTTTGCATTTTGCAGATTTGCACTACAGTCCATTTAACATTGTTTCCTATGGAACACGTTCTGTAGTGCAAATCTGCAAAATGCAACAAGCACTAAAAATGCATAGGTGTAAATCGAGCCTAAAGGTTAGATTCAATGCTTTTCCTGTTCTTTCCCAATCCAAAGGTTCCTCTGCTCTTCCATAACGTATACCCCCTCTTATGGATGCCTCTCCTAGAGTCACCAGTAACCCAAGGGTGATCGCTATCCCTTCCATCCTGACTAGCCACAGAGCTCCAGGGGATAGGGTAGGGGATTTCTTTGCCGGTTTGAGACAAGTCCCACCTTGTGCGAGACCTCCCTTTGTAGCCGGACTTACTGGTTCTCTGTAGCCAACTGGCCCTGCTCTGCCTGTAAAACCTTTTTGCAATGGGACTGGTGAATCCAGGTAGACCTCTCTGCAATCCTTATAGCCGTGGGAGTGGTGAGAAGAACCTGATACGACTCCTCCCACTTGGGTGAGTGGCAATGTTTTTCTTTTTATTAATTTTACCAGGACCCAGTCTCCAATATGGATTTTCTCTTCTCCTTGGGTTGAACCTTCTGGAATAGAACAGACTTCATTAATTTGTTTCTGATTCAAGAGGTTAGACATATATTCTGCTAGAGTACGTTTAGATTCTTCAGCTGGTGTTTCATTTGGTAGTAAGGGTATTCTATATGGCCTTCCATGTATCATTTCAAATTGGCTCAAACCTTCTTTTGTGGGTGTAATATGCATACTAGTCACAGCGACTGGTAAGCAGTAAACCCAATTTTTTTTTTTTTTTTTCAAAATATTTTATTAGGTTTTCACAAAAGTAAACAAGTGAAACAAATATATGCACACGTTACAGGTTGACAATGGATAAAGTAGATAGGTACAACATATTTGGTTATTGTTCATATCACATAACATTGTAGTAATGGCAGTAAAAGTCGGCAAATAGTGAACCTGTTATGGACCGTAGGTAGGGATGAAAATAAAAAAATTAAAGTGAGAGATAATAATAACAACATCTGGTTTGGGGTAACAGTCGAAGATGGGAGTTGCATTATGCCTAAGATATCCCTGTGGTGTAAGATAACACATCTATATGTAATTTTCCCGGTCGAATAATCTCCACTCCTACACCCGAACACCCCTATATGGGCGCTGACTGTGTCCGGGTGAAGGAGTAGATGGAAATGTTAGTCAGTGAAGTCGTAGTTAAGGCCGGGGAACTTGTTCCGATGTAGTGTTATCTTCCCCAGCGTATCGAGTCGTGTTTGTCACACCTGTGGGGGTGTGGAGTTTGCAGGGAGCAGTTGATATAGTGATGTGGAAAGAGAGGATGGGAGGGGAAGGAGGAAGACGGAGAGTAATGGTTATTGAGTGGTGACTTATGGGCTTAGGTAGTCGGTTATGTGTTAGTAGATCCTCCTGGGTCTGAGGGGTGAGGGGTGGTTGAACTAGACTGTAATTGGGACGATTTAAAGTGAATCCAGCATGCCCAGATGTTCGTGTATTTGGTTGGCGTATCTGTCGTTTGGTGGATAAGGCTTTCCATTTCAGCCACTCTATCAACCCGTTGAAACCATTCTGTTATGGTGGGGGGATGTGGTTCTCCAGTGTACTGGGATACATAGGTTTGCCGCGTTGATGAGGTGTAGCACCAGGGATCTCCTATACGTGTGTTGTGGGAGAGAGGTATGGTGGAGTAAATATTGTGCCGGGGTGAAGTCAGGAGTGTATGTTGTTATCTGAGAAATTAATCGATGGATTTCGGACCAGAAGGTCTGGATGAGAGGGCAGTCCCACCAAATATGGAGTAGTGTGCCTCTCGATGCTTTGCAACGCCAGCATAGGGGAGGGAATTTAGGTTGATACCTATGGATCCTGTCGGGGGTCCTATACCATTTTGTAAAGAGTTTGTATCTGTTTTCTTGAGTAGAAATGTTGCAGGAACCCTTATGCATATGATGGAGAGCTCGTTGCCACTCCTCTTCGGAGAGGTCTATGTTCAAGTCCTGTTCCCACCTTCTAATTAAGACATCAGTTTTGATTTCGTCTGTTGGAAATAGGAGTTTATATAGTGATGAGATGAGGTGTCTCTGGGGTTCGGAATTGTTACATAGTAGTTCAAAAGGTGTAAGATCTCTGTACAGGTTAGCCGTGGGTTTGAGGCTATAGGTGAAGTGGCGTATTTGCAAGAATTTTTAGAAGGGAATGTGGTAGTCTGGGAATGTAGAAGTAAGGTCATGGAGCGTCAAGAAATTTCCATTTCGGAACATTTGATGTAGCTTGAGTTGTGGTCTGTTGGGGTCTGTTGTTGGGTGGAGGGTGTGTACTCCTGGGGTAAACTCTGGATTGTTTTCCAGAGGTGTCATGGGGCCGGGAAAAGGTTTCAATTTTAGTGGATTGCAGGCTGCTTTGAAATTTATTAATGTGGAGTGGATGAATGGGTTTAGTTTGGCTTGTGTTGGTATTGATTTTGGGTTGATCCACGGTAACGCACGTATTGGTATCGGGGTGGAGGCGTTCTCGATATAGACCCAGTCCTTGCTAGTATCATTGGCATGCCAGTCCACAATTCTAGCTAGGTGGCATACCCAATAATATTTTTGCATGTCTGGAATGTTTAATCCCCCTTGCGACTTAGGGTACGTTAGTCTTTTCCAATTTAATCTGGGCTGTTTGGAGGACCATATAAAGTTTCTACAGAGCTTTTTTAATGTGGAGAAGAAGGCAAGGGGAATTTGGATGGGTATGGTCTGAAATAAATATAACAGTCTGGGGAGCACGTTCATTTTTAGGACAGCTGTCCTTCCAAACCAAGAAAACGTCCCCGAGGTCCATTTATGTAAGTCTGTTCGTATAGTATTTAGGATAGGTAGGAAATTCAGCTTATAGATCTCTGTTAGTTTGGAGGGTATTTTAATGCCTAGATATGTGAGAGCCTGAGGTTCCCAGCTGAAAGGAAAATTTTGCGTGCATTGGGCAACTATTTCGGTGGATAAGGAGACGTTAAGGGCTTTGGACTTAGCTAGGTTGATTTGCAGGTTGGATAGAGATTTGAATGTGGCAAAATCTTTGAGAAGGTTAGGCAAGGTAGTGATTGGGTCCGTTAGAAATAGCAGGACATCATCCGCATATGCCGCAAGTTTAAATTGTTTATGGTCCACTTCCACCCCTTTAATATTTGGGTTTTCTTTGAGTTTGCGGAGGAGTGGTTCCATCGTGAGAATGAAGATTAAGGGGGACAGGGGGCAGCCCTGTCGTGTTCCGTTGGAGACGGAGAAGGCGTCCGACAGGTGTCCATTCACTCTTATTTTTGCAGTGGGTGAGGAATACAAAGCCATAATCATATGGATCAGTTGGTGTGGGAGGCCTATAGCGTATAATGTGGCTTCCATATAGTCCCAAGCAACCCTGTCGAACGCCTTCTCCGCGTCCAAGGACAAGAAAAAGCCTTTAACGTTGTTGGTGGTCATCCAGTACTGAATGTCTAGGGCTTTAGTGGTGTTATCCCGGGCTTCCCTTCCCGGGACAAAGCCCACTTGGTCTGTGGATATTAGTTTGGGGATTAGTGGTAATAGACGGTTGGCAATAGCTTTGGCGTATACTTTAATATCCACATTAAGAAGGGAAATTGGGCGGTAGTTGGAGACCCTGGTAGAATCCTTACCTGGTTTGGGAATAAGTGTTATGTGAGCTTCTAATATGTCTTTGGAAGCCGTACTATGGGGCGAGAGGTTGTTCAGTGCCTTAACTAAGGGGGGTATGAGAATATCAGAGAAAGATTTATAATACGCTACAGAAAGCCCATCAGGTCCCGGGCTTTTACCTGGTTTCATCTGCTTTAGTGCTAGAGTGGTAAACCCAATTTTTACCGGTTTCTTCCATAGCTTTTTTCAGCTTATTTTTTAGGATTCCATTATGTCTCTCCACCAATCAAGCTGATTGGGGGTGATAGGCGCAGTGGTTCTTTACTTGGATACCCATCACTTCTGTCAAATATTGTATAGTTTTATAGTTTTAAAATGAGGTCCATTATCACTGTAGATCTTTTCAGGGGATTTCCAAATCTAGGAATTTTATCTCTTCGTAATGCTTTTACCACTGTCTGTGCATCTACACTTCCTGTCGGGAATACCTCCACCCATTTGGTCAAAGCATCTATTATTACCAGACAATATTTTTTCCTTTCACATTTGTCTAATTCAATAAAATCCATGCAAATGTGTTGGAATGGATATTGCAGCGTGGGTAACTTCCCTTTCCGTGGTCTTATGCCTCCCTGAGCATTGTGTCTTGCACATATAATGCATTGAGAACAAAAAGTTTTTGAGTAGTTTGTGAAGCCATTGGCTGTACATACCTTATTTAACATCTCAGTTATCCCCCTGTTTGACATATGAGTTACTCCATGTGTCAATACTGCTGCATACCTAAATAGGGATTTTGGCAGTACCGGTTTTCCTTCGGTTGATGTGTAAATGTTATCTATTATTGTGCAACCTTTTGTTTTCCAATATTGTTTCTCCCCGGGGGATGCATTCTGCTGCATATCAGTAAGGACTGTATGTTCTATCTCTATGATTTCCTGTTCTGTCATTATTTGATATCATATTTGTATGTTTTGTGTGTGCTTGACATTTGCAGATTGCAAGCTCTCTTGGTAACTGTATTGCATCTAGGAGTTCTAGAATGAAGTCCGTGTGTGAAATTGGCTTACCACTACAGGTGACCATCCCCCTGTTTTTCCATTGTTGTGCAAAAACATGTACTGCTGAAAAGGCATATTGTCTGTCAGTGTATATGGTTACGGATTTTCCTTTTGATAGTATGCATGCTCTTGTCAGTGCTACAAGTTCTGCTACTTGTGCTGAATAATGTTTTGGTAATGGCCTAGCTTCTAAGATTTCATCCTATGTCACTACTGCATATCTAGTTGCATTTGTGCCATCTGGATTTTTCTTGCTGGAGCCATCAACAAAAAGTTTCATGTCAGGGTTAGATAACGGTACATCTTTCAAATCACTTTGTGGCAGTAACTTTTCAGCGATGGCAGCAGTACAGTCATGTTTGTGACCATCAGTAGGAAGTGGTAGTAGTGTGGATGGGTTTAATGTAGTACACCTCTGTATCATTAAGTGAGTTTGTGTCAAGAGTATTGTCATACAGGAAAGGAGTCGTGCTGGACTCAAATGTGATATCCTTTGTTGTAAAAGGATAACAGACGCTGCATGTGGTACTTTGAGTGTCAGCGGGTGATATAGCACTATAGATGCTGAGGCCTTGAGTGCTTCGGCTGCAGCTACTACTGCCTGCACACAGGGTGGAAGTGCTTTAGTTACACTGTTCAATTTTGTAGAATAGTAAGCAATCATGCTCTGGTGCCTGCCATGTGACTGTGTAAGTACTAATGTCATGTGACCTTCCCTTGAGTCTGTTTGTTTGAAAGGTTTGTCATAATTTGGTAAGGCTAGCACTGATTAACTAGAAAGGACTTGTTTTAGATCAGTAAAGGCTGTCTCTGTTTCCTCACTCCATTTTATAGCGTCCTATGGGGCCATGGGGCTCCCATGTATGGCATGGACCAACGGGCGGTCAGTATTGAATACTCGGGGATCCAAGCCCTACAATAATTCATCATGCCCAAAAAAGACATAATTTGTTTTTCTGTTTCTGGCTTCGGCACCTGGAGGAGGGCTCAAATTCTCTCCTCATCCAGGTGTCGACCTTCTTTTGAGATATTATACCCCAGGTATTTGACCTGCTGTTGCCACAACTGGAGTTTAGTTTTATTTACCTTATGCCCTTGGTCATGGAGGAAATACAACAGAGCCATTGTGTCAGTCCTACAAACCTCCTCTGAGGGAGACGCCAGTAGGATGTCGTCTACATAGAGGAGGAGCTGGCTTCAACCTGGGGGCACAAATTGAGCCAAGTTTGAGGACATTGCCTGTGAAAAGATGGTAGGGGACTCACAATAGCCCTGGGGCAACCTGGTGAAGGTATACCTTTTTCCCCGGTAGGTGAAGGCAAACCAAAATTGATGATCGGGGTGCACCGGAATACTAAAGAAGGCGTTACTGATATTAATCACAGAAAATAATTAATTGCCCAGATCTAAATCATTCAATAGTGTGTGTGGATTTGGTACCACAGGAGCTCTTGGTATAACTGCCTGGTTAACAGCTTGTAAATCCTGTACCATTCTCCAGCCTGTGGAAGGAGGAGCCTTCTTAACAGGAAAAAGAGGGGTACATGCGAGAAACCGCTTCCCAATGGTCAAACATACAAAATTAAACATAAAATTACATGCCAAACTATTGGTGTAGTATATCTTGCCACATGCTTTTGTGGCAGTTTTTATGTAGGTAAAACCAAACGCCAATTTTGTGTGAGGATTCGAGACCACATTAAGCCCTTATTAAAAGGGAAGACTTCTACCTCTATCAATCGACATATAGCACAGTACCATGAGTCCAATCCCCATGTTATAGGATTTACAGCATTAGAACACATCCCTGTACATATAAGGGGTGGAGATATTGACCAGAAACTTTTACAACTAGAAACTAAGTGGATACATATTCTGGACGCTACCAGATATCCTGGGCTCAATGAAAACATTAGTTTCAAACCCTTTTTATAAAAAACATCCTTCTTGATATGAACTATTTCAGGTTTTATTGCATTATTTCATTTTGCTTGTGTGTCTCTTTCATATTCCTCCCTATAGCCCTCCCTATGCATAAGTTGGCTATGTTGAATTGGGATACAGCTCCCCCCTTCTTCCCCTCCTTCGCTTCTTTGAAAAAAAAAAAAATATATACTAATTTTTATCTAGGGATACACCATGGTTTACTTATGTTTAGGTTAAGATACCCCTTGTACACTGTTGTAAATTATATTTTGACTTTATTGTTTGATTTATAGTTTATGAATTTTCATTATTAGCATTCGAGTACGGCTTTTTGCGAGCTGTCAGGGTGACTTGTGTGAGCACACTCCAGGGATTTAACCCCTTCCTATTTTCCTCCTGTTATCTGTCCCAATTTCTTGCCTTGTGTGCAGGCACTTCTTTGGGGTTTAAAAATATCCCTGGACTGTCCTCGCCCACTTTCACCTCCTCCCTCTGTGTGCCTCGAGGACGTCCCCGTTCCCTCGGATGTTCGGGTTTCCTTTTTCCCTTCTTTATTCTCCCTTTCCCTCCTTCCCCTTTCCTCCCTCCCCTTGTTTCGTTCTTTTTTTGTTTCTCCACTTTCTCCTTTCTTTTCTCTTTCTCTTCCCTTATTCCCCTTCAATCTCCCTTCTGGTTCCTCTATCCCTGAGTCCCTGCTTCCCGATGTGGGGTATGTGCACTTCATCCGATACTTTCCAGCCTCCTACTAGGTGCACATTTAGCTGTATGGACACCCAAGGGCTTAGGGAATCCCCTCTGCCCGCCTCAGCCACGACGCATTGGAAATTTCCATTCATTTCCAGGTATCATTCCGCCCTATGCGGCGGCTGACATCGCGTCCTGCCTGTGATGCTAATCACATCACCTTGGACACCACCGCAATGCCCTCTGGATCTTGTAGGCCGGGACGGTTTTGCGGTGGGCGCATGCGCCGTGGCTTTTTTCGTCCGCTCACACGTGCGGTGACGTCAGACGCCGCACGTGTGTGGAGGGCATTAAAACGCCGGCATCCCAGGCAAACACACTCGCCAGGGATGTTACAGGACACCGACGCATCAACCACCACTTGACTGGGTAGGTACCAGTATGCACCCTCAGTTGCTTGGGGCTTTAATAGACTTACTTCATGTTTACACTACCTTTTGCTTTCTGGTCTTTTCTAATCTAGTGTTGTCGCTGGCTGCTGGCTCTACCTAGTCCAGCATCTCGCTATATATCTATCCAATGGTAAGTCTGTACTTACCTTGTTTTGTGCTGGTGCAGTTCACTTATGGATCAACCAAAGTGCCTTCTATGATTATGTCTTTTTTCCCCCCTGACAGTCTTACAAGTGGCACATAAACTCTTCTCCTGTTCATGCAAATCTTGCTCCTGTTGATGTTTAGAGTTTCTCTCTAAGCGTAAGGATTTATCGGTGTCCTGTCATTCATTTTAAAAAGCACTATTCTGTAAGTACACTAATTGGAGACTTTTTAGTCCCACATAAACGAATTTTTTCTATCTACTATTGAAACTTGTATGACCTTTCTAGAAAAAGGTGATATTATGATAGATGAACTTACTGTAAATAATTTATACCTCTCTAGATACATAATTGGCCAGGTCCTTTTTACTGCCCTCTACAGCTACCTATTGTGCTCCTGGCTGGAGGTTTAGTGCTGGAGTTGTGCGAGGCCCCCTCTGGTGACTTGCAGGTATCTCATTTCCATCCATAGAATGTCTGGTGGGGTGATTGTTTTGGGATGAGGACTTTTAGCCTGCCCGATGGTGTGTGGGGAACTTTTCTTGGTGCCTTTTGGGTGGTGGTGGAGGTCAGTCTATACTGTCAGCTCGCAAACATATATATATATATATATATATATATATATATATATATATATATATATATATATATATATATATATATATATATATATATATATATACATAATTAAATGACATCTTCTTTAATGTATCACCTATTCGATATACTCACTGATTGTTATGTCATTTTCACAGAATTACTGTAGCGTTTCAGGTATTAACAACTTATCCCTGAAGAAGCCAATACTGGCGAAACATGTCGGATACCTAAAATACCTATCCTTTGCATTGGCCGCAACATGAGGCCTAGCTCGGTGAAATTCACTACAGATATGCTTTTAGTATTTATGCACACCTTGACTCTGTAATTTTTGTGTTTATTTTTTATATATGATATGTTCTAATAAAAATTACTCATTTTTAAAAAAATCTTGGTATGTACCGTGTTTTCCTGGCACCGTCATAATCCCTATATTCCCCTTCTTTGACCTTATCAGGAAAAAGAGGGGTGTTGCAGGGGCTGTCAGGACACGGAATAATCACCCCTATTTTTAAAAGTTTGTCTATCACAGGGGCTATACCCTCCTCTGCTTCCTTCTTAAGGGAGTATTGTCTTTGGTGGGGTCTGTGGTGTGATTTTGGAGTGATGGTTACTGATTGGACTCCTTTCATGAGTCCCACATCTGCTGGACCTTTAGTCCAGTGTCCCTGGGAGCCCATCTAACCAGTGACCCTCTTGTGTCAAGTATCATTCAGTTCCTGCAGCCAACATGTGTGCGAGGGCGTTGTAATGGTTTCATGTCCTAAGGGTTTGCGACAGAAATAACCTGTCGACCTACTTTTGTATAGGTCAGGTATGCCTACATTAGCCCAATCTCTTAGGTCTTGGCATTCCTTCACAAACCCTCCCACATCCCTCCAATCTCGGCTTTTGGGTTTAGCCAGGGATAGATGTGGGGTGATATCCCTAAACAGAACTTGTTTCTCAGGGGGTATACAGCATGCCAATGCACAAAATCCCTTAACACTCCAGTAAACATTGGTTAATTGCAGGGTAACTTCCTTCTTTGAGAAAAATCTGGAGGCGCAATACCCATCAGGCCCCGATGTTTTCTTATAGTTACATAGTTAGTCAGGTTGAAAAAAGACACAAGTCCATCCAGTTCAACCTTAAAATAAATAAATAAATAAAATAAAAATTATCGTACAATCCAATATACCCACAGTTGATCCAGAGGAAGGCAAAAAACCCCAGCAGAGCATGCTCCAATTTGCTACAGCAGGGGAAAAAAATTCCTTCCTGATCCCCCAAGAGGCAATTGGAATTTCCCTGGATCAGCTTTACTTATAAATGTTAGTACCCAGTAATATTATGTACATTTAGGAAAAGTATCCAGGCCTTTCTTAAAGCAATCTACTGAGCTGGCCAGAACCACCTCTGGCGGGAGTCTATTGCACATTTTCACAGCTCTTACTGTGAAGAAACCTTTCCGTATTTGGAGATGAAATCTCTTTTCCTCTAGACGTAAAGAGTGCCCCCGTATCCTCTGGATTGACCGTAAAGAGAATAACTCAACACACACAAGTTCACTATATGGACCCCTTATATATTTGAACATGTTGATCATATCCCCCCTTATTTTCCTCTTCTCTGGAGTGAATAAATTCAGTTCCTCTAATCTTTCCTCATAGCTGAGCTCCTCCATGCCTCTTATCAGTTTGGTTGCCCTTCTCTGCACTTTCTCCAGTTCACCGATATCCTTTTTGAGAACTGGTGCCCAAAACTGAACTGCATATTCCAGATGAGGTCTTACTAATGATTTGAACAGGGGCAAAATTATATCTCTCTCTCTCTGGTGTCCATACCTCTCTAAAATACAAGAAAGGACTTTGCTTTGGAAACCGCAGCTTGTCATTGCATGCTATAATTGAGCTTATGATCTACCAAAACCCCCAAATTCTTCTCCACTATGGGTTCCCCCAGTTGTACTCCCCCTAGCATGTATGATGCATGCATATTCTTAGCCCCCAAGTGCATAACTTTACATTTCTCAACATTAAACCTCATCTGCCACATAGTCGCCCAATTATGCAGTGCACTGAGGTCGGCTTGTAAATCGGAGACATCCTGTAAGGACATTATTCCACTGCATAGCTTGGTGTCATCTGCAAACACAGAAATGTTACTTTTGATCCCAGAGCTAATATTATTTATAAAGATATTAACTGCTTGCCGCCTGTCGGCTGTCATATGACGGCCAGGCGGCGCGGCTCTCGTTCTCAGCCCACCAGAGGGCGCGTGTGCACCGCCGGTAGCGATCCCACCCCCCGTGTCACTGGGGACTCTGTGCACGTGCCTGGCGGCCGCGATGTCCCCCGGCCACCCGCGATTGCCCGGTAACACAGTAGGACCGTGGATCTGTGTGTTTAAACACACAGATCCACGGTCCTGTCAGAGGAGAGGAGACCGATGTGTGTTCCCAGTACAGAGGAACACCGATTGGTCTCCTACCCTTGTGAATCCCCGCCCCCTACAGTTAAAAACACTCCCAAGGAACATGATTAACCCCTCGATCACCCCCTAGTGGTAAACCCTTCCCTGCCAGTCACATTTATACAGTAATCAATGCATTTTTATAGCACGGATCGCTGTATAAATGTGAATGGTCCCAAAAATTTGTCAAAAGTGTCCGATATGTCTGCCGCAATATCGCAGTCATGATAAAAATTGCAGATTGCCACCATTACTAGTAAAAAAAAAAAAAAAAAAAAAATAATAAAAATGCTATAAATCTATCCTCTATTTTGTAGACGCTATAACTTTTGCGCAAACCAATTAATATACGCTTATTGCGATTTTTTTTTTTTTTTTACCAAAAATATGTAGAATACATATTGGCCTAAACTGAGGAAAAAATTTGTTTAAAAAAAAAAATTGGATATTTATTATAGCAAAAGGTAAAAAATTATGCGTTTTTTTTCAAATTTGTCACTCTTCTTTTGTTTATAGTGCAAAAAATAAAAACAGCAGAGGTGATCAAATACCACCAAAAGAAAGCTCTATTTGTGGGGAAAAAAATAACAATTTCATCTGGGTACAGTGTTTGTTTAATATATTTTTATTGATGACAGGAAGTCCAGTGCACAAAGATAAGAGCCCATCACATGCTTGGGCATAATAAACATACATAAAATGTTATACATTCCATATTACACTGGGGTACAATGTAAAGGTATGTATGCAGGGCATGGGCACTCAGAAGAGACTTAAACTATAACATTTGAAACAGGACCTAATCCTGACATGTTTTTCGCTTATATAAACATCTAGACATTAAAAGTAAAAGAGAGAGATAGAGAAGAGAAGAAAAGAGCAGGGATAGGGCAGGAGGGAATGGGGGGGTTGGAATGGGAGAGGGAGGGGGGGGGGAGGAGGGATGGGAGGGGTGCTCACCTCAGCCAGGGCATTGCATTTTAATATACGGGCACATTACGTGTTCGAAGCCATAATTTCCGCGTACGCCGCGGAATACTTGAAGGCGAACCACCGGGACCATATTTTCCTCCCTAAGTCTGGTTTGTTTCTGAGGGAGAAGGTTAAGTCCTCCATATAGTACGTGTGGTCTATCTCACATAACCATTGGCGCAGGGAAGGTATCTTTGGAGTTTTCCAGAACCTAGGTATGAGGGTTTTGGCAGCGTTTAATAAATGTGGTGTGATGGATTTTTTATATGGTCCCGCTGACTCGTCTGTACAATGCAATAATACCTGCCAGGGGTCATTAGGAACCTCCGAACCCTGGATTTCTTTTATCCAATGGAGGATGTTAAGCCAGAAGGGCCTAATAAGTGGGCAGGACCACCAGATATGAGCATGCGTTCCTCTCTCTCCACATCCTCTCCAACAGAGAGGTGAGATCTGAGGAAATAGCTTGTGGAGTACAGCTGGAGTGTAGTGCCACCTGGTCAAAAGTTTATAGTTAACTTCGGCTGATTTCGAGGACATAGATGATGCGTGAGAGAGTTGAAGGATAGAAGACTTCTGGGTTTCCGTTAGGGTCTTATGGAGATCCTTCTCCCAGTTGCGAAGGAAGCTAGGATATCCTGCGGTGCTCAGTGATCTTAGTGATTTATAAAAATAGGAAAGGGGTTTCTCCACTGGGTGGTCATCAACAAAGGCTGCTTCTATCGCCGTTAGGTTAGATACATTGCGCAATGGCTTGGGAAGGGTTTTAATGAAATCAGATAATTGCAAATATCTCCATAGATCCATAAGCGGTGGGTTCGGAACCGATGTGAGCATGGATAGAGGTAAAACGTCAGAGTCTTTGGTGACTTGATGTAATAATACAGAGTTCCCAAGATTCCAGGAGTGTAATCTGGGATCAATGTTCCCAGGGGGGAAATACATGTGACCAGTTATTGGCATGAGGGGGGAGTTGCATTGCCAAGCGTGCCTTTTACAGAGTAAGTCCCAGACCCGTAGGGTATAACACGTGAGAGGGGATGTTCCCCCAGATAAATGCCTGGTTTTCTTCGGGATCCAGATTAAGGGATAAAGGTCAGTGCCCCCCAATGCCACCTCCAGAGATACCCAGAGTTTTGAGTCTTTATGATATTTCCAATCTGAGATTCTGGATAAAATGGCTGCCAAGAAATATTGTTTGATGTCCGGGAGGGCCAGACCTCCCTCCGCCTTTGATCTAGTAAGAAGCGATCTGGTCAACCTAGGACGACGTCTACCCCAGACATATCTGCAAATCATAGTTGTTATGCGTTTAAAGTATTCAGCTGGAATTTGAAACGGTATCATTTGGAACAGGAAGAGCAGCCTGGGCAGTATGTTCATTTTTGCCACTCCTATCCTCCCCAGCCACGAGTGTGCAAGTTGAGACCATTTTTGAAGATCGGATTTGATCGAGTTTAATAGAGGCATAAAATTGGTTTGGAATAAAGAGGACAGTGCGGGAGTAAGGAATATACCTAGATATTTCATGGCTTTTTTTTGCCAATTAAAAGGGAAAGATTCCTGTAGGTGGGTTGCGGTTTCTTTGGGGACTGAGATATTTAAGATTTCGGATTTTGTCATGTTAATTTTAAAGTTTGAAATTTGGTTAAAGGTCGAAAAGGCCTGCATTAAATTGGGAAGGGTAATTCTAGGCTGTTGAATGTAAAACAAAATATCGTCCGCATATGCGGCATACTTATGTTCAAAAGAGCCCACAGTAATGCCGTGTATGTTTGGGTTGTGTCTTATAGTTGATAGGAAGGGTTCTAAGGAGAGAGCGAATAAAATCGGTGAAAGGGGGCATCCCTGACGAGTACCGTTATGTAGAACGAAGGGGTCACTAAGAGTGCCGTTAATTCTAAGTTGGGCTGTAGGATAATTATAGAGGGCTGCTATTTGGTTCAGGAAAGAGGGGCTCAGCCCCAGATGAGCCAGGGTCGCCATTAGGAACTCCCAGTCCACCCGGTCAAACGCCTTCTCGGCATCCGTTGACAGCAGCAGGGTGGACTGGGAGGACCCACGCACGTATGCGATCAGGGAGAGGGTACGCAAGGAGTTATCGCGTGCCTCTCTTCCGGGAATGAAGCCCGTTTGTTCATTCGAAACCCATTTTGGGACTAAGGGGAGAAGTCTATTAGCTATTAGTTTTGCGTATAATTTAGCGTCAATATTCAAAAGGGAGATGGGGCGATAACTACCACAGCAACTAGGGTCCTTTCCTGCTTTGGGGATAATTGTGATGTGTGCATGTAGAGTTTCTGGTCTAATGTGGTCTCCGGAGGGAATTGAGTTAGCATATTTAGCAAGTCTTGGGAGCAAAATGTCTGCAAAAGAGCGATAATAGGAGACCGTAAGCCCATCCGGGCCCGGAGCCCTGCCCGATGCCATGGCCTTAAGAGCTCTACGTAGCTCTTCAGAGGTGAATTCACCGTCTAGGGTTGACAACAAATCATCTGCTAGTCTTGGGAGTTTGGCTTTTGCAAGGTAGTCTTGTATAGCCTGTTTGCGGGTAGCTTGGTCGGGTATATTGTGTTGCACGTGGTATAATTGTTGATAAAACATTCTAAACTCGGCCGCTATAGCAGGGGTGTGGTGTACTAGCTCATCTGTTCTAGATTTAATTTTAGCAATGAAAGTTGCAGCTTTTTTTTGTTGCAGAGAGCGAGCCAGCAATCTACCAGGTTTATTGCCCCATTCGTATGAACGTTGGGCTATAATGCGAAATTGCTGTTTTTGTTCGATATGAAAGATTTTTCAGGTCTTCTCTCTTTTTGGTCAGGGCCTCAAGCACCTGTTTTGCTAGGCCCGCTTTGTGCTGTCGTTCAAGGGCGCCTATATCTCTGAGAAGTTCTGCTTGCTGTGTCGCTCTCTCTTTTTTTTTCCCAGCCCCTAGTTCAATAAATTTTCCACGTATGAAGGCCTTATGGGCCTCCCATAGTACTCCCGGGGAGATCTCCGGGCAGGCGTTGTCTCTGAAGTATTGTACCAGTTCCTTGGAGATAGCGGTAGTGTCTATGTCTTCCATGAGTAAGTGGTCATTTAATTTCCAGTTAACAATCTTAGTTGGGATGGATGGGATTTTTATCTGAAGGATAATTGGTGCATGATCTGATAATGTGGAGGTTTCTATCTTTGAGCCAATGATAAGGGGGAGATGAAAGTGATCAATAAAGAGGTAATCGATGCGCGAGTATGAGTGATGTAAGTGTGAAAAATGGGTATAGTCTCTCACCTTGGGGTTGAGGATTCTCCAGACATCGATTAACTGGGCGTCATGCAGACGTTTGCGTATGAGTGTTAATCGTCTGTGTGTGATACAGGATGTGCCAGTGGATGTGTCAATAGGGGGTTCCAAGGGGGCATTAAAGTCTCCTGATAGTAAGACACATCCCTGGGCAAAATCTGTCATTTTAGTAAGGGTGGCGGTCAAAAAGCCAGTTTGGTCTCGGTTGGGAGCGTATAGTGTGGCGATAGTGCATAACATACTACCCAGCTTGCCCCTAATAAATAGAAATCGCCCCGAAGGGTCGCTTACCATAGTTTCGAACGTGAACGAGGTACCCCTGTGAAAACCAATGGCCACACCTTTGGACTTGTGAATATCAGAAAGGCTGTAGTACCACGTGGGGTACATTGGGGAAAAGAGTTTCACTGTTGTTGTGTTTGTCAAATGGGTCTCCTGCAGGCAAACAATGTCAGCCCGCAGGCGATCCAGCTCTCTAAATAAGTTGTGACGTTTACCTGGAGCGTGCAGTCCTCGGACGTTGAGGGAAAGTATGTTGAGCTTAGCCATTGACTCCGTCAGGGGGAACTCGCTCCATCCATTCAACGGGCCCATCGAATCTGAGGTGGACACCAATAAGAAGGTTAGGGATGGGGTGGGATGGGGCAGGGGAAAACCAGGAGAGGAAAGAGAAGAGGATAAACAGAGAGAAAGAAGATAAGAAAGAAGAAGGTAGATTACCAAATTGCATCATCACAGTCACCACCCATTCTGTACTTGGGCGGCAATCAGCACGCATAACACTGCAGTGCATGATAGGGATAAATCGCGAATCCCGCACACTCGGGGCCCCAACCCCAAGGGGACGGGCCCGCGAGTGCACGGGACCCCCCGACACCCCCGTGGGGACGGGTCCGCCGCCCGGAACGACAAACAGAGGGCGCTCAATGTGGCGCATCTGTCCGTCCCAGAACTCCGGAGCCGGCACAAACAAAATGTTATATGTTATAACACAAAACCCAAGAGGCATTTTCCATACACATCAAATTCAAATTTAACCTTATAAAACGTTAAACCAAGTAACTCCGGTAGGGTTACTGTCCCGGCAGCCTTTAGCTATGTTTCTCTAAACCAAGTGTCCAAAGAAGAATCCGTAACATCAAAAAAATGCCAAGCAACAAAAGGAAAAGGGAAAAAAAAAAAAAAAAAAAATAAAATTTTTACTTTTTTCAGTAGGCAGAAAACATGAAAAAAAAAAACACTTCTTCTTTGTACGGAGCGCTAGAAATAACAACAGATGAGAACAAGATCCGTTATATCAGATCCAATATCTTAATACTTGCGGCCACCACCGAGGGCATGATGTTGCAGGCCGTAGCCAGGATCCTTTTGCTTCCGAACAGGAGTCACCCAACTTGTGGGGGAGGAGATCCAGAAGAGCCCGATCTGCGCTTGTGATCTACTTTCTGCCACCGTGGTTCTGCAGAGGGGGTAGGGGAAGGGATGAGATCTTGCCATCCTGGGAGTTCTGGTATGGGTATATTGAGATCCGAGCAGAACTTTTCCAGGTCCTCTGGGAAGCGAAGTGTCACAGTCTTGCCCTCCCTGTGCGCAATGAGTGATGCAGGGAACCCCCAGCGATAGTTAATCGATGCTGCACGGAGCTGTTCAGTTAAGGGACGCAGAGCCCTGCGTCGGTCCAGTGTTTCTCTGGCTAGGTCTGGGAAGAATAAGAGGGAGGCCCCGTCAAAGTCCAGTGGTGATTTTTTTCGGGCCTTCTTCATGATTATTTCTTTCTCCTCGAAATAATGCAGCCTGCATATCACGTCCCGCGGGACTTCCGATGACAAGTTGCGGGGGCGGAGGGCCCTGTGAGCTCGGTCTATTTTCAGAGGAAAGTCCGCGGGCTGACCGAGCAAGCCGTTAAATATACCTCACAGTGAAGGGAGGAGGTCGTCGTCTCCTGTTGCCTCTGGCAACCCTCTTATCCTGATGTTATTCCGCCTGTTGCGGTTCTCCTGGTCCTCGATCTTGTAGAGGGCCATTCTGTGCGCAATAGAGAGGGTGCGGGTGGTGTTCTGCAAGGCCCTAATGGCGGACGCGTGACGATCCAACCGTAGCTCGGTCTCCTCACCCGCTCTAACACGTGCGAAAGATCCGATCTCACCGCGGAGAGCTCCTTTTTAATCGAGCGCTCCAGCCCGGCGAATAAGGAGGCCAGCTCTGTCTTGGTGGGGAGATCACTCACGAGCGCCGCAACCCCAGAGTACTTGGAGGCGCCCTCTTCTCCTTCTGAGCAGGCCGAAGTTGCTGGGGAGTGTCTCCCGGGCTCAGATCTGTGGCGGGAGGCGGAGCATGAACCGCGGGGAGAGCGGCCTAGCTCATCCATATCAAGGGAGTCCTCTGGATCGGTGGCCAGGTATCGTTTTATGGATCCCGAAGGGGTTCCTTTTTTAGGCAGGGACTTGCCTGATCTCTTCCGCATGGTGTGGAGATTCGAACCGGGTAGAAGTCTTGGGTTAATCCGAGAAATAGTAGTGTCAGCGCCGGAGCTCGAGGAAGACACGTCCTTGCCGCTGCATGCCGAAACCACGCCCCCCATCTGGGTACAGTGTTGCATGACCACGCAATTGTCATTCAAAGTGTGACAGCGCTGAAAAATGGCTTGGACAGGAAGGGGTGAAAATGCACTGTATTGAGATGGTTAAAAAGTAAGGGTCCCAGCACTGAACCTTTGGGTACACCACTGACAACCTTAGACCATTCAGAGTAAGAATCATTAACGACTACTCTCTGAATTCTGTCTTTTAGCCAGTTTCCTATCCATTTACAAACTGATATTTCCTTGTCAAAAGAAGTTTATTGAGTATACAATGTTATAAAGATACATAAAGTAAGTTTACAAGGATCTATAAAGTAAGCTCATTGTTTTACAGTAGGGTTTATATAGGTAAATATCATGAAATTTCAAATATTAAACATTGGGTTCACGTAAACCTAAATTAAAGATATATATCATTTCCTTAGTTACTTTTGTAGGTATTTAAATGATTTATACCTACTATACATATTGTTTACAGGTAGAGTGTATATAGGTCAAATAAATTCTGATAATGAGCTTTAATCGTAAGGTGGAGAAAAGGAAAGAGAAAGAAGAAAAAGGGTAGAAAGGTAGAGGTATGGTCCACAAGGTTGTCCCGCTCGTCAGTTTATTATTCTTTTTAGTTCTCTTTGAAGCCTTAGAATGGGTGTCTCTGTAAGTCATTTAATCTGTTACCATGGCAACAGGACAGAGTCATTGAAGTTTGACAGGAACTGTTGTTTTATCCAAGGATGCCAAAGTTTTTTTCAAATTTTGGAATTTGATTTTGATCGATGGCTACCATCTTAGCATGGGACATTGTATTATTCATTCTGTGAATTGTTTCTGCTAGTACCAATGTAGGAGATTTCCATGCCTTGGCCACTGTTTGTTTTGCAGCCGTTATTAGTTGGATCATTAGTTTGAATTGAGAGAGTGTTAACCATTCCGGTTTTAGATTAAGTAAAGTTATATAAGGATCTGGTTGTATTATTTTTTTAAATATTTTAGATGCAATCACGAAGACTTCCTTCCAGAAGGTTTGGATTACTGGGCACGTCCACCATATGTGTAAATATGTGCCTATTTCTGGGCATCCTCGAAAACAAAGAGCTGAGGTATTAGGTGAATATTTTGCCACTCTAGCGGGTACAAGGTACCAGCGAGTTAGGACTTTATAATTTGTCTCCAGTGCTAAGATGTTGGGTGAAGATGACTTAGATGTGAGCCATATGTTAGACCAGTCCGTGTCTTCTAAAGTTCGTCCCAGGTCCTCCTCCCACCTCTGAACGTAAGAGGGTCTATTAAGATTTGCTACTCCATATAATTGATTATAAAGTGATGAAATTGTACCTTTAGCAAATGGATCTTTTGTACAGATTGATTCAAAAATGGATAATTGGGATAATGGTGTATCCCCCTTTAGGAATGGTGTATAGAAATTTTTGATTTGGAGATATCTAAATATCTCAGAGTTTGGTAGATCATATTTTTCTCTAAGCGATGGGAATGAAAGGAATGATTTAGATGCTATGAAGTCATTTAGTGTCTGAATGCCTGATGTTGTCCAAGCTTTAAAAGAATTTGGGTAGATCCATGCCGGATAAAAGGCCGGATTTCTGATAAAAGAAAGGAGAGGATTGTGTGGAGATTGTAACTGATATTTGGTTTTTAGTTTATCCCAGAGAGATAAGAAGTGTTTAGTTATGGGATTATGAATTTTAAAGCGGTCTTTAGGATCAAGCCATAATAAATTTGATATTAATAGAGGGTCATTTTCTGAAGCCTCTATAAATACCCATAATGGGATTTCCTGTTTTGCATGGTATTTGGACAGACTGGCCAAATGTGCTGCTCTGTAGTAGTTAGTAAAATTAGGGTATCCCAGGCCTCCTTTATTTTTGGGAAGATGTAGTGTGTGTGTGTGTATATGTGTATATATATATATATATATATATATATATATATATATATATATATATATATATATATATATATATATATATATAGGTATACGTGGTTTAGAAGAGCCCCATATAAATGAAGTTGCTCTTTTTTGTACTATTCTCAAAAAATAGGAAGGAATTGGAATAGGGAGGACTCTGAATAGATAAAGCAATTTGGGTAGAATAGTCATTTTGATTGCATTAATCTTCCCCATCCAGGATAAAGGAAGTTGCGACCATTGTTTTATTAGATTTGTGATCTGTCTTAATACAGGAGGATAATTGGTTGAGAATAAGTCAGAATGAGATGCTGTTAAATGAATTCCAAGATATGGGATTGATTTTTCTGCCCATGTGAATGGGAGTGCAGCCCTAGCCGGGATCAATTCCATGTTTGTGAGTGAAATATTAAGCACTAGGCATTTCTTAGGATTAATCATAAGGCCGGATAGGGCTGCAAACCCATCAAGAGCTGGTATTAAGTTAGGACCAGAGACCTGTGGTGATGATAGAAAAAGTAATATATCATCTGCAAATATACATAATTTGTGTGTAATACCTCCTACTTCAATGCCAGTTATAGTTTGGTTTGTTCTGATGTATTGGGCCATAGGTTCGAGTATAAGGGCAAATAATAAGGGAGATAATGGGCAACCCTGTCGGGTACCTCTTTCAATATTAAAGGCTTCAGATTTGTATCCAGCATATTTTATATAGGCTTTGGGTTTATTATATAATGCTTTGATCCATGTTAAAAAGTGGGGTCCAAAACCCCATTTTTGTAATGAATATTGCATATATTGCCAGGATACTGTTTCAAATGCCCTCTTAATATCGAGAGATAGAAAACATAAAGGGATTTTCCGTTTTTTAGCAATATGTGCCAATAACACTGCCCTGCGTATATTATCGCCTGCCTGTCTATTTTGCATGAAGCCTACTTGATCTCTATGTATTAATTTTCCTATAATGCTATTGAGGCGTTTTGCTATTATTTTTGCTAATAATTTAATATCGAGGTTTAACAGAGAGGCCGATAATTCACACAGGAAGTATCATCAGAAAGGGGTTTTGGGATCATACAAACAATTGCCATTAGTGTTTCTTGCCGAAAAGAATGGCCATCTAGAAGTTTGTTAAAAGTTTTAGTGAGAATGGGAGAGAGTATTTCTGAGAATGTTTTATAGTATAAAGCCGAGTAGCCGTCTGGGCCTGGTCTTTTGTTAAGTTTTAGGTCTTTTATGGCGTTAGCAACTTCATCTATAGTTATAGGCTCATCCAAACTGCTTTTTTGATTCTGAGATAACTCAGGTAAGGTTATTTTTGAGAAGAAGGATTCAGCCTCTGTAGGATTAAATTCATTGTTTGTCTTGTATAAAGTTGTGAGATGTGAGTGAAATTTATGGACTATTTTAACTGGATTACAAGTGTTAACATTTTTTGATAATTTCAAACGTATTGGTTTGAAAGATTTGTTAGTTGAATTTAATGCCCGAGCCAAATATGTACCTGGTTTGTTTGTATTCATGTAGAAATTGTGTTTGGAGCGTTTGAGGGATTTATCAACTGACTCAGTGAGAAATAGATCGTATTCCAATCTAGATTTTTCCAGATGAGATTTTGTACTCTGAGATGGATTATCTTGAAATGATATGTAGGCTGCATTAAAATTGAGTTCTAGTTTTTTTGCTAGATATTTGCGTTCCCGTTTAAATAGTGCCATTTGTCTTTGTATTGTACCACACAAGACAGGCTTATGAGCTTCCCACAGTGTTATTGGGGAGATGTCTGTTGTATTATTAATTGATATGTATTCCTTTAAAGCTTGTTCAATGGCCATCTGATGTAGTGGGTGTTTGAGCATTATGTCCAGTAAGTACCACGTTGGGTCATGCGCTTTTGGTATGGCTGAGGCTATAGTAGTGTATACTGCATTATGGTCAGACCACGGAATCGGAATTATATCTGATGCAATAATTTCTGGTATCATTCCTATTGTTAGAAAAATATGATCTATTCTGGTGAAGGTTTGATGAGGGTGCGAGAAATAAGTGAATTTCTTTTTCATTGGGTTACTTTCTCTCCATGAATCTACCAGATTGTATTTGGAAAGAAGTTGAGAAAAAAGGTAATCTAGAGGTTATTTTGGATGGTGTAAAAGGTGATTTATCTAGAAATGGGAGGAGGACCTGGTTCGAATCCCCACACATTATCACTGTTACTATTTTGTGTGTATTAATCACTTGTAATATATGTGAGAGGAATGGTGTAGGTTGTTTGTTAGGAGCGTAGTAGGAAATCACCGTGATTGCTGTATCCATTATATAACCCATGAGTATCAGGTATCTACCTTCTGGGTCTTTAATTTCTGATGATAAGGTGAATGGTGTGGATCGGTGAAATGCAATTAGAGTTCCCCTTTGCTTGGTACAGGCAGAAGCCATGTAAATTTGTTGATAAAAAGGAGAAATATATTTTGGAGTAGAATCTTTGGTGAAGTGTGTTTCTTGGAGGCATACTATGTGAGCCTTCTTGTTATGGAAAGTACGGAAGGCTTTGCTCCTTTTTTGAGGGACATTTATTCCCTGAACATTCAGGGAAAGTATATTCAGTGGTGCCATGGCAATAGATCAAATAGTTTTGACTTACTTTTTGTTATGCAGAGCTGACTGCGCAGATCAACCTGTGTGGACTGAAGAGATGAATAGATAGAAAAGAAACCAGTGAATTCTGGAGTAAAGAGTAAACAAAAAACATATGAGATTAGATGATACATTGTATAAATTATTTTTTGCAAGTAATCACAATTTACCCGTGAAAGAGAATAAATATCCCTCTCAGGGGAATAAGTGCCTTCGTCACACTCCCACATAATATGGTTGGGAGAATGAGGAGGGCTAATGGGGGTACACGGATCTTCCGCTTACAGGAGAGAAGTGCTATGTCAAAAGACATCAAAATGATGTTTCATTAATTGGAGTGCAGAATATAGTTTTTGTTGAAATTATTTATTCCAGGGTGGTTGTATATGGTTAGTCTTGCCCTAGGCTAAATAATTCAGTTAGAAAGGTACTGTTAATAACTTTGGTATTGATGAAGATAGTTTGAATTATTTTGGGATTTTAACCCTTTTAGAGTAAACAATTACATATTTTATTCATATGTAACTGTTTAGATATGTTAACTCATAAAATTGAGGTTGTATTGCTTCAGATTAGAATAAACAAAAACATAATTCTAGGAACTAGTTAGGTAATAATATATTTGTTTTAAGAAAAGAAAGAAAAAGCTTCCATTACTTCTGGATTATTGAACATATTTGTCCTAAAAAGTAATAAATCTATTATTATTACCTGATAATATATAACTGAACAAGAATTTCCTTATTTCACTTATATATTCTAAGGCTATATGACTCAGAAGTAATAAGAAATATAACTGGAATGTAACATGATCCCACACAGTGTGTGACTATCAGAATGCAGTTACATTCAGTTATAAATACAGTTTTTTTTATAGAGAACCATCTCTTAGTATAATAAATGAAGAGATATCAGGAATTAGGATGTCAGTCCATTGAATCTTCTTGGTCCATGGATGATGTGGCATAACGGCCTCTTTTGTGAGAATGATGATTCCCATTTTGTTCTGAAATTTTCTGGGTGCTGCCTGAAGGTGAAGATGATGCCATTCTTCTGCGTGTGGAAGTGTTGCTGCTTGTGGGTTCTGTCAGATTTAATTTTAAAAGGGTTTGTTGTAGTTCATCTGCTGATCTGCTTCTGTAAATTGTACCTTGGTAGTTAAATCTGACTGAAAAGGGGAAGCCCCATTGATACATAATGTTGTGGCGTTGCAGTTCCATTAGTTGGGGTTTCATGGATCGTCTTTTAGTAATAGTAAGTTGGGATAGGTCAGCAAAAATTTGATAATTGTGTCCATGAAAATTAAGTTCCTTTTTTTTCTCTTGCAGCAATTAGTATTTGTTCTTTCGTTCTGTAATAATGAAATTTTGTGATTATATCACGTGGGGGTCCATCTTTCTTTTTGGCTGTGAGGGCTCTGTGTACTCTGTCCAGTTCTAAACGTTCAATAGGGATATCTGGCTTTAGTTCTTGTAATAGAGCAGTAATAGTAGATTGCAGGTCTGTCACAGTTTCAGGTATTCCCCTTATGCGCAAGTTTGAACGTCTGGCTCTATATTCGTAATCTTCAAGCTTAGTTTGAAGTATTAAATTCTCTTTTTTTAATTGTTCCAATTCTGTTATATTTTCTTGGGTTGTAATTTCAATTTCATCCATTTTTATTTCTAAGGCTGCGGTGCGGTTTCCCAGCTCTCTTATTTCTTTGGTTAGGCTTTTTGTTATTTGGTCTGAGGTTTGTTTTAAAGCCTTATGAAGCATCTTTTCAAATTGTAATAATATTACTGGGGATACTGAGGAGGCTTGTGGAGAAGTTTGTGAGAGGATTTGTTCTGTATCTGACTCAAATGGAGAGTCTTGCTGTGATTTTCTGTCTGTGAGAGCGCCCTGATGCTGTATCTTGTGAGGTGACTGGAGCTGCTTCAGCTGCAGTGAGTGCCTGTGAGCTCTTTGTGAGGTGATTTTTATTTCTGCCACGGTTTCCTCCCAGTACCATATTTCCTGCCCAAACTTTCACAGTTTGTTCCCAGGGGCAAAAAGGTTCAAATGGATACCTTTTGAGTCTGCAGGCTCCGCTTTGTCCTTCTCTTCTCTCCTCAGCGGTGTGGAGCTCTAACAATGCATGTCTGCTCCGCTAGGCTCCGCCTCCTGCCCCCCCACAAACTGATATTTCCAAGCCTGTAGACTTTACCTTACACATGAGCCCTGTGTGCAGAACTGTATCGAACGCTTTTGCAAAATCCAAGTATACCACGTCCACAGCCACCCCTCTATCCAAGGTTTTACTTACCTCTTCATAAAAAGAAATCAGGTTTGTCTGACAACTTCTGTCTTTCATGAATCCATGCTGTCTGTTGCTGAAGTGCCGGTTCACACTGGTGCAATGCCAAACATCGCACAGACATCGCATGTAATTCGCAGCGCACTGCCGTTCACATTACATGCGATGTCTGTGTGGTGCGATATCAGTCATAGAGATAGTATGGCTGATATCGCACCGCATTTGGTGCAAACACGCACAGGACCCTTTTTTCTGTTCGGACCAGAATCGGATCGCATGTGTGTTCACACATATGTGATCCGATTCATGTCCGAACTGTCAGTTCGCAGTGCGATATGCAAGCTGAACTGGGGGTGTCGTTAACAATGTATTTCTGTCTAAATATTTCTGGACCATATCACTTTTGAGCTATTGTGGATCATTCGGGGCTGTGTCAATACCACCCCCATTAAGGACATGAGCTCCCCCATGCTCTTTTGTATACACAGAGCTGAAGAAAGTATTTAATAAATTTGCCTTCTCTTTATCCCGTCACCTACTCTAGATTATTTTGTAAAGGGCCTACATGCTCAGACCTGACCTTTTTACTATTAATATATTTGAAGAATTTCCTTTTTACATACTCTGTTAAATTCTTTGTAACATTTAAACGACACTAATGTTCCTTCATTTTTATATTTTTTAAAAGCTCTTTTCTTATTGTTTATAGTTTTTTTTTTTTAACTTTGAGCCACATAGGTTTTATTTTTAGCCTTTTAAACTTATTGCCCATGGGACTGTACTTTGTTTGGGACCTCACTGCAGTCTTTTTGAAGAATTCCCATTTCTGTTCTATGTTTATCGATGCCAATATTCCCTCCCAGTCTAAATCCTGGAGAGCAGCCCTCATCCTTGGGAAAATTTGCTCTCTTGAAGTTAAGTGTTTTTATCTTTCCCGTATGTATTTCTTGTTAACAGCTGACATCAAATGAAATCATGTTATGATCACTGCGACCCAGGTGTTCCTTTATCTGAACATTATTAATAAGCTCTGCCTGGTTTGAGATTACCAGGTCCAACAGAGCTTCATTCCTAGTTGGGGCCTCAATAAACTGTACCATAAAATTGTCCTGTAATAGGTTTATAAATGTTTGCCCTTTAACCACTTCAGCCCCGGAAGGATTTACCCCCTTCCTGACCAGAGCACTTTTTACAATTTGGCACTGCGTCGCTTTAACTGCTAATTTTGCGATCATGCAATGCTGTACCCAAACGAAATTTGCGTCCTTTTCTTCCCACAAATAGAGCTTTCTTTTGATGGTATTTGATCACCTCTGCGGTTTTTATTTTTTGCGCTATAAGCGGAAAAAGACCGAAAATTTAGAAAAAAAAATGATATTTTCTACTTTTTGTTATAAAAAAATCCAATAAACTCAATTTAGTCATACATTTACGCCAAAATGTATTCGGCCACATGTCTTTCGTAAAAAAAAATGTCAATAAGCGTATATTTGTTGGTTTGCGCAAAAGTTATAGCGTCTACAAACTAGGGTACATTTTCTGGAATTTACACAGCTTTTTAGTTTATGACTGCCTATGTAATTTCTTGAGGTGCTGAAATGGCAGGGCAGTACAAACCCCCCCCCCCCCAATGACCCCATTTTGGAAAGTAGACACCCCAAGGAAATTGCTGAGAGGCATGTTGAAGCCATTGAATATTGACTTTTTTTGTCCCAAGTGATTGAATATTGACAAAAAATCTTGGGAATCTTTTGTCTTTGCATAGCGATTGCAAGAAATGGGAAATTTGGCTGAAACGAAAGGTTTCGGATAAGGGCATATCTAGCGTTTTGGTGCAGTGTTTTAGAGTGAAGGGGCCTGTCCTATCCTGTACAGGCCTTTATCCACCCACCACTTGAAGGCCATAACATTTTTCCCCGGAGGGAAGTCTGGGTTATTATAAATATGAGTGAGGGGTTTGTATGCCGAAACTAATGCTTCTGAAGAACGCAAGGAGTCCCATAGCGCAAAAGAGTGGGAAAGGGTCGGGGCCAGTATAGAGGGTCTGTTTCTTGGAGGTATCCAGAGGAGGAAGTCTAGCGTGAAGTTAGGAACTGCCTGTTTTTCTATTGCAACCCAATCAGGTTTTTCGAAACTAAAATAGACTGTTGACATTTGGGCCAGTCTGGCAGCTTGGTAGTACTTGTAAAGGTGGGGTAGACCCAGCCCTCCTTTTTTCCTGTGTAGGTAAAGGGTTCTTTGGGGGATTCTGTATCCCGCCTTACCCCAGATGAACTTTAGAAGTTTGCTTTGGAAGGATTTAATATGGTCCTTCCGGAGAGGGATAGGTAAGGCGTGAAACAGATATAGCAATCTGGGAAGTAATGTCATTTTAACTGAGTTTACCCTCCCCAACCAAGAAATAATATTACAGTACCAGGTGTTTAGGTCTGTTTCAAGCTTACGGTACATGGGAGGGTAGTTATGGCTATATAGAGTTTCAGTTTTAGCTGTTAAGTTAATACCTAAGTATTTGATGGAGGAATCACTTTTAAAAATGTTTTTAGTTTGTCGCCACTGCACGTTTCTGCGCAATTTTAAAGCATGTCATGTTTGGTATCCATGTACTCGACCTAAGATCATCTTTTTTATTTCATCAAACATTTGGGCAATACAGTGTGTTTTAGTGCATTAAAATTTAAAAAAGTGTGTTTTTTCCCAAAAAAAAAAATGCGTTTGAAAAATCGCTGCGCAGATACTGTGTGAAAAAAAAAAAAAATGAAACACCCACAATTTTAATCTGTAGGGCATTTGCTTTAAAAATATATATAATGTTTGGGAGTTCAAAGTAATTTTCTTGCAAAAAAAATAATTTTTTCATGTAAACAAAAAGTGTCAGAAAGGGCTTTGTCCTCAAGTGGTTAGAAGAGTGGGTGATGTGTGACATAAGCTTCTAAATGTTGTGCATAAAATGCCAGGACAGTTCAAAACCCCTCAAATGAACCCATTTTGGAAAGCAGACACCCCAAGCTATTTGCTGAGAGGCATGTCGAGTCCATGGAATATTTTATATTGTGACACAAGTTGCAGGAAAAAGACAATATTTTTTTCTTTTTTTTGCGTACAAAGTTGTGACTAAATGATATATTGCTCAAACATGCCATGGGAATATGTGAAATTACACCCCAAAATACATTCTGCTGATTCTCCGGAGTACGGGGATACCACATGTGTGGGACTTTTTGGGAGCCTAGCCGCGTACAGGGCCCCGAAAACCAAGCACCGCCTTCAGGATTTCTAAGGGCGTAAAGTTTTGATTTCACTCCTCACTACCTATCACAGTTTCGAAGGCCATAAAATGCCAAGATAGCACAAAGCTATTTGCTGAGAGGCATGGTGAGTATTTTGCAGCTCTCATTTGTTTTTAAAAATGAAGAAAGACAAGCAAAAAAACATTTTTTTTTTTTTTTTTTTTTCTTTTTTCAATTTTCAAAACTTTGTGACAAAAAATGAGGGCTGCAAAATACTCACTATACCTCTCAGCAAATAGCTTGGGGTGTCTACTTTCCAAAATAGTGTCATTTGGGGGGGGGGGGGTTGTGCCACCTTACCTCACACCCTTAGAAAGCTTGAAGACGGTGCTTGGTTTTTGGGGTCCCGTACGCGGCTAGGCTCCCAAAAAGCCTCACACATGTGGTATCCCTGTACTCAGGAGAAGCAACAGAATGTATTTTGGGGTGTAATTTCACATATTCCCATGGCATGTTTGAGCAATATATCATTTAGTGACAACTTTGTGCGCAAAAAAAAAAAATTGTCTTTTTCCCGCAACTTGTGCCACAATATAAAATATTCCATGGACCCGACATGCCTCTCAGCAAATAGCTTGGGGTGTCTACTTTCCAAAATGGGTTCATTTCGGGGGTTTTGAACTGTCCTGGCATTTTATGCACAACATTTAGAAGTTTGTCACACATCACCCACTCTTCTAACCACTTGAGGACAAAGCCCTTTCTGACACTTTTTGTTTACATGAAAAAATTATTTTTTTTGCAAGAAAATTACTTTGAACCCCCAAACATTATATATTTTTTTACAGCAAATGCCCTACAGATTAAAATAGTGGGTGTTTCATTTTTTTTTTCCACACAGTATTTGCGCAGCGATTTTTCAAACGCATTTTTTTGGGAAAAAACACACTTTTTTAAAATTTTAATGCACTAAAACACACTATATTGCCCAAATGTTTGATGAAATAAAAAAGATGATCTTAGGTCGAGTACATGAATACCAAACATGACATGCTTTAAAATTGCGCAGAAACGTGCAGTGACGACAAACTAAAAACATTTTTAAAAGCCTTTACAGGTTACCACTTTAGATTTACAGAGGGGGTCTACTTCTAAAATTACTGCCCTCGATCTGACCTTTGTGATAATACCTCACATGCATGTTGCAATTGCTGTTTACATTTGACGCCAGACCGACGCTTGCGTTTGCCTTTGCGTGAGAGCAGGGGGGGACAGGGGTTTTTTTTTTCTTATTTTTTTTCTTATTTTTTTTCTTTTTTTTATCTTTTTTTAAACTGTTCCTTTTCATTTTTTTTTTTTAAATCATTCTTGTTATCTCAGGGAATGTAAATATCCTCTATGATAGCAATAGGTAATGACAGGTACTCTTTTGAAAAAATTGGGGTCTATTAGACCCTAGATCTGCCCTCTGCCCTCAAAGCATCTGACCACACCAAGATCGGTGTGATAAAATGCTTTCCCAATGGCGCTGTTTACATCCGGCGAAATCTAAGTCATGAAATGCTCGTAGCTTCCGGTTTCTTAGGCCATAGAGATGTTTGGAGCCATTCTGGTCTCTGATCAGTTCTATGGTCTCAGGTTCCTTGTTGGGACAGGAGAGCCAGAGAAAAACATGGAAGACGGTGGGGGCATTCCCTCCCACTGCTTGTAAAAGCAGTCTAGAGGCTGATTAGCCGCTAGGATTGCTTTTACATGAAAGCCGACCGCTGGCTGAAAAGAATGATACCAAAATGATACCTAAACCTGCAGGCATCATTCTGGTATAACCACTCAAAGTCCAGCAACATACCAGTACGTTGCTGGTCCTTGTTGGGCATATATTGTAAACTTTTTTTTTTTCATGCAGCCTGTGGGCTGAACGAAAACAGATATTGATCGGTGGGTATGCCCACCATTAGAATATCTCCCTTCATCCACCCACTTCTAATGATGGGCATACATGCACCGTTTATATATGCCGAAGCATGGGGGCATCCTCCCGCAAAAGGTAGGAGAAAATCGCTCCTCCACCCACTACTGCCCCCACGCTTCGGCATATATGCTGAAGTATGTAACTGTGGTGGTGAAATCACCTCCAACAGTGCTGGAGTCACGGCTTTTTATATCGTGGGAGCAAATGCTGTTGCTGTCAAGATAAATAAATCTGCTCTGCAGCTGAATGGCGTACCTGAAAACAAAAAAATGGTTAACAATTAAACACAGTAAACAGTAAAGTATAAAAAAATTGCATACCTATAAAGCAAACATGATAAAAACATAACAATAAAACATTGCAGAATAGAATACAGTAAAAAAGAGCAGAACAATAGAGAGAGAACAATAAAACTACAACTATTTTTTTGTTTTTTTTATTTTATATTTACACTTTTTTTTTGTAACTTTAACTTTTGTAACTGGTACCAGGTTTGGGTCTCTCAAAATGCGATGACATCTTGGGAGACCCTTTGAAAGTGTGTCCTAGTCTGTGCAGTGCTGTACCCTACGCTAATACTCAACTAGTGTATGGTAGCGTTCAAAACATTCACCAATGCAAAAAAACGGGATTGTCAGGACAGGAGGGACAATAATACCGGGTGTCACGCCTATATCCACGCTTGCTGCAGACACAACATCTTTTTTGGGGGGCACGTTGGGTAGGGGTACTCGGGAGGACATAAAGAAAATGCCTCTCATGCAGCCAGCTTACTGCATTTGGTTGGGAAAGGTGAGGTGGAGCACCGTCTGGAAACAGAAGGGCTCTGACGATCTCTTCCTGGAATTTAAGGAAGGATCCAGTCTGTCCTGAAGCTCTGTATAGCACATAAGCGTTCAGCAAAGCCAATTGAAATAAATAAACAGACACTTTTTTGTACCAGCGTCTTGCCTTACGGGCAACTAGGTACGACGCCAGCAACTGGTCGTTGAGGTGCACCCCTCCCATGTTAAGGTTATATTCGTGGACACAGAGGGGTTTCTCCACAACACCAGTCGCCGTAGTAATTTGGACCGTCGTGTCTGCATGATGGGAGGTAAGAACGAAAACATTCTTATTATCCCTCCACTTCATAGGGAGCAAATTATTACACTGCAAGCAGGCTCTCTCCCCCAGCCTAAGACGGGAATTTACAAGCCGCTGAGGAAAGCCCCGGCGATTAGGTCGCACGGTGCCACATGCTCCAATCTGATGATCAAATGGGTGACTAAAAAGTGGCACGCTCGTGTAATAATTGTCCACATACAAGTGGTACCCCTTTCCGAATAAGGGTAACCCCAAGTCCCACAAAATCTTGCCAGCGCTTCCTATGTAGTCAGGGCAGTTTGTCAGCTCTACGTGACTTTTCCCTCGTAAACCATAAAACTACATGTATAGCCTGTGGCCCTGTTACAGAGCTTATACATCTTGACCCTGTATCTTGCACGTTTGCTGGGAAGGTACAGTTTGAATGACAAGCGGCCAGAAAACTTAATCAGGGACTCATCAAAGCAGACAACTTGATGGGGAGTAAACAAGTCTGCAAAACATTGGTTGAAGTGGTTTACGAGGGGCCGAATTTTGTAGAGCCGATCGTATTCAGGGTCTCCACGAGGACAACAGAGTTCATTGTTGTTGAAGTGCATGAACCGCAAAATCTGCTTGTATCGTGCCCTGGCCATGGAAGCAGAGAACACAGCGTATGGTGAATTGGGTCAGTGGACCAATATGACCGCAACTCACTCTTTTTGGTTATGCCCATGAGGAGGGAAAGGCCCAGAAAGATCTTAAATTCGGAAACCGTAATTGGTTTCCAATCTCTGGCAAGGGAGGACTGGGGAATAGCGGCGATGTGTTGACCAGCGTACAAATTGCTTTGGTCCACAATAGATCTATAGAGATCTTCGGTGAAAAACAGCGAATAAAAATCCAGTGACGTAAAATCAACTGTTTCCACCTGAATGCCGGGTTGGCCAGTGAATAAGAGAAGTACAGGTGCTGCAGAAGTGGTGGGTTCCCAATTCGGATTGGCGAATGCAGCAGGAAGGACACTATGGGCACGACGGGCCTGTGTTCGTCTTCTTGGTGGCAGCGGGACACTACTTGTGCTTGCCACCTCGCCAGCTTGAACTGCACTTATGGGACTCGCCACGTCACCAAGTGTTTCTGCAGTGCTGGATGTACGACCAGGGTGTACTAGGCCGCTGGTGTTTGCCAGTTCACCAGAAGGAATAGCGGCGCTTGTACTTCTCTGCTCCATACGAGGGACCTGCGGTTCTTGCACATTAAGGAGAGAAGAAGTAGTTCGGGTTCTGGTACGCCTGACCTTGGCAGGGACCACAACTCCGTCGTCAGAGCTATCTGTCATGGAGCCGCTGTCGTCTACAGGATCGTATTCTGAGCCTGAATCTGACAGATGAGTGACTTCCTCTTCACTATCTATCATGCTCAGAAACGTGTAGGCCTCTTCATTAGTGTACCTTCGATTTCCCATTTTGGGCTCTAAATTTAGTGGTACACTAGTGAGACTCGCAGGCAAAAGCTCCTGACTGTTAGCGACTATCAAAACGCTACCAACAAAAACTGTTAGTGATCGCAGGGATCAGGCCTGACTCTGCGAATGCTGCAGTTATGTGTGTTTAGTGTTTTGTAAGTGACAGTGATCGATCGATACTGCACTTGGGTGGGCTGGGCAGGGCTGGGCCGAGGGGCAAAACGCAGGTGCTAGCAGGTATCTGGGCTGGTCCCGCAAACACTGCGTTTTTGGGAACCCTAAACTGCTGGGGACGCTAGTATAGATCTGATCGGATCAGATCTTGATCCGTTCAGATACTATACCACTAAGGGAGGTGTATGGTGCGTGCGTGGGTGTTAGCGGTACTGGCGCTAACCTGATGCTGCCTGGGGCGATGCAGACCTTATCTGACCCTAAAACATAACTTATATCACCGCCGGGCGATCAGGGGACTAAACCTTTATTAGGTAAAAAACGGCGGGTGCCCTGAAACTATAATAAACTAACTAACCAGCGTCACCCGTAACAGTTATACGGTGATCACTGGTGAAAGGGTTAATTAGGGGGCAATCAGGGGGTTAAAACCTTTATTAGGTAGTATATGGGGGTCCCTGTCGCAATAAAACGCTGACGGCGAACCTATATACTTACCTCCCTAACTAGCGTCATCTGTGTCACTAATACAGTGATCAGAAAAACTATCGCTTAGTGACACTGGCGACGGGGGGTGATCAAGGGGTTAAAACTTTTAGGGGGGGGTTAGGGGGGTACCCTAGACCTAAAGGTCTAACCCTAACTGCCCTACCACTTATAACTGTCACAAACTGACACCAATGCAAAAAAAAAAAAACTGCTATTGGTGTCACTGTGACAGGGGGTACAGGGGTGGGGGGGGTGGGGGTGAAAAGTGTGCCTAGTGTGTTCTTCTGTAAGTGTAGTGTTGGTGCAACTCGCATCGATGTCTTCTCTCCTCGACGCCGGAACGAAAAGACATCACTTCCTCTGCCGCTGTTTACATTACAGCAGCAGAGGAAGATTGTCATTCGTGGGGAGCGATCGCGAGGGGGTGGCCACAAATGAGTGGCCTCCCCTTCAGCCTGTATCGCTCCCCTAATGAAGCCGACCGCCTGCGGGAGGCAGATCACATACCAGTTTCGTGATTTTTGCCTGCCCGTGCCATTCTGCCGCAGTATATCTGCGTTAGGTGGTCGACAAGTGGTTAACTGTCCCAGCAGTGCCATTACTCCAGTCAATTTTTGGGTAGTTAAAATCTCCCATTGTTATCACCGTCCCTGCCCTTGCAGCCCTTTCCATCTTTGCAAGGAGCTGAGTCTCCACCTCCTCGTTAACATTGGGTGGTGTATAACAAACTCCAATGATTAATTTTGAACTATGCACATCTATATGCAGTTCCAGCCATAATGCTTCAGACTCATCACACTCTCCATCAACCAGGTCCTCTTTCACACTTTCTTTGAGATCACTTACCACATAGAGACAGACCCCGCCACCTTTCCTTTTTACCCTGTCTCTCCGAAAGAGTGCATAGCCAGGAATATTAATAGCCCAGTCACGTGAGGATTGAAGCCAAGTTTCAGCAAATACATTGTGCAGTGAGCCCTATTTGGTGCCTGTAAATCCAGCTTCCATCACGGTTTCATAATTAATCATTTTGTCAACAGTATTAACTGTCTCCTTGTCTTTCATATACACATCTAAGTGTAATAAGAGTAATAATAATGTGTTTATTCGATTGGGTTCATGGGTCCCTGTCCTACCTGGACTGCAAACCCATTATTTTGTGCACTGACTGACATGAGCATGGCTGACATTAGGTCTCTACCCAAGAGATTTACAGGGCAGACATTAGACAAGATCACTCTGGTTGTGGTCTTGACCCCTCTCTCTGGCTCCTCAATGGTGATACTCAGACAATGATTCCCTCACCAATTTTCCACTTACTCCTTGTACCAGAATAGATTTTGTAGATTGGTCAATATGAGGCACATCTGCAGGGTGGATTAAGGTCCTAGAGGCCCTGGAGTCCCCCAAAAACTGCACACACTTTCTTTCAACCATTAACTCCACCTGTGGTAAGTTTTCAAAGTACCCCATCTTTTGCAGGTGGCTCACACATACCGTTTTCTAGTCAATCCGATTTGTGGGGGCCTGGCTCGTCAGGGCAGTCCCTGGCCAAATGCCCCTGTTTTCCACAAACCCAACATTCCCTTCTTTCTACCCATTTTTTATTCTTCCATTGTCCTCTACCACTACCTCTTCCTCTTGACCTGCTCCTTCCTCTAAAACCATCTCTGCCTCTCCCTTTATGAGACTCCTCTGGTTCAGCCCCGGCAGTGTACTCTTCTACATCCTAATCTCCTTCATTACCTTGCACAAAAACCTTAACTTTCACATTCTTTTTTGCCATCGTTTTCAAATACTTCTCAGATTGCTTAGAATATTGCAAAACATCTAAAACCGATGTAGTTCAGTAAGTAACCATGTTTTTGACAATGTAATCCTTATGATCCTGTTTTAATCCATTAACAAAAGCTATCTTTAGCTGTTACTGATATGCACTATTCACATCTTCAGCATCGGGGAGCCCTGAAAAGACCTTAAAAAACTTCTCGTAGTTTGTTCGGGTAATCACTAACGCTTTCTTTGTCCTCCTGCACTGTAAGGTTAAGTTTCTGCCAGTCAGTCCTCTGTATCCACCTAGCTTGGCATCTTTGCAGTAAAGCATTTAGTCTGTCAGTCAAGTGTAAACTCGCCAAGGGTGCTTCCCTAGCCTGACCAACCAGTGGAACTACACAGGGATTCCAATCTCCCTTTACTGAGGCCCAATCTGATCCCAACACATCTCAAGGTTCTTTCCACTTCCACCCCATTTAGCCTATAACTGTTTCTCAGGCCCTCAATGTTCTCAATAAATTCAGTGGGACCCAGCTTTGGATGTTTTATGTGCTCCGTAGCCTTCTGTATGTCATTCTCAGTCCATGACCTGAAAACTTTCATTGTCAGGGGATGCTGTCCTCCCACCCCATCCGCCTGTCCTCGGTTTGGGACTTCTATTAAAGGATACCCTTCAGCATCCTCTGTGTCGTCCTCGCCATAATCTACTGGTTTTTTGTGTCTCTTAGTTCCCTTGGGAACTCCCCATCCCCGGAACCATGCGTCAGTCAACGTCTCTAATATAGATCTGCTCATCGCACAGAGCTGGCTGTCATCTGCGGAGATTGGGGAAATGGGGATGGGGTTTTGTTTAGAGGTGGTTCCTTTGTCAGGGGTGGATGTCACAGGGAGGGTGATACTCTGGGCGGTGGCTTGCATCAAGAAGGGGGAGGACCATTATAAGGAGGTGGTCTCTGGGTGTAGCAAATGAGATAATCCTCTTTGTCCACTAGGAGCAGTTGGGCTTGGCATTTTTCTTAGGGCTGGGGAAAAAAATCGATTTGAATCGAGTTGAGAGGTCAAATCGATTCAAATTTTCAGCAAAACAATTTTTTTTTTTTTCCACCAGGAACAGCGCTGACACCACGCCGGTCCTGAGGAGCTGCGGGCAGGAATTTTTAGGCGAGGCAGTGGCTTCGGCCTAGTCCGGGAGGCCGGACGCTGCGGACTAGGCCGTAGCCGCGGCCTCACCTAAAAACTTCTGCCTGCAGCTCCCCAGGACCGACGCTGATACCGCGACTGTCCTGAGGAGCTGCGGACAGGAGTTTTTAGGTGAGGCTGCGGCTTCGGCCTAGTCCGCGAGGCCTCGCCTAAAAATTCCTGTCCGCAGCTCCTCAGGACCGGCGCGGTGTCTATAAAAAAAAACAACCTTGATTCGAATAGTGAATCGAGTTATTTCTCCCTTCGTCTTTCAGGACAGCACCTGGAGAGAGCGCAGCTCCACCCACTTTCCCAGGAAACACTGCAGTCAGTTTCTTTAAAGACCGGACACTTCCACCATGGCCTCAGTTGTAGTGTTTCCTCCGCCATGGTGGAAGCGCTGCAGGGAGCCAGGGGTGTGCTGCGCTTTTTCCAGGTGGTGAAAGTATGGGGCATACCGGTTGAAGTTGCTTTTTTCCTTTTCAGAAGACAGCCCAGCATCCTCCCTTACGTGTGGGGGATTCTCCGGCGCCCCCTCCTCTTCATGCTCGGCGAGAGCCAGGCTGCTGTGGGTCCCGCTCCTACAGACCGGCGGCAGGGCTGTGGAGTAGCGAACGGCGTCTGCTCTGCTGTACCACACGCCTTCCGGGTTCGGATGACGAGCGCGTCATTCCAACTGGGGGCGGGGCCTCGAGCGGCGCGACGCGGCTTCCGGTTCCGGCCCCTGGAACGCAGGGGGAAGGGGCGGTCTCTTTGGCTGATGTAGTTTCCGGCCCTCACAGCGGTAAGCGGCCCGGGAAAATCAAATAAAGGAGCACAGATGCCGCTGTAGTCCTGTCAGCAATGGAGGACGATCAGACGGCAGTGGCAGGAGCAGGAGCCACACCAATCAGCCAGGCCCAGGTGAGCAGGGACATTGGTCGCTGTTGTGTTCTTACTCTATGGGCAGTTGTTATTTATATAGATATATATATATTCCCTTCCTTAAAAAAAAAAAAGGGGCCTGCAAATCACTTTTCCTGAGTACTAGTAGAAGGATAAGTGATTGGTTATTTGGTTGAAGGTGGATCTGTGGGGTGATTCATCGGCTGTGGAACAAGACATAGGGGTTAAAGGGTTAACTTCCCTTGTGGGTTTCTGTGTTCCTTTTGTACAGCATGTAAACTGTTTAGTGAAATATGGTTCAGCAAATATCTTTTTTTTCCCTTGGGATATTGCAGAAGGCTAAAGAAAAGACCAAGCATGTCTCCCCTATTGTTAAAAGGAAATGTCCGTCATGTAAAGGGTTACTGAGGGATTCCTGGACCAAAATATTATGCAAGTCATGTATTGCAGACATAGTTAAGGAGGAGACAGCTCCTGCTAGTCCTGCGACTCAGCAAGGGGAATTGCTGAGCTCTTTCAGGAAGGAACTGGCGGACACCTTTGAGTCCTTCAGATCCTACCTGGATAGGCGCCCAACGGCGCATAGCAGTATGGTGCCCCGTTCTCAATCCTCTGTTTCAGCATCCAGAGGGGGCAGCGACTCAGAGGAGGAAGAATGTAACGCTTTACTAAACTCTGACGAGGAAGCGGAAGAAGAGAATGAAGCTTCTTCTCCTTCTAGGTACAAACTATCCCTTGAGGAGGTGGATGATCTACTAAAGACAATACACACTACCCTTAACATCTCAGAGGAAAAACTCAGCTATCCTTACACGATAGGATGTTTCAGGGCCTTGGGGAGGAAAAACACAGAGTTTTTCCAGTACATAAGTTTCTATCAGAAACCATTAAAAGGGAGTGGAAGGATCCAGAAAGAGCCCCTTTCTTTTCTAAATCCCTCAAGCGGAGATTTCCGTTTGACGAGGATAGCTCGCATATCTGGAACAAGAAACCAAGACTTGACGCAGCGTTTTCCCTGGTATCAAGGAATACTGACCTGGCGTTTGAGGACATGGGTATCCTTAAGGATACCATGGATAAAAAGGAAGACTCCCTATTAAGGAAGGCATGGGATTCATCCTTAGCAAATTTGAAACCAGCCATGGCTTCAACGGTGGTAGCCAGAAATCTGGAACACTGGCTGGAGCAGCTGAAAGCTCATATTGAGGTGGGGACGCCTCGTAAAGATCTGCTAGATATGCTCCCGGTGTTATCAAAGGTGGTAGGGTATATAGCAGATGCCTCAGCGGAATCAATCAGAATGTCAGCCAGATCCACAGCTTTGATAAACTCGGCTCGCAGGGCTTTATGGGTCAAGACATGGACAGGGGATACTGCCTCAAAAACAAAGTTGTGCGGTTTACCCTTTGAAGGTGATCTGGTGTTTGGCCCTGGGCTTGAAGCTATACTTGACAGAACAGCTGACAAAAAGAAGGCTTTCCCTATAAAGAAAAAGGTGATTCCGCAAGGCAACAAGAATTTTCGTGCTTTTCGGAAAACCCCAGATACCAAAGAGGCAGGCTATAAAAGGCCTTGGAAATCTCAAAGAGGGAGGGGCAAGTCAGGAGTACTATTTCGCCCCCCGACCACAAACACAAAAACCCAGTGACTGTCATCCAACTGTGGGAGCAAGGTTACAAACCTTCTTTTTACAGTGGAAGACTATAACGAACAGCCAGTTTATCCTCAAGACCATTGTGGAGGGTTACAGGCTGGAATTTTCTCAACCCCCACCTGTGCGTTTTTACGTAACCCAGGCTCCCCAAGACCCAGAAAAGTCCGTAGCAATGACAGATATCTTGAGAGAATTGATGCTACAAAAGGTGATCACGCACGTGCCCCCCGGAGAATTAGAACAGGGGTGCTATTTGCACATATTTCTGGTGAAGCCTTCGGGAAAATTCAGGCTCATTCTGAACCTGAAGATTCTCAACAAGACTATCGGGTACAAAAAATTCAAAATGGACACAATATTCTCAGTGAAGAGTCTCCTGACCCCAAGCTGTTTTATGGCGTCCATAGACCTGAGAGGTGCATACTTACATGTGCCAGTGGCACCAGCATCTCAGAAGCACCTAAGGTTTGCAATAAAGTTGGGGGAATCAACCCTACATCTCCAGTTCAGAGCTCTCCCTTTCGGGCTGTCATCCTCTCTGAGGATTTTCACAAAGATCCTGGCAGAGGCCTTAGCCCCACTCAGAGTAGAGGGAGTATCAGTCCTACCCTATTTGGACGATCTACTAATTTTTGCCAAAACAAGGGACCTATTAGTGAGGGATCTGGAAAAGACAATGAGTCACTTCTTAAGTCTCGGATGGATAATAAACAAGGAAAAATCCAACTTGATTCCATCACAGACAATACTATTCCTGGGCTATACTATAGGATTCCATCCAGGAGAGAATCTTTCTCCCCGAGGAGTAAATAGAGAAACTTCAGGATGCGGTAAAGAAGACACAGACAAACATGCCAATCTCCATAAGAGCAGCTATGTCGGTTTTAGGGCTACTCACTGCGACTATACCAGCAGTGCAATGGGCACGTCTACATACAAGGGAGCTCCAGCAGGCAATTTTAATGAATTGGTCCTATGGGGAGTCCCTGGAAAAATTAATAAAAATGCCTCCGCAGGTTCAGAGGAAGCTTTGGTGGTGGAGAAGTCACTCAAACCTGGACAAGGGTCTACTCTGGGGCTTTCCTTTGGAGAAAAGACTAACAACAGACGCAAGTTCCTGGGGTTGGGGCGCCCACCTGGACGAGCAGATGGCTCAGGGGAGTTGGACAGACTGGGAAGCCAGAAGGTCCTCCAATTGGAGAGAACTAAGGGCTATTCTCCTAGGACTATGGGCCTTCGAGAAAACAGTCCGGGACCATAATGTCCAAGTTTTATCGGACAATGCCACAGCGGTAGCATATATATCAAGGCAGGGAGGAACAAGGAGCAGGACTCTACTATCCTCGGCACTCCAAATTCTAGCCTGGGCAGAAAACAACCTAAAGTCCATAACAGCAATACATCTGAAGGGAGATTTGAACCTTCTAGCAGACTTTCTGAGCAGAGAAAGAATACTAGAAGCATAATGGAGTCTGAACACAGGAACATTCCAAAAATTAACAGAAAGATGGGGGGTACCCCAAATAGATCTTTTTGCATCCCAGAAGAATACAAAAATATAGGCCTTCTTCTCACTAAACAGGAAGGATCAGGCGAAGGGATTGGATGCATTAGCACATCCGTGGAACTTCCAGTTGTGCTATGCCTTTCCCCCCTTTCAGATGATTCCCTTGGTCTTAAAAAAGCTACAAAGAGAGACCACGAGTATGATTCTAGTGGCCCCTTTTTGGCCCAAACGAGCTTGGTTTGCAATGATACAGAGGATGGCGGTGGAACCTTATTGGGTGCTTCCACTGCGGGAAGATCTTCTAACGCAGGGTCCCCTTCATCATCCAAATACCGAGCACCTCAGGTTGACAGGGTGGTTACTGAGGGGCAGATGTTGAAGAATAAGGGCCTTTCAGATAAGCTGGTATCTACCCTGCTGAATAGTCGTAAGGAGGTTACCAGGGCCATCTATTTCAAGACGTGGAAGCGATTTAATAGCTAGTGCACGGCTAAGAGGCTTTCGCCACAAGAAATTGTTCCAGTACTAGAATTTCTCCACGAGGGAATGGAGATGGGGTTGGCAGCTAGCACCCTAAAGGTGCAGGTAGCTGCATTGTCGGTTTTCCTTGAGAAACAATTATCTAAGGAGCCGCTCATTATTAGATTTTTCAGGGCATTGGCCAGAGCTAGGCCAATACCTTTTAAGTTTTTTCCTAGATGGGACCTGTCTGTGGTTCTGCAGGGTCTAATCAAAGGTCCTTTTGAACCTCCAGAGGGAGCATCAATCAGGCTATGGTCGCTAAAACTAGTCCTGTTAGTAGCAGTAACTTCAGCTAGGAGAGTAAGCGAGTTACGAACTCTTTCCATAAGAGAACCCTTTTGTTATATTTTTCCAGACCGGGTAGTGCTAAAATCTGACCCGGGTTTTCTGCCAAAGGTGTCAACAGCGTTTCATAGGGCACAAGAGATAGTTCTCCCTACTTTTTGTCCTAACCCGTCCAGTGCTAAGGAGAGGTCTTTCCATTCCCTGGACGTGAGAAGGTGTTTATTACACTATATAGAGATAACAAAAGATTTTAGAAGATCAAATTCTCTCTTTGTTCTCTTCTCTGGACCACGTAGGGGGTATAGTGCATCCAAAAACACCATAGGTAGATGGCTATGAATGGCCATCAGTGAAACTTATAGAGCTTCAGGGGCAGAGCCCCCTAAGGGGGTAGTGGCCCATTCAACAAGGGCAGTAGCAACATCCTGGGCAGAGAGGGCAGGGGCTTCCCTGGGTCGGATCTGTAAAGCGGCCACGTGGACAAGTTTCTCCACCTTCACCCACCACTACAGGTTGGACTTGCTATCAGCAGCGGAACAATCATTCGGCAGGAAAGTCCTGCAGGCGGTGGTCCCACCCTAGAGTAAGTACTCTTTTATCATCTCCAGGTGCTGTCCTGAAAGACGAAGGGAGAAAACCCTAGTTAGACTTACCGGTAACGGTATTTCTACGAGTCTTTCAGGACAGCGCCGATGACCCGCCCTAAGTTTTTTAAAGTTATAAAATGTGTTATTGCTATGTTCTGCTTATCTAATTTCAGCATGGCTGGAGGTACTCTATGAACAACTGAGGCCATGGTGGAAGTGTCCGGTCTTTAAATAAACTGACTGCAGTGTTTCCTGGGAAAGTGGGTGGAGCTGCGCTCTCTCCAGGTGCTGTCCTGAAAGACTCGTAGAAATACCGTTACCGGTAAGTCTAACTAGGGTTTTTTTTTTTTTTTTAAATCGCAGTTTTTTTTTTTTTTGGAGAAAATCGCCCAGCTCTAATTTTTCTTTTGCTCTCCTTCCTTCTGCTCTATTTCTAGCATTCTCAAGCCAGTGCTCTGCCAAATCCAACCCATAACTTTTTGATCTTTGGGTCCTAACAATTTAAGCTTATCCACCAAATCCTGACACCCTTTCACAGTTAGTTTACCATTGAATCCATACTTCCTATCCCACTTATCACAATACTTAACAGATTTAGATTCTTTGCTATGCATACATTAGGAACACAACAGCAACATAAACAGGCACAAGACATTCTTTTACAGAAACTATTCCCCACAGTCTCTGTTTCTTTTGTTTCAGTTTTGAGTTTAGAATACAAGACTGGTAATTCTACTCTTAAACCCTTGGTACTCTTGGAGTTTGCATGTTCTCCCTGTGCCTGCGTGGGTTTCCTCTGGGTACTCCGGTTTCCTCCACACTCCAAAGACATGCTCGTAGGTTAATTGGCTTCTATCCAAAAATTGGCCCTAGTATATGAATGTGAGTTGGGAACCTTGGATTGATTGTGGGCTCCTTGAGGGTAGGGACCGATATGAGTGTGCGATGTATGTGTGGAGCGCTGCGTAAATTGACAGCGCTGTATGGGTACCTTAAATAAATAATATAATAGATGAGCATCTTAATGAGACACAATGTACAGGGATAGGGACAATTGTAGACATGCACCCACACTCACTCAGGTTGAACTGGATGGACTGTATGTAACTTTGTAACTATATGTAACAAAGTCTAAACTCCCCAAACAGTGTATATGTATGTGTGTGTATATATATATATATATATATATATATATATATATATATATATATATATATATATATATAAACAATTTATACCTTCACCCTTTTTACCACAAAGTACAGTTGGTTACAAAAAAAAAGTATTCGTCATCTGATCAGAAATCACTTGCACACACACACAAAAGAGGAAGTGCACTTAGATGTCGTGGGGGGGGGGGGGGGGGGGGGGGTGTGAGTCCAGTTTCTAACCACAAGTTTGCAGGCACACAGAACATATAACTGCCTTAACAGACAAGTTCCCCATTGTTAGCATTGAGCGGGCCTTTTATCAACTTGTAAAACACCAGACTTGGGTCACGGTAACAATAAGAATACAAGAAAAGCAAATATATCAAGAATCCCCACACTATGGGGAGAATAAAAAAAATAGTTAAAACTTGTCCCTGCAGTACCGTTGTTCAATAAGGTTACAGTGTCAACAGAAAAGTTAAACATGAAAAAGGAGAAGCGAAACACCCAGAAGAAATTTAGCCTTGTGATCTTTCTAGATCACTCAGCTATTTTTAGCGCTTTAGATCATCGGACTATCAACCTCCAATGTTCGGTATACCTTTCAACAAATCTTTTTTTTTTTTATCTGTCCTGGATAGCAGGTGATGTCTTAGGCAATGTCCCAAATGCCTCTGTCTTCGACCATTGAGATTACAGAGATGTTATACAATCAATCTCAATGTCGGCAATTACAACGCATGTATAAGCTTATCAGATCAAAAAAAGAATCAAACAGAGAGAGGAAAGGATTAAGAATATTTTAAATTGTCTTACCTCTCAAACATCCTGGAGGACTGGATCACGCAGGTTTGGAAACAGACGGTGGGTCCCTGAACCAACCAGCCCCTGTTTTGCCACTAACATTAAGTGGGGGCTCTTTGGTTCTCAGTGAGCTTTGAGGTCCAATACTCACGAGGTCTTGGTTGGGAACGTCCGACGCGGGTTCAACTCATTGTTTCCAGCTCGAAGGACCAAAATGTTAGGAATATTCTTCTCCTGTGATCAGTCAAACTCCAGATGTATTGAAAAGCAGACAATTTATTTCAATTGTGTCGACACAAAAGGTTGAGCTTCTTAAATGCTGAGGGAAAAAGCAGAAGTCACCCAGGATACAGGATGTAACTTCCCTTTATAAGATCGGCAGAAAGAATCTTATTGGCTAAAAGTTCACTGGTGGCTCATGACGCAAAACAGCTTTATTACCAATTCGCAGTGTCTTTTTACAATCTATTCCCTTATATAGCAAAGCTTGTGGTTTTCTGGCCTTAGGCATTTAGTTGAAACAATAGACAAAAAAAAAAGTTTAAAGCAACGTGTCCTTAGAAGCCATTTTAAAAATCGGTCTCCATTTTAGATTTCTTTGTATAGTCACACAATAAACATTTAAAACTTTTCCAATACCTTCCTTGTAAACTTTCACAAGAGTGAGAGAGAGAGCTGTGGCTAGAGCCTGGGCTTTTTACTAGGGGTGCACCAATACCAGTATCGGTGCCGATACTAAGCATTTGCACAAGTATCGGAACTCGTGCAAATGCACAGATACTTAAAACCGATACCTGCTGGCTCAGTTCTTTCAGCTGTCAGCGGAATTCTCCCACTGACAACAGAAATATTCACAAAAGAATGCAGCAATTATTGGTTGTTAAGGAGCGGGGTCGGCCGTGTCCTTAACTGATGACTCATTCATCTGTCAGTGGGGTTCCCTGCTGACAGATGAATGTAAGGACAGCTGCCTCTAGCCATCAGTGGTACAGGAGCATTCATTAACTCACATAGATGGTAAGGTGCACTTCACTGCTAAGTCGAATGGATGGATGGCTCAGCCCCTGGATCTCCTGAGGGGTCTTGACAAGGGACGAAGCCTGCGACAGCCAGGGAGACCCGAAGGAGACTCGCTCACGGGCTGGAGAAGACCCGCACAGAGAGAACTACATGGCCATGTGACCTAAAGAATGGGTTAAACCCTGAAACATGTAGTCCTGGACCAGGTTGGCATCCTCCCAGTTTGGATTGTAGTTATCCTGTCTCTAAAGGGTTTTTTTTTTGGCTGCATGGTCTCCAGCTATCAGGGGCCCTCACTCTGTGTATCTTTTGCGGAGCACTTCCGCCAGCATCTGAGGTCCCCTCTAAGTCTGTGTGAGTCTCCTCCGGCCTATGAGCGCGTCTCCTTCGGGTCACCCCAGCTGTTACTGGCTCTGTCCCTTGTCAAGACCACTCAGGGGTCCAGGGACTGAACCATCCATCTATTCGACCTGGCAGTGAAGTGCACCTTATAATCTATGTGAGTTATGGAACACACCTTTATATGCTCCAAGCACCTATTGTTAGCATGCACACAATTATCTCACCGTAACGATGATTTTTTAACAATAAATTGTATATCTGCTTTGGATTTCATAGATTTATCCTTGTTTTTACTACTTTGGAACAGCGCTCCCTTTTTATGTTTTAGTCCCTTCTCATTGGTCCTATGAGTTGGGGAACAGCGGTCAGTGTTGTATGGACTGCAGGAGGAGGGGGACATGGGATAGAGGAGATGGAACTGGAGGAAGAGGAGGACATAGGATGAAAGCACGGACCTCCCATCTGGGACCATCAGTGGGGCCAGCAGTGCTGAGTATTGGGAGTGCTGTGTTTCTTCATCACTTGGTCTCATCCAGGTAGTAATATTGCACAGCACATTGATATGTGATGGAGACCCCCCACCCCGTTCCTCCTTCTCCTCCTTCTCCTCCTCCTCCTCCTCCTCCTCCTCATCTTGATCTCCCTAAAATGCTGAAAATAGGTATTGGTATATGGTATCGGCGAGTACTTAAAGCGTTTGTAAAGGTGTTTTTTTTTTTTTTTAAAAATAACAAACATGTTATACTTACCTTCACTGTGCAGCTCGTTCTGCACAGAGTGGCCCCGAACCTGGTCTTCTGGGGTCCCTCGGCGGCTGTTTCAGCTCCTCCCCGCAAGCATTCACCACCTTAATGCGAGCTCCCTCGCACGGTGGTGAGTGCTTGCGGGCGCGCTCCCGTGATACAGCCGGCGGCTATAGCCGCTCGCTGTATCACTCGGCCCCGCCCCCCGGCGCGCCGCGTCATCGGATGTGATTGACAGCAGCGCGAGCCAATGGCTGCGCTGCTTTCAATCCATCCACTGCAGCCAATCAGCGGCCAGGGTGAGCGGAGGAACAGATGTCGGGAACGCGAAGCTGACTTTCGAGGCTTCAGGTAAGTAAAACGGGGGGGCTGGGGGCGGCGGTTCTGTCAGAAGTTTTTTCACCTTAATGCATAGAATGCATTAAGGTGAAAAAATTTTTACCTTTACAACCCCTTTAAAAATAGTATTGGTACTTGTTGCTAAAAAAAAGTGGTATCGGTGCATCCCTACTTTTTACCAGACAAGAAACGGGAAGTAGACTGTATAAGGTATTTACTGGCAGAAAAAAATGTTTTACTATCCAAAGTTAAAACAACAAGGACAGAGGATGTAATAGATGGAAAGATAAAAAAATGACTGAAGCTCCGCTTTAAGTTACAATAACTGTGCTGGCCCTATGTGCATCCTCTGTCTACATCCGTCTTCTGGCACTGAAAAAAATAATGCATAGAGAGTTGCTGACATAATATCATTATTGTTGTTCTCTGCATCATTATATTGTGAATGCAAGGCTCCATGGTGACAACCTAAAGGGGGCGGGTCCATGATGCCTTGTATTCAGATTAAAGAGGAGATCCAGGGGTTGTTAAGTTTATTAAAAGTCAGCAGCTACAATAAGTATAGCTTCTGACTTTTATTAAACAGACACTCGCCTCTCCCACGGTCCAGCAATGCGGCTGCCCTATGCCTTGCTCTTCTCTCCGCCTCTCCGCGGTGTCGGCATTGTAAGTGTGGGCGCCTGGCTGTGACAGCTTGCGGCTTCACAGCCAGAGCACGCACTGCGCATGCACGAGTCACGCTGTGCTCTGTCAGTAGCCAGGCAATCTTCTGGGACCTGTGACATGTCCCAGAAGATTGCAGTGAGGTAGGGGTCGCCTAGGGGGAGCGGAGGAGTCGCCTAGGCGGCCAGAAGATGGAACGAGGAAGTGGGACAGGAGGTCCCTCTCAAAACCAGGTACCCCCCCCCCCCAAAAAAAAATGAAATGCCTATTGTGGCATGTCAGAAGGGGAGGAGTACTTAACCATTTCCGGACCGGCTCACGACGATAACTCCGGTAGCCTCTTCTTCAGCGGGTGGATGAATTTCCTCATAAAAGTGATCTCTTTGACGGATTCGCCACAGAATCACTTTAATCGGGGGGCGGGAGAGGGGGCTGCCCCCCTCGCGCCGCGCTCTGGTGGTCTCCACTGCTTACCGAAGTCGCCGGGTGCGTCCTTCCCTATGCTTGGCTAGCTGCCGAGTGAGGGGAAGATGGCCCCCACTTGGCTCCATAGCATTGACTGGTGGAAGCGACGTCAAACGTCACTTCAGCCCAATGCTCTTAAAGGAGAATTTTTTTATTTTTTTTTTTATATTGCATTTTAGTGTAAATATGAGATCTGAGGTATTTTTGACCCCAGATCTCATATTTAAGAGGTCCTGTCATGCTTCTTTTCTATTACAAGGGATGTTTACATTCCTTGTAAGAGGAATAAAAGTGACCCAATTTTTTTTTTTTATTAAAGAACAGTGTCAAAATAAAAAGTAAAATAAGATAAAAAAATAAAATAAAACAATTAAAGAGCCCCGTTCCGCCGAGCTCGCGCGCAGAAGGGAATGCATATGTACATACGTATAAAAACGGTGTTCAAACCACACATGTGCTGTGTCACCGCGATAGTTGGAGCGAGAGCAATAATTCTAGCCCTAGACCTCCTCTGTAACTCTAAACATGTAACCTGTAGAAATTTTTAAACATCGCCTATAGAGATTTTTAAGGGTAAAAGTTTGTCACCATTCCACGAGTGGGCGCAATTTTAAAGTATGACATGTTGGGTATCAATTTACTCGGCATAAGATTATCTTTCACAATATAAAAAAAATTGGGCTAAGTTTACTGTTGTCTTATTTTTTTTTTTTAATTCAAAAAAGTGTATTTTTTCCAAAAAAAGTGTGCTTGTAAGACCGCTGCGCAAATACAATGTGACAAAGTATTGTAACGACCACCATTTTATTCTGTAGGATGTTAGAAAAAAATATATATATAATGTTTGGGGGTTCTAAGTAATTTTCTAGTAAAAAAAAAAAAAAACGATTTTAACTTGTAAACTCCAGGTCTGAAAAAAAGGTCCGGTCTTTAAGTGGTTAAAGTGGAAGTTCCACTTTTGGGTGGAACTCTGCTTTAAGTGGATTGAGTGACATGGGGCATTATTCAACCTTGAAGATAAGTTGCTCGCTGAGTGCTTGAGTCTGCAGGGATCATTTTAATGATTTCTGGACAACTGTTGCAATAACTGTACAGTAGGATAAAAAATGTTTTGATCCCCTGTAGATTTTGTAAGTTTGCCCATGTGTGTATGTGTGTGTGTGTGTGTATATATATATATATATATATATATAATTTCAGTGAGTACAATAAGTATTTGATTCCCTACCAACCAACAATAATTCTGGCTCCTGGCTACAGTATGTGCTCATGTGGTACACAGATTAGTCCTGTCGATTGAGTGTTGGTTCACACTGCCACGACTTGGGATCCGACTTGTCAGCCCTCAAGTAACCCCAAGTCGTTTGACATTAGGAATTACATTATAGGCAATGAGAGCCGTCCTAATGTACACTACTGAAGTCGCTCCGACTTCAGAAAAGGTTCCTGTACTACTTCAAGGCGACTTCTAGGCGACCTGTATCCATAGAATTCAATGGAAGTCGCCTCCAAGTCGGATCCTCATCTATAGTGAAGTGACTTTACAGGAAAAAGAAAAGAATTTACCCAGAAAGAGTGACCATGATATGCCTGCGCCAAGCTGGCTCGCTCATCGGGAAAGGAAAAATGTGTTTTTCCCTTTCCCAATGAGCGACAAGCAATACTGACATGTGTTTGGTATGAATTATGAGGGGGAACTCCACGCCAAATTTTAAATAAAAAAACGCCATGGGTTCCCCTCCAAGAGCATGCCAGGCCCTTAGGTCTGGATTTTAAGGGGAACCCCCTATGCCGAAAAAACAGTGTGAGGGTCCCCCCCAAAATCCATACCAGACCCTTATCCGAGCACGCAGCCCGGCCGGTCAGGAAAGGGGGTGGGGACAGGTGGGCGCCACCCCCCTCCTGAACTGTACCAGGCCGCATGCCCTCAACATGGGGGGTGGGTGCTTTGGGGAAGGGGGGCGCCCTGCGGCCCCCCCACCCCAAAGCACCTTGTCCCCATGTTGAGGACAAGGTCCTCTTCCCGACAACCCTGGCCGTTGGTTGACGGGGTCTGCAGGCGGGGGGCTTATCGGAATCCGGGAGCCCCCTTTAGTAAGGGGGCCCCCAGATCCCGGCCCCCCACCCTGTGTGAATGAGTATGGGGTACATCGTACCCCTACCCATTCACCTGAAGGAAAAAAAGTGTCAATAAAAAAACATACTACAAAGGTTTTTAAAGTAATTTATTAGGCAGCTCCGGGGGTCTTCTTCCGACTTCGGGGGTCTCTTCTGACTTCACTCTCTCCGGCCTCTTCTCTGCTCTCTCCAACCTCTTCTCTGCTCTCTCCGGCCTCTTCTCCCGGTGTCCGGTTCTTCTCCCGCTCTCCGGTTGTACAGTAACCTGTCACCGAGAACCAGCGCGATGGGATCGCGCTGGAAACACATTCTCACTGGCAGGTACTGTATGTCACAAGAGCTGGTTAGCTCTGATTTGGCCACAGGCCTGTCCTGGGGGCGACTTGAAGTCGTGTTGTAAGTTCCTCAAAGTCGCGTTAAAGTTGCGTTGAAGTCGCCTCCAAGTCACCTTGCTAAGTCGCGCTGTAAGTCGTGTTGCCCCAGTGTGAACCAACCCTTAGGAAGGTGCTCCTAAGGACAACTCGTTATGTGTATAAAAGACACCTGTCTACAGAATCTTTCTTTCATTCAAACCTCACCATCATGGGCAAGACCAAAGAGCTGTCAAAGGACGTCAGGGACAAGATTGTAGACCTGCACAAGGCTGGAATGGACTACGTGACCATCAGCAAGAAGTTTGATGAGAAGGAGACAACTGTTGGAGGTATTTTAGGGCCGAAGCAACTAATCGATTAATCTACAACTGATCGATTATGAAAATGGTTGTCAACTATTTTCATAATCGATTTGTTGGTCAGCAGATTAGTTGGACTGCATACAGAATGCATTGTTTACATATCCGGAAATACAGTGAAGCACACATACAGCTCAGTACACTGCCCATACATATCAGTAAGAGCCTGAGAACTTGTGAATGTGTGAGGAGCAATGTCTCATGGGACATGTAGTCCTGGGCAGGAAGTGAGTGGTTCTAAAGGCAGAAGTTTTTTTACCTTGCTATAGGGGCACTCTATACTATTCTTTGCAGCTTGCTATTGGGGCGCTCTGAAGGCAGGAGGAGCCAGAAGTATCGATGGGGGACCCCAGAAGAGGAGAATCAGGGCTGCTCTGTGCAAATCCATTACGCCTAGCAGGTAAGTATAACATGTTTGTTGTTTAACCAGTCACCAACCGGCCCATAACCAAATGACGGCTGCAGGGCGGTTGGATAACTCTGGGAGGACGTACTATGACGTGATCCCGGAAAACCGCTCCCGCGCGCCCCCGGGGTGCGCACACGGGAACATCCGTGACCGCCGACTCCAGGGGACCCGGACCCTGATCGCGGCCGTTTACCATGTGATTGCTCCGTCAAATGACGGAGCGATCACATGTAAACAAACCGGCGTCATGTCATGACACCGGTTCCTCTCTCCCCTCTCTGTACCGATCGGTACAGAGGGGGAGGGATCGGATGGCAGCAGTGCTGTGGGCTGGATGTGTAGTGTCCACAGCGCTGCTCTGTGACATGTGCAGTCACATCCATGGATCCATCCACCCATGCTTAGCCATCCCTCCATGCTCAGCAATGCCCTGCAATACTCTGCAATGCCCTGCAATACTCTGGAATGCCCTGCAATACTCTGGAATGCCCTGCAATACTCCGCAATACTCTGCAATGCCCCGCAATACTCTGCAATGCCCCGCAATACTCTGCAATGCCCCGCAATACTCTGCAATGCCCCGCAATACACTGCAATGCCCCGCAATACTCTGCAATGCCCCGCAATACTCTGCAATACCCTGCAATACTCTGCAATACCCCGCAATACCCTGCGATACTCTGTAAAACCCTGCGATACTCTGCAAAACCCTGCGAAACCCCGCAATACTCCGCAATACTCCGCAATAATCTGCCATACTCTGCCATACTCTGCCATACTCTGCCATACTCTGCCATACCCAGCCATACTCTGCCATACCCAGCCATACTCTGCCATACTCAGTGATACCCAGCCATGCTCAGCCATACTCAATATACTCGGCCTCTGTATGTGGCCAGGCTATGGAAGTCTCACACATGTGGTATCGCCGTACTCAGGAGGAGTAGGAGAATCTATTTTGGGGTGTCATTTTTGGTATGTACATGCTATGTGTTAGAAATATTGTATAAATGGACAACTTTTTGTTAAAAAAAAAATGCGTTTTAACCACTTCCCGCCCGCCGGCCGTCATACGACGTCCTTGACTTTGTGGGGGGATATATGAATGATGCCTGCAGCTACAGGCATCATTCAGATATCAGCTTTTTCAGCCAGCGATTCCCTACACCGTAAGAATGATCATAGCGGCTGTTCCACTGCTTGATCGTTCTTACGGGAGGCGAGAGGGGACCCCCCCCCACCACCCTCAGGTGCTTCTACCGACTCACCGCTACGATCGAAGCCAGTATTTTTTTTTTTTTATTTCAGGCTTCCCAGCCTAGAGGTGAGATGTGGGGTCTTATTGACCCCATATCTCACTGTAAAGAGGACCTGTCATGCCATATTCCTATTACAAGGGATGTTTACATTCCTTGTAATAGGAATAAAAGTGATCAAAAAATTAATTTTTTGGACAAAAGCGTCAAACTAAAATAAAGTAAAATGAACAATAACATTTTTTTAAATTTTTTTTCCCCGTGTGCTCGCATGCAGAAGCAAACGCATATGTAAGTCCCGCCCACATATGAAAATGGTGCTCAAATCACACATGTGAGGTATTGCTGCGATCGGTAGAGCGAGAGCAATAATTTTGGCCCTAGACCTCTTCTGTAACTCAAAACACGTAACCAGTAAAAATTTTTAAAGCGTCGCCTATGGGGATTTTTAAGTAGCGAAGTCTGGCGCCATTCCACGAGCGTGTGCAATTTTGAAGGGTGACATGTTAGGTATCTATTTACTCGGCATAACTTCATCTTTCACATTATGCAAAAGCATTGGGCTAACTTTACTGTTTTGTTTTTTTTTAAAGCACAAAACTGTTTTTTTTTCCAAAAAAAAACGCATTCGAAAAATTGCTGCCCAAATAGAGATAAAAAGTTGCAATGACTGCCATTGTATTCTTTAGGGTCTTTGCTTAAAAAACATATATCATGTTTTGGGGTTCTATGTAATTTTCTAGCAAATAAATGATGATTTTTACATGTAGGAGAGAAATGTCAGAATTGGCCTGGGCACTCCAGAAAGCCTGAAGGTGCTCCGTGCACTTTGGGCCTCTGTATTTGGCCACGCTTTGTAAAAGTCTCTAACGCCGTACTCTGGAGTAATAACAGAATGTGTTTTGGGGTGTAATTTGTGGTATACATATGCTGTGTGTGAGAAATAACCTGCTAATATGACAATTTTGTGAAAAAAAAAGAAAAAAAAAAATCTTGATTTTGCAAAGAATTGTGGGAAAAAATGACAACTTCAAAAAAACTCATCATGCATCTTTCTAAATATCTTGGAATGTCTTCTTTCCATAAAGAGGTCATTTGGGGGGTAGTTGTACTTTTCTGGCATGTTGGGGTCTCAAGAAATTAGATAGGCCGGTAGTACTTCAGGTGTGATCAATTTTCAGATATTGGCACCATAGCTTTTGCACTCTATAACTTTCACAAAGACCAAATAATCTACACCGATTTGGGTTATTTTTACCAAAGATATGTAGTGGTATAAATTTTGGCCAAAATATATGAAGAAAAATTACTAATTTGCAAAATTTTATAACCGAAACGAAGAAAAATTCATTTTTTTACAGAATTTTCGGTATTTTTTCTTTTATAGCGCAAAAAATAAAGAACCCAGCGGTGATTAAATACCACCAAAAGAAAGCTCTAATTGTGTGAAAAAAGGACAAAAATTTCATATAGGTACAGTGTTGCATGACTGAGTAATTATCATTCAAAATGTGAGAGCACTAAAAGCTGAAAATTGGTCTGGTTATTAAGGGGGTTTAAGTGCCCAGTGGTCAAGTGGTTAAAAAAAAAATAACTGCTTGCTGACCAGCCGCCACAGTTATACTGTGGCAGGTTGGCTCGGCTGCGCA